>NC_141534.1:215930000-216615000 GCF_021556685.1 Rattus norvegicus
TTGAAGAGAGGTGTGAGGACCACGGCCCCAGCATTGCCAAACTCAAAGGCAGTCAGCAGCTGGGGCAGCACCTTGTGTCGACAGAAATCTTCAGGAAACGAGTCTAGACTCTTGCTCAGCTCTTGGAAGAACTTCTGCTTCTCAGCTGGCTCTTTGATCTGGGGGAGCACAGACAGGGTTCAGGGGGAAACCAGCCACATCATGTACATTCCAACTGCATGAGGGCAGGGACCACCCCAGTCTGAAGGAAGAGGAGCAATGCTATGGAGCCCAGCTCTCCACCTCGGGGTGATCATGGGCAGACTCTTCACCTGCAAAATGGTGTAACATCTCTACCAACACTCTGAGGGTTCAACCAGAAAATGCTCATAAAAGCTGCCAGCGAGCCAGGTCTTACCACCCATACTGTGGCCAGCGCTAAGGAGGCAAAAGGAGGAAGAGCTAGAGCTGGAGGCCAGCCTAGGCGACACAGTGAGATCAAGCTCAGCCTGGGCTATAAAGTTAGTCTGTTAGTGACTGTCCTTCCCTGCCGCTTAACCTATAAGGAAATCAATCACCAAGGGATCAAACCCCTTCATCTGCATGTCCTCTACTGTTCTCAAAAACCCATTACATGAGGAAACTGAGGCTCAAAGTGGGAAGGATCTTACTTGGCTCCTTCCCCTGGCCTGGTTGTACACACAGAGTGGGGTTTCTGGAGAGCCATAGAAAAAGTCAGGAAATAGGCACCCACTCTTCCACGAGACCTGGCCCAAACCAGGCTTGACAGTCATTAGTCTTTCTAATACCCCCACCCTGAGGCTGAGATACCCACAACACAAATTTCATGAGCACAGGTGGAAAACTAAAACATCCACACACAGTATCTCAAATAACACTTCCCACAATGTTACAAGGTAGGAAAGCACATAGGTTCCACCGACAGACAAGCTGAAGTAGAGAGAAAGGAAGCTTGTTTAAAGACACACAGCGGGGCTGGAGAGATGGCTCAGGGGTTAAGAGCACTGACTGCTCTTCCAGAGGTCATGAGTTCAATTCCCAGCAACCACATGGTGGCTCTCAACCATCTGTAATGAGATCTGGTGCTCTCTTCTGGCTTGCAGTCACATATGCAGGCAGAAAGCTGTACATAAAATAAATAAATAAATCTTTAAAAAAAAAAAAAGACACACAGCTAAGAAGTAACCAGTACTCCTGTGACTTTGCGTGCTGCAGAAAGATGCTGTCCCTCTCCATTTACAAAAGAAGACAGTGAGGGTTACAGGTCCCATGGTTGGAAGCTGGTCATGTGGCACATGGCTTCCAGGCACTGGGGAGACCAAGGTGGGATGGAGGGTACAAGGCCATCCTGGGATGTACAGTGAAGCCTTGCCTCAGGGAGAAGAAAATCAAGTATTTGGGTAGTCATACCCAGAGCCCCCTGTGTCCTGTTTTCCCACCACCTCATGAACAGCCTGGCCTAGAAGCAGTGACCCTGGCTGAGGTACGAAATGCCTAGGTGGCTTGAAGCTGTGTAGTCCAGTGTGGGAAGCAAGCTCTGACCCCAGAGCCAGAGAGGTGACAAGTAAGGTTCAAAAGAGAGTGGATCACAGCCAAGGCCACCCTTCCAGAGTCACAGAGGGCTCTCTTACTCCCACACAGTCTCCGGGGAGTTAGCCAGAAACCACCATTTTCTATGGGGCACATTTTCAGGGGACAGGCAGCCTGGCAGAGTCAGCCATGTGAGGAGAACTCCATGTAACAACAACTCCACACTGGCCAGGAGACATCAGGGCTCAGCAATCCCAGCTGCTTCTTTAAGATATAAAACTGTGGTACCAGGCATGGTGAATCGTGTCTTTAATCCCAATACTCAGGGAGACAGATAGAGGCAGGAGGATCTCTGAGAGTTTGAGGCCAGTCTGGTCTAATAACATAGTGAGTTTCAGGACAGCCAAAGATACATAGTGATACCCTGCCTCCAAAAAAAAAAAAAAAGGAGAGAGAGAAAAGAAAAGATACTGGCCTTCCTGCTTCACCCCAACAATGCACTCTGTTCCCTTGAGGTCTGCCACCCTCCTGCCCAGCTCCTGATTCTCTGTTCCCTACATCTAGCCGGGTCAGAGCAGAGCCTCAGGCCTTTGTCACTATGCCGCTAAGAGCTGCCGGATACTGTTGACTCTCTCTCCCTTGCACTGACAAGGATGCTCAGACCCAGAGTGCCCCTGTGCTCTTCTGCCTCCCGGGACCATCTTTCCTAAGTCACCTTCCAGATGGTTCCTACCTTCGAGTCTTTCAGGTCCTAGCACAATTTTCTTCTCTAAGGGATCATTTCCCTTGGAGACACTGGGTCATTTCCTTCTAGCACTTATGCAGGGAGCACAGGTTTTCTCAGTGACATTTTCTGTCTCTCTCCTGTAGTGAGAACTCCCAAAGGTAGGGACCCGTTTGTTTGCTCCTTGCTGAGTCCTCCAGGGCAGGTCTGACTCTCCTTCCTCCCCAGCACTTTGTGTGGTACCCGTGAGGAACACAGCAACAATGCAAGTATGAAGTGGCAGGGAAGGGGGGCTGGGGTAAGAGTCATGAAACACCTACTGTGTGCTATACTCAACTGCACACAGCAGCCTTCCCTGCCTGCCTCTACCATGAGTGGATTCAATGGACCAGAGAGCAAAAATATGAGGAAAGAAAGCACCACCCATACCACATAAAACTTACTTTTTCTTGCTGAAGTTTGTCCAAATACCATGATATCGTAACTACTTACACAGGATGTATAATTATCTGTAGCTAGGAAGTTAGCTACAGATAATTTAAAGAATACAGGAGGGGTTGGGTTAATGGCTTAGTGGGTTAATGTACTTGCTGTACAAACATGAGGAACTGAGTTCAAATCCCTGGCACCCATGTAAAAAACTGGGCATAGCCCAACACACCTGTAACCCCAGGGTTACAGAGATGGAGACAAAAGGGTCACTGGAAATTGCTGGCTCCGGCCTGAGTAAGACCCTAAGGAATGGGGATCACGCAACAAGGGATAGAGCAGGATACCTGATATCCTCCTCTGGCCTCTGCACATTTGCACATAGACAATACACATCGATATGCATATATATACACAACACACACACATATGACATTATGGAAGGATATACATTATATGCAAATACTATGCCATTTTACTTGAGGATCAGAACATCTGCCAACTCTCAGGAGCCCTAGAGCCAATTCCCCACTGTGCTGGTTAGTTCATCTGGGAAGAAAGAATCTCAACTGAGAAAATGCCTCCATCGGAAGTGCCCACTTTTGTGATTAGCGATGGATACGACCGCATGGCCCTAGGTTGTATAGAGCAGCAGACTGGAGTGGGAGCAGCGTGCTTGCCTCCACACAACCCAAGTGTGAGATGACAAAGCATGGGTGAGGGTCCTGGCAAGGGGTCTCAGCATGGACCGTGGGGCTCACCTGAATCTCCTCCAGGAACAGGTTGGTCTCCACAAAGCGGTTGCTCATGAAGCCACCAGGTGCCCGGCAGTTCTGCAGGAAGCGGGCCGGGTTGGGACGTACTTTGGGGTTAGCTCCCACCAGCTCGCAGTAATGGGTGACCAGGGATTTGGGGATCTGTAAGAGAAGGTTCCATGTCAAGGAAAGAGCAATGGGTGGGTAGCAAGAAAGAAGGGCCTGGGGCGAATGAGGCAGGCAAAGCCGGGCACTCACCTTCCCAGGGTTGCGCAGGGCAGTTGCCCGAGGTAGAGACCCATTGAAAACTTCCCAGATGAGGCAGCCCAAGCGCCACATGTCTGCTGACCTGTGGTGGTAACCCAGAGCTGTTCAGGGCTCCCCAGCATACACTAGTGATGCCTCCAACCTGTTTCAAGACCCAAGCACCCACTGCATCACAGGTCCTGGCTGCGCCCCTGCACTGACCCCTTGGCCCCAAGTAGTTTGTTTCATTAGCCCCATTTAACAAAGAAACCAAAGCTCAGAGAAGCACAGACAGTTGCCTCCAACACACAGCTTTCAAATTCAGAAGCACCAAACACCTAAACTATGTCCTTCTTAACCAACCACCCTCCTCCTAAGATCCTATTCCCCTTTCCTGGCAGATAGCAAGGGCCAGGGGTCTCCTAGCTAGTCTAGGGGTTCCGAGGGTGCAGGGGCCTCCAGCGCAGGGCAGATCGAGGTACAGTGACCTCAGGACCCACCACTTCTCTTTGACTGCTCTGCTGCTGCTATCAGCCAACTCCGGAGGATCATACTGCTCAAGCTCAGGGATCCCCTTGTTGGGTGGTCCCCCACCGTTGCCCTGTGCTGAGTACATGTAGTCCAGACCCCCAAGTTTCCACTCGCCAGCCTTGTCCACAAACACAGCAGCCATGCAGACATTGTTGTGGATGAGGTTGCAGTCGTTGACCAGGAAGCTGAGGGCTTTCACGATCTGGTGTAACCCCCATGACAGCTCCTGCTCCTTCAGACCACCTGCTTCTGCTCGTGCCTTGAGGTATGTTCCCAGTGGGGTCACAGCCTCTGTCACGATGTGGAGGCACTTTTCTGTCTGAGTAAGAAAAATGGTATCAGGGCACTGTTCCAGAAGAGGAAGGGAAGATGAGGGACTTGACAGGGAAAGAGGTAGTGGAGAAGATACCAAATCTGAAGGTGCTGAAGCACTTGGGTACAAAGTGAGGGCCTGAGGAGAGTAAGATGGGTAGATCGGGCGACAGGTACCTCCAACCCATCGATATAGGCCAGGATGTTGGGGTGTCGGAGAGTTTTGAGGCGTTTGAAGGCAGCTTTGGCCACCTGGGTCTGCTCTTCGGCTCCGGGTTTCACATCGTACACGAAGATGGACACCGCACTGCCTGTGGCCTGGTGGAGGACACAGCAACCTGAGAGGCGCGGGCCAGGTGATCATTCCAACCTGCCTGGTCTACAGCAGCTCTGAGCCGGTCTCCAGAACAGAAGGGAAGGTTCTCCAGCCAGTCTCGCCTCAGGACAGCCCTTAAGGATCTAGCCAGACCCACGTGACCCCCGTCCGGTTTGCTTGTCCATCCCTCGGTTCTTCCGCCCGCCACGTCGTCACTGGTCGCCCCACTCCCCAGCCCGTTGCCGGGATCTTTGGTCGCCGCCACGTCAGGCCCGGCGCGACACAGCGAAGCCGGCATTCAGACTAGGAAAGGCCGAGGTCGGCCGCGGCCTGCAGAGCAGCGCAGTACCTCACCTTTTTGCGGCCTCGGTGCAGGACCCAGGGCCCGGGCGGTCCGCCTTCGGGGGGCTCAGGGTTCAGCTCGAACGGGAAGTCCCGGACCGGGTCCCGGGCAAAGAACCACATCGTCGCCGCCGCCAAGGGCTCGGGAGCCTCCACTCCGGGTCCTCCGGCCGCCCGAGCCGGGGCGGGGCGGGGTGAGGGCGGAGCCACTCTGGCCTGTGGGCGGAGCTGTGCGTTGGGGCGGGTCTTTGGGGTGGGGCCTTGCGGGACAGAGGCGGGGCTGAAGGCAGGCCTCCGGGGGCAGGGCCGAGTACGGAGGGAGGAGTGAGCCAAAACGGTCATCTGAATGCTCCGAACTTGTGGCCTTGTGTAGATAGAAAAATTGAGTGTGAAGGAGAGTAGTGAGTGCAACAGTTGTAGGATGAGAAGGGGTGGGACCACAAAATGAGCGTGACAATAGAGCCCATCTAAACCCGGGGAAGAGGGGGCGGGGTGAGAGGGAAGCTGGAAAGAGATGGAGAGATAGAAAAGAGAGGCTACTACTGACAGTAAGATGGGAAAGTACGAATAGTGAGGAGAATGGTTATCTCTAAGCCAAAAGCTCCTTCGCCAGGCAGTGGGAAGATTCGGGGCTCAACGAGGAAATTGTGACAGGAGCAGTTAGTTACTACGGTAAAGGAACTTGAGACCTTGAGAGTTGTGTTGGGGTTGAGGTTGAGGTAGGAAAGAGGTGATGCAACTGTCCCGAGAGGTCTGGAAAACTATTGTTAAAGAAGGATGTCCAGAAACACTCCCTATCTCCAAAGCGGACATGGGTGCTGGCCAGAGTCCTGCAGGAGCCTAGAGCTGGAAATGATGGCCAGGGATTAGAAATCTTTTCTTCTAGACACGTCTCTCATCGATCGCCCTCTGCTGGTCCACAACCTCCTGCAACTCCAGTTTTAGGGGCTCCAACACCCTCTGTGATGGTTTGTGTATACTTGGCCCAGGGAGTAGCACTATTAAGAGATGTGACCTTGTTGGAGTAGGTGTGTCACTGTGGATGTGGCACTAAGACCCTAATCCTGGGCTGGAGAGATGGCTCAGTGGTTAAGAGCACTGACTGCTCTTCCCAATTTCCTAAGTTCAAATCCCATCAACCACATGGTGGCTCGCAATCATCTGTAATGAATTCTGATGCCCTCTTCTGCTGTGTCTGAAGACTACAGTGTACTTATATATAATAAATAAAAGAAATCTTAAAAACAAAACAAACCTCATCCTGCCTGAAAGTCAGTCTCCTACTAAGCAGTCTTCAGATGAAGATATAGAACTCTCAGCTCTGCCTGCACCATGCCTGCCTGGATGCTGTCATGTTCCCACCTTCATGATGATGGGCTGAACCTCTGAACCTGTAAGCCAGCCCAATTAAATGTTGTCTTGACTTGGTCATGGTATCTGTTCACAGCAGTAAAACCCTAAGACAGAAGTTGGTACCAGGGACTGGGATATTGCTGGGATAAGCCTGACCAAGCTTTTGTTTCAAAGAAAGAACATAGACTTTGGGACTCTGGATCTGAAAGTGGTGAAACGCTTTAAATGGGATTTAGTGAGCCATCCTAGTAGGACTATGGAAGATGTTGTTGCTGAGAGTAATTTGAATTGTGCAGGCCTGACCCAAGAGGTGTCAGAGGAGAAGAAGTTCAGTATGAGTCATAGAGACTGATTTTGTGGTATTTTAGTGAAGAATGTGGCTGACACTGTAGCTGACACACCAGAAGAGGTCATCAGATCCCATTACATACGGTTGTGAGCCACCATGTGATTGCTGGGATTTGAACTCAGGAACTCTGGAAGAGCAGCCCCAGATACCTGTCTCTAAATGAATACATAAATACATTTTAAAAAAAAACCAGAGGGAGTAGCCTTTAAGTTGAAACAGACATAGTGTCTCAGAAAGACCCTGGCCAACCTCCAAGTCTGGAATCTAGACCCTGCTAGAGAGGAAGCAGCTGGCTGTGTTTCATTGGGAAGTGAGGAAGTTCCTGACATGCTGTGTTGACCCTGCAGAACGTACTGGAAAATGAACTGTTTCTTGGGAAGTATGCTTGCTAATTTTATGTCAACTTGACACAAGTTAGAATGATCTGAGAGGAAGAGAGCCTCAAGTGAGAAAATGCCTCCATAAGCAAAGTCAGAAGGTTTGAGAGATGGCTTTGCGGTTGAGAGCACTGACTGCGCTTCCAGAGGTCCTGAGTTCAATTCCCAGCGAACGCATGGTGGTTCACAACCATCTGTAATGGGATCCAATGCCCTCTTCTGGTGTGTCTGAAGAAGTTACCATGTACTCACATAAAATAAATAAATCTTTAAAAAAAGAAAAGTCTGCAGGAGCTGGAGAGATGATTCAGGGGTTAAGAGGACTCAGGTTCAATTCCCAGCACCCACATGGCAACTCAACTCTCTGTAACTCCAGTTCCAGATGACCTGGTGCCTCATGCAGACATACACAGAGGCAAAACATCAATGCACATGAAAATAAGTGTCTTTTTAAGGATTGTTTATTTATTTCAGGTATAGGATACATTGTAGCTGTCTTCAGACACACCAGAAGAGGGCATCAGATCCCATTACAGATGGTTGTGAGCCACCATGTGGTCGCTGGGAATTGAACTCAGGACCTCTGGAAGAGCAGTCAGTGCTCTTAAGTGTTGAGCCATCTCTCCAGCCTAAAATAAGTGTTTCCAAAAAGAAAAGTCTGCAAACAGGTCTGTAAAGCCTCTTTGTTAATTAGCAACTGAAGGAGATATAGTTCGTTTTTTTTTTTTTTTTTTTTTTTTTCCCGGAGCTGGGGACTGAACCCAGGGCCTTGCGCTTCCTAGGCAAGTGCTCTACCGCTGAGCTAAATCCCCAACCCCCATAGTTCGTTTCTTAACCAGTGACTGATGGAGAAAAGACAGCCCAGCCATTGTGGGGGCCCCTAAGTGGTGGAACTGGGTTCCACAAGAAAACAGGCCAAGGGCTGGAGAGATGGCTCAGTGGTTAAGAGCACCGACTGCTCTTCCAGAGGTCCTGAGTTCAAATCCCAGCAACCACATGGTGGCTCACAACCATCTGTAATGGGATCTGATGCCCTCTTCTGATGTGTCTGAAGACAGCTACAGTGTACTCATGTAAAATAATAAATAAATCTTAAAAAAAAAAAAAAAAAAGAGGGGCTGGAGAGATGGCTCAGCGGTTAAGAGCACTGACTGCTCTTGCAGAGGTTCTGAGTTCAAATCCCAGCAACCACATGGTGGCTCACAACCATCTGTAATGGGATCTGACGCCCTCTTCTGGTGTGTCTGAAGAGAGTGACAGTGTACTCATGTACATAAAATAAATAAATCTTTAAAAAAAAAAAGAAAAGAAAACAGGCCAACCAAGGCATGAGGAGAATGCAATGCAAGTAAGCAGCACCCATCCATGGCCTCTGTGTCAGCTCCTGCCTCTGGGTTCCCACCTGGTTTGAGCTCCTGCCTTGGCTTTCCTCAGTAGACTATGCCTTGGGATGTGCAAACCAAATGAACCCTTCTCCTCAGGCTGTTTTTGGTCCTGGTGCTTCATCACAGCAACTGTGACTCTAAGACAGGAGGTATGTCTAGAAGCTCTCCAGATCCCCAAGGTGAACTCCTGGCCACAGTGTCCTGCAGGAGCTTAGAGTTGGAAGATGCCCTGGTCACTGAACTAAGCTACCAGGAGAAGCATGGCAAAGCCAGGAACTAAGTCTTCTCTTCTACTTTTTTTTTTTTTTTTTTTGGTTCTTTTTTTTTCGGAGCTGGGGACCGAACCCAGGGCCTTGCGCTTCCTAGGTAAGCGCTCTACCACTGAGCTAAATCCCCAGCCCCCAAGTCTTCTCTTCTAGAAATGTCTCTCATGGGGTTGAGGATTTGGCTCAGTGGTAGAGCACTTGCCTAGCAAGCACAAGGCCCTGGGTTCAGTCCCCAGCTCTGAAAAAAAGAATAAAAAAAAAAAGAAAGAAAAGAAAAAGAAGTGTCTCTCATGGCGCTGTGATGGTCAAACCTAACATTCTGTTATGGGATGCTTGCTTTTTGAGACAGTCTCAGGAATCTCAAGCTGACCTCAAGCACAGCATGTAGCTGAAGATGATGTTGAACTTCTTTTAATGTTTTTATTACATTCGTGTATTTATCCTGAGCACGCATACACATGCATTTTGTGTATGTGTGTGGGTTCGTGTGTCTCACAGCATGTCTGCAGAGATCAGAAGACAACTTGCAGGAATGGGCTCTCTTGTTCCATAATTGAGTTCTAGGGACCAAATTAAGGTGATCAGAGTTGGCAGCAAATACCTCCCTACCCACCCACCTGCACTGAGCCACCTTGTCAGTCTTCTGATCCTATTACCTGAGCATGGGGTTACAGGCATGTACCACCAAGCCTGGTTTATTTGATGCTGGGGATTAAATCTACGTCTTAGCTTAAATCCTTTACCATCTGAAGCACATCCCTAGCCCATGTTTTTTTTTTTTTTAAAGATTTATTTATTTATTATATAAGAACACTGTCGCTGTCTTCAGACACACCAGAAGAGGGCATCTGATCTCTTTACAGATGATTGTGAGCCACCATGTGGTTGCTGGGAATTGAACTCAGGACCTCTGGAAGAACAGTCAGTGCTCTTAACCACTGACCCATCTCTCCAGTCCTTACCCCATGTTGTTTTTTTTTTTAAAGATTTATTCATTTATTATATATAAGTACACTGTAGCTGTCTTCAGACACACCAGAAGAGGGCATCGGATCTCTTTACAGATGGTTGTGAGCCACCATGTGGTTGCTGGGAATTGAACTCAGGACCTCTGGAAGAGCAGTCAGTGATCTTAACTACTGAGCCATCTCTCCAGCCCTAGCCCATGGTTTTTAAAAGTAAAAGATATAAATGCCAGGCAGTGGTGGCGCACACCTTTAGTGCCAGCACTTGGGAGGCAGAGGGAGGCAAATCTCTGAGTTTGAGGCCAGTTCCAGGGCAGCCAGAGCTACACAGAAAAATCTCTATCTTGAAAAACAAAGGGGCCGGAGAGATGGCTCAGTGGTTAAGAGGCTGAGACAAAGGATCCCCCCCCCCCCCCCCCGGGAATTACTGGCAATCCAATCTCAGCCAAATTGGAACACTCCAGGATTGGTGAGGGAGCCCAGATGACGTTGCCTCCACAAGCGTGCGTGCGCGCACACACACACACACACACACACACACACACACACACACACACGACCGTGCCACACCACAAAGGCACAAATCTACAATAGGAAGAAATGGGTAAACTTCTGACACTCTTTCTCTCCACTGTTACTCAGAGCCTGGATGTAGCCAAGGCCAAATTCTCTGACGGAGATACCCTAACAGCACACCCCAACTGTGTACCAAATGAGAGGGAGACAGGTTAGCTTGTCTCTACAGGAAGTCTCTGTAGGGGTCTCAGGGTGTAGTCATCTAGGAGGAGTGGCCCGGGCATGCCACTCAGGGGAGGCATACAGTCCGTAATGAGAGTCCTTAGCCTGTGTTTTTCCACATGGGACACAGTGGAGTCTGCAGTGGAGATTGTGGTTCCCGAGCTCCTCCTTGTACCCGAACACCACTAGCATACTGCTGGGAGTTGGGAATATGGGTCCCAGGTCCAAGATCGTCCTCTGGGTAAAAGACAGATGGTCTTCTCTGCGAGATTTAGGCAAGGGCTCTTTACAATAAAGACCTTCCCCGCACCCCTACCCCCACCCCCATCCTTGATGAAAAGAAGAAAGATGGTCCTTGCTGGTTCAAAATGCTTTGATGGCCAAGGTGAATGTACACACCTTCCTCAGGGTGAACAGGGATTAAACACCTTTTTCAAGACGGAGTTCCCAGGAAGGGAAGCTCATTGGCCTGGCCACATACTTCATTATCACGGAGAACTCCAGGTGTTTTATGCTACTGTGACTTTTCTCAGGTAGAGGTGACGGGGTGCTTACACTCCCCTGGACAAGGTCAGAGAAGGAGAAAACCTAGTAACAAAGGAGTCTCCCATTTTGTGCTGAGCCCGGAGGCCATCTGGCTATGGTGGACTTTAATTATCCGAGCTTTCCCACAGAGGAGAAAGCAACACTGGACAATTCTTTTTTTTTTTTTTTTTTTTTTTTTTTTTTTTTTTTTGGAGCTGGGGACCGAACCCAGGGCCTTGCGCTTCCTAGGTAAGCGCTCTACCACTGAGCTAAATCCCCAGCCCCAACACTGGACAATTCTGCATACAGTGTCAACGTCTGGCTAAGGAGCAGTAGACGACACTCTGCGTGCACTTGGTTTAGCCAAAGGTGGACCACTCAACAATATACTTCCTCAGACCAGGAAGGCTTTGCCAATTCCTGAGCCTGGCCGGAGAAAGGCCTTGCACTTCCATGGGTCTGACACACTGCAGTCTTCAACATGGCAGTGCTCACATCAGTGCCATTCAATACGTGCTGAGCCAGGACTTCATCCACTCTCCATGCCAAGGGCCTGGCCACCTCGGGCCTCTGTGTGCCTCAGTGCACCTCTGCACTCACGTGCACCTACCCACACGACCTGCCAGGACCTGGTCTACACATCAAGTTCTAGACAGCCAGGACTTCTCAAACTGAAACAAAGTAACACAGTCCTGTAAAACAGCTTGCTATGCTGGAACAGTAACCAGTTCTCTCAACTCCCAGCCAGTCCCCTCCCAGTTTCTAGCCCAGCCCCTTCAAACATTTCTCCCAACCATTCCTCCCTCAGTTCCCCAACTGATTACACAGTCCTTTCTCCGAGATTTCCCAATACCAGCAGCTCCAAACTATAGCGACTGTCCCAGCCTCTCTGCTCAGCTCAGCTTCTCCTGACTCAGCTGTCTCCCAACAGCATCTTCTGCACCAACTGCCTTCTCCTCTCGCTCTGCCAGCCCAGCTCCCCACCTCCCCCAGTCTAAACTGGCTTTTTTTATATCTCAATAAATCCAAGCATCAACCAACACCAAAAGCCACTGAATCAAGCAGTTCTAACCTAAGAATTCTTAAAGGGCCAATTCACTAACAATTGGGGATCCTTTTAAATACCAGGCACACAAGACAAATCACACTACACATCCCTTTTAATGCAAAGAGAGAAAGCCAAATCCAGACATTTTACAAAGCACCCACACACCCTGACACCTACCCACAGCAGGTGGCAATGCACGACAGCAGCAGGCCAATCCCTCTTTTTTGGGTCTATCCAATGGCACTTGTTTGCACATAAAACTCTTTCCGGATGGTGGTTCCTGTGAAGAGACTTGGAAGCTTTGGCTTGAGGTGGGGAAGGTGGGCATCCTGTCACCTAATGACAAGATTTGCAAAATCTAAACAGACACCGAGTGCTGCCTGGGCAGGGGTGATGGGCTCCCAGAGTTGTGGGAAGGGCAAGTGTGAAGTGGGACTGGGGATGGCATGCTGTTGGTAAGAGCGTTCTCTGCTCTCCCAGAGGAACACAGTGTAATTTCCAGCACCCACATCAGATGCTTCACCAATCACTGAAATTCCTGCCCCTGGGGTTCCATCGCCCTCTTCTGGCCTCTGAGGGCACTGCATTTATTCACAGCATAAAATCACAGACACATTAACTTAAACAATACATTTTTAACTAAAAAAAAGAAAGAGCCAGGGCTGGAAAGATGACTCAGCCTTTAAGAGCACCGACTGCTCTTCCCGAGGTCCTGAGTTCAATTCCCAGCAACCACATGGTGGCTCACAACTATCTGCAATGGGGTTGGGTGTGTCTGAAGACAGCTACAGTGTGTTTTATACATTAAGTAAATAAATAAATCTTAAAAAAAAAAAGCAGGGTTGGGGATTTAGCTCAGCAGTAGAGCGCTTGCCTAGCAAGCGCAAGGCCCTGGGTTCGGTCCCCAGCTCCGAAAAAAAGAAAAAAAAAAAAAAAAGCACTGACTGCTTTTCCAGAGGTCTTGAGTTCAAATCCCAGCAACCACATGGTGGCTCACAACCATCTGTAGTGGGATCCGATGCCCTCTTCTGGTGTGTTTAAAGACACACTCATATTCATAAAATAAATAATTCTTCAGAAAGAAACAAAGAAAGACAGACCCAGATACAGTGGTTCACATCTTTAATTCCTTCCATAATCAAGAGGCAGAGGCAGGTCTGTGAGTTCAAGGTCAGCCTGATCTACATAGTCAGGCCATGTTGCAAAACACATACATTTTAAATTTTTTAAATATAAAGGAAGAAAACAAAGCAAATTACAAAGGCGCTATTTTGAATGATGTCACAACAAAGAAATGACTGAAGTGTTGAACCTGTTAATTACCTTAATTGATCATGGCTGAATAATATATCCCTATATCAACTAGGACACTGTATTTCATAAAAATGTGCAATTAAATATGAAGCAAACAAAATAGAGCAAGCAAGCGAGCCAGGTGTGGGTAAACACAGACCAAGCTGGCCTTGATGGTCAAGCCTTTGCTCCCAGCACTCGGAATACAGTAGTGGGCAAGTCTGTGAATTTAAGGCCAGAGCTTGGGAGGAGGCCCTAAGGACACAATCTCTAGTACTCTCCTGAGCGCCTCTTGTTCTCTCCCCATGATGATTTTACCTTCTCATGTAAGTCTGTCTGAGGTGTGGAGACTTAAGGGTTCTTTAGAAAGTCAGTTGTGTTGGATGGTGCTATCCTGGGGCAAACACAGGAAGGAACATCTCTCTGAAGTCGACCAAGGTGAAAGGTTGTTCTGCTTAAGCGAAACATCCCCTCAGGAGTCTGCCTTAGCCTTTCACCTGTGTCTGCTTCAGCGAAACACTCCTTCCTGTGTTTGCCCCAGCAGAACACCGTCCAACACAACTGACTTTCTAAGAACCCTTAAGTCTCCACTCCAGAGGGACTTTCACTTCAGAGAGCCCCCAAGGCCTGTCCCTTATTTGGCTACTTCTTCCTCTGAGGTGACTACCGAGATCAGCCATCAAAGTATTCAAGCCCAGGAATCAAAAACCTCCCTTGGTTCACCTATTACTACGCCCGATCAAAATTAAACACCTCATCCTAATTCGGGGTCTCCAGTTTACCTCTATAAACCACCAGCAGCCTATGGACCACATCTGTCTCCACTCTATCCAGAGGCCCGTGTCCCTGAACCAAAGACAAATACCACCCCCCATCCTCCTTCTTTCCCTCTCCCTTGTTCCCATCTTCCTTGTCCTCTGTCTCCTGTCTTTGTCCCTCACCCCTCCCCTTTGTCCACCTGGGACAGATAAATCTGCTTTGTGCCGACAACTTGGTCTTTAGGTGTCCAAGGTTCCCTACACCTTCTCCAGGAAGTCTGATGAGCCCACTTAGGGCCAAAGCTGACATCTAGACACCAACAGTCATAAGCTATCACTATGCTGATGTGCTGGGAGCATCTGGGCTCATCTTAGCTCAGAGACAGCCAGTGACAGCTGTCACACCGTTAGGAGAGAGGAAGTGTGCAGGTTGGGACCTGGCCTTCATATAGATTCATAAAGTCACTGTGATCTCCATCTGGCTTGGATCTGCATGGGCAGAAGCAGGTCTAGCACTATGTGTTTGTCTCTCATCTGCCCTGGCCCAGGGACATCTGGGATTTGGGCGGCCCATCTCAGCTTCAAAATGGGCTAACCTGGGAACCTGATGACTCCCAAACTCCCCAGGATTTTTTCTGGGATGGGGCTAGGAGGCACCCCTGTCCCATGCTCTGTCTCCCTTTGAATTTATTTACTCTTTAATATTTATTAAATATCTCCATCTATTTTATACATTAAATATTTTTATATACACACAATTAATTTGTTGTGACTCTGAGTATGTTTGTCTGTGTGTAGACACATACGCCACTGTTCTCTCCTTTCATCAGGGGCCCAGGGATTGAACTCTGGTCATCAGGATTAGCAGCAAGTACCCTTCATTCCCTGAGCCATCTTGCTGGCCTTCTACATTTCTCTTCTCAGATATCTGAAATGCTTGTCCTCTGGGCATGACCAAGCTGTTACCATCTTGAAATCAGCAACTGTGATTAGGCTGCTGATTAAGATGGTTCAGTAAACACACTCGTCATCAAGCTTGAGTTTAATGCCCTAGACTCACAGAGAGGAGTGACCAAGCCAGCTCAGTTAGTCAATGGGTTCTCCAGGGAGTTGGGGAGGGAGGATTAAAAAGAAAAGGACAATTAGACAACACTGTAGCATGACCCCAACCAGTTCGGAGGCTGAAGCAGGTTTATTTTTTCCCAGTCTGCTTTTATACCATTTTAAGTACATGCAAAATGATAGAATCAGTTCTAGGTCAAGGAACAACCAAGGCAATACACAAAGTCCCACGATCACTGTTTCTAGGGCTCATCAGGATGTCCAATATTAAAGAAATGCCACTGTTGAGTTTACCTTGAGCTCTGCATTAACCCAAATGTATATATCCTTATCTGAGCCTACTTCCCTGTCCTGGCCCAAAGTCAAATCCTCGCCTGAGCTTACTTCCTTAGCCTAGCCCAATGTCAAGCTCCTGCCAAGTTTCAAGAAGCAGCCCCAAAAGCTCTCCATAGAGGAGGGAGAAAGCCAACCCCTCAACATTGTTGCATTCTGACTACAACACAAGATAAATGACTAACCTGTGCTGATCTGAAAAGACCCTTACAAGGTTAGGTCACTAACAGTCCCTTGTAGAAGGCAGAAGGGAGAGTGCCCACAAGGCTGCAAGTAGAGGGATGAGTGATCAATCAGTTAACAATTGCTCAGGGGAGGCGACGGAGCTGCCCTTAAGATACCAGCACTCGGGCTGGAGAGATGGCTCAGCGGTTGGGAGCACCCGACTGCTCTTCCGGAGGTCCTGAGTTCGGTTCCCAGCGGCCACGTGGTGGCTCACAACCATCTGTGGGGGGATCTGATGCCCCCTTCTGGTGTGTCTGAGGACGGCTACAGTGTATTTATATATAATAAATAAATCTTTAAAAAAAAAAAAAGATACCAGCACTCCTAAAGGTAACCCAATCCAATTGTGCGTGCGTGTGTGTGTGTGTGTGTATGTGTGTGTGTGTGTACATATACACACATATGTCACCACAGTTGCACAAATAGAGGCCATGAATTTGAGTGACAGAAGGGCGGTTGGGGAAGTATTTGAGGGAGGAACAAGAACAGGAAAATGATGTGATTCTATTTAAATGTGTTTAATTTTGTGTTGTTTTTGTTTTTGTCTTTGTTGTTTGTTTGTTTGTTTGTTTTTTTAGGACTCAGCTAGCACTGGCTGTCCTGTAGACCAGACTGGCCTTGAACTCACAGAGATCTGCCTGCTTCTGCCTCCAGAGTGGGGGATTAAAGGTGAGATCACCACTGCCTGGCTCAATTTTTCATACCCTATATTTTAATCATATTTTCTCTCCTCAGGTCCTCATAGATATCCCCCACCTCCCTACCCATCCAACCTCAAGGTATTTCTCTCAGGAAAAGAGGGAAAAAAGCAAGAACAAAAAACAAAAACCCAGGGCTGGAGAGATGGCTCAGTGGTTAAGAGCCCCGACTGCTCTTCCAGAGGTCCTGAGTTCAATTCCCAGCAACCACATGGTGGCTCACAACCATCTGTAAAGAGATCCAATGTCCTCTTCTGGTGTATCTGAAGACAGCTATAGTGTACTTATATATAATAAATGAATAAATCTTTAAAAAGAAAACCCAAAAGACAAAAAAACTCCAAACCATAACAACAACAAGCTTCTCCAGCTTGTGTGGAATCACTCCTTCAGCCACTGTCCTGTCTGTCTGTGGTGGATAGAGTCCCCAGAAAAGGTCATGGAACACCAGGCTTGCCCGAACCCATTGCCCTGGCTGCTCGGAAGGGAGACGGGGGCCCAGTGTGCCTCTCCTCTCCTCTCCAACCCCTTTTCTGAGGGTGTGTCAGCTTCTAGTGGGCCTTCTTGGTGAAAAAATTGAAGGATTGGAAGAGCAAAAGGAGTGTGCAGAGAACAAAGGTGGGTAAGGAGGGCTGGAGGATGCTCCGTGTGCAGGGCGGGGGTGTCATGTGGCTGACTGGGCACACTGGGCACTGGTGTCGGGCTATGGGAAGGGAGAGGCTGTCAGCAGAGGGTTTCTGAGCTGGCTTCAGGCCAAGGCAGGACAGGACACCTCCAGGCCATCTCAGACCCTAGGGTCTCTTCTTCATTCAACCCCCAACCCAGCTCTTCCCACTGCATAAACCTAAACTCCTCCCAAACCGCGGAGCGTTGCCCATCTGTAGCTCACCAACACTTCCTCCCACACTCCAGGGACCCAGCCACCAGCCAGCCCCACTTCATTCCAGCCTCCAAGCCCTTGATCTCACCTGATCAAGTGACAGCTTCATCTTTACCTCAGCCACAGCACCACAGCCAATCAGAGCCTCTTCCTAGTTCCAAAGCCGCCCTCCAACAATCTCTGTTTCCTGCACAGTAGCATCGACTCCTCCTGACCCCGCCTCTTCTCCCCGCCTCTCTCCTGGCAGGACTGCCCTGCACAGAAGAGCTCTGACTCAGCCCAGCCTGCCCCACAATCCCATTTGTTCCAGATTGTGTTGTGTTTAATAAGCAATGTGTTCTTGCTTGAAAACAATGTCAAAACATCGTATGTCACAGCAAATTCCTCCTGCGTGCTTCTTGGTTTTAAAAAAGGCACATGATGTGCCAAACTGTCTTTGCAACCTGTTTTCAAAGTCCAAAACCATTTTCTTCCCTTTTTTCTTTTTTTTAAGGATTCATGGGGAGGGAGATTGAAGAGACAGGCCAGTGCATAAAAGAACTAGCTGCTCTTCCAGAGTCCTGAGTTCAATTCCCGGCAATACATGTTGCTCACAAGCATTCATCATGGGATCTGACTCATATACATAAAATGCATAAATACATCTTAACAAGAAGTCTGTTTCTGGGGGCTGGAGAGATGGTTCAGCGGTTAAGAGCACCCAATTGCTCTTCCAGAGGTCATGAGTTCAATTCCCAGCAATCACATGGTGGCTCACAACCATCTGTAATGGGATCTGATGCCCTCTTCTGGTGTATCTGAAGACAGCTACAGTGTACTTATATATAATAAATAAATAAATCTTTAAAAAAAAAGGGGGGGGGCTGGGGATTTAACTCAGTGGTAGAGCGCTTACCTAGGAAGCGCAAGGCCCTGGGTTCGGTCCCCAGCTCCGAAAAAAAGAACCAAAAAAAAAAAAAAAAAAAAGTCTGCTTTTGGAAGTCTGGGTGGCACAGACCTTTAATACCAGCTCCAGAAGCAAAGATAGGGGGATCCCTAGAGTCTGAGGTCAGCATGGGCTACATAGTGAGACCCTGTCTCAAAAACAAACAAAAATAACAAAAATTATTTATGACTGGTTCACACACACACAGACACACACACCTACTTTTACTTGCCTTTGGCTTGTTTGCATAGAAGTCAGGTAATGGGGGTTGGGGATTTAGCTCAGTGGTAGAGCGCTTGCCTAGCAAGCGCAAGGCCCTGGGTTCGGTCCCCAGCTCTGAAAAAAAAAAAAAAAAAAAAAAAGTCAGGTGATGGCAGCACCTTGGGCATCATGCGCCCTCTGGTGGACATCAGTGGCAATGACGACAGTTGGCCACACCACAGGACGTTTAAGCCTCCCCAAGGATTGTACTTACTCCAGACCCAACTTCAGAATTGAACTTACTGGGAGACGGCCCTGAAGCCCTGACTCTCATACTCATCGGCTTTGGACGCCCCCACGTTCCGCTGAGCCTTCCTTCATCCACTCAAACAGTCCTTGTCTATTTCCTGCTTGGAAAGGATGAAGAAAGATACCACATGGGAAGCTGACGGCCCAGACAATCCCACAGCTAAGAAAGTATTCCAGCTCAAGGGAGAAGGGCTCAGGCTTCTTCTTCCACACGAGGGAGCTATAGTTCCTCTGTGCTCTGGTCCTGTTCTGGGAAGCTTTGTCAGCCTTGGGTCCTGAGGATCCCAGGAAGATGAAGGCATTTTTTTTTGGGGGGGGGGGGTTCTTTTTTTCGGAGCTGGGGACCGAACCCAGGGCCTTGCGCTTCCTAGGTAAGCGCTCTACCACGGAGCTAAATCCCCAGCCCCCATTTTTTTTTTTTTAACCCCTGGCTGTCAGCTACCACCACTGTCGTGCTTGATTTATTCGTTTTTATTTTACGTGTACGGGTTTGTTGCCTACTTGTGTGTCTGTGCGCCACGCACAAGCAGTGCCTGAGAAGGCCAGAAGAGGGCATCAGATACCCAGTTACAGACTCTTGGGTGCTGAGGTCTGAACCTACGTCCTCTGCCAGAGTAGCAAATGCTGTTAATGATCTATTTCGACAGCTGATCCCCACCCCCTTCCAAATGAGGCCTGGCAAAGCATGTTTGTAATCTGAGAGCTCAAAGCAACAGGACCATGGCTTCTAGCTAGCCTTGGCGTTCCAGTTCCTAGTACTGTGCTAAACACTGGACCAAAAGCAGGTTGGGGAGGAAAGACTTATTTACACTTCCGAGTCCCAGTGCATCATGGAGGGATCAAGCATCAGTCCAGGCAGGAATCTGGAGGTAGGAGCTGAAGCAGAGAAGATGGAGGATGCTTACCGGTTTGCTCTTAATGGCTTGTTTTCCATACACTGCGGACAGGCCTAGAAGTCAATCTGATGGGGACATCTCAATTGAAGTTCCCTCCTCCTAGGTAACCCTAGCATGTGTCAAATTGACAAAAAACAAAAAACCTAACCAGTACACTCAGTTATACAGTGAGCGAGCTCTACCAGCCTCACTCCCCTCCAAACAAACAAACGAACAAACAAGCGAATGAATTCCCTCTAAGCAGGCACAGTGACCCCTGCTGCAGTGCCCACTGCCCAGGAGCTGAGGTCCAAGGTTCCCTTGAGCCCAGGAACTTCAGAGCAGTCTGAGCAGCATAGTGACACCAAATCTCAAAAACTAGACAGGAAACGGCTTGGGTGTGGGGCACTCAGGTGATAAAGGGTTTGCCTTGTAACTCAAGGACCTAAGCTAAATAGACCCGGGCACAGCCTTGGTGCTGGGGAGGCAGAGACAGGCAGATCCTCAGAGCTCCCTTCTAGCCAGCCCCGTGCAGGCCTAGCTCAGAAAATAAGCTAGTAGGTGTTCCTGGGGTACAGCAATTGTTCTGTGGCCACACACGCCCATGCACACTGAGGCCTGGGATGTAGCTCAGTTGGTAGTGTTAGACTAACGTGCAAAGTTATCCTCAAACACTGCATAAAGCATGATGGCACAGGCAGGCCTATAATCCCAAGTCTTGGGAAGAGTAAGCAAGAGGATGGAGAGTTAGGGGCAAGCTGGGACCGTCTCAAAAGTAATAACAATAACTGTCTTAGGGCTTTCCTGCTGTGCACAGACACCATGACCAAGACAACTCTCACAAGAACATTTAATTGGGGCTGGCTTACAGGGTCAGAGGTTCAGTCCATTATCATCAAGGCAGAAGCATGGCAGCATCCAGGCAGGCATAGTGTATGAGCTGAGAGTTCTACATCTTCATCTGAAGGCTGCTAGCAGAGTACTGGTTCCAGGCAGCTAGGAGTAGGGTCTTAAAGCCCATGCCCACAGTGACACAACTATTCCAACAAGGCCACACCTCCAAATAGTGCCACTCCCTGGGCCAAGCACATACAAACCATCACAATAACAATGGTAATAAGTCATTCTAAGGTGGGAGAGATGGGGGGCTGGAGAGAAGGCTCAGTGGGTAAGTGGCTCACCACCATCTGTAATGAAATCTGATGCCCTCCTTTTCTGGTGTGTCTGAAGACAGCAACAATGTGCTCACATACATAAAAATAAATCTTACAAAAAAGATGGGAGAGATAGCTCAGTGGATAAAGTGGTCATGTGTGGTGTGTTAGTCATTGTTTGCTTAAGGAAAAGAACATATAGAATGACTATATCTATTTAAAGGGGATTTATTAGACGGCTTTCTGACTATGTTATAGTGATCAACAATGGCTGACTCCCGGTGCCGGAGTCCTAGAAAGCCCTAGAGTGCTGCTGCTGGTGCTTCTCAGTGAGGATTCAGAAGCAGGTTCTAACACCAGTGACGGAATGCCTCAACAACGGGACAGATGAACTTGGCAGTAAGGGTGAGAGCAAGCAGGCAAAACCCAAAAGCTTCCCTCTGCTACAAGAGTTGTCTGGAGAAGGTTGGCCCAGGTTTAGGATGGGTTTAGGATCTGATGCCCTCCTCTTCTGGTGTGTCTGAAGACAGTGACAGTGTACTTACGTATGATAAATGAATAAATCTTTAAAGAAAGAAAGAAAGAAGAAAAGAAAAAAATCCCTCCCAGGTATGCCCAGATGCTTGGGTTTTAGCTGATTCCAGATGTAGTCAATTTGAGAAACATCAGCTGGGTAGGCTTGGAGGCTCTCAGGAGGCAGAGGCAGACGCTCCCTGGGGCAAGCTAGGCAGTTAGACTCACCAAAATCCTCCAGCCCGGGGCCTCAATAGATAAAGTGAAATATGATCAAGGAATATACCCAATGTCAGTTCTCACGCACATAAACATGTACACCTACACAGATAAACTCACACATATGCACACACATGTACATACAAAACAAAAACAAAAATAAACCTGAGGGTCTGGGGAGTTGGCTCAATGGTTAGAGCACTGAGGAACTGGATTCAATTCCCAGAATCCACATGTGTGTCCTTTAACTGTCCTGAACTCCAGCTCCAGGGCATCCGACACGCTCTTCTGAACTACGCAGGCACCGGCCACCTATGTGGTGTCTATACATACATGTAAACAAAACACTAAGAAACATTAAAAATAAATGTAAGTACTCTAAAAATAAAAAGGCAGATGAGACACACAAACGTGGAGCTTGGTGGCTGCACCTGTGCATGGGAACCTAGGATCCTGGGCTCAACTGACAGCCCAGGCAGGAGAGGTCAGGACAGGGAAAGGCAGTAGGGGCATCATAGTAAAAAAGTCACATCCAATTGGTGACATAAGTCGTGGCGTAAGCAGGGCTTAGTGGTGCACATGGGAGGCAGAGACTGGTGGATCTCTAAGTTTGAGGCCACTCTGCTGTCAAAAAAGAAAGAAAGAAAGAAAGAAAGAAAGAAAGAAAGAAAAGGAAGGAAGGAAGGAAGGAAGCTGTGTGTTTGTGGTGGAGAGATGCTGCTCTATAGCTTTTATTGGTGTGACAAAATACCATGACCTAAAAAACAAGCTAGGGAGAAAAGAATGAGTTTGGCTTACACTTCCATAGTGCTTCTCATCCTCAAAGGAAAGCAGGGAAAGAACTGAAACTGGGGGCTGGGGATTTAGCTCAGTGGTAGAGCGCTTACCTAGGAAGCGCAAGGCCTTGGGTTCGGTCCCCAGCTCCGAAAAAAAGAACCAAAAAAAAAAAAAAAAAAAAAAAAAAAAACTGAAACTGGCAGGAACTGGAGGCAGGAGCTGATGTAGAGGCCATGGAGGGTACTGCTTACTGGTTTGCTCATTGTTTGCTCAGCCTGCGATCCTGTGGAACCCAGGACCACCAACCTAGGGGTGGGTCTCCCCACATCAATCACTAATTAAGAAAATGCCTTGGGGGGTTGGGGATTTAGCAAGCGCAAGGCCCTGGGTTTGGTCCCCAGCTCCGAAAAAAAGAAAAAAGAAAAAGAAAAAGAAAAAGAAAATGCCTTGGGGTTGGTGAGATGGCTCATAAGAGCACTGGCTGCTGTTCCTTCCAGAGGTCCTGAGTTCAGATCCCAGCAACCACGCGGTGACTAATAACCATCTATGAAAGGATCTGATGCCCTCTTCTGGCCTGCAGGTGTACATGCAGACAGAACACTCATTAAAAAACAAAACAGAGGGCTGGAGAGACGGCTCAGCGGTTAAGAGCACTGACTGCTCTTCCTGAGGTCCTGAGTTCAATTCCCAGTAACCCCATGGTGGCTCATAACCATCTGTAATGGGATCCGATGCCTGGTGTGTCTGAAGACAGTGACAATGTATACATAATACATAAATAAATCTTAAAAAAAAAAAAAAAAGGGGCTGGAGAGATGGCTCAGCGGTTAAGAGCACCCGACTGCTCTTCCAGAGGTCATGAGTTCAATTCCCAGCAACCACATGGTGGCTCACAACCATCTGTAAAGAGAACCGATGCCCTCTTCTGGTGTATCTGAAGACAGCTACAGTGTACTTATATATATAATAAATAAATAAATCTTAAAAAAAAACAAAAACAAAACAAAAACAGAAAGGAGGGAAGGAAGTGCTTTACAGCCACATCTTTTTTTTCTTTTTTAAATTTTATGTGAGTGCTCTATCTGCACGTACACCTGCATGCCAGAAGAGGCCATCAGATCCCGTTACAGATGGTTGTGAGCCACCATGGGGTTGAACTCGGGACCTCTGGAAGAGCAGTCAGTGCTCTGACCTGCTAGGCCATCTCTCCAGCCCCTATTAAAGTATTTTAATGTAGCTTTAAGCTCAAGAGTTAGAGCAAGATGTGCTCAGAAGCATGTATGGCGCCCTTGAGAGCACGGAAGCAAAGAACTGCTGCTCACTTCAACATTAGCGAATAATTTATTATTATATGTGTTCTTATTGTTTTTAGTTTTTCAAGACAGGGTTTGTCTGTGTAGACCTGACTGTCCTGGAATTTGCTCTGTAGACCAGGCTGCCTGTGTCTGCCTCTGCCTCCCCAAGTGCTGATTTTAAGGGCATGCATAGCACTGCCTATAAAGTTTTTGTTTGTTTGGGTTGGGTTTTTTCTTTTTTTTTTTTAAGATTTATTTATTTATTATATATAAGTACACCGTAGTTGTCTTCAGACACACAAGAAGGCATCAGGTCTCACTTTTTTTTTTTTTTTTTTTTTTTGGTTCTTTTTTTTGGAGCTGGGGACCGAACCCAGGGCCTTGCGCTTCCTAGGTAAGCGCTCTACCACTGAGCTAAATCCCCAGCCCCTCTTTTTTTTTTTTAAATAAGCTGCCTTGGTCATGGTGTTTCACAGCAACAGAACAGTAACAAAGACAGTGTTCTCGTGTATATGCAATATTTTAAAAGTTTATGTGTATGAGTGTTTTGTCTGGGTGTCTATTTCCCTGTCACATTCGAGCGTGGCTCCAAAGGAGGCCAGACAAAAGTGACAGATCGCTGGTTGTAGCCTCTCTGTGGATGCTGGACCCAGTAATGTCCTCCGAAAGGCTCTTGACTGCTGCGCCACCTCTCCAGCCCCCATTTCATAAATCTATTTTACATCAATCCACCTGTTTCTGTCAATTTTCCACAATTAAAAACTTTTGCTGAGCGCAAGGCCCTGGGTTCGGGCCCCAGCTCCGAAAAAAAGAAAAAAAAAAAACGTTTGCTGGACATAGAGGGGTATGTCTTTAATCCAACAGCTTGGGAGGCAGAGGGAAGAGGATCTCTTAAGTTTGATGCTTGCAGGGGCTGGAGAGATGGCTCAGAAGTTAAGAGCACTGATTGCTCATATAAGTAAAATAAATCTTTTTTAAAAAAAAAAAGTTTGAAGCTAGCTTGTTCTACAAATTGAATCCTGGATAGCCAGGGCTATGCAGAGAAACCCTGTCTTGAAGAAAAACTAAAACTGGACTGGAGAGATGGCTCAGTGGCTAAGAACATTGACTGTTCTTCCAGAGATCCTGAGTTCAAATCCCAGCAACCACATGGTGGCTCACAACCATCTGTAACGAGATCTGATGTCCTCTTAAGACAGCTACAGTGTTCTTATCTATAAATAAATACATGATTTTTTTAAAAAAGAGCATTTAAGGGGTTGGGGATTTAGCTCAGTGGTAGAGCGCTTGCCTAGGAAGCACAAGGCCCTGGGTTCCGTCCCCAGCTCCGAAAAAAAGAACCAAAAAAAAAAAAAAAAAAAAGAGCATTTAATTTGGCGTTTGCTTACAGTTTCAAAGGGTTAGTCCACGATCATCATGAGGAGAAGTGTGGAGGTAGGCATGGTGCCGCAGTAGCAGCTCAGTGCTTACATCTGATAAGTTAGAGACAGAGAGAGCAAGGTGGCCTGGCATGAACTTTTGAAAACTCCAAGCCCACCCCCAATGACACATCTCCAAGAAGGCTACTCATTTTAATCTTAGAGCCAAACATTGGAATATAATAGCATATGGGAGCCATTCTTATTCAAGTCACATTGCTCAGAAATAAAAATACATACCGTAGTTGTGCAAGGTACACACCTTTAATCCTAAAATTCAGGAGGCAGAGTAAAGCTGATCTGTGTGAGTTCAAGGCCAGCCTGGTCCACAGTGAGATCCTGTGTTTAAAAAGCAGGAGCTGGGGCTAGAAAGAGGGCTCAGAGGTTGAGAGCAGTGGTTGCTTTTCCGGAGGACCTGGGTTTGGTTCTTTGCACACACATGGCAGCTCACGTGTCTGTAATTTCAGTCCTAGGGGGTCCTACATTCTGGGACTGAAGGTATATGCCACCACACCCAGTTAAAATACATTTTAAAAATATTTAGCTGATCATGGAAGTATAGGTTAGCAGGATTTGCTGAAGAGGCAAAAGCAGGACCTCTGTGAGTTCAAGGCCAGCCCAGTCTACATAGCAAATTCCAGGACAGCTAGAATTACATAGAGAGATCCTAAAAAATTTAATAAAACAAAAACAAACAAACCACAAAGCCAACAACAAACCGTTGTGACGAGGAAAACAGTTCAAGAACATTGCATGCACTACATTTGTACACTAGATGGCAGCAAAATCCAGTCACTTCCTACTCACTTGCCCAGCTACCCTTATGGTGGTCGCATTGTGAGCCAGGCAGTTCTCAAGGTTGCCAAATGACCAGAGACAGGAGCCAAGACCTGAGCTTCAGGGTCAACAATCCAGGTGACCAGGCGTACTGGAGCACCCACGCAATGGCACTCATTTGACCATGCTGGGCCACATAAGGAGTGCCTGTCTGGTGATGTTAGGGCCCTACCTAAAATATAAAATCACATGTTCCAGGATTTCTCCCCAAACCCTTCTCATTTCATGTCTTAGTAGGACGCTACGTTGCTGGCCCTATACCAATCTGCTTTGGGGCCTGTGGCTGGGGCTGTTTGGGGAAAGTTTTGTTTGTGAAGTATCCTTTGTACAGCTACAGCAATACGGACAGCACACAAACGTAGAGTCCAACGGCACAGCATTGGAACTTCCAAAGTTGAGGCCCAAAGACCCAAATTCAGTCACCCTGGCCACATAATGAAAGCTAAAGTGAAGCCTCTAGATCTAACACTGGGGAATTCCCAACCCTGCTCCCTTCACTTTGCTCCCAAATCAGGAAATGTGAGCCCTAACCTCTGCTCCTATCTCTTGCTCAATAAGTCTGAGCCTCACCTCAGCAAAGCCTCAGCTCTGGAAACAAACTTCTCACATGAGCAAATTCAGAATAGGCCCTTACTAAGATGTGTGTGGCAGGGTCTAGCTCAGCTGTTACCAGGCACAAATCAGATTGGCCTGCAGACCTGTGGTGGGCACTTCAGCTGTGATGTCCTGTACTGTAGGAACACCGAGATGGAGCTCAGAGGCACTGAGTGGGCTTGTCTGGGGAGAGAACATTTTGCTCACCTGGGCACTTGGTTTTAGTCTTCAGTAAGCTGAGGCCCTTTGAACTGGGGAAGATGTCATTAGATTCCCAGCCCTGGGAGCTGAATCTCCATTAACCCAGGATATTTTTGCCCACAAAGGACTGAGAGCAACAGGAAGGGCGGGCCCCTGAAGCTAGGGGCCTGTCCTTTAATATCCAGTAATCTGAAAGACATGCAGCCTTTCAAGCCTGAGAAACCAAGGTGGGTTTTCTGTTGCTTTGTTTTTTTCAAGAGTGTTTCTGTGTAGACTAGGCTTGAACTCAAGATGTCTGCTAACTTAAAGGTGTACAGCACCACATCTAACCAAGTCAGCTTATCTTTAAGGAATGGCAAGTCTTCTCCCACAGCCTTAAGAGGCAACACAGAGCCATGGCTGAGGACTGGTTTGATCTCTGATCTCCACACACACTCACACAAGGTATTGCCTGCACAAGTTCCTCTTCTCCCTGGGAATGTTTTTGGGCTTTTAGATCATGTATGTACATCCCTGTATTCCCCGAAACTACATGAAAATTACCATCCTCCACCTAGTGTTAGGTAGACAGGAACAAAGCACCAACATCTTGAACATGGACAATCCAGATGTCTTCACTCAGTACAGCCTAAACAGCTAGAAAGGCACCCCAGGAAGAGGCCAAGACCACCCAAGCTAACCTTAGAGAATCTGCATGAAAGAACCATGCAGCCTAAGGAAACAGGGGAAGAAAGCCTCACAATCCCAAGATGAGGCAGATCAGAAACTCAATCAATCTAGTAAGGCGTAAGCCTGTGTTTCATATACAAAGAACCACGCAGTGAGAGAGCATTGGTTTTTATTTCATAAAATCCTTATTGTAGATGTGTCAACCCAATACTACACAGATTGGGCATAACCTGAAAAAGACAATATAGTTATCAACAGTTACTCAGAGTTCAACACTAAGACTGGGCAGTGTTCTAGTGATGTCTGCTCCCATATTCAGACCCTTTTGAACCCCCTCAAAAAACAGGCCTCCCGGGGCTGGGAATTTAGCTCAGTGGTAGAGCGCTTGCCTAGGAAGCGCAAGGCCCTGGGTTCGGTCCCCAGCTCCGAAAAAAAGAACCAAAAAAAAAAAAAAAAAAAAAAAAAAAACAGGCCTCCTGATCTTAAGACTCAAGCAAAGACGCCGCAGGGACTTGAACCCCGTCCTGGAAACCAGGAGTGCCAACCACCAGCATCTTTTGCTTTTTTTTTTAAAAGCTAGGGAAAGGCCAAAAAGCAAAACCTGAGAAAACAAAGTTTGTTTTCTCAGGAAAAGAAAAACCTTTACAACCCTAATGAAGAATCTGCTTCCGCTAAGATGCTAGCTTGGCCAAGTCTGCTATGTCCACCTGAAAAAGTCTTAGCAGAGAAATTTTGCAATCCCACCCCAACAGCTTCCCTACAAAGGCTTGCCTTCAGCTGACCTCATTCCCACCCAGCATTTGTATCAAACATTGCTATTACTATACCCTTGACTGGTTTGTTTAGTCTGAATAGGTGCTATGCATATAAAACACCTTAGCTACTGAGCTGTGGTCTTGTTAAATTAACAGGCAAGGGGAAAAAATGGCCTTCTCTGTCTGGTGCAACCCACGGGACCTTGGCACCATGGTTACCTTGAAACCGATTACGCATCATGACCTCAAGGATCCAGCTACTGGCTGCATCAAGGTGAGGGGTGAAGGGTCTGTGATTAGGCCAAAGGCACAGGGTGTCGATGTGGCAGAGAATCACTTGTGGGGAGACCTTGTAACAGGACTCTGGAAAAGCTAGGGAAAACTGGTTGCCCACTTTCCCTCTTTTCCCTCCCCTTCAAGCACAACTTGAGGTTTGGGCTGCTAACAGCTGCTATAAAAACAGCTTTTCCAGATGTTAAAACAAGCCCAGGGCCTCTCAAGTATTTTCTTTGAATGTTTCTTTCAACTCCAGCAAGGTGTTGAGGTAGGGTAGTCCTCACTGCTAATCAAAACCAACCATGATACCACTTTGCTTGCTTGACTCTTGCCACAGGAAGGCTCCGCTGTGCTACATTAAGCCTTCAGTGCCTTTAGTGAGGGGTACCTGGAAAATCTTAAAAAAAGGCTTAGCGCCCACCTCACCCCTCCACCCCAAGGCCAACAAAACATTACATGCTAGCTGCTTCAGCATGAAGCTGAAGAGAATTCAACACTAATTTACCAGTAACTAATCTTAAACAAGAAAAGGCTTGTTCACCTGTTGTCATCATTTGTCCACTGGTGAATTCAACTGGAAGCTCCTTCTAGTTTGAAGTACATCTGAAAGAACTAGGGCTTCCCAATCCCCACATTGATAATGGAATGTCTGGTTCACTTTTATCGATTTAAAGTAAATAGGCTATTTTTCCTTACTGGGTCTGGCTTCTCTGGGCCCTCGAATAGATGTCTGCTGTTTTCAATGTTCCTGCATGTAAGAATTAAGACCAAGGGAGGGGAGAGAGACACCTACAGAGACAATGCACTAAAGACCACGGAACTGTTAAGAACATTTCCACTTGCCAGTTAAATTTCTTCAAGAATGTTGCTTGTCTGAATTTATTTCTTGTCAGATTTTAGGTTGAATCTGGAAGAGACTAAAGGCTTCAGTGCTCCCAACCCCCCCTCACCAGAAATGAACAAAAACATTTACCTAAAGCAGCACAGCAAAGGGACTTGGCTTCAATCACAAACACGTGTTACTTAAAGCTGCAGAGCCATTTCCTCAACACTCAGCCTGTATTACTCATGGGTTCTCCTCCAACAATCACTACTCCAAACATTTGGGGAAACACAACTTTAATCATACTCCAGTCGTGGCACAATGCATTCTAATAGCAGCAGATTGGAACAGTACTGCACATATTACTTGCCAAAGAACAGACAAGACCTGAAGTCAAGACACCTGCATTCTGTGTGGTCTGTAAAAAAAAGCTAGAACAAGTAAGCCCCATCCCCCTCCTCCCTTCCCTCCAATTCCAGGAAAAACAAACTCACTGCAAGGTCTCACACACTCACTAGCAGAGCAGAAGACAAGAGGCAAGCGCTTATATGCAATCAAAGTCCTGAGCAGCTCCATGAAGGATGAAATGAGGCCTCTGCAAAGGAAAACTCTTTAAAAACCCACATGCCCCAACTCGTGGCTCAAGTGAGGTGACAAAAGTCTAACGTGGATGAGATGGTCTAAGCATTTAAACTCAACATGCACATTTGATAATTGGGAAAGTATCTTACCCTAGATGTTTAGCCATGGTCAAATAAGACCCCTGACTTTCTGGAAACAAAATATGTAGTTACCTTTTATCTGACCATCATTTCCAACCTGCCTAAGGTACTTAGTCCTTAAAGGGCCTCTATGCCAGGCCTGCAATTATTAAATGCTCATCACTGCATGGAGAATAAAATTTGTCTTTCCTGCCTGAATGTTAAATTCGGTCTTCTGCTCAAGTCCTGATCTTGTCCATTTAAGTGTTCGAAGCCAAAGTTTCTGCAAAGATTAGAGAAGAACATTCCCCCCAAAATTGCCCAACACTAACTACAGACAACAAACAAAACTTTATTTAAATAAGGAGACAGCCTTCTAAATACATACATTCTCTAGTGAAGTATTTTATTAATTTGTATGATTTAATGATTTTAAGCACAAGTACATCGAGCACATTTAAATTTTAGCAATATGAACATCTGACTTTCAGCACATTAAATGTCCCTTTCATGGGGTCTTCAGGTTCAATTGGTAAAGATTCCTTAATTTTGTAAAAAATGTAATTAAAGCAGGCACTAATCATGTTTTGAGGCTTTTGCGGTGAAATTTAGGATGCAAAAGCCTGTTTACTTACTTACTATCCCATCATGAAAGCCCACTGGCACAAGGCTTAGAATTCTTAAGAGGCTGGATGGGAAAACTGCTCACAATCCTGAGCCCCCTAGGAAGGGGTCAGGTGAGTAACATTCAATACCTCCTCTTAACTTAAGACAGCTATATTTATCCCTACCATGCAATACTGCAGATTCAAGTTAAACTTATCTGTTAACAGCAGTCTGCTGTTTCCTGCTCCGAGATGAAATGAAGCAACTCTTCTGCTTATGAAGAGAAACCTGTCTGAGGCAAACGAAAGATTGGCATACTGCACCGCCTCTCAAGCCACTCGATCCCACTCCTCTCAGTAAGCTCAGCTTCTTTTTACTCCAGGATTAATGTAGAATTTTTACTTCATTTTATTCTGCTTTTGTAAAAGCAGTTGAGATGAACGTTTGATCTTCACTGGTTTTCATCAATTCTTTACTTTTGTGGATAAAGCTTGGTAAGCCATTAACTTTTAAAGGTAGATTTCCATAACTTTTAAAGGTAGATTTCCATAACTTTATACTGGTTGCTCTCATTTGCTTAATTATTGCATATGCAGACTTCATCAGCAGTAAGACTCTCAGGCTCCTGCTCATTCCCCATGGAGACATGACATTATCTTTTCTGCCTTTACTTATCACTCATTCACCAAGGAGCTGTTCCCTCTGCATCTAGGTCATCACACTGCCAGGCTGGTTATGACTCAGATGGTGTTATCTGAAAAAGGTCTACAGAAAAAAAAAGGTTTCCCCTCCCTCATCAACAAAAGCCCACCCTCTAAAAGACATTCAGGCTGAACTACCACAATTCTTACATTATAAATTGCAAATACAAAGTATACAATATACAAAAAATAAGCATACCTTACATCTTGTTTAGTCACAAGGAAACTCATTTCTCCTACACTAGGAAAGACTTGCTTATACAAAACTGAGATGGAATCTCTTACTTGATAATATAAAAGCTATCACCAGAAGAAATCCCTTCAGGGTCATTAAAGCCACTTCCTTTGCTCTGAAGTTCCTATAGTAGTTATTAAGATACATTAAGTCACCTGAAAAAAAATTTCAAAAGAGAACCACACACTACAATCTATATCCGGTAGCTTCTAGAGAATCCCCACACTGTAACTTCCACACCACTCTAGTGATCAGACCAACCCCCAAACCCTACACACTTTCACGGGAACAGACGACTGTTGTGATTTACTTTCCTTGCCCACAATATTGGATTAGTGGGAACACCCAAGGCAATCTTCCTTACTGCCCAAATCAAAAAAATAAAAAGAAAAGGAAAAAAAATAGAAGCAAAAAACTGGATTGGGAGTTACTTGCCAACTTGAAAGCTGAGATTTCCTCAGTTTTTCCAAATATTTAAGTTCTCTGGTATGATTATCTGAAATCATAAACTAAACAATTACCTAACCTCCCCCCCACCCAAATACAACAGGTCACAGCCAACTAAGTTTTGCCCCTCCCCTTTAATGAAATGTTTAAGTCATGGTGCTTGAAAACTTAACTTTAACATCTGGCCTACTCAAGCTCCTGAGGTTCTCCTGAGGTGACTGTGAACCAAAGCTGCACTGTGCTGTACTTCAGCGGCCACTGGGGAAACTCTTCCAAGGATAAAGGGCAGCTCCAGTCCCTGAAGGTGTCGTGCCAACAGCATAGCAGTACACGCCTTCTCTAACCCAGTGTGCCAACAGAACTATAGCATCTGTGGAAAATCTTAGAAAAAACATTTTCCCCCACCCACTCCTCCCTGTTAAGACCATTCCCAAATATTTCAAGTAAAAATATTCAAAAGATTAGGAATTTTACAAGTCTTGTTAAGGGAGGGGGAAAAGAATAAACTACCAGCCATTTCGCCAATGGACAGCTCCTCCATATTCAACGTGAAAGCTATTCATCTAATTTCTAGAAACTGTAAACCTGTTGAGTTCTGCTTATCCTGATACTGGATTTTCTTTTTTTCCTGGTTCCCTTGAGTCATCTGCCTTTAGGATTCTAGACAGACCTAAGGGGAAAAGAACTCAAAATATATTTTGTCCCACCCCACCCCCCAAGCACTTTGCCCAATTACCTCCCCTACACAGTAGTAAGACTTGCAGAAGACTGCAGTAGGTTAGCTGTTCACAGAACTAAAACGTCTTACAAAACTGGCGAGACTGTTGGCTCTACCATTCATTTTCCCTCAGATCGGGTTAAGACAACTTGCCATCTACCATTCTTCTGGGCCTTGGCAGTCTGCCCTCAAAAGCTTCAGACAAGATGCAAGAGGACACAACCCTGAAAAAGAAAAACCTCCAACACCCGCAGCGGCCTACAGCCCCAGATGACTCTCTTCACAGACAGAAGCCTACAAACTCCCCCATACCAAGGCAAAATAAACAAGTTACCATCCTCAAGTTACAGAAACCACCACCGCGTTGCCGACCTCACGGGATGTTACCGCACCACATGCTTTCCCTGCAGCCTTTCTTGCACATTGACATGCTGGTCTAGGAGCCGCTATCTATTCTCTCCACAACGCAATGCCTGCTCGCCTCCTCCGCGTTGACAAGCCAAGACGCCAGCTAGCTTCATCACCAACTCGAACTGGCTCCACCTTCCCGGAATCCTCTTTTCTAGCTTCACCACATCATTTCGGCTCCTTCTTCCTAGCTTCCTCCAACGAACCGCACTGTTTCCTGGGCTATCTTCACCATGACCTGCTGCTGCTGGCTGCTCAGTCCTTCCTAGCTTCACCAAACTGGCTTCGGGACTCCTGTCTTCCTAGGTTCACTGAATCCACTTCTGTGTAGACCTTGGTCGGCTGCCAATGCTAGTCGTTAACACTTTTAAAGCACCTCAGCTCAAGTCCAATGCAAAATGCTGACAATCTTGAAATTGTTATCAAAAGTCCTTTTGTTCTCAAAACAAAATTAAGCTACAAGTTAAGGCTTCTAATATTCTTCTAACTTTTCAAACGCATTCTGCCTTTTTAATTACTTCAGTTGTAGCTTTGACTGCTAGCTTCACTCTTGTAAAATGGCTGTCTACAGACACTTCTAAACTGCTGGGCTCCATCAGAAACTTGAATTTATGGCTTTAAAAATAATTTCCTTCTGACTTTATTTCTGAGATTTAACCTTATCCAACCTTTTGGTCTTGATCTTATCTTCTTTGCCTATCTTGAATGCTGGCATCCAAAGTTGTCTGAACTTCCTTTTGTCTTTCTATCTTGCTTTTTTTCTATCTTCTAGTTTTCTTCCTACCTGTGTGTTTAAATACCTTTTCTGTCTTCTAATGATTCTTCGGTCTTCTATTTTCCTATCTTCTCTACAGCTTTTCTTCACCTTCCTGAACTTGTCTTCATTTTTCCACTTCCATTTTCTAATCTTCTTTCTCAAAATACTAACCCTACCACTTCCATTCCCCGTTTCCAACTCATGCCTTCGTACATGCGACAGTCGACTCTTATAACGGCCCTTCAACTTACTTTTTTCAATCTTTTTAAACTACATCTCATTTTCAAACTATTATCTACAACTTTACAATTTTAAAAAGCCATTTAGATTCTGTTTAGGTAACCTTCGTTTAAAAGTACACCTAACAAGGCTGACCCTCAAGCTAGAACCTTTGAAACTCCACAATTGCTCCCTTTTACAATCTTCTAAACTACTCTGAATAAACGCCTCAGGTCAGCCTCCATCTGGTGGTACAAAAATTTTTCTCTTTTCCTTTTTCAAATTGTTTAAATAAACCTCCATACTTTTCTTTTAAAATCTTAATATTAAAATATTATTATCTCAGTAAGCTACTCTATTAAGTTTAGAGTTCTAGTTTCCTTTTAAATCTTTTTAAATAGAAACTTATCTGCGAATGCCTCAGGCTGAGTCTCCTGCCTCACCAGGTGCCTGTGCTCGCTGCCTGAATGCCTGACGCAAGGCTCGGAGCTCCCTTTTTATTGCGAAGGGACACGTCACTCCACCGGAACCTAGTAACCCTCCACCGCCTCGGTGAAGGAAGAAAAATAGTTCCTCAGAGAGTTAAAAATAGAGCCCTACTTCCAAGTTTCTAGATTTTTCCTGATGGTGCGTGGGCCTCGGGACCTTGCTAATACAGAGAAATATTAAAGTTGTACCAGCAAGTACAAATAGTTTAAAAGTTTGAGTCACAAGATGAAAAACATGACTAACACAGTTTCCTTTATTTTGTGACTCCCGGAGCGGCAGCCATTTTCATAAACAAAATGGAGGTTTCTCGAAAATGACCTGGCCCTGCGAGTTGTTCCTGAGGTGATAGCACTTTGCTTAGTACTGGCTTAGGCTCGGGATGCTGAGAACATCCACCTGTAGGACGATCTGCAGTCCCCGGCTGCCCACGAGAACTTTATTCTGAGCCTTGGTTAACGAGTGCTTTGGTGCTTGCAAACGTCAGCCATTTAGGCTGCCAGGTCCTCGTTCCAAACTAGCAAAGCCCAGCAGACGACCCCTGACCCAAGGCTGTGGTGCCATGATCTCAGGCTAGCAAAGCGACGGTCGCTGCTTGTGAGGACACAGTGACCTTGGCGGCCATGCGGAGCACAACCCCCACAGCCCCACAGTGGCTGGGTTTCGAGATGTACACTACTTTAGGCTTCCTGTTCTCATGCCTTTCTACAATTACGACGTACAGGAAAGGACGTCCCTAGAAATTAAAGATTTTTTCTTTCTCCAGAGGACCATGGCGAAAGGATCACCAGGCGCAGAGAAGCGGCCCGCGAGGGAGACGGCGGGAAGGAACGCGAATGCCACAGGGACAAGGGGGGTGGGGGTGGGGGGCGGGGGTGGGGACGCGCAAGGATACGCAGGTCGTGAGTCGCCGCCTCCCTTTGTGAAGCGCAGAATCGGGAGCGGGCGGCCGGTCGGGCGCGGCCGGTTCTAACCGGTTCCAGCCGGTCTAGGCAAAGTTGTTGCCGCAGAGCTTCGCTGCGCAGGCGCGCCCCGCCCCGCCCCCAGCGCCTGGATCTAGGTGCGGGAATGACTGGTGTGGGGGCAGGGCGGCTGCCGGTGGCTGTGCTGCCGTTTCCTGGTCGTCCCTTAATGCAACCTACGGGGCCCACTGAGCTGGCTTTTTTTTGGTGTCTATGTCATCCATTAAGTATTACCATACATACTTTGAATGCTTCTACGTTTACTCTATATTCTAGAATTTTCAAGGGAAGCGAGTCTCGGGTTGATCCTGTAACCTGGAGGCTATAACCTCTGTTTTTAGAGAAGCCAGGGGAGTCATGTGAAACAGCGCTCCGGGGCACACAGAAGTCCAGAGCTAGCAATCACAAGACTGGCTGGCGGCACCGACTCCCCAGATCTACGTTCCAGGACCTGCAAATAGGGAGGCTTTAAGAGGATATGGTCAGTAATAACATGAAATTACACGAATACTCTATTCCTAAAACTAAAGGAGAGAGGCCCCCTTATATTGAGGTGGGGCTCTAACCATGGCCAGTTTAAACTCGCTCGCTCACTTGCTTATTTATTTTTCCTGAGACAAGGTTTATCTGTGTAGCCTTGGCTATCCTAGAACCCACTCTGTCGACCAGGCTGGCCTCGAACTCAGGTCCTTATCCAAGTACTGGGATTAAAGCTGTATGCTACCAAGCCCGGGGCTTGTTTATGCAGCTTTCAACTGACCCTTGCAAAGCTGCCCTACTTTTCTTTTTCTGTCTGTAAAAAGCCCTAAAGAATGGAATGTTACTGAGTGCAAACCGTTCCCTTTAGATACACACTTGATGGAGGCTTTGGGCCTGGAAATTTTTTAGAATTTTAGTTCTGAAAAGACGAAAACTTGAGTCACCTAAATTACAGGCGGGGATTTGAGTCTAGGGAATTCGTGATTCGTCTAAAATTAGGCAAAGTTAACTAGCAGAAGGCTCTCATCCTTCATTTTCAACCCACCTCCCTCTCCTCCCCCGACCTTCTGTTCCTGATTTGCCTGGGGGGGCGGGGGGGGGATTAAGACTTGTTCTGGAGGCTAGGGAAATGAAACCAATGTTTAAAACCGTAGTGCTGCTTCACTGCGAGTTGGAGGCCAGCATGTTCGACATAGAGAGTTCCAGGTGAGCCTAGACAAAGGAGACCCTAAGTTAAAAAAAAAAAAAAAAACAGTTAAAATGTATAGCGTGGTATGTTTTGTTTGGAGACAGGGTCTCACTGCCAAGTTGTCCTTAAACTATATATCCCTGGCCAGCCTGGAAACTAGGAGATTTGTCAGTGCCTGCCTTCTGGGTGCTGGGATTAAAGGCGTGACTCTGTGTCAGAAACTAGAGATGTCGTTGTTGTTGTTGTTGTTGTTGTTGTTGGAACGCTGCAGATAGGGTAAACTAGGCAAGCCATCCACCTTCCTCTCCCTCAGACCCTAAAAGTGCTTGTCCGCAAATCCAGTTTTGTTTCCTTCACAGGTCATACAAACTTTTCCTTGCTGTTGGAATGGTTGTGAAGCACTGGGCCAGTCCCAGGGTTTGGAGAGAGAAACAGGCTGCAGGGTCACTCCAGAAACTCACCCAAAAGACATGGTTTGCAAAGGCAGGGAGGAAGCTCATAATGATCACACCATGAGAAGTAACATTTTTAGAGAACATTCTGAACTACCTATTTTTAATTGCTAGGGCCCAAATGCCTGCTGTCTTCCCCCTTCTTTTTACTTCACAAACAGGCTTTAGTAGTTTCCAAACCACTCTGATTCTTGCCTCTGTTTGTTTAGTGGGTCTTTTCTGGATTTTTCTTTTTCCAATGTTAAGAATTGAACCCCAGCCCTCGAGCTTGCAAGGTAAACAGCCCATCTCTGAGCTGCATGCCTAACCCTCTTTTCCTGTTTACTTCTTTATGGAGCATCTCACTGTGCAGTCCTCGTTGGCTCAAAGGGTACCACAGACACTAAAGGAGAAACAGCCATTTTAGTCAGCCCCTTAAAGGAGCCCAGGCCAAAACCAGAAGCTCTTCGAGTGCCTGTTCCTGGCAGGCACATCCCGGACACACATCCCTGGGACCTTGGGGATGAACCCAATGACTTTGGAATGGTAATTTCCTAATGTGCAAGCAGAGAGTTGAGACAGCAGGTGATGCTGGTTCTGTAAACAAAGGGGTGGAGAAAGAACATGGAAGATTTTAGACTTCTTGCCTGTGGCCTGGAGGAGTTGTGACCCTGAAAATGACTGAAGCAGCAGTAATTCAGAATTAAGACAACGGGCCAGAAATCCTCAGAGAACACTGCAGTCCACCCAGCCCTTGCAGGGTACAAAGGCGTATCAGGCTTTGGCAAAGGAATGGCTACTTCTCTTAGTTTAGCGCTGGGAACAGGGACCAGACTGAGCAAGTCCACTGGCACTCATTCTTCCCAAGCCTGTGCTACTAGGTCCCATCCCGTGAATTTTATCTGTAAGGCTCCGGTAGGCGGGGAAGAGGGGGAAGGGCTGAGCTTGGGAGGAGATTATTCAAAGAAAACAGCTTTGTTTCCAGAAGACTGAATTTGCAGTTCCCATCCACTCACCCACCTTCCCAGGGCTGATTTTTTTTTTTTTTAAAGATCTTTGGAACAATGTGAACCTCTTAAGTTTGCAGCACAAATTTGGGCTACTCCCACTGCAGGAAAAAAAAAAAAAACCTACAGAAATGACGAAGGAAGCAGAGGTTGGTCATATGGGAGAAAGCCTTGTTTCCTTTGGGGGCTCTGGACAGCTAACTAATGTATCCTGGAGAGAGGGTAAAAGTCAGTCACGGAGGCCCACTTCACACAGAGAACCTGGGCCCAGGAATGGAAACTGACTGTGTCATTGCAGATCCCAAGTTGAGAGGGGAGCAGCAACCTGCCACAGGAGCTGAGGTAACCAGGGAAGGAGAAGCAGGCACTGGGCCTTCTTGTTGCCTCCTCTAGTGTTTTTTTTTAGGAAGGGGCTGGCTGACAGCACCTGAGACAGCTGAGCCTGTTAAAGGCCCTTGCTGTTAAATCTGGGCCTGACTTTAAGCCTTAGATCCCACAGGAGTGAGGAGGCAGCCCTCTGACCTCCCAGCACACATAAAATAAATTTTTAAAAGTCAATTTTTAAAAAAAGGGGGCAATAAGGGGGATGTATAGGGAGAACACCCGTATGGGGGAGGGGGAAGGGAGGGAATGGGGGCTTATGGACAGGAAACTGGGAAGGGCAATAACGTTTGAAATGTAAGTAAAGAAATATATCAAATAAAAATTTAAAAAAAGAAAAGAAAAAAATTAGGAACGATAGCTGGCTAATGGTAGCAGGCAGATCTCTGAGTACTAGGCCTGCCTGGTCTACAGAGCAAGTTCCAGGACAGGTGGGGCTACACAGAGAAACCCTGTTTCTACAAATGAAAAAGTATAGGAAAGATTCCAAGTTAACTAGAAGCCTCCTGGGGGAGGAGGTGTCTGGAGGAACCCGACTGTGACCCCGCCCTGAGTGCTTCAGAGCCTTTGGCTGTTTAGTAACTGTGTAATTAGCTGTAGGCCTTGCAGTGTCTGTAGAGCTTTCTAGAAGGCCTGGCTGTAGAGACAGTGGTAGTACCAAGGGATAAGGGATGAGGACTGACAACAGAAAGCAAGATGGCATTCTCCAGAGGTGTGGCTCTGACCCTCTCCAGCTTCAAACCCTGAACAGCCCCGACTGGGTCCACACCAGTAGGTCATGTTTCTAGGGTTTTCCCTCCAGTCTCTTTTGGGCCCGTTGGTACTGGATGAAGAGTAACTAGCTTTCTCTCCCCTGGCTGCTAGCTGCCAGGCTCCCCTTGGTCCCTCTGGCATCCCGCGAACATGACATTTAACCAGTGTATCCCACTTCTCTAACACACGGGAGCCCTGTGCAAAGCTTCCATCCTTCATTAAAACCCTGTGAGGAAGAGGCTACCGAGAGCTCTTAGACCAAGAACTGAGGCCCAATGTTCTGTTTCTTTGTGTGAGAAGTACCAAGCACATAGTAGGAGCTCCCGTGTACTGAGGAATGACTATGTGAGTGAGCTGTGTGTGTGTGTGTGTGTGTGTGTGTGTGTGTGTGTGGTGTAGCAGGAGGTAGTTAGGAGGGGTGTGTATAGCTTAGTTGGTAGAATATTTGCCCACCATGCAGGAAACCCCAGCACCATAGAAACTGGGCATGATGGCCCAGGCCTATAATCCCAGCACTTGAAGGATGGAACTGAAAGAATCAGGAGTTCAGGGTCATCCTCCCTACTTAGGGGGTTCAAGACCAGCATGAGTCAGAGATTCTGTCTCAAAACAAACTGGAATGGTAGCTCTTTTGAGATTTATGACACACAGCCAGGGCTTGTGGTAGACACCTGTAGTTTCTAGGCATTCCAGAGGCTGAGGCAAGAGGGTCACATGAGTCCAGGAATTTGAGACCAGTCTGGACAACATAGCGAGCCTTCATCTCAGCAATAACAACAGCATATAAATAAGCAAATACAAGAACAGTGGTTGAAAGAGTTCATGCTTCTGGAAGTATGCTTGTGACCCGGTGTGGGAGGTGTCTGTGATGGGACAATGGTCCAGAAGTGTCCCACAAGGATGGAGATTAAACCCAGTCATAGTATGTCTACCATAGAGGGTCTCCAAAGTTCGTTGCTGTTGCTGAGTTCAGGGGTGGTTGGGAGTGGGCGGGTTCCAGAGGGAGTAGCAGCATTGAGAATGGATATCCCACCAGAATAGGCCGGAATGGTTTTGTGCTGCCCAGTGTCTGAAGCTAACAACTCTTCTTTCCTCTGGGGTGCTGGAGTGGGTGGAGTGTAGGATCAGCATTCACTCTCCAGAGTGGCTCAGCTCTTGCTGTCCTTCCACTGAATCTGAGGCACCGTGGGAGGGAGGTACTTGGCCAGCCCTCCCCTATGCTGGGGCCTCTGGGGCCTGCTGAATGGACCTTCTGGAATGGCCTAAAGCAATAGCGAGGCTTCTGAAGTGGCTTACTTCCGCATTCTTGTGTCCCTGATGTGCTCAGTCACCTGCTTAAGATCTCTGGAGGATATTTATGTTGGCCCAGACTGTCCAGCCCCAGCGTGATGCTCATTAAATACTGCACACCTGTCCACCCCCGCCCCACCCCCACACACCCCTCTTCCTTCTTCATAGAACTGCATGTCATCCTACAGAAGCAAGTCTTCTGGAAAGAAATGTCCGGGATCTTGGCCAGGTGTGTTTAAGACACTGCCAGGTGAGAACCAGAGGCCGCAGTGATGGATATAGGGCCCAGCTGTTCTGGGCTTGAGGCAAAGTGGGTCTGTGAAGCCCACGACACCCTCCATATGGAAAGCCGCAGGAGCCCAGTGACTGCATCATTCAAGTCTGAAGATTTCCTGCATTGCAACAGAGTTCCATAAGATAATTTTGACGTTTTTCTCCCTGCCCTGAAATTCTTTAATTTGAATCCATGCCCCTCATTTACAATGGATATATCTGCCACCCAAAAGTCACATTTTCCAGGCTCTCTGGGTGGCTCAGCAGGTAAGGACATTCCCACGGAGTCCACTGACCCTAGTTCAGTTCCTCCCTGTCTACTTCGTAGGAGAGAACTGAGTCCTACAAGTCATCTGACCTCTACATGCACTGTGTCTCAAATACAAACGAAATAAGCAGGACTCACGGGAGTCAATGAGGGGCCAGAGTGGAAAGTGTCCTGGGCAGAACAGAAAGGGTCCACGCCCTCACAATTTACAAGACTGGTTTGGGGGTCCAGGCGTTGGGGTGAACAAGGGAAGTGACATGGGGCCTGGAGTGAGGGCTCCCTCCGAGGCACCTGCACAGAGTAAGGACACTGTTACCTACACAGAAGGACCACCCTTGATCTGGGGAGGCACTGACTTTTGAACAGCGCTGGGAGCCAAGACCAAAAACATGGAGTCCTGAAGTTAGGAGAGCGAAAGGTTATAGGACAGAGAGGGAAGAGGCTATGGAGGCCGCCTGTGTCCTCATGCTGGCCCTGTCCAGATTCAACAAGCCTGGAATGTTCCCTGCCCTCCCCCAACTCCTGCCCCAGCACAGAACTTCAAATAGCAAAGTCATTCTAGTCACAGGCAGAGCATCACTCCTCCCAAGGACTCTTGACCTCCAGGCATCCCTCGGCTCCACCCACAGTGACACAGTCTCTGTGCAGCACGCATTTCCTGGGATGATGACCACAGTGACACAGTCTCTGCCCAGCACGTACTCCCTGGGATGATGACTTGTTTGTTGACTGACTTCTGTGTTCCCATGTGGGTCAATAGTAACTTCTTGGCTTGCTTGCTTTCTCTGGGGCGGAAGTTGTGTCAGGAAAGCCTCAGGCTCCTGTACAAAAATAAAAAGGAAGTCTGTGCCAAGGGGGACCACAGCCCTCACCAACGGACAAAGGGTAGGGCCCTCCCAACTACATGTCATTGATTCTGCTTGGAGACTCAGCTGCACTACCCTGAGACCAGAGCTCATTCCAGACTAGTCTTCTGGATACTGTGGCCAAGCAGCTGTAAATGCTCACAGATGTCACTCTTCCCCTATAAGCTTCTGGACAGACAGACAAATTCCCAAAGAATGAGCAGCAGCAGGATTTCTGGGGATGGCTCATTCCAGCCTGGCACCTCATGCCCCAGGAAAGCGGTGAGCAGCTGCCAGTAGGAGGAAGGGAGAGCGAAGCAGCTGTCCCCATCCGCCCTGAACCCCAACTCACTGAGCCCTTTCAGCTAAGGACTAAGGACTCTAGACCAGCAGGGCTAAGAAGAAGGTGGGGCTGAGAACTGAATACTGAGAAAGGAAACTGATGGAAATTTCCATGACTGTTGTACTCCAAGCCTTCAGCTGTCAAAGAGAGCCTGGCTAGAAGGCCCAGGTCACAGAGGTCACTCTTCCTCAATCCCTCTTCCTTCTTTACCCCACCATTCAGACGAGCCAAACCCTCCCTCAGCTGTGCCTTCTTAGGGCATCTCTATCCAGCTCTGATGTCAGAGTGCTGGCTACAGTGGGGACCTGTCTGGCCTGCTCTCCCCGACCGCAGAGCTCCCCGACAGAGTGTGACACCAACCCCACCAAATGCATTCTGAGTTAACCTGTGTTTTATTTCGTTTATATCACTGCTTGTGAGCTAACAGTTAAAATGCTCCCTGTCTTCCTTGAGTTCAGTCTCAGCTTGATGATGTAATTCTGCACAAGGCTGCTGGGTCAACCACATAATTATTCCTGGTGTGGCCTTGACTTGGTGCTGGGGACTTTCAAAGGTTCCCTTAGGTTTCAGCCGGTTCCCACAGATCTGCCCAGTGCAAGCCAGCACTGTGGCCTGAAGAAATCAGACAGGAATATATCATTATTCCGGTATGACCAGTTCTGTAGGCTGAACGGTGGGCACGGAGCCCCAGAGAGGCCTGGGGACTGCTCTTCCTTCTACTCAGCCCGAATGTTGAATGTCCCCACCTTCCACACGTGTACTTTGACACTTGTCCACCCCATCTTGGCTGTCACAGAAGGTTTACACACAGAGGCCCCAAGAGTCCCCCACACATGGTCCCAGGCTGGTTCCTCCATGTACATCCTATACTCAGGAAGTTCTGCACTCAAGAGTTCCACGTCTCTGACTCAGTTTATTCATCACTGAAATGGGACGGAGCTATGAAGCTGTGATTCTGGCTCAAGAGATGTGCTCCTGTAAGTGGTGGCTGTCCTACTGTCTCCGGCCACCTGCCTACCCACCCTCTTCCAGCACTAAGCAGAGTGGGGCACACTGGATTTTAGCAGGAGGCTGGCTATTGAGTTGCATTCGGCCCTGGATCACCAATAGTTGCCCAATCCCTCCTAGAACCCTAGAGCTCACTGGAGCCAGGCGCACAACGAGAACGGGTTAAACATTTCAAGTTACTTTATCTCTGTGCTGGAACAGGAGGAGGTGGATGAGAGGTAAGAAGAAAATTCAGGCTAGAGGCTGGATGGAATTTTCCCGAGTTCATAAACAGGGTTGCTAAGGGAGGTCACCATGGAAACGGTCACGTGTGCCTGACGTCTGGTTATTTCCAGCTTGGTGCAGGACCATCGCACAGGCTCCTGGCTCTTTCATTGGCTGTCTCCACTCTCACCACCCAGAGCTGACACAGAATTGGTCCAGGGCTGGGACGTACTGGACGCTGTTGTCCTGAGCTGAGGAAGATGTAGGTTCACTGCCAAAGTCATTGCAACAGCAACCGCTTTTCTCTCAGACCCTGGGGAGTGGGGAGCTGCCTTCTTTGTGCTTGTACTTTTCCTACCCAGAAGATGCTGACTAGTCAGGGCCTGCCATGACTTTGAATGCTAACTTTTTTCCTGTTCCACAGTGGCCAAGGAAAATCCTAGCTTTGATTACCCACCTCAGGAGATATTCATTCCAAGACTCTCACCCTTTTAGGCCTGAGGGTCTGGCTGAGCCAAGCTTACAAATCCAAGTTTTCCAGTTTCTAAACTATAGGCTTGCTCTCCAGTGAACAGCACCGGTGTCAGATTGAGGCAGTATGGCCCTGTGAGGTGGAGAGTGGGCATAACTGATGTTGTTAACAAAGCGCAGAGCCCCAGGAACAGGACCCCCTTAGAAGTCTCCCTCTGGCTCCACACCAAATGCTCTTGGGATATCAGCAGCCTCCACAGCTAACACCGAATCCTCCCCCACAGACGTCCTCAGAGGTCCATCCGGCTCTGACATTCAATAATCCTGAACTAAGGCTGGGTGTGACAGTGGACATCTGTAGCACTAACTGCAAGAGTGGGCAGGAGGGTCGGCAAGAGGTGAAACGTGGCCTCTGTCGCAAACAGAAGGTCAGACATGGTGCCGCACACTTTCAATCTCAACACTGGTGAAACAGAGGCAGGTGGAGTGGACCAGCCTGGTCTACAGAGCAAGTTTCAGGACACAGAAGAGAAACCCTGTCTCAAAGAAAAAACAAATCCCATGCAGATGCTCAGTAGGTTGGTAGATTGAACAACTGATTTATTTTGTCTGTTTTTGCAGACAGTGTCCCTCTGTGTAGCCCTGGCTGTTCTGGAACTCACTGTAGATAGACCAGGGTGGCCTGGAACTCAGAGATTCACCTGACTCTGCCTCCTGAGTGCTGGAAATAAAGGATTGAAGGCCCGACATGACTGGTTGATTTTTGAGACAGGGTCTTGTGTAAAAAGCTGGCCTCCTGTTTTCAATTTTGATCTTGCTCTCCCTCCCCCCAAATGATGAGCTGGAAATGTAACCCAGGGTTTCTAAGCAGGGCTTTATTAGTAAGGGACATCTTCAGCCAATGAACCTAACCCAACCCCCTGCCTGATACCCACAAAGAATCAGTACAGAGCACACAAGTCAACAGTCGTTTGTAGCACACCAAGGGCTTCCCACCGGCACTCACACACACCTCTACCAATTGTTCCCAGCCTTAGAAGCAAAGCAGTTTCCCACACCACAGGTAAGAGAGGCTCAGAGGGGAGGGAAACTTGCACAAGCCTGTACAGCCAGTAACAAGGTCTACATTTAAAGCGTGGTGGTCAGGGTCAGGTGCGGTAGCTCACGACTTCTATCTTAGCACTCAGGAGACAGAGGCAGGTGGCCCTCTGTGAATTTGAGGCCAGCCTGGTCTACATAGAGAATTTCAGAGTAGCCAGGGCTACAAAGTGGAGACCCTGTCTCAAAACAAAAACAAACAAAAAACCTCAATAAATAAATAAAGGCCTGGGGTTGGGGATTTAGCTCAGTGGTAGAGCGCTTGCCTAGCAAGCGCAAGGCCCTGGGTTCGGTCCCCAGCTCCGAAAAAAAGAAAAGAAAAAGAAAGAAAGAAAGAAAGAAAGAAAGAAAGAAAGAAAGAAAGACAGACAGACCTCATGGTCTGACATCAAGTCTGCATAGGTATCTTTCTCAGCACCAATGGGAATTAAATTGAAAAACTTTGCAGGATAGCTCGTGCTGGCAAGGATCCTTTGTGGAACAGGCCTTGAAGAAAGGTCCATCATGCAGTCTTACCACAGTACCTCAAGAAAATCACTAGTGCTCTCTTGGCCTCGGTTTCCCCCTCAATAGAAGGGTTAACCCAGATCTCTACGAGGGATTACTGACCCAAGGATTTTTCAAACTTGGGCCTTCCTAGAGAAGCAGAGAAGGCCTCATAGGCTCCATAGACTGTTTTAACGCAGAAAAAACCAACCCTGAAGCCAAAGACCAGGACAAGTTTCTGTCACAGCTGCTCACATTCTGACAAACAACCCATGGAAACATGGGAAAATGAAGCAAAACTGAAGATTCCCTGTTCAAAAGAGTCTGAGCCTCCTACTTCTCAGCTGTCAGAGTGTGTGTGTGTGTGTGTGTGTGTGTGTGTGTGTGTGTGTGAAGAGTGTGTATGAAGAGTGTGTGTGTGTAGAGTGTGTGTGTGTAGAGTGTGTGTGTGAGAGTGTGTATGTAGAGTGTGTGTGTGAAGAGTGTGTGTGTGTGTAGAGTGTGTGTGTGTGAAGAGTGTGTGTGTGTAGAGTGTGTGTATGTGAAGAGTGTGTGTGTGAAGAGTGTGTGTGTGAAGAGTGTGTGTGTGTAGAGTGTGTGTGTGTGAAGAGTGTGTGTGTGAAGAGTGTGTGTGTGTGAAGAGTGTGTGTGTGTGAAGAGTGTGTGTGTGTGTGTAAAGAGTGTGTGTGTATAGAGTGTGTGTGTGTGAAGAGTAAGTGAGTGAGTGTGTGTGTGTAGGTAGGTGGTGGGTAGGTGCCTATGAGTGCAGGCCCCACAGTCAAAGGCATTGCTGCAGAGCTCTGAAGCTGGAGTTACTGGCTGTGAACTGGCTGGCTGTGCTGGAGCTTCTGTGAGTCCCTTGCAAGAGCAGCACGATCCCTCAAACACTGAGGCATCTCCCCAGGTCCCAACAATATATATATATATATATATATATATATATATATATATATATACACATTTTTTTAACATGTCTTCAAATACATAAGACATTTATAGATAGCTAGGTCGTGTCATCAGACTGTGAACAGCATCCACAGCTCTCTGACTAATGCTTCTGTCTGGGCTCTTAGTGAAGAACTGGGTGGTTTGATCTTGGAATTTTCCACATAAAACATTTTGCTGATACATGCCCTTGTAAACAAGCAATTGTAGCAGGAACTTGGATCTAATTCAAGCCACCTCCTTTGAAAAATTAATATCTTCTAAAGTTAGGCATGGCGGCTCATGCCTGTAGACCCCAGGACTCAGGAAACTGAGGCAGGAGGATCAGGAGTTGAAGGTCATCCCCAGCTACATAGCCAGTGCCAGGCCAGCCTAGTCTATAGAAGACCCTTTTTCAAAACCAAAAAAGCACTTAAGAATATAATAATAGACTTAGACTGGGCATTGAGCACATGCCTTTAGTCCCAGCACTTGGGAGGCAGATGCAGGTGGATCACAGTGAGTTCCAGGCCAGCTACATGTCCTGGTCTACATCATAGTTCCAGAACAGGTAAGGATGCTATAATGAGACCTGTCTCAAAACTAAGTAAATACAAGTGATAATCTGGGACACGGTTTACTTAGCATAGGTGAAGCTGTATTCCAGCCCTGTCATTGCGTGCGCACACACACACACACACACACACACACACACACACACACACCCTGTTCAGCCTTCCTCTGGTTCCAGCATCAGCACTGGGCGTAGCCAGAGCTGAGAAATTGCCTCAGCCAGCAAAGGTGCAGTCAGAGTCATCCCTGCACTGACTCATCCCCTGGCTTCCTGCTCAGTGCTGATCTGTGGATGTCAACAAGACTCAGGACAAAGACTTCCTTAGGAAAGCTCCTGTCAATGATTGGCAGCCATGATTGACAGCCACTACACCCCTACATGAAACCCAGGGTTTCTTACTGAAACTGCCAAAGCAAAGCTGACTCTCGTGGCACTGGAGGGGGAGAGTCATGCCTCTGGGCATATTGCATTCAATGCCTGAGACAGTCAGAATAAGGGGTCCGATCCCCTGGAACTGGTGTTATGGATGTTGTGAGCCACCGTGTGGGTGCTGGCTTCGGAACCCAGGTCCTCTGCAAGAGCAACAACTGCTCTTAGCTGCTGAGCCATCTCTCTGGTCCTCAATTCAGTTCTCTCTGTGCGACAGACAAATTGGGACAAAGCTTTCTGCAAGGCACAGCTGCTAACAAACACTAAGGCAGGAGCAGGCTTAGGCTGCTGCCTCCTGGGAGCTAAGATTTCCTCGGAGGAGCAAAACAGCAATCCCAGTCAGAGACCGACTTCGGAAGTTTTTGAAAAAAGTTAGGAGAGGATTGGGGTGACTGCTTGGTAAATAAAGGTGCTTGCCTACAAGTTTGAGTGCCTGAATTCAGTTCTCAGGATCCACAGGATAGAAGAGCACATAGATTCCTCCAAGTTGTCCTAAGTTTGATTTTCTCCACACATGCACCATGACAAATGCACACACACGCACGCATGTACACACACACACACACACTATAATTTTTTTAATTAAAAAAAAGATGATGAAATAAAGGGAACCAGAAGAGGCAAGAAATGTTGAGAGGAGTCTAAGGATGGGAAGGAACCAACTCTGAGAAGATAGGAAATCCTGACAGAACTGGAGTGGGCAGTCAGGGTCGGGAAGCTGGGTTGCTCCAGGTAGGGTCCCAGAGATGTCCCTGTATGGAAGGGCTGCTCTCTCAGGAAGGCAGAGGTATTTCTAGTTTGCCTACATCTGTGTCTCGTAGCAACCAGGCATTTTTTTTAGGTGCTGATGAATTTGAAATCCTGTCTTAACCCTGCCTGTGGGTTGAAGCCAGCATCACTTGCGTTGAAAACAATGCTCGTGGGTTGGGGATTTAGCTCAGTGGTAGAGCACTTGCCGAGCAAGCGCAAGGCCCTGGGTTCGGTCCCCAGCTCCAAAAATAAAAAAAAAAAAAAAGAAAAGAAAAAAAGAAAAAAAGAACCAAAAAAAAAAAAAAAAGAAAAGAAAAGAAAACAATGCTCGTGTCTCCTCCCTATGAGAAGGACAGTGGCCAAGACACCCACTGAGGACCCTGGAGACTGAGGAAGCCCAGCTCCCCGCATCAGATGCTCCTAGCCCATCTCTTCTCCTTAGCTGGAGCTGGAGAAGGTCAGGCCTGAGGTAGACTCTACCTCCATTTGCCTCTAGAGAGCACAGCCCAGACCCGGGTGGGAGGGGGTGTCAGAGCTCAGAGCTTCCAGGCAAAAGGAGACACTGCCTTCCACTTTGTTGCTATGGGGAAGCCCAAAGGACTCCACTGACACAGGAGAGGGTTCAAACAGCCAGCAGAGCTGGAAATTTATTCAGGTCCTAGTTACAGTACACACTTATAATCTCAGCCCTTCAGCTGCGGAGGCTGGATTTCAAGAGAGGACAGCCAGGCCTACATAGCAACTTGGAGATCAACCGTCCTTGGGACTTATTTGGTTTTGTCAAGAACAGGTCACTATGTAACCAGTGCTCAAGGCTCCTGGACACACGTAGGTGCTCATTTGGTGAATGAATGAGCCAGGAAGAAGGAGTGGGTATTGAGACCTTTCTTAGAAGTGATAGGGAGGGGTTGGGGATTTAGCTCAGTGGTAGAGTGCTTGCCTAGCAAGCGCAAGGCCCTGGGTTCGGTCCCCAGCTCCGGAAAAAAAAGAAAAAAAAAAAAAAAAAAAAAAAGAAGTGATAGGGAAAGAGTTCACCGTTGGTGGCAGGAATCAAAGATCTGCTGGGTCTGGATTCACATTCCATGGAGCAGGAATGAGGGCCTGGAAAAGCATAAATCTTTCCATTACTGTGCGATGTGAGGATAAACCTAAACTAACCCGGAGTTCCGGTTTGGTCCTAAAGCCATCCACCCACACTAATGCTTTGGGTTTGCTGAGTTCCAGATTCCTCTGCCCCAGGCTTTTGTCCGCCAAGCTTCACTGCAGCCACTCGAGCTAGGGATTGGGGAGGGAGAGACGACCCTGGTTTTTTGGCAACCGTAGTACAGAAAGGCAGAAGGAGCGAAGCCCTAAACTTTCATTTCCCAAGGCACTAAAGTGATGCATTGGAGAGGACGCAGGCAAAAAAGGGTGTGCCCTTCAGCCCCGGCTAACCGCACTGCGGAAAGCGGGGACTCGAGCGCCCCTGCCGGGCAGCCTGGGAAGGATTCGCAAAGGAGGAGCAAAAGGCATCAACAATGAACCTAACAAGCTGTAAGCCAAGGAGAGCCTCTTGTGTGGACAAGAAATAGCCAGGGAGAGCAGGACTTGGTGTGAGAGAGGGAGATCTGGGAGCCCGTGCAAGGCACTAAGATACCACGAGAGGCGCCACAAAGGTGCGGGGCTGGGTGCTGACTGGGAGGCAGAGCAGAGACGCAGCAGATGTATCTAACTTGTAGTTCACAGGATACCGCGTCCCAAGAGAGCTATGAATGCAGCGAAACACAATTGGAGATGACGACGTCATGTCACAATGTCAAAAGGTTGGACACTACTGCCTGAGTCTTGCTCCGAAGCTGGGCCCTTCATCCCATTCCCAAATTTTGGGAAAGCCCTCTCCTTTCGGTCATTCCTGATGTTTTCTTGCATGCATGGTGGCTCCTGGTCTGGGGACCCCAGGGTCACTCTTTCTAGAGCCCCTTCTGCCCTGAGGTCTCTCCTCCTGAGTCTGGAACTCTGTGTGCTGCAAGGGTAGAAGCCTGACTGCTGGTAATAGAACCAAGAGCCGCCTGTCCCGCTCCACTGAGTTCTAGAAGACTGGCCTGTCATCTGCTAGATCTCAACAGGTAGACAGCTATGCTGCATATCCCTCCCATGCCCTCCTAGTGACTATAAACACCCTGAGGGCCAGAGGGCCACCTCCCCTACTTGTTCAGGTCCAGGAAGAAGGAATCTGCAGCCATGACCTGGATCTCTCTGAGCCAGATCTTTCTAGACTGGAGAATCACATCCAGCCCTCCTCTACAGGAAACAGGATCTAGGCTGACAGGGTAAAGGTGTAGCACAAAGAGTCCTGGAAATACCAGACATGGTGGTGCACACCTGTAATCCCAGCACTCAGGAGGCAGAGGCAGGTAAGTTCGAGGCCAGCTTGCTCTACAGAGTGAGTTCCAGGTCAGCCAGAACTACAAAGTGAGATAAGACTCAGAAACAAGCAAAAGGATCCAGTGGAGGTGACACCCCTGAGGGTGGGGGGAAGGACAGGATCCCCTTCCCAGCCTCATTCACTGTGGCTCAGCTCCTGCTGATTGTGCCTTAGTCCTCTGTTCCTTCTTTGGGAAAACCCAGGTGACACCTTCCTCCCCAGGTGACATCCTCCTCCCCAGGTGACATCCTCCTCCCCAGGTGACACTCTCCTCTCCAGATGACACCCTCCTCCCCAGGTGACATCCTCTTCCCCAGGTGACATCCTCCTCCCCAGGTGACACCCTCCTCCCCAGGTGACACTCTCCTCTCCAGATGACACCCTCCTCCCCAGGTGACATCCTCTTCCCCAGGTAACACCCTCCTCCCCAGGTGACACCCTCCTCTCCAGATGACATCCTCCTCCCCAGGTGACACCCTCCTCTCCAGATGACACCCTCCTCCCCAGGTGACACCCTCCTCCCCAGGTGACATCCTCCTCCCCAGGTGACACCCTCCTCTCCAGATGACACCCTCCTCCCCAGGTGACACCCTCCTCCCCAGGTGACATCCTCCTCCCCAGGTGACACTCTCCTCTCCAGATGACACCCTCCTCCCCAGGTGACACCCTCCTTCCCAGGTGACATCCTCCTCCCCAGGTGACACCCTCCTCCCCAGGTGACATCCTCCTCCCCAGGTGACACCCTCCTCCCCAGGTGACATCCTCCTCCCCAGGTTACATCCTCCTCTCCAGATGACATCCTCCTCCCCAGGTGACATCCTCCTCCCCAGGTGACATCCTCCTCTCCAGATGACATCCTCCTCCCCAGGTGACACCCTCCTCCCCAGGTGACACCCTCCTCCCTAGTCTTGGGCCTCCTAATTCTGTACGCACTACTTCATCCCTTGAGCCCTGCACTGTCTGCCTCCAGGATGCCTCAATGCGTCTTGTTCCTTCCATGGCCGTGTGTCTTCTGAATAAACTTGGGGTCCCTTGGGCTCCTCAGTCCTCTAGGGACTTGACTGTTCTCTGAGCTCCACTCTGTTGCTCTAGCCTAGAGCTGCCTGAGAAGGCCTTAGCTGTGGGACTCAGTCTGTCCTAGGAGCAGGCCAGCACCTCCTTCAAGGTATGGAAATGAGGGTGCTGCCACACACTTCGCAACCCTAAAGAGACCTGGTTTGTTCTGCCCTCTGTGTGAAAGGCTCAGGTATGTCCAAGTTCACATTGCTACCAGCAATAGTGGGGCCAGGCCAGAGTCAGCCCAGCTCTGACAGGGAAATCTCAGAAAACCCAAGACCTAAAAGGGCAGAAAAGCTTTTGAGATTAAGTACTAAAACATGAAAGTAAGGCTCTAGGCCTGGTGGCTCACACCCTTAATCCCAGCATTAGAGAGGCAGAAGCAGGCAGATCCTGTGAGTTCAAGGTCAACATAGAGAGTTCCAAGGCAACCAGGGCTGTATAGTGAGACCTTGTGGGGGTTGGGGGGGAAGGCAGTAAGACAAGTGCCAGCCTCAAGGATGGTCAAAAGCGGATCTTTGGGACTTCAGGGAAGGCATTTTGATGATTCATTCATCACTGGTGGAATGTGAACAGCCCTGTCAATCAGAAAGGGTGGCCCAAGGTTATGGGTTTGCTAGAGGTGACAATAGACATTTTTGTATGTCATTTGACTATCTTGACTTTTATTTATACGTATGCATTTGTCTGGGTATAGATTTGTGCATGTAAATACAGCACTCCTAGAGACCAGAAGAGGCCCTTTGATCACGTGGGTCTGGAGTTACATGTCCTTGTGAACTGCCTGACATGGATGCTGTCCTCTGGAAGAGCAGCAAGTTCTCTGGCCACTGGTCCATCCCTCGGGCCTCCAGCAATCTTTCTTTTCTTTTCTCTTTCTTTCTTTCTCTCCCTCTCTCTTTCTCTCTTTTTTAAAAAGATTTATTATGTACACAGCGTTGCACCTGCATGTACACTTGCAGGCCAGAAGAGGGCACCAGATCTCATTATAGATGGTTGTGAGCCACCATGTGGTTGCTGGGGATTGAACTCATGACCTCTGGATGAGCAGTGCTCTTAACTTCTGAGTCATCTCTCCAGCCTTTCTCTCTCTCTTTCTTCTCTCTCTCTTTCTTCTCTCTCTCTTTCTTCTCTCTCTCTCTCTCTCTCTCTCTCTCTCTCTCTCTCTCTCTCCTCCAAGTACTTGTTGCTTTAGTTCTATGTATGTTAGCGGGGGATGGGGGGAGGCAGGAGGGTTGCTTTAAATTCTAAATGAGCCTAGGATTATAATTCGAGATAAGACCCTGTCTCAAAAGATCCAAGCAGTGGTGGCACACACCTTTAATCCCAACACTCGGGAGGCAGAGGCCAGCCTTGTTTAACAGAGCAAATTCCAGGACAGCCAGGATTATGTAGAAAGAAAGCCTGTCTCAAAGCCCACTACTTGGAAGGCAGAGGCAAGAGGATTTCTGTGAGTTTGAGGTCAGCTTGGTCTACAAAATGAGTTCTGGGACAGCCAGAGGTGTTTCACAGAGAAACCCTGTCTCAAAAAATAAATAAATAGGGGTTGGGGATTTAGCTCAGTGGTAGAGCGCTTGCCTAGGAAGCACAAGGCCCTGGGTTCGGTCCCCAGCTCCGAAAAAAAAAAAAAGAACCAAAAAAAAAAAAAAAAAAACCAAAAAAAAAAAAAAAAAAAAGAACTTTGAAAAAAAAGAAAAAGAAAAAAATAAATAAAAACAAATAAATAGGGGCTGGGGATTTAGCTCAGTGGTAGAGCGCTTACCTAGGAAGTGCAAGGCCCTGGGTTCGATCCCCAGCTCCGAAAAAAAGAACCAAAAAAAAAAAAAAACCAAATAAATAAAAAAATAAGTAAATGAGAAAGGAAAAAGAGAACAAATTAAATTAAAAAAGAGGGCTGGAGAGTGGGCTCAGCAGTTAAGAACACTTGTTACACTTTCAGAGGACCCAGGTTCAAGTCTCAGCACCCACATGGCATTTCACAGCCCTCTGCATCTGTGTTCCCAGAGAATCTGAACGTCCCACGCACCAGGCACACACATGGTGCACACACTTCCATGCAGGCAAAACTGAATACACATAAAATAACAAAATAAATCTAAAGACAAAAACCAGCCTGGTATTGCACACCCTTGGTTTTAGTACTGAGGAAGCAGGCCAGTCTCTTGTGACTTGAAGCCACTGTGGTCTACATAGTGAGTTTCAGACCAATCAGAACTTGGGGGTGTGGCTTAGTCTATAGAGGGCTTACTTAGCGCTCAGGAAGCTGGGCCTTTGATCCTCAGCACCTGGAAGGTACCCGGGTCTAGCACTCAGGAGGAAATCAAGGAAGATGTCTTCACTCAAATGGGGTGGGTCTGCAAGATGGCGCCGCGGACAAAGGCACTGGAACCCGCACAACCTGCTGTGAGGACTCCCTCAACTTCTCTTCTGACCTCTGTTGTGGGTTACCCACCAGAATAGACTGCTGACATGACTTTAAGCCAATGGAAAGTCTTTATTAGCAGGCTGGCAAATGCCCTGAGTGCTTGAGATCCCAGTGTGGCCGGAGCCTTTCTCAGAGTGCTTGTCATGGGATCTGCTTAAGTCCAACATAATTCAAACACCAGGTTAATGCAGGTGACAAAAATGTATTGTAATCAAGCCGCTACTGATTGATTGATCAGAGCCACAGATCGGACTCGGGAGCTGAAGTGCAGCAAGAGCCGGAGTATCACAGATTATTTAAACTTGAGAATAATAAACACCCGTGTCAAGTTATTGTTACAGTTTCCACCAATTAGGGTAAGAGTTGGTTCCTGGGCCTGGGAACATGACCTTAGTTTGACCTTGCCAGCAAGATGGAGAAGCTGGGGGTTGGAGATTTAGCTCAGTGGTAGAGGGCTTGCCTAGCAAGCGGAAGGCCCTGGGTTCGGGCCTCAGCTCCAAAAAAAAAAAAAAAAAAAAAAAGATGGAGAAGCTGTCCCTGAGATGGCTGGACTCAGACAACTGTCTCCTTACTGCAGAAGCTGTTCAGACATTGGGAAGTCCCCAGCTCCGCCAGGGCCTGGGACCTTGAACTTACTTTCCCCCATGATTAAAGGGAGTCTGAAATTGAAACACCAGTATTTAGAGCAAAGTTTTTGTTTTGTTTCGTTTGTTTGTTTTTGCCTGTTTCCAGCAAGCTTTTTTTTTCTTTTTTTCAGAGCTGGGGACTGAACCCAGGGCCTTCTGCTTGCTAGGCAAGCGCTCTACTACTGAGCTAAATCCCCAACCCTTCCAGCAAGCTTTTAAGCAGAAAAACCATGTTCTGGTTTGACTTCCTTCAGTTAACAAGAAAGGTTGCCCAGAAGGCAACTATAGAACCCAAAATGCAAAGTCAGTGCCTTTAGAGACTGTCCCAGAGCTGTGGAAGTCGATTAGGTCTGTGTTTCACTCTGGCAGGTGGTGCTGCCTGCGTGCTGAGTTTTACCAACTGAATGGAACTTTTATCATGGAGTCAGTTGTGCTAAGGTCTGGGGGCCTGTTACAATCTCCACAGGAATGCCAGAAAATGCACACACACACACACACACACACACACACACACACACAAGCACACACACACTGCTTATACAAATAACTCAAACAATAGTCCTTAAACACCATCTTCTTTCCTACAAGCATAAGAAAGCTATGGTTATTTCTGAAACCAACCAGTGGTTGCTGCCAAGAAACGGAAGTCGAATTTGAGACTCAAAACAACCAAGGGACTCAAGGCTGCTCAGGAAGCCGCTCTGAAGCTTGCATTTAAAACACTGTGACAACTGATAAATTTTATAAATAATGAAAATGAGGTGGGGGTGGGGCTCAAAGTACAACCACCCCGCCCAAGCAGCTTGTTTTCCCAGGATTTCACCTTTACCGCCGGCTTGGTTCTGGAACATGCTTTTGTGGGGCAGAGGGAAGTGCTTCCTTTTCTGGAGTTAAGCACAACTATAAATATCAGTGACACAGCTAGAGATGACTGTGGCTGAGTCTCCCAAACCTGCGTCAGTGATTGCCACCAACCGCGGGTGGCTTCCGACAGCGCTAAAGTGTGTGGGACTCAATTAGGTCCGGAAGGATGAGTTTCTAGGTAAATTGGATAGGATATTCCAGGCAGGGGACTCTTCTGGAGGTAGGGCAGTTATTGCTAACTGACAGGATCTTGACCGGGATTAGACTGGGTGCTCACACACTGGAGAGATGCCTAAGGCTAGAAGCCAGCGTCAGAGTTTAGCCCCGTGACTGGAGTTCCAATGGCAGACAAAAGTCCAGGCTGTGAACTTTGCCCGCCTTCCAGGTGGGGACCACAAAGCTCCTCTTTGTTGCAAGGAGAGGCACAGAGCATTCTGACCAGGTCGTTCTGGAAGGCTGGAGCTGGGATCCCACAGGTGCAGGAAGCCAAGGCTGGCACTGTGCCCGCCCTGCCTCAGAGACTCCCACCAGGCTAAGGCTGGCACTGTGCCCACTGTGCCCTGGGAACCCCCACCACTGCTCAGAGTGATGCCCTCAGTCTCTCTCCCGCCCCATTGATCGACAACTGGATGTCCAGAGCCAAGGTATCCTGAGTGCCACAGGTCTAAGTTGTGATTCTAGAATTCCTTCCGGAGGCACACTGCCTCCTAAGGAGTCAGTGGGGAGCTGCGGCTGCTGTGGGGTACCCATCAGAGAAGACTGTTAGGACGTGGGTTCAAGCCAATAGAAAGTCCTTATGAGCTGGTTGGCAACTACACAGGGCACTCAGGATCCCAGTGTAGTCACGAGCCTTTCTCAGGTGAGATTTTAAGCACAAACCCCTAGGTTTCTGGGTTGACATATTTCAGTTAACAAGATCAGTTACCCAGACACGGACCTACAGGAGCCAAAAAGCAATGTTCGTACATTTAGAGACTTCCCCAGAACTATAGGCTGTGATGGATTCTGTCTTTGTTTTCATTTGCAGGTGGTGCTGCCTATGTGCTGAGTTTTACAGACTGAATGGTATTTCCATCATGGAGTCAGTTGTGCTAAGGTCTGGGGCCTTTACACAGAAGATCTGCCTGTACCCTCTGCAAAGTCAAACTGGTGGTGCTACTTGCCTGGAGGGAAATGACTGGGGAAGTTGGGCCTGGCTGAAGCTCCTCAGAGAGAGGGAAAGAATTGGACTGATTCCCATCCCTGCCCTTAGTGTTTGATCCAGCTCCTCTGCCTTTCATTTCCTCTCAAAAGACAGTTCGGGGTACTGCTCTGCCTGAGACTTGGCCAGTATGGTGAAACCACCAGCACGACTGAGGGTGGGGAACAGTGAGACTGGGGTGGGGAATGGTGGGACAGTGCCTGAAGCTCTTTATCCTCCTGCTGTGTCACACAGTGAAATGCCAGCCCTGAACAATGTAACACTATATCAAGTTTAGGGTTCATGTAAAAACTGTACCCTAAAAGGACCTAGGTCAAAAAGAAAGGTTCTTTAGGTTTTTGAATAAAACTGCTGTCTTAGGGTTGCTACTGCTGTGATGAAACATGGTGACCAAAAGCAACTTGGGGAGGAAAGGGTTCCCCGTCCTAAGTCAGAGCCCATCAGGGAAGCCAAGGCTTCAAACAGGTCAGGAACCTGGAGGGAGGAGCGGCTGTGGCGGCTGTGGAGGGTGCTGTTCACTGCTGGCTTGCCCATAAGGCTTGCTCATTACAGAACCAAGGACCAGCAGCAGCAGGGCCAGCACCACCCACAGAGGTGCTGGGCCCTCCCACATCCATCTCTAACTGAGAAAATGTCCTACTGGCTTGCCTATGTATAGTCAGATCTTTTGGAGCCATTTTCTCAACTGAGGCTCCTTCCTCTCAGACGACTCTAGCGTGTGTCAAGTTGACAGACTAGCCAGGAGACCCGCCTTCTCTAGTCCAGATCCTCCTGCTTCAGCCTCTAGATGCTGAGATCACCCGTGTTCATGCCTCAGCTGGATAGGAAACTGCAAGGCCTGTCTCGTTCGCCCTGAAGTCAGGCACAGGAGTTCTCCTAGGCTCTCTACTCTCTGGCTTTGTTTCCAAATATAGCAAACATGAATGTATCCTCAGGAGTGTGGAGAATGGTGGTCAGGAGGGAGGGGCCAGCTGTGCTAGCATGGGAGGCTGAATTGGGAATCCCTGGAATCTAAGCAGTGGGTATTGGTCCTACGTGTCACTAACCTGAGGGTGCTGAGGCAGGCAAGTCCCAGAGCTCGTTAGCCAGCATCGTAGACAATTAACTGGTTAGCTCCTATTTGGACACAGAGAGCCTGTCTGTCTCTAGAGTACTGTGGATTACAGTAGCAGAAGTGAGCCTCAGGCTCTGGTCTCGTGGTGCACAGGTTTTTTTTTTTGTTTTTTTTTTTTTTTTTTTTTTTTTTTTTTTTTTTTTTTTTTTTCTTTTTCGGAGCTGGGGACCGAACCCAGGGCCTTGCGCTTCCTAGGCAAGCGCTCTACCACTGAGCTAAATCTCCAACCCGTGGTGCACAGGTCTTAAAGGCATCTCAAGGATTCCAAATGCTGTATCCATTAAACACCAGCAGCCTGGAGGGAAAGGCCAGAGAGATAGAGACCTGACAACCAAGAAGTCAAGGAATCAGACAGAAACCACGGCTAAAACACCAGGTGTTGAAGGTCACTGTGAACTCAGGAAATTGGTGATCTACTGGGGCTTTCGAGGGAGAGAAGGACTGTGTAGATTTTGGCCTGGTTCAGCTCTAATGCCACTGTGAGAAAACTGTGACCATGGTTTGTCCCCACACTCTGAACTGGAAGAAGTGTAAGCTATCATGTGGCTCACAGTGGCCTCCTGTTTTTCTGAGGGGACACAGAGGATCTGGCAGAACCTGGGCAACTGCCAGCCTCTCTCCTAGGAATTGCTAAGTCCTTTGGGGCACAGGAAAGAGAGGCCTGGAGCCAGAGCAGGAAGGAAGCAGGGTACTGCGGGGACTCGAACCCCGGCCCACACGGGCGTGCCATCACCAGTGCCTTTTGCTTTTTCCTGCTCACATTCTCACAGACAAAGGTGAAAAGCAAAACCTGACCGAGGCTCGTGGCTGCGGTCAGGAAAAGAAACACCTGCGGCGGCTCCGTTACCCCCCCCCCCCAGGCTCACCCCTGCCTGTCCTGACACCCTGTCAGAGGCTCCGGGGCACCTATGTCCCCCTGCCTCCAAGTGCGTGTTCCTCAGCCTATGAGAAGTGCATGAAATCAGACCCAAAAACTGAACCACAAGTCACAGCCTCCTGGCTCTGAGACAGGGTCAGATGCAGTAAGACCTATTTGAGTCGACCCTTCCAGGAAGATCCGAAGCTACCTTAGGCTGCCTCTGTGTGGCGGGGCCAGGTAGGAGAGGGGAGAGGGATGCTACTCTCATTTTATACTTTTCCCTCAGCTTCCAACTTCATGCCAATAACTCACAGTTAAAGAGGTCTCAGAACTAAGGGAGCTTTCAAGCTAGCTTAAGTGCAGCCGTTCTTGAGGTCTGCTGGATGTCACCACCTAAGTCACACAGATGGGCCCACCTGCCTTCCATTCTCTGAGCTTGTGGTCACAGCAGGAGTCCTTCCAGGGTACTGCCTTGGTTTGGAAATGAAGTCCGTCCGGAAGCCGTGTCCCCACCAGCTCTCGTTTTGAGCTCTAGCATGCAGTCCATGTCTCAGGGAGGAGTCACGAAGGTCCCAGAGTCACCAGGTGTGCAGAGAACCCTATAAACCCTGCAGCCCTCTGAGTCATGGCGAGGACTGTGGCTCCCCTCTGTGAGTCTAAAGCAGCTCAGGAACCCATGTCCTCCACAAGGTTCAGGGGGAATCTGAGGGCTGTAACCTGCCCAGGGAGCCTGAGTCAGGCTGAGAAGAGTCCTCAACTCATACCCAGAAATCTGAGCAGTCTGCTCCACTTTATCCCCACACCCACACCACAGGCTCACGCACACACATGCGTACACACAGTAACTCATATGAACACATATACAAACACAGTAGGCTCACAGACACACATATACACACAGCAGATTCACTTACACACTTATAAATATATAGTAGGTTCATATGTACACATTTACACATGGTAGACTCACATGTACAAGCATACTAGGCTAAAGTGCACACTTATAAACACATAATAGGCCCACACACACACACCTTTACAAACACAAAGTAGGCTCACATGCACAACTTATAAACACATAGTAGGCTCATATGCACATACAAACATATACCACCCATAGACTCATATACACATATACAAACACACAGTAGGCTCATATGTACACACGAACATACATCACAGGCTCATATGTACATATACACAGGAGGAGAGCACGCGCATATGCATGTGCACACACACACACACACACACACACACACACACCCTGAGGTTTGCAGACTGACAGGTAGGCCGGTTCCTGCAGACCCCACCATCTCCATCCCCACTCCGCCCAACCCCAGCGCTCTGGCTGGTACCCCTTTCTCTCCCCGCCTCCTTTCAGCTCCCCATTGGGTGAAGCGCACTTACTGAAGCAGCAGCAGAGGGAATAGGTACGGTCATCTAAGTCCCAACCTGAAACGAACTCATAGCTTGGCCCTTACAAGCCTGGAAATGGGGGAGTCAGAACACATCCTGTAAGATGAGCAAAGCATTAATTCAACATGGTGGTGACCAGACCCTCAGGTGTGACTGCAGCACCCCAGTTGTTGAGCCACATAAGGAACAAGACCCCTTAGGCAAGGTGTGAAACGGCATCCAGGAATGTACTCAACCCAAAGGGTGTCACATCATCTCAGTATGAGTAACCAGGCCTCACCATATCACATGGAGAACCCCAACCAACCAACACCACAACTGGGAAAAAGAGACTTCAGCTCACTGCAGTCAAGACTGTGTGTGTGAGAGACGTGTGTGTGTGTGTGTGTGTGTGTGTGAGAGAGGTGTGTGTGTGAGACATGTGTGTGTGAGAGACATGTGTGTGTGAGAGAGACGTGTGTGTGTGAGTGAGGTGTGTGTGTGTGAGAGGTGTGTGTGTGTGAGAGGTGTGTGTGTGAGACATGTGTGTGAGAGACATGTGTGTGTCATGTGTGTGTGAGAGACGTGTGTGTGTGAGAGAGACGTGTGTGTCGTGTGTGTGAGAGGTGTATGTGTTGAGTGAGGTGTGTGTGTGAGAGAGACGTGAGTGTGTGTGAGACATGTGTGTATGTGTGAGAGAGACGTGTGTCATGTGTGTGAGAGGTGTATGTGTTGAGTGAGGTGTGTGTGTGTGTGTGTGTGTGTGTGTGTGTGTGTGATGTGCACGTAGGCTGTAGTGGACAGGACAGCAACTCAGTCACAGATGCAGTGGTGACAGAAAAATACCGTTCAAATCTTTCATTGCTCAAGGATACAACCATGGATTTATTTATTCCCAGAAAATTGAAGGGTTTATCCAATGTGACAAACGCCTCTCGCCTGCCATGAAACATCTGTAGCCTTTAGTGGCTGTGGCTGTGTATGACAGCTATGCCTGTGCTATGAGCCCAGCACTTCAGAGGCCAGCACATGAAGATCATGAGTTCAAAGCTGACCTCGGCTACAAAAACTAAACACCCTCTCCTACTCCCCCAAATAAAACCCAAACCAAAAAACCACAGCCAACAACTAAAATCAGTAGAGGCAGGTGCCTGGGAATCAGGGGCAGGCAGAGCTCTAGTTTGAGGCCAACCTCATCTACAGCGTGAGTTCCAGGACAGTCAAGAGCTGCACACAGGGAGACCCTGTCTTGAAAAATAAAAGAGGGGTGGCACATTCTCCGTATGTTCTGCAGTGCAGATTCTTTTCCGACTCCCTCAGATCACTAGGAATCACAACACATGTGGACTATGGGAGTGGAGAAATAAAAATGGCCAAAGCACCTGGAATCTAGAGGGCTAAGTTTAAATCACAGCAGAACTAAACTACAAACACAGCAGAGACAGCAAAGCTACTTCTAAATGTAGGGACCACAGTCAGCCCTGCTCACCTGCTGCCCTCACCAAAGAGGCTGTGGCAGGCCCCAGGCTCCTAGACCACCTGAGCCTCGGGGTGGGTTCTATTCACTCCTGGCTGCACTACATTCTTCTGTGGTTACTCTTGGCTTGTGCCATCACCTTCTGAGGCCTGTTCCTGTGAAAATCAGGACAGGACCAGTCAGTCACCTTGTATGTTCACGGGTCTCCTCAGTGCAGGGCGGAGGGATGCTGGCCAAGGGATGATGAAATTTGAAACCATGGCCAACAGTTTTCCTTTGCTGGAAACCCCAGTGCTTGCAAAACACTCACTCCTCAGGGGTTTCAAGTGGCCTCCTCATAAATGCCTCACCATCAGCAACTGTGCCTTGCCTGTAGCCAAAGGCCAGAACCAGAGCAAGACTCCACCGACACCTCCTGTTCCTGTTGATAGGTGTGTGACCTGGGCAAGCATAAGTAGGTTGAGCGTAAGAACACAAAATCCAAGGAGTCCTGGGAGAAGAATGAAGGAAACCCAGGTGGAACTGACTCTCCACAGTAGCAGAGGTCTGGGGACAGAGCAGTGGAGTCATGTGTACAAAGTTTCATCCCCAGCACCAGAACAAAACAGAACCCAGAGCGAGCTGCTTGCTTCATCTAAAGCTTCTTGTTAAAGGTCAAACTGGATGTCTTCAAAGTCTATTCAAGAGAAAGAAAAACCAGGAATTAAACCAGGGGAAAGGCCATTCTTAATGAGGATGTCAAATTACTTATTTATTAAAAAAAAACCAACTTCTACACTAGCAATTTTCTTGGAAAACAAACTTTATAGATATGACTTACAATGAGATAGAAATATTGAGTAGTCCAGTAACCCTAGAACAATGACTTTCACAGAGTGACTGAGCCTCCAGTGAGGAGCGCCAAGCACGCAGGTGTCATGGGATACCGTATGCCGTGTATTCTGTAGGTCACAAAAGGGTGTGTAGCCCTCCCCTGTCCCACACTGTGCCCTTCAACCTCACACTGTATTTATCCTCACTTCATTGTTGAGATGCCTTAGAGAATTTAAGAAACGTAGACTGGAGGAGGAGGAGCACTAACTACTCATCCAGAGAACCCAGGTTCAAATCCCAGCACTTAGATGGCAGTGCCCAACCATTTAACTCCAGGCTCTGCCAAGGGATCTGATGCCCTCTTCTGGCCTCCATGACTACTGTATGCATGTGGTGCACAGAAATACATACACAGGCTGGAGAGATGGCTCAGGGGTTAAGAGCACTGACTGCTCTTCCAGAGGTCCTGAGTTCAATTCCCAGCAACCACATGGCAGCTCACAACTGTCTGTAACTCCAAGATCTGACACCCTCACACTCAGACATACATGTAGGCAAAACACCAATGCACATGAAATTAAAAAAAAAAAAAAGAAATACATACACACATACCAAAAATGAACACAAGGAAATGTAGGTGGGCCAACAACAGGCACTCTGCAGCCCCAGCTACCTGGCTGGAGATCGCTTGGGACCAGTTGGATAACACACTGAGATTTTGTCCTTTATAAAACCAGTAAGACTAAAACAGCAAAATCTTAAGAAACATCTAGAAAGCTGTGCTCAGACCAGACCTCCCAATTGCTCTGATAATATCCTGATTTTAACCTTCCCTGGCAGTGTCCTGAAGTCCATGTAGGTCCTCAAAGTCTACGTCAGCAAAACAAAACTCAAGGTTTGATGGGGCACGCTGGTACACCCTTAACTCCAGCACTGCGGAGGCGGCAGGGGAAGGCCAATGTCTGAGTCTGAGGCCAGCCTGGTCTACAAGTTCCATCCAGGCCAGTCAGGGCTGAATAGTAAGAACCTGTCTCAAACAAAGAAACAAACAAACAAACAAACAAAAAAACCTTTAGGCCTGCAAATGGCTAGGTTTAGCAATCATAGATGAGCTATTGATATTACTAAAATCATGAATGTAATGCTGAGACTGGTCCTTCTCAGGAGACAGCTCCGTACTTCAGCCTGTGCCCCAGCTCAGCTGATGCTCTAGAAGACACGTATTTGAAGTATTGGATGCTAACTCAGGGTCACGGCGCATGTCTGAATACAGAAGGAAGGAAAGTTGCTCTTTGGAGCATTGGTTAAGCTCAGGGGTCTGACGTTTGCAGGAAGACAGACCCATCCGATAGCCGCAACACTCCCGTTGTCTCATAATCATTCAAGGTGCTCACCTACCTCCCAGAGTGAGCACGGGGTGCCCTGTGATTGTACAGCTGTGTTAAGGCCCCTGAAGGCCACAGAAACCCTCCAGCATTCTGAGGATTAGCAGTGACAGAATCCGTTCATGGATGATGAGCGGCAGGAAACTGAGTGTCTTTGCTCAAGTCTGAAGAAAGGGGTCTGAAGAAAGGGGTCTGAAGAAAGGATGAGGGGCACACAGAAAGAGCCCAAGTCTTCCAGGACATCAAGACAGTGTGATCCTTCCACAACCTAGCTGCTCATGACAGCAGATACAGCAATATGGCTGACAGTTGCCGACATGACATTTTCCTAATCACACTGTTCTTTTAAAAAGAAAAAAAGCACAAGAAAGGCTGAATAAATGAATAAATCTAATATCATGGCTTTTAAAAATTAAAATCTTCACAGAACCACCGAGTCAAGCTCACAGGAGACAACGGTGTCACCTGACTGGAACCTGTCACACAGGTGCTGCCTGTCCTTAGCCTAGGGCCTGTGGTGTCTGTGGAAACCTGAAGAAGCTTCTTCTACAGTCGGGTGGCTTTTTAATTCTTGCAGTAGTGGAGAGAAAGCTATAGCCTTCAATCTACTCGTAAAACACAGGTGTGGCTAGTGATGGACTCAGGACACACCTGCAGCAAAGCCCTGCCTGAGTTTGATCCCTGGACCATGTGGTGGAGGAGGAAATTGTTTCCTACAAGTTGTCCTCTGTAAACACATAACACATACATTAATCCCTCTGTATACACACAACACATACATTAGTTCCTCTGTATACACACGACACATACATTAATTATGCTGGAAGACACCACCTGGGGATGTGGCTCACTGGCAGAATGCTTGCCTGGCATGCAAGAGGTCCTGGGTTCAGCTGGGGGGTGGTACAGGCCTTTAATCCCAGCACTCGGGAGGCAAGGCAAGAGGATCTTTGAGTTGGCCTGGTTTACAAAGCAAGTTCTAGAACAGCCAGGCTGTTACACAGAAAAACCCGTTTTGAAAAAAAAAAAAAAGGGAAGAGGTGGCACGAACAACACACACACACACACACACACACACACCCCAGAAAGAACAGTAAGAAAGGATCAGCAGAGGCAGGGCCTCGAGGAAGATATGCTCCTGGCTGACATCAAAGGGTGCTTGCCATCCTCAGTCCAAATCACTGTGCTGCCTCTTCACATCTGCTACAAAGGCCAGAGAGTAGGACGATAGCCAGGGCTGGTGAGAGTGCAGAGCTGGGACCTTGGAAACTCGTCACGGGAGCAGCAGCGGACACAACGGCAGCTCCTCAGATTCAGTTAAACTACTGTACCATCTGGAACTAGTAGCTCTTCTCGAGGTACATAAACTATAAAGTCAAATAAAGACGAACACACACGTTCATAGCAGCATTGTTTAGATCAGGCAATAAGCAGAAACACCTCAAACCTCCAAGGGAACGGAGAAACGAAACGTGTTAAAGCACGGAAGACTACTCAGCCACATTGAGGGATAAAATCATGGCATTCACTGCAATACAGATGAACCTTGAAGACACTGAACCACATGAGGTAAGGCAGACACAGAGAGTCAGGCGTTGTATTACACTTACGTGAGGTACCAAGTACAGGCAGGGCCACAGGGTAGCACGCACAAATGCTATAGGGATGGGAAGGAAGGACAGACAGAAGGCTGTGAGGACAGAGCCACCACCTGTAGTAATGAATGAATCAACAGCTCACAATATCACATACACAACCACAGAACGGCTACCTCAAAGTCACAGATTCTGAGACATGTTATAAGTCAATTTCCCTAAAAAACAACATTTAAAAAGAAAACTTCTTACCAAAAATAAAACAGGAACATTGAAATACATAGCTATTTAAACGTAAAAACCCTATAAGCAAGAAAGAACAACAGAACAAACACACCTATAAGCAGATCACTCCAATTCATCCTGTGGGCCAAACAGAACAAGGACCTCTCAAAGCACCCTGAAGTTGGGCTGGCACACAGCCCCCAGGGCCAGTGCAATCCTGCTTCATCTGTTGATGGATCCCACCATGGGCTGTGTGGAACATGGCTGTAAGGTTCATGTTTTCTCAGTGATTTAAGTATGCATGGGATATTGATGGGCCCCATGCGGACATAACTACCAGAGATAACTCTTCCTGACTGGAAAACCCATGAGGACAGTTATTTCTCTAGGCCTAATTCAAGTCCAAAGATACTGACTAACCCTTCTTATACAAGAGAAAAGTCAACAAGAGACAGCCCAGGGGGAGAGCTGGTGTCCTGACACAGTGTTTTTTTTAGCCAGTATGCTGTTTGTCTCCCCGATGGCCCTTGTGGTGAAGCCAGTGTCTACAGTTAAGGCGGAGTACGGTGGACATGTCTTCTCAAGAGTTATCATCACTTTGACAGAAAACCACCACCAGCCACATGCCAAAACACGTCATTTCAAGGAACAAATTTCATGAATGCAAAGCCTACATGAAGAGGCCTTGGTTCTGCTCTACTAAAAATGTCTATTTGCCAAGAGATCTGGATAGCAATGGGGTGTTGGCTGGCCTTCATTTGCTGAAACCGGAATGCTGATAAAGAAAACACCCAGGTCCCCATCCTGACCCTGCTCCTTGACACCAGGAACCCTGAACGCACACATGAGCTGAGTCATCAGCTGCCTGTGACCTCAACAAGCTGTGTGACCACAGGTCACTGAACCGCCAGCAGTCACCCCATTGTCTGAGTAGCAGGAATTATCTTCGAGATGCACATACGTGAGAGAGGTATCCATATCATGATGTAATCAAACAGTTTGAAGTTACAAAGGCACTGGCGGAGCCTAGGGGAAGGCAGATCCAGCCGACTGGGCAAAGCAATTATCCAGCTAATCACTGATGGTGCTAAGGAAAACAGCCATTTTGAAATAACCAAATAAGAGTCTTACCTCACGCCATACACCAAAGCAACTTCTGGAAGCTGAAAGGGTTGATTGTCAAAATGGATCCAAAAGAATGTGTGATGTACGTGACACGCTGACAACTGCAAACCTTAAATCCATGCTGTGGACCTGATGGACAGGATTGTCCACAGAGCACTGGGATAAAAATGAAGGAGGCTGACATGGAGAGGACAGAAGCGAATGCTCCAGATGTTACAGTTGGTGAGTCCTAGCTCTCGAGGTCTCTCTCTCTCAAAACCAGGAAAGAGCAAAATCAACGACAGAAGTGCCAGACTGAGGGAGCTATTCACTGGTCATTCGCTGGGTGGAAATGGCTGAAACTCATCCATGGGGAGCACACCTGAGAACTAGAGTTTAAGGTTTTCCTAATGGTTCCTAAACTCTGGGCCAGGAGTTTCTCTTCTGAGAAAGAACTTCTCCCTGTCTTTCCCCAGCAGGAAGCCAGAACACATCCCATGCAGGAACAGAGGAGCAGAGGCTCTGACCAAAGGAGTGGCCAATGTGGGAACTCAAGACAACACATAGCTCAGCCCTCTTGCTTTCAGGCACACAATGGGCTTGGGGAGAAAGGGTGGGTTACCCCAGGGAGACCAACAGTCCCTCCTCAACTTGAGCAGCTCAGGAATAAACCTCCATGTCCCCCATTGAACAAGGTGTTCACAGCATCAGGCTCAAAACACCAAAGAGCTGGCACTTTGTGCCTTGAGAAGCTCGACCAGCATGCTGTCTGTTTTGTCCTGTGTCACTCAGTAAAAGTGTAATCACATCAGGCTTCCTGACCCCACTCATCACACAAACTTAAGTCCAGAGAGTCAAAGCAGTGATCACATCAGGCTTCCTGACCCCACTCATCACACAAACTTAAGTCCAGAGAGTCAAAGCAGTGGGGCACAGCAAGGGGCTCACAAAACAGTTTTGAATTAGACCAAGTTTTCTGAGCTCGTCATAAAATGCAGAAAGCAATGAAACAATACCAATAAACAAGTACATGTGTATATTTAAAATACTACAACAGCAAACTATCATAAACTATAAAAGTCAGAGAAAACCAGAAGTGTTTGCAATACAAATGGTTGGTTTCCTTAAAATGTAAAGAGCACTTACAAATCAGTAACCACACCAATCAAAACTACAATTAAGTACCATTTTGTTCAAAGTTCTAGCAAGCTGGGACCAGGAAAAGGCGGGTTAGGGTGGACCACAGCAGCCATTTCAGTGCTGGCACTGAAAATTAAATTCTATTTAGACGCACCAGAACCCTAGTGGTCTACACAACCCTCAGGAACAGTGTCTCAGAGAGCAGCCCTTCTCACTGTGCTTTCCCTGACTGTGATCTTGAGTCACATTCTATTGGGGGAGGGTGTTGGTGTTTTTTTGAGACTATGCAGCCACAGAACTCACTATGCCGACCAGGCTGCCTTCAAATTCAGAGAGATCTACCTGAGTTTGCCCCACAAGCGCAGTAATTAAGGGAACACCACCACTCCAGGCTCTTGGGTGCAATTTACTAGATTTGCATAAACTCACCAGCATTTCTACCAGAACAGTGTTATGGAGCCTGCCAATGACAAAGGCTACCGAACTGGACAATGACGATGTGACAGCCACAAGTAAACACCAAGTAACATACACAAGTAACATGCTCTGTGGGCCACTGAGATAGCTCAGAGACTACAGGGGCCTGCCACCAAGTTTGATAACCTGATTCGATTCCTGCCACCCACACGATGGAAGGAGAGAACACTGCAAGTTGTCCTTTGGCCTCACATGTGCCTCATGGAACTTATAACATGCTCGCTCCATGTGTAACTCTTAAATAGTATTCTGTGATAGTAGCAACTGTTTTGGAAGGGATAGGGCCTGCAGGGGCAGGTCGTCAGGGTCTAACTGTACAACAGGGTGACACGAATGAGCACATACTTTTTTTTTTTTTGCCAGGACATAGCCCTGTCTGTCCTGGAACTCACTCTGTAGACCAGGCTGGCCATGAACTCAGAGTTTTGCCTGCCTCCCGAGTACTGGGATTAAGACATATACCACCACACCTGACCCAGTCACACACCTTCTGATGTTACACAAAGTCAGGGCACTGGGATGGCTCAGCAGGTAAAGGTGCTGGTTGCCAAGCCTGCCAACCTCAGCTCAATCCCCAGAGATGAGTGGTGGAAGGAGAGAACCAATCCAAAAGCATTGCCCTCCGACCTTTACCGTGCACTGGCATACACACACGAGTGCAAGAAATATTTCAGTCAGGTTAGGTTAAGCCACTGGTGGAAAATGGAATAACATAGTTTATTCTTGTATAATTAGAAAATTAAGATGCCTTAAGGGAAGTTAAATACTCACACATGAATGACCAGGAACGCTCTAGGAGAATTGAGTTGGGAGGCAGGGCTGCCCTCACCATATGTCGAAGCACAAACTGTAGCACTTAGACTTGGAATTGATACAGAAGCAGATCAGCCAATGCCTGGTGGCTGTAAGTTCAGTTATGTGTAGCAACAAGAGGCTTTCTATCCACGTCACTCCTTACAAAGTCCAGACAGAACCAACAGAAATAAAAGCAAGACTGCAAAAGGAGTGGGACAAAGCATGGGGCTCAAGGAATAGTGAATTAGACCAAGCTATCTGAGTTCATCATAAAATGCAGGAAAAAATAACAATAAACAGGTACATTTGTATATAGTAAAGTCTCAATTGCAAAGTGTCATTAAACTATAAAAATCAAAGAGGAACATAAGTATTTGCAACACAAATGGTTAGTTTCCTTAAAATGTAAAGAGCACTTTAAATCAATAAACATACCAATCAAAGTGAAAATTACCCTTCACTTCTCACTAATAACCAAGTTTAGGGACAAGTGCTGGTGAGGGTGTGGGGAAAGGCCAACGGGAAGCCTCTTACAGAAGGCTAGCTGGTGCATCCTCGGGTGCCTATGCTCCCCCACGGATGCTCCCCATGCCTACCCACATGAAGACCATGTAAATAAGTATTTAACACTTGGTAAAAGACAGTGTTGCTAGAAGCAGCTCAGTTGTTCCCTGGAGCAAGGGTGAGCAGTTCAAATGTGGCTACAGCTCTGTGAGCTCAACAGCCCTGAACGCAAGCCAAGGTGAGCTGAGCCTGCATACTACGGCACGGCACGGCACCGTGCACTCTGGAAAGCAAGAGGTCACCTACGCATTTGCAGTTTTTTTTGGTTCTTTTTTTTTTTTTTTTTCGGAACTGGGGACTGAACCCAGGGCCTTGCGCTTCCTAGGCAAGCACTCTACCACTGAGCTAAATCCCCAACCCCTACATTTGCAGTTTTAACATAAACAATTCTCACTTAAACATATTCTGTGTGTATAAGGAGCAAAAGCTGGCGGGAACTCGCCGTGGAGTCACACAGTCAGCAGAGGGAATGGTACACTGTCACTAGAGTGAAGGGAGGAGCCCAACATAACCTGTTGGTGAGGAAGAGGCTGCCAGGAAGAAGCTGGGCCCATCATCCAATGTCCAACTCTCAGGGGCCGGAGGCAAGGACGAGACAGAAGGAGCTCACACCTGTTCTCTGGGCACTTGGTGGCCTTAGAGGACAGAGTACCCTTAATCCAGAAAGCCATGTGGGTGTATTAAAGGGAACAAGCAAGACTGAATGTGGCTTTCACAAGTGTCACAGCCCCCTTCATTAAGGTTTTCTGCAGCCCAGGCTGCACAGCAGAGGCTGGCCTCAAATAACCGATCCTCCTGCTTCTACCATCCCAGTGTGGCATGACAGGTAACCACACCTGGTTTGACTTCTGTTTTTAACCTTCTTGAGGTAAGAACCAGAAAGCTGCCTGAGAGTCAAAATCCATCATCATTCTAGAAGCACCTGCTAAGTTCTGGTAGGGACATGCAGTGCAGGCCCTCGCCAGCCCCAACAGAACCTCATGACTGGTGGGAGACCAGAAGTAGTTGATTTTGGTTGTAGAAACACTAGCCACTGAACAAAACAGAGCCCGAGAGTCAGTCTCAAGAGTGGAGAGTCAGAGCGTTCGTGAAAGCCTGGAGCTACAGCTGGGAGCCCTCAGCCTCCTTCAGGCCTGGCTTCATTAGTGTTCCAAGGAGTAAAAACTCAGTGAGCACCACTTGCCATGATCAGAAAGCAGTTGTAAAAATACTCCACAGTACGAGTCCATTTAAAAACAGATTAGTACCATTAGATAACTTCCTGAGGGAAGATGTCCTAGGGACAGAAGTACTGGCACCAGACACTGGAGAGAGACATTAGGAAGATAATGTGCTGGGGTGGTTAAGCATTTTACTCCCAAGTTCGTGACTTATAAAAGTTACAATTACATACAGCCCTGTCCATTATACCAGCACCTACAGACATATCTGCCCAGACTTACCTAAATCTGCAGTTTTGGACTCCTTGGAAGAGCTACTCTCATGCAATAAGCAGAGGATAAGTCAGCACAGAGTAACTTTTCTACCTTTGCAAAATCACATCCTTGTGTACCTTAGACCTTAGGGTTTCTATCCTAATTAAGCCATGGTTATCAAATTTATACACACAGATGCCAAGAATCGAACATACCAGGTAGTCTCCATGGGCTACTGTGGACGTGACAGAGCCAAGAAAGAACTGGCAGAAATGTGCAGTTCCATATGCGATTGCCTAAGACGTAAGACAAACCAACATGGACTCTCACATTCACGTACGTACGCAGGCCTGCCTGTCATCGCAACAGAACACAGGCAACAGACCCACAGCCGCTAGCCACTCAGACGCTGGGGCACAAGGGACTGCCTGAGAACATGATCTCACGGTGCTGCTGTCAATCCTGACACCTCTCATCACCGGTAGGAAAGCTGCATAGTTAGCAGCTGTGCGCTCACGGAGCCCCCACCACTAAGCAGAATCACGTCATCCTGAGACGTTCTACAGAAGAAAGGGGTGCAACCTCTCCCCCATAGACATATGACTAGGAGACCAGCAGGACACAGCCTATCGGTGATGACCACGGCTACCTCTGGATTGTGAGTGCTTAGTCTGGGTTCTGAGTTACTTCTCTATTGGCGCTATAGAAGAGGCATGGGGTGTCAAGCAGTTCTGTACACAGCAGCAGATAAATTCATTTAAAACAGAGGTTCCAGAAAATCACAAGCAGTTTAATTCTTCTACAAAGTTACAAACAACAAAGTATCTGCTTTATAGAGTTCATTGGGGTAAGGATAGTTCAGCATGACGTTGGCCTGGTGAGGTGTGAAAGGCACGGAGGGAGCAAGCTACTTTTGCTACTGCCCTGGTTTTCATATTGATAGAAGAGTCAGACGTTGACAAATAATTAAAGTAATGGAAGTGCTACACTATGAACCAGACACTAAGGCGAGTCAGGTCTGTGCATTCAAGAGCCAACCAGGCCAGGACACTCCTTCACAGGACCTTCCTACCAGACACTAATGTGACAGCTGTTAAGATCAGTTATTTGTGAAGACAAAAACTAGAGCCCGAAATGTCCACACCTTTGGACACATAGTTATGACAGACCTGCAGGCACGGGGGGGAGTGGAGCAGTCGCTCACCTTCATTCCTAGCAGCGGGAATTCGCTTGCATGAGAATAGCTATGTCTACTGAGCGAGCCCAGGCATGAACAGTTGAAGAAAATGAGAAGCAACTCCAAGTAACTTTTTCTTTTTTTTTTTTTTTTTGGTTCTTCCCCCCCCCCCCCCCCCCCCCCGAGCTGGGGACCTCCGAACCCAGGGCCTTGCGCTTCCTAGGTAAGCGCTCTACCACTGAGCTAAATCCCCAACCCCCTTTTTCTTTTTCTTTTTTCTTTTTTTCGGAGCTGGGGACCGAACCCAGGAACCCAGGGCTGCAAGCGCTCTACCGCTGAGCTAAATCCCCAACCCCAACTCCAAGTAACTTATCAGATATGGTCAGATTTAGATGGTTTAAATCCTTGTACATCATGACAATTGAGAAAATAAGGATATATATATATCTGATAGAACTGGTCCGAGCTAACCCCTCCCAAATACAAACACTTCAGGGTCCCAGTGGCCGAAGATGGAAAATACACACTGTGGGTTAAGCTGTAAGACTCACGACCAGCCAACAGTTAGAAATGTAGATTAAGACATGGCACTTTTAAGGTGTGAGGATGTAACTCAGTGATGGAGTACTTGCCTACTGTTTTTAAAACAAAATAATAACAAAAACCAAAGGAACAATACAGACTTTATGATGTTGGATCTGGCAACGATTCCTTAGGTAAGACACCAAAAGTGCAGGCAGCAAAAAGCAAACACATTAACAATGCCACAGGTTAAAACCTGAGCTGAGAAGATGGCTTAGTGGGTAAAGCGCTTGCTCTCAAACCTGAAGGACAATTGGATCCAATGCCGCAGATCCGCAGAGTGGAAGGAAAGACAGACAGCCACAAGCTGTCCTCTGACTTAGGAGTGCTATGAGTGGAATCATGCTCAAACATACACAAAAATAATACATGTAACTATAAAAAATCCAGCAGACACCTTTATGGAGTGGGAGAAAATATCAGCCAAATCACATCTGATCACAGCATTAGAACCCAGAATACAGCCAAATCTTGCAGGTCAACAACGGTAACAAATCCATAGCCTTTTCAACAGGAAAAGGACTCGAATGGACATTCCCCCAAGAAGTCTACATGGTCTATAATATGGAGTGGGAGGACACAGTGAATGTCACCCTACGTCCATCAGGATGGCTGTGCTGGATCCTACATAACTGAAGATTGGGTCTCAGAAAGATGCCTGCATCTATCCACCCACCTGTGCGTCCATCGCACAGCACGCAAGTCACGAGCAACAGGTCCACGGCAGAGACAATGCCAGCACGCTCATCAGCACGCAGATGCCGAAAGACACAAAATACCAGTTACTCAGCTTGTGTGAAAGCAAGGAAAATCACACATCCAGGATCAAAATCACCAGTGAACAAGACCAACCCTGGACTGTGGATAAAGTGGCCGGCGGCACAACCGTGACCTTTTGAGGTTGATCCCTGGGATCTACAGGGTGAGAGGAGAGAATCGACTCCTGGATTGTTCTGACAGTGAAAATAAAAGAGAAACCCTATGATTCTATAAACAAGCAGTCACTCACGGAAACGTGAAGCGGGAAGGGACTGGGTGGGGAGCCCACCTTTTAACTTTTAACTTTTAACTTGCCTAGTGGGTAGTTTCAGGTTTTGCAAAGTCTGGAGGCCAGTTGCCCAGCTCAAATCTGCTAAACAGCACTAAACTGTACTTACAAATGTCTAAAGTTTCTGCTGAGTGTGTATCACAAAAACGTTACAGTAGCAATCAGCCAATCAATTGAAATAATCTGTTAAGGACACCACGTAAGCAAATGGCACACATACAGGGAAGTCTGAACCATAAAATTGCCCATGTGCACTGGTCAATCACACCACTCTAGAGGTCTACGCACACAACAGCTTCACAGAGAGGTCTAGAGAACACTTACCTCAGAAAAATCTCTTCTGGACAGCAACTGAGCAATACGAACCTAAGGAAGACTTGACTCCGTTCCTTCTACAAACTGATTTATTTCGATATCTCCAAGGAGTAACAGAGGTGATGAAGCTTGAGCAACAAGTCAGCCACTAAACCACCATTTCCCAAAAGGAAACCAACAGCTGAAAGCAGGCTGGTGCACCTGCCCAGCAGCGGACCACGCCTGCTGCTGAGCTGGTGGCCAGAGTCACCCAGCTCCAGAAAGTTACCCTCTCGCCATCATGAGTCCGTTATGTAAAAGGGATTGTTTAAACAGTCAAGCAATGGAGCACTATGGTACCAGTAAAAGGATGCTCAGGACATAGTTCTTATTATGTATCATGGAAAACCAGTTATAGAACTAAAGCACAATCCTACCGTTTATATAAAGTGTACATATAGCGGATGCCCAGGAACAAAATGAGATATGTATGCCAGTAACACTTATTAATGGAAAAACATTTCCCCTTTGCTTTTCTGCAAAACTTAAGATCCTTATTAACCTGTCAGAAGCACCCACATTTGCCTCCCCACAAGCATCTAAGACATGGACACAACCCTGGTAAATGCCTTCGCAGCCACTCAATGCAGACAGAAGTTCTCATTTGGGGGCTGGGGATTTAGCTCAGTGGTAGAGCGCTTACTTAGGAAACGCAAGGCCCTGGGTTCGGTCCCCAGCTCCGAAAAAAAGAACCAAAAAAAAAGAAGTTCACATTTAAGGTCCTTCTGGTGGCTTAACATCCTAAGACAAACTCAATGGCAGGTGTCAGGATTGGAAACATCAGTTCCCTTTTTGTAGCAGGCCAGCATCTGAATTTCTGGTTGTTTCTAAGCTGGGAGGAGTCAAGCAATGACTGTGGTTAGGATATGTTTATCTTTAAAGACTGTTTGCTGCTCCCTGCTCCCCTGCAGTCATACAGAATCGTACAGGATCAACCCCACACTTCTGAGTTCCAGCTGCCACTGGCAGTTCAGAGAATGACCCCAACCAAGGCTTCTGGTTGAGGAATGGTGATACTATAGCCATCCAATGACCCCAGGACAAAGAGCCTGTGCAGGACAAGTGGCCCATATCTGTATTCCCTGAGGCAGAACTACCATAAGCTCCATAGCAACCTGGGCTACAGTGTAAGAATGTCTCAAAATAAACAAACCCAAGCCAACAGTCTTACAAGTCACCACACAGGAGAGCTCAGCCTTTGGTTGTTAGTAAGCCATTTCTTTTTTTTTTTTTTTTTTTGGTTCTTTTTTTTTCGGAGCTGGGGACCGAACCCAGGGCCTTGCGCTTCCCAGGTAAGCGCTCTACCACTGAGCTAAATCCCCAGCCCCTAGTAAGCCATTTCTAACACTGCATATATTCCTTATCGTTCTGTTGATACAACATGGAGAACTTTGTAAGGAGAAAAACCAAAAGGTGCTAAGAGAAAAAGAGGTGCAGAAACCAGGTAAGAAGCCAGGAAGAGGCTAAGATAAACCAGAGACAAGAAAGGTGGGTAGGTAAGCATGGCGATGCACACCTCTAATGCCGGAAACATTTGGGAAGCAGCTAGTAAATCCTAGGCCAGTCTGAGCTACATAATGAAACATTCTCAAAATATCAAAGTAAGTAAACAGAAAAGTGTGGGTGGAGAGAAGCCCCCTCATCTGCTGCAACATTTAACCCTTGCAGTCCCAGAAGCCTAGACAGAAAGCTGCTGGGACACCCCATTCTGGCTTCTCAGTACAAGTGAGAGGTCACCGATAAGACAGATCCATCAGGAAAAGGAATACACATGTAGGAGCTGAGACAGCAGCCAGCCTTGCTGCTCTCAGGAAGAGTAAGGCCACTTCTCAGCCCCGCTTGGTCTCCAGCCCACTCCAGTTCAAGACTCAGAACCAAGAGTTCCATACAGAGCCACACAGGCCGCCCTCTGCTTTTAGCAAGCAGGCTCCAGTCCTAGCAGAGGCTGGTGGTGTTCTAAGGTCTAATTTGTCTAAGTGGCAGCGTTTTCTAGCTTTAATGACACACCACAGCCAAATTTAGAGCAGGCTGGCTCCCATGATGAATCAGCTACATACCCAGGAGTCCAAAGGCTTCGACTACACCCTCCCATGGTAAAAAAAAAAAAAAAAACCCTTCATCATATACCAAAAGACGCCCACTTACCTCCTTAGGCAGAGAGAATTAATGTTCAGACTGAAACTGAGCCCACACCAGCTTCCAAGAGTGAAAATATGAAAAGCTCATACCATGCGAAGACATTTTCTCTAAACTTCATGAAAAACCATACTGTTTGGAATACAAACTAGGAATGTTCTAGATTACGGTTCAGAATACTCCCTTACCTGCAGTGCCATTATCCCATGTGACTTTGTGTATAGCCATTGCAAACCCCTAGTCCCACCCTCCTTAGTTGACAGGCTGTCTAGACCAGTTCTGCCTGGACGGTTACCTGCTCTACTGCTTCAGTGTCAGCACTGGTGGTAGTGAATCTAGGCCTAACCATATGAAGGCAGAGTGACAGAGGCCGAGAATATAACAGCCATGACAATTCTAAGGAGCTTCAATCTCAAACCTTTATTTTGCTGTAAAGGGGAGAAAAATGATTAGTGGGGGGTTTGTACACAACACTTTCATACAAAGAAATGGGTGCCGCAGGCCTGATGTCCAGCTTTCTTCACATTTCCCCATTCCAATGTGACCAGCAAGCATGTTGCTGTTCCAATGACAGTGACCATGCCCTGGTCACACCATTTTTAAGCACTCATAAAACGAATACACAAACAGGGTTTTCAGAGCCAATTTTTAGAGAACATTATCTAGTAAGCGGTTCACGCCCAGCCCCCTGCCCTTGCCCAGTTTTCACTTTTATTTCCCAAATGTTTTGACTGACAGTTTCCCCTCTGCTCGGGGTTTAAAGCACCATTCAAGCCCAGCCCACAATGTATTCAGCAGTGCAGCCTTAGCCAAGTACATGAGTGAGGTTTTCTACCAAACATCACAATGACCTCATAGCAAGCGCAAGACCATGTGCCCTAGTCACAATGAGTGATTTGAAAGGTTAAATAAGCAATCCCTGTTGACTTCCGGCCAATTCCAGAAATTCTAGACATGTTTTGAAGGCATGGCTCACACATTAAATTCCTGTATTGTAATAAGTCATAGATCACGCATTAGATCACACATTAATTTCCTGTGTTGTATAAGGCATGACTCCCACATTAAATTCGTTCAGATAGTAGCAGACTGCCCCCCCCGCCCCCAGCTAAGGACCCAAGGCCTTGCGCTGGCTGGGCAAGCGCTCTAAAGAGCAATATCCCCCGCCTGCATTAGAATTTTTTTTCCCCCCTGGGGCTGGGGATCGAACCCAGGGCCTTGCGCTCTACCGCTGAGCTAAATCCCCAACCCCTGCATTAGAATTCTTATTCACACAGTAAGACAGAATTTGAATTAGAGACCCAGAAGCCTCTGGCAACCCCAAGTCAAACAAGAGCCCACAGTGTTGGCATTGACAAGCCTCTCCCCAGTTATACTTCATGGAAATCAGCTCTCCAGCACTGCCCACACCCACAGGCCGGCCTGTGACACGGTGTTGACACCATCTATTGAGCAACTAAGAAAAGCTATTCAAACCCTTCCCCATAAAGAGTGAAGCAAAACAATTTTGCTTTTCCCCTTGTAGGATTTTGGTATTTTCCAGGCAACTGTCTGTGCATCTCAACCTTCAGTCACCGCATGAAGGATTTTCATGGGTCTTTAGATTTTCATCTGAGTTATTTAGTTCCCAAGCTATTATTCCCACCAACCCACATTTCCAAGCACATCCCTTACTGGCACCAACTCCACCATCATCAATCCTCTGGACAATACACCATTGCCAAGCTGAGCCCAGCTCTCCCCCACAAGTCCCAGTCCCACATTTGGTGCCAAAAGTACCACCAAGCTTGACCCAGTAAAACTCAAATTTCACCTCGGAAGGCCATGTGCACAGTCAGACCTGTCATTCAGCAGAGCAGCGCTTGCCCATCACCCAGTACCAAACCCACGGACCACCGCAGGCCACTGTTCCCTTAATACAAAGCCATCCCAAGTTAGATATGCCATCTACAAACTACAGAATTTGCGGCTAACTCGTGCCTTCCCACATTTAAAAACACAACCCCCCAACCCATTTAACAACAGGCTTCATCTAAGACTCTTCCACACCAGTCATTTAAAACCCAACAGTTTTCCCCAACACCCAAAAGTTCTGTTAAGAATTCCTCTGACCAATGCAGAGGCAGGCGGGCCGCAGACGCAGGGAAGGTGGCGAGGTCACTGGGCTCCTGCTGCAAAACCATCTACAAGGCATCATCAATCATGCTGGGCTGAAGTTAAAGTGTCCTACACCTTAAGCCATCTTCTCCGGGCCAAGTTCGTAGCACAGAACTAGAAAGGCTGGAGGCTTGTTCACAAGACGCTGCAACTGAACGCCTCTACCCCCAGGAACGGGGGTGCCTGAATCCGGAAAGAGCCATGCTCCCAGAACAAGACATTCATCTGGAACATTCATAGCTGACGGCCCCTCCAGCTGGAAGCACCCTCCCACCCCCCTACAAGCTGACTTAAACGATGGCCTTCGACACACAGGGATTCCTGAGAAAGGCCTGGACACGCGGCAGCGCAGAGCTTCCTAAGCCTCTGGAATTCACTGTGCAGACATCAACTTAGGCAGCTGTCTCCTCCAGGGTGTGCCCTCCTGTACTGCTACGACTCACACTGGCAGGGGGGCTCCATGTCTCCTGGCGCCATCTGCTTGCCTTGGTGAACGCTATAGTAACAAACCACGTCCATGAAGCATTTGGGTGACTGGAACCACGGCTGTGAACCCACCCAAGGGTCCACATTCAAGTCCCTCCCTCTGTGAATCAATACCAACCCTCCCCGCCCAGTCAGGGTGTCCTCCGACTTTACCAGTAATACCAAAATGCGGAGCCCAAGACTCCCACACGGGCTCTACATCTTCCCCAGGCTTACCAGATGACCCAGAGGCAAGGTTTTAAGTGAACCCTTAACCTCAGAGTGAGGGGGAAGAGTAGGGAAGAGTGAGACCACAGAAGAGGAAGCACGGAACCTAGGCAAAGTCCAGAGAGGGCACTGACATCTGAAAAATAAAGTCGTGATCAATGCGGCCCCAAGACGCGCGCCTTCGATCTCCTTGGTCCCCGCCTGGCAGCCAAAACTGTCCGTCTCTCAGCTACCCCTGGCACTCAGGAGTGGGTACAGACAGGCCACACCCAAATTACATACCACCCTGGGCCACAGCTGTCGGCCTAGCCCAGCGAAGCTAAGTCCACTTTCCATAAGACCAGGCCTCATCCCCAGGTGGGTTCACAACCCCTTATCTGGAAAAAAAGCGATTTGCTGGTATTGTCAAGTTCAAAGTCGACCTCCACTGCCACCTAGTCCCTGCCCTCCCTGTCTGTCTTCTTTCATTTTCAGTGCCTCGAGGGCCCAAGAGTCTACTGCTGCTCTGCCACTCACGCTAGGACATTGGCCCCATGTAGGCCTGTGAAACTTGTACCCTCCTGGACGGTACAAGTGCCCCCATGCCAGCAGACGGCAGGGATAGCCTGGTCTTGAAGGCTGCTGGCCCTGTGTTGTTTGACAAGGGCGGTTTGAAAGCTGCCTTCCACATACCCACTGTCCCGAAATCTAGTCTTCTTTATAGTTAGCCCCGCTTCTCCTCCTGCCCCCATCCTAGTAGCTGCCCCTAACTCGGCTAACTCTCTCATCTGAGCCCTGAACTGGCCACTGCCTCCCCTCCAACTAGACCCAAGCCCCGGCCCTCCTTGTCACTAACTCCTGCAGGTGGAGGCCCCAACTTTGGTTTTATAGTCTTGTGTCGCGTCACCCGAACATTGCTAAACGGAACGATTCCTCCACGGACACTTAAAAAAAAAAGTTCCTCCCCGACCTAGCCAAAGGAGCCCACGAGGGGCGGGTCATGGCCTCCATCAACGGCCACTCCCTCAGATTGCTCAACGATCCTTTTCTCCTTGGCGGTGTGTCATGGGATGAAAAACACAACTGAAAATGACACTTGGGAGGTGAATACCACCAGGGATAAGTCCCCTTTGCGGCTGGGGTGGGCAGACGTGACCGCTTCCAGAAGGGTAGGGTCGGCTGTTGGGGGGTAGGGCCACATCAACTGGCTGGGCAGAAAGGAAAAGTACACGGGTCGCCTCAGGTCACCACGCCCCGATGAGGCTCGAAAGTAGGGCCGGCAGAGCGCCTGGAAAATTCCACCGAGTGGCGGAGGGATCTCTGCGGTGGTGAGTCAGGCATGGGGGGTGGGGAGGGCCGGAGCGCATGACTTCTCGGGCGTTGCCACTGCTTGCTGCGGGAGGGAGGGGATGACGTCAGTGCGAGCAGCCGCAGGGTGGGGGTGGGGAAGAATTAGCCCAGCAGCTTGGGTGGAATGCTTAATTGGGTCTGAGGTTAATCTATGCGGGAAAGGTGGTTGGTTGCAAGCTATAGAATGAGTGTGCGTATGTAATGTGTATGATTGAAGAGCGCGCAACACAGATAAGTTGTTTTTTCAAATCATTTTGCTTTTGGGTGTGGTATGGTGAGAAAAATATTTTTAAGCTGCATTTCTCTTTGACAGTTTATGATGGAATCCAGGGAGTGGGTTTAATGACTACTGGGGGAGCCAGGCTGCCTGTCCACTTGGGGTGGGGTTCAGGCCAGGTCCAAAAGCAGACCTTGTCCACTAAACAAGGGTTTAGTGTGGGTTTTGAAAAAGGAAACTGTCGCCACCCATGCCAGTGAGGAGCCAGGACAGTCTGAAACCCACTCCCCGCCCCCCGCCCGCCAAGAGGCATCTCGGCTCTTCTGCCACCTGCCTCCACACACCCCAAAATAAAAAAAAAAAAATCTGGAAGGCCAGCTCAAGTAAGCAAAATGAAAAGGGCAGCTGGCAGAATTACTGCCCGGAAGTCTCCTCCCAGCTCAACACCCACACTACAAACAAAACCACCCTGTGACAACAGGCTCCCTTAGCAACCGGAGGAGGAAAGGAGGGGGTTGTTCTCCTGCCTCTAGCATATGGAATCTGAAGGCAAGGCCAGGCCTCGCCTGCACCCTCCTCCCGTTCCCGGAAAACTGGTGACTCTCTCTCATATGACCAGCAGTACTGAGGGTGATTATGTGGCAAGCGCTGGCTTGTTCGCTGGTTCTTATGCCCCGTAGATTTCTACCCCTCACTCTTCTCCAAGGGCTGACCTAGCCACCTTTTATTTATCTTCCTTTTTTTTTTTTTTTGAATTCTAGAAAGGGTCTCATAATTGTCCCATACTGGGCTGTACATCTTGGCAATCCTCCTGCCTCAACTTCTAGTGCTGGGATTACATTTACCATTGTGTCTGCCTTTGTCCCCTCTGGTGTAATGTTCCCTGGCATCAGTTCCAGGCGTGGGTGGTGGGTGGTGGTGACGGCCTGCAAGAACAGGGAGTTGCTTGTCAAAATGTTCTAGAAAGCCAGGGGGCGGCTATGAAACCAAGCCGGAGGGGGAGGCTTCCCTGTGGCTTCGCTGGCCTAGACCGTGGAGTCAGTCTTTTTCTTTCTGCCTTTGAGGTGCTTGGGCAATTGTTCAATCACCCTCAGAGCCGATGGTGTTTTCTTTACCTCTGATCTCAAAATTTCCCTTACATATCATTCCTCGGTCCCAGGGACAGCTTTTGAGACTTCTTTTTTTCTTTTTCTTTTAATTAGTAGGAGTAGAGTTCATTGGTGCCACCTAGGGCTGTGTGAAACTGGGCTGCTTGGTCTTGGGCAAATGAAGCATTCCTGTGCTAGCGACCCGGTGACTGTCCCCATTCCTCAAGGGCAATATGGCAGTGTCAGGGGTTCCTGGTTTTCAAGGACAGTTTTCCTTGGGAACAGTGTTTTTGAGGGAGGAGGTGAGAGGGAACAGTGTTTTTGGGGGCTGTGTCCACCTTTTGTTGGTGTCCGTACACCAAGCTCTCTTCCTCCACAGATGACCTCCACCCTGCTGAAGGACAAGGGCAGAGCAACTTCCCCAATGGAGCTGTTTCCTGGAGATGGCTGTAAACAAGGCTGTGGGTGGGGCTGAAGGTGACTCCATCTGAGCTTGCCCTGTGTCTGTGGCAAGTCCCTTCCCAGCCAGCTATGGGATTCTGGGATGGAGGGGAAAGAGCAAAATGGGGTCTCTTTGTAATATCCCATGGTCCTTGGTGGGGGCCCACTCTCCAATATCCTTCTCAAGGACGTGGGCAGCCCCCACTGGCCTTGTCATCCTCTTTGGAAGTCAGCTCAGTCCTGTTGTTTTCAAACACAGGCAGACTCAGGGTTTCCTACAAAAACTCTTGGAATAGTGAGAAGGGACGGTGCTCCAGGTGGGTCCAAAAGGCAGGGCCATGCCAGGATTGCTACCACTAGAGAATATGCCTGAACTCCAGCCCCCCTCCTCCACAGATCCAGTTCCTAGGCTGTAGCGTATTTTTTTAGGTTCCTTGTGCTTCTCTTGGTGCGAGAGCCTCCTCAGCCTGGGCTCCTTCAGAGTCCTGAGACAAGTGGGTCAGGAAACTGCACAATCACTGTGTGCTGGCAGGAAACCTTCCCACCCCCATTCACTGCCCTGAAGAGCTGGAGCAGAAAAAGAAGCCCTGCTCCCAAACTGCCAGGCTCTTCCGGTGGAAGGGGACACTTCTCCCACCCTTCCCCCACTGCCTCACAAATTTGGAAGCATACTGTTTTTATGAAAAACGATCTCACCCACTGGCTTCCTGTCTCCCTTTAATCCTCAGCTCCTGTAGGCCAGGGCTGCAAAGTCACCTCTCAAGTGAGTCCCCTTGGCTCTAGCAATAAGTCAGTCTGTCCCGTCCAGTCCTCCTCCCTACTTGATCTGTGGGGGCAGGGTTTCTGTCTAGTGTGCCCTAGATCTCTACCAAGAGGTAGGCTCCTGTGTGTATGACTTCACTGTTCATATTTTCTAAAGGTCACTCTGAATCCTGTGAGGCTCTTGGTAAATATTTGTGGACTGACTCAAACAAGGACCTCAGTTTGGCTGCTGCACATGGTGTGAGCTCAAGGACTGGGGTGACTGGGGGGGGGAGGGGTGCTTTGAGGACCCAACTGTAAGCAGAAGGGATTTGAGGGTGAGGTCATCAGAGGTGGAGGGGCTCTATTGTTCAGGGTTGTCAGGCCAAGGAGATCTGCTTTCTCTGCTCTTATTGGGCCCCTCTGGTCCAAATGCAGGAAGGAGGGGGGTATCTTCAGACAGCAGGAGGGTGCTCAGGTGTGGAGTCTGGGTTATTCCAAAGGGTCTGTGAGCTCCTTATCTCAGAAGCCCTTTGCTGGGCCCCCAGGGTGTGTCTTCCCCTTCACTAGGCCTAAAGCCATGACTTGCATGAAGTACTGTGGATGGTATTGGCCTCGGCCCAAAGCTCCCAGAACTGTGTTCCTGACCAGTCCTCTGTACATTCCCGAGTGTTTAGCCTGGCCCTGGCCCTAGGTTCTTGGGCCTCTTTGTCACTCCCCTTCCTAAACCTTTTCCGAGCTCACCCTTCTGTCACCATATTCTTCCGCAGCCCTAGATCTCTGGGCCAACAGGAGCTCTGGCAAGAGGTGGTAACTGACAGGCTTTGTTTACCCTAGGATTCAGTGACCCCCATGACCCCACCCCTGGTGCTTGCCTACTAACGATAAGCAGGGTTCCTAAGGCATTTCCAGGGTCCTTCCTAGCCTTCTCCCTAAGTCCACCCACCAGGAACCCTGACAGCCAGTTCCTCTAGGGCCATCTGCTGGCCTCATACCTCACACAGACTTCCAAAAGCCCTTCCTCCTCCTCTGGGACCAGCACCCAAGTCACTCTTAAATGAGAACAGGCTGAACCGACGACCTGCTTGCCACTACAGGGACCCCACACCCTGGCTCACTGGACTCCTTGAGCCTTCTACAGCTCCGCTTTGGTCTGAGTGCTATCCATGAACAATCACAGAGCCAGGGCTTCAGCCGCTGCACAGTGGGTGGAGCAACACCCCCTTGCTGATCTTGACATTGTATAGGAGGGCTGTGCTCATTGGCTGAGGGTGTCAGTGGCCTGACAAGTGCCACTCATATGCCTTCGGCAGATGGCAAGAAACTGAGATTCTGGGGTTGGGGATTTAGCTCAGTAGTAGAGCGCTTGCCTAGGAAGCGCAAGACCCTGGGTTCGGTCCCCAGCTCCGAAAAAAAAGAACCCAAAAAAAAAAAAAAAAAAAAAAAAAGAAACTGAGATCCTAGAGATGAATTTTAGTCTTCCTATTGTAAGTGACATTTATGTAAAATAATGTTAACTGGGACCGAACTTGGCCATGGCAGCCCATGCATTTAATCCCAGCACTCAGGAGACAGAGGCAGGCAAGGCTCTGTGAGTTTGAGGCCAGCCTTGTCTACAGAACAAGTTCTAAGACAGCAAGGGCTACAAGGAGAAACCCTGTTTTTTGGTTTTACTCTTTGTTTTTTTTAAGGGGGAAGGATAATGGTGTTCTTCAGTACTAGAGTTTTTACCCAGCGGTTACAAGGCCCTGGCCCTGTGTTTGCTCCCTGGCGTTAAAAGGGCAGATGAACTAGGTGAGGGCTCAGTGAGTAGGACAAGAGACAGCTGACTGGAAAAGGCCAGCAGCTGGGAAGAGGAAGGGGTAGGGTGGGTCCCAGGGACCTAGACAGCAGCTTCTGTGGGAACTGGGTGGAACACACGAGGGGTCAAGATTTGCCCACTTCTGGATTTCCCCAAATAGACCTCCTGGCTTTGAATATTTGGACTGAGTTGACACCTTTATAGAAAAACAGGTTCCAAAGGAGAATCCATTTCATGGTCCTGAATCCTGGGGTTCTTAGAAACCTGGAAGCCAGGGGCATTCGGAAGGTCCTGGCCATCAAGAGTGCATGTTTTTGCGCAGGGTTCTGTCCCTGGATGTACACTCTGTTCCAGGCGCCAGAACTGGGCTGGGCCGGAAGTGCTGACTCACGATGCCTGCAGCCGGCCAGAAAGAGAGGACTCAGCTGCCCCCTGCTGGTCACAGCTGAACCTGCTGTTCTTCTGAACCTAGACACTGGACTTGCTGCTGAAAGCTGAACCCATGAGATCCAGGCACTGCCCTGTACCCCAATTCTGGATGCAGCTGGATAACCCACCCGTGTTCTCTGAAATGGGGGATGGATTTGGACAGGGTAGAAGTGCCAGGGACTTCTGAAGGGCTTCCCAAGGACGGGCAGTAAGAATCTGTCCTGAGATCCACTGACTCCTCCTGTTTGCCAGGCTCCATTGAGATCGAAGCCAGGTTTCCCTGTGACCTCTCTGTTCCACTTACCTTGGAGCTGTCATCCCAAGACTCAGGAGGCTAACAGAACACCAAGGGTTTAAGGTGAGTCTGGGTAACTTGTTGAGACCCTGTCTCAAAAATAAGAAGGGACAGGAGCTGGAGAGATGGCTCTGACTGCTCTTCCAGAGGTCCTGAGTTCAATTCCCAGCAACCACATGCTGGCTCACAACCATCTGTAATGGGGTCTGATCCTCTCTTCTGGTGTGTCTGAAGACAACTACAGTGTATATAAAATAAATAAATCTTTTTTTTTTTCGGAGCTGGGGACCGAACCCAGGGCCTTGCGCATGCTAGGCAAGCACTCTACCACTGAGCCAAATCCCCAACCCCAAAATAAATAAATCTTAAAAAATAAGAAGGGTCGGGTTGGGATTTAGCTCAGTGGTAGAGCGCTTGCCTAGCAAGCGCAAGGCCCTGGGTTCGGTCCCCAGCACCGAAAAAAAAGAAAAGAAAAAAAAAATAAGAAGGGTCAGGGCTGAAGAGAGGTCCAGGAACAAAGACCACTGGCTGCTCTTACACAGACCTCTGGTTCAGTTCCCAGCAACTGCATGGTGGCTCACAACCATCTGTAATGGGATCCGGTACCTTCTCTTGGTGTGCAAGAAGACAAAGCACTTATATAGATAAAATACATGCATATTTTTTACAAACCCACACATACACAGACAAAAGTGCTTATTTTCGGCTTGGTTTGGGGTACAGTTCACTGTGGTGAAGCCATGGTGGCAGGGGGGAGCTGTGTGGAGAGCTTTTGGAGCCATCTAGGAACGTGGCAGGAATCTGACATTAGGCTAGGACAGTGAAGTAGACTCATGGTAAATGAGCTGAGGGATGTACTATATTCCTTGTATCTTGGTCATCCTGATAAACCCCTAGACACAGTGACCACGGGACTTTATTGCCTGGTTTGGCTACTTTATGTTTTGTTGTTCCTTGACTATTATGTTTATGCCTTAGGACTGACCATATTCTTTGTATGCACCAGAATGATATAAAAGCAGACTGGAATAAACCCACTTAAGCTTCAGAACTTGCTGGAGTCGTGTAATAGTGTTGTCTGTCTTTTCAGTCCTCACTTCCCCCTGGAGACCCTGTTGACCCACTGAGTTGGCTTGGTCAGAGCTAGTCGCGTCTAAAGTCATAAAATAGAGATGAACCAGGCTTAGCTTGCTTTTTGGATGACACCCAATACAGCAGCAGTGTTGAGAGTCAGGCAGGGCCTGGAAACTCCTGAGGGAGCTGAGGGAACTGGCCACTGCTGGAGTCATTCCCTATGCAGGGTCCTCCCCAAGTCCCCTTTGGCTCTCAAGGGTGCCTGGAATTGATCTGGGATGCAGACTTTCTATGAAAGTTACCTCTAGGGCTCAGCCTCTCATCTGTGCTGCCTCTTCTTGGGCCTCCGCCTCCATGGTTGTCAAGGCAGAGCTGGTGCAAGACAGGATAGGGTACAATGCTCTCAACCATGTCATTAAGTGGGCACAGAGAGCTTCGAGGTCCTTGTGTGTATGTGAGACATATTTTGCTCATATCATCAAACAATCAGAGACCTGGATTGGGTCTTGGGCAGAAACCTAATTGGGCTAGAGCCAAGCTCTGCCACTGTTCTGTGAGGAGTGTGAGGCAGCCACAGGCCAGGCACTGTACACGGCCACATCCCTCCCACCTGGCTTCTGTGCGAGGCAACCAGCGCAGGGAGTGTGACAAAGCCTGGTCAGAGACAGGCTGAGCGTGGTGGCACACACCTCTAACCCCAGTAGGGGGGGTTGATACTGGCTGATCTGAGGTTGAGGGTAGTCTGATCTGCAGTGACTTCCAGGCCAGCCAGGACTACATGGTAAGACCGTCTCCCAGACAGGGAGGAGGCATTGGGGAACATCCAGGCAGTAGAGGGTGAGTGAAAGGATGGGCACAGCAATGCCCTGCAGTGAGACTGAACCCTGGTGCCTGTAGTTCTCCCAGGTCACATGGCTAGAATGTTAGCATTGAGAACTCGACGGGATCTGTAATCATGTAAGAGCGAAACCTCTGGGGGCTGGAGAGATGGCTCAGCAGTTAAGAGCACTGACTGCTCTTCCAGAGGTCCTGAGTTCAAATCCCAGCAACCACATGGTGGCTCACAACCATCTGTAATGAGATCTGATGCCCTCTTCTGGTGTGTCTGAAGACAGCTACAGTGTACTTATATATAATAAATAAGTAAGTTTAAAAAAAAAAAAAAAAAAAAAGAGCGAAACCTCTGTGCGTGCGTGAGAATGAGAGTTCCTACATCTGCTTACGTGAACCCCCACCCTAAATGTGGACAGCACCATCCTATGGACTAGGCTCCCAGGGGGAACACAGAGGAGACTGTTGAGCACAAGTGCACTTGCCCCTGACTAGATGCAATGCACCACATGGCCAAGCTTCCACTGCTGAGCTCCCACGGTGGGCAGGACCTGAAACCGAACCAAACACGCCTTCCTTCCTTAACCTGCTTTCTCAGGTATTTTTGTCCCAGCAACAAGACAAGAAAGGACAGAACCTTGGATTATCCCCAGTGTCACAAGGTCCCAAGTCACAGAGAAGAACGGGCGTGGTGGTGGTGGTGGTTATGTGATGTGAGGGCTCTTTGCCTTCACTAGATCTAAGAATGAGGGACCAAGAGACAAGGGATTGATGTAGTGTCCTTAGAAACTGGAAGCCAACCCCTGGTCCCCTGAAGTCTCAGGAAGTCCTCCTTGCCCACACCTTTGGCCCCTTGAGACTGTGCCTTCAGCCAGCACTTATGAGATACTGAAAGGCTAGACTGAGCCAATGGGGTAATAGTATTGTCACAGGAGCACATTGATTCTGGGGGTGAGGTACAGTGGGCCTGGGCAGAAAGGGGTGCCAGGCACACTGCCACACTGACCTAAGGCACTGGTGTGGTCCTGCCCACCCTCCTTCATTTCCCCAGTTGCAGAGGCACACAGGATCTTTGAGGTAAGTCAGTTTCAATTGCCTGAAAAAGCAAGAACCAGAGCCCTAAGTCTGTGTGTCAGGGTACCACTAGTCACCGCAGGCAGGCAGGGAGCCACGCAGAGGACGGCATCTCTAGCTAATAGGCATGACAGGTGGCAGGCCCCAGCTGCAAGACCACAGGGCCTCACTAGGTCCCTGTGACCCACACTAGGTGTTTCCACAGGACCCAGGAAGCCAAAGGATGGCAGAGGACGCAGAGCTCCTCCTAGACACAAGTGAGCTGAGTCTGCCCAGACCACTGGTTTCTATGGAGACCTTGAGAAGGGTCCCCAGGGGCTTCCAGATGAGGTTTTACTGGGGTGAAGTCCTGAGGTTGTACCATGGGCACACAGGACACGTGTGGTTACCATACCCTGGCCATTCCATATTATAACCATTCCAAAGTGTGCTAGGTGAGGATTTTATTAAGTCCGATGATAGGAAAGACTGAGAACACTCAAGACAGTTAGTAAAACAGTGCTCTGTCCTAGAGGGTTAAGGCACAAGTGGAAATCCAGAGTTTGTGCTTCCACACACACATCTGTGCCTCTCACATAATGACCTAAAGCCATCAACAGCAGTCAAAATGACCAGAAGGTGGCCGAGAGTGGGCTGGTAGCTCAGGGAACACACGTGACTCCAAAAGGGTTAACTACAAGTGGCAGGTGACATCATCTTACAGACATTGCAACAGGATAGGCGACAGGATAGGCGAGGCCAGCCTTTTCTCTCTGCTGCTAAGACTTCTGGAGTTCACTGGGCAGGCAAACTGCTTTCATTACAGAAATGTAGGGGTTTGCATTTCTGGGACTTTCCACTGAGAAGACACAGCTGTTCTCTGGGCTCTGTGGGGATTCCCAGGGAGTACCAAGGGCTTAAGGGCCTGGAAAACACCCTTCCCTGGACCAGCCCCTCTCAGGAGCAATCAAGGATACCCGGGGTGCAGAGCTGGGATAGGCCTCCTGTACAGTGTCATTAGGAGACCAGAGGTGGCTTGAGCCTCTGTGGCTGGCCTCAGGGAATCCACAGTGTAGTGTAATTCTGAGTTGCCAGGTCCTAGGCTTTATCAGCTCAGAGCAGAGGAAACAAGGCAAAATTTAACCCTGAGACCCAGATCACAGGAAAACAAGGGAGCTGGCCGGAATGGGACAGCCATGCCAGCCCAGGGACATGTAAGGGCTTCCTGTGTGCAGTGTGGATCCAGTTCCTAGGACAGCTACCATTCAGCAGAGACATCAGTAAAGGCCAACAAGAAGCCAGCCATGAGCTTATGTTGGCCTGCAGAGGCACCCTCCAGTTCCAGCATACCTTAGGAGAAAGGGTGGAAGCCTGGCTGGGCAGCATGGTGGAATGTCAGCAGAAGGAATGCAAGAGAAGTCACCAAGGACCCATGACCAGAAGCAAGCACTGAACTTGATTTCAGTTACCTACATCGGAACTGCCAGCAGTCCCTCCAGAGAGACACAGTCCACTTGGGGAGGAGCAGAAGGGGCTGCTGGGCCTGGAGTTCAGGAAAGAGGGTAGAAAGGGCTGCAGGGCAGCTCTGCCCACGCCAGACTCACGGAAGGTTTGCGTGTCACTTTTCCACGGTCTGAAACTCCAGCAGACCCTGCCTAGCACCCGCCCAGGCCCACAGCCTGAGACTAGTGTAGCTTGGTCCTGCCTAGGACTGTGCCTGGTCATGTCCACGGCACCCAGATGTCATCCTGCTGCCAGCTGTGGCCTCTCTCAGCCCTGCTCCGGGCTGTTGTCGTTGGGCTGTACCACGGTGTAGCTTCCGTGGCTGGAGGAGAGCTGTCGGCTGAAGAAGGAGGTGGTTCGCTTCGGCTTCACCCGCTTGATCCCGCTGCCTGTGTGGGTGACAGAGAGGCTGAGAAGAGGCACTGGGTGGGTGGCCCACACCCCAGGAGGCTGGGCTCTGCTCCCACTGGGTCAGCTTCTCCTGGAATCTGTGGGAACTGAACTTTCCCATCAGAGCTGTTATCACTGACCCTGTCCATCCCGGGACTCCCATCATCAGTGACAGAAAAGGGACCCATGGCCATCCCTGAAGACAGAGAGTATACTCACACATATAAAATAAATACAAAAAAAGTCTGAGACCAGCCTGGTCTACAGAGCGAGTTCTAAGACAAGCCAGGGCTACGCAAAGAGGAAAATGTCTCTGAACACCCCTTCCAAAAGAAGTCTCCTTCCTGTTTTCCACATTCTGAAAGATGCTACAGTGGACAAGTTTGTCACTGCAGAAAAAGAAGGGACAGACAGGAAATGTCCCTGAGGGTCAAGGTTGGAGCCCTTCCTTCTCCCACACTCTGGAGTCCATGTGGCATATGTGTGAATGAGTGTGCTGTGTACACACTGGGTGCGTGGTATCACACACCACAAGTAGCTTACCGTCTTCCACGTAGTCGATGGTGGAGAGATGCTGAATCCGGCTACACACCACGCTACCCTGCCTTCGCAGCTTGGGGCGCTGAGTGGGAGCTGAAGAGGGGCTGGGAGCTTCCTGAGGGCCGGATGCACTCTCCTGGGGGAGAGCAGGCTCAGCGGCCTGGCTCAGCTCAATGCAATACTCAATGAGAACACTCATCAGCTCAGCCTAGGGAGGGAGAGGGGCTGGAATGAGGCCACAGAGCAGCAACTGTTGAGGGCCAACAATGAGACTCACAGCTCTAAAGCCTTTGCTTCCTGGTGGGGGCAGGTGGCAGAACAGGGAGGAGAGAGCTTTCTGGGCCCAGAGGGCAGGGAAGGTGAGGTCTAGAAAGGTGGGTGATGGAGTCAGAGGCACAGCTTAGGAAGGCTGTGGACTTGGCTGCCACAGACAAGGTGACTGATGAGAGGTGGCTGCACTGAGCTTGGCCTAAGGAAGAGGGTGAGGTCACTGGCTGGGGTGGTGTGAGTGACACCTCATGGGTCTAGAAACAACAGGCGAAGCAGTAATACACCTGGAAGCACAAGTGGGCACCATGACAGCAGCCTAGGGCTTTGCTCAAGTTACAGAGGAGGCCTTTTTTCGAGAAACACAATTACTAAGCACCTACTGTGTGAGTGGCCCTGCAAAGGGCTGGGGATATTAGATCCTGTGTGCTTACAGGTCAGGAGCCTGGGGAAGACATCATAGATGCTGGTCTAGCCGCTGCTGCCTGTGGCCTCGACAGCAGCCTAGCCCAATCTGGGGAGGAACAGGAGAGTAGGCAAGCTCCTAGACTTTAGGCCTCAGTAGGCCTCAGTCTCCACATCCTGTCCTAACCTGACTAAACAAAAGCACAGATGTTGCCATTCAACACGTCCTTTCCGGAGCCACACTGACACCACTGTATCCGTGTATCCCTGGCCAGTGGGATGGAAGGGCATCTCCCTAACCTGCTCAAGGTATCCAGGAAGCACTGAACTAACTAACCCAAACTGCTGAGGGAGACTTTCCCTCAGGTCAGAGGAGGCCAGGGACACCTGTCTATTCAGCACTGTCCGGACTGTCTGTCATCCAACTCTGCAAGCACAGGAGCAAAAGCATGTCAAGTGCAGGTGAGAAACCAGGCTTCACCATTCACAGACAACACAACCACTTACACGGAAAACTCCAAAGAACCCAGAAACCTGCACAAGTGCAGGCTGTGGCATGCATGAGGAACACGTCCATTGCACCTTTTCTGACCCTCCCTCGCTCCCTCCTTTTCCTTCTGGTCTCAGCTTCCACAGTGCTGGATGACAGATGTGTGGCACCTGGCTTCAAACTTCTTGTTAAATAGTTCAAAATTCTACATGAGGAATGCCCAACTGATAAAAGCATATGAAAACACTCAAGGGGCTGGAGAGATGGCTCAGCGGTTAAGAGTACTGACTGCTCTTCTAGAGGTCCTGAGTTCAAATCCCAGCAACCACATGGTGGCTCACAACCATCTGTAATGGAATCTGATGTGCTCTTCTGGTGTGTCTGAAGACAGCGACAATGTACTCACATAAAATAAATAAAAATAAATCTTAAGGGGTTGGGGATTTAGCTCAGTGGTAGAACACTTGCCTAGCAACCTCAAGGCCCTAGGTTCGGTCCCCAGCTCCGAAAAAAAGAAAAAAAAATTTAAAGGAAACACTCAAAGACCAAGAACCACCAAAATCTGACACATTTCCTCTCTTTTTGAGTTATTCTTACTTTATATGTATTAGTGTTTTGCCTACATGTGTGTATGTATGTAGTGTATGTGTGTGTGTGTGCACGCATGCCTGGGGAACATGGAGGTCAGAAGAGTGTTCAGTTCCCTAGGACTGGAGCTGAAGGCAGTTATGAGTCACCATGGAGGGAGGGCGTTTGCAAACAAACCCAAGTCCTCTCTAAGTCTTAACCCTCTGTTTTTCCAGCCACTTTCTCCTTAACTCTTTCATGTTTTTTCTTTTTTCTTTTCTTTTTTTCGGAGCTGGGGACCGAACCCAGGGCCTTGTGCTTGCTAGGCAAGCGCTCTACCACTGAGCTAAATCCCCAACCCAACTCTTTTATTTTTTAGAAAACAAATTTGCGTGTGTGTGTGTGTGTGTGTGTGTGTGTGTGTGTGTGTGTGTGTGTATGCGCACGAGTGCGCGCCTGGGGAACATGGAGGTCAGAAGAGTGTTCAGTCCCCTAGAAATGGAGCTGAAGGCAGTTATGAGTCACCATGGAGGGAGGGCGTTTGCAAACAAACCCAAGTCCTAAGTCTTTTTTTTTTTTTTTAAAGATTTATTTATTATATATAAGTACACTGTTGCTGTCTTCAGACACCCCAGAAGAGGGCACCAGATCCCATTACAGATGGTTGTGAGCCACCATGTGGTTGCTGGGATTTGAACTCAGGTCCTCTGGAAGAGCAGTCAGTGCTCTTAACCACTGAGCCATCTCTCCAGCCCACTCTCTAAGTCTTAACCCTCTGTTTTTCCAGCCACTTTCTCCTTAACTCTTTCATTTTTTTAAAAAACAAATTTGCGTGTGTATGTGTGCCTGTGTGTGTAGACAATGTTTAGGTGTATCTATGTATGTAATGTGTGTGTGTTCGGTGAACAGATGCCACCCTGCTCCTCCCTTCCACCTCACTTCTTTTTTCCTTAGCTTTGCCAAGTACCCCATGCTAGCTGATCCATGAGTTTCTAGGCCATTCTCTTTTCTGCAAGAGGAAAACAAACAATGTGGAGGCAGAGGCAGTACAGTCATCCTCAGCTAAATAGCAAGTCTGAGGCTAGCCTGGGTTACATGAGACTCCCTGCATAAAGGTGTGTGTGTGTGTGTGTGTGTGTGTGTGTGTGTGTGTGTGTGTGTGTGTGTAAGAGAAAGAAATAGAGACAGATAATTTCATTAGAATTAAAACATCTTGCCAGGTAGTGGTGGCTCATGCCTTTAATTTATGCCAGAATTTATGAGGCAGAGGCAGGCGACTCTGGTCCACAGAATGAGTTCAAGGATGGCCAGGGCTACAGAGAAACCTTGACTTGAAAAACCAAAAAAGAATTAAAACATCTCTTCGGGGGGCATTGTTAAGAAAATGAAAAGCCAGGCTGGAGAGATGGCTCAGTGGTTAAGAGCACTGACTGCTCTTCCAGAGGTCCTGAGTTCAATTCTCAACAACCACATGGTGGCTCACAATTATCTGTAATGGGATCTGATGCCCTCTTCTGGTGTATCTGAAGAAAGTGACAGTGTACTCATATAAATAAATAAACAAGTCTTTAATTAAAAAAAAAAGGGGGCTGGGGATTTAGCTCAGTGGTAGAGCGCTTACCTAGGAAGCGCAAGGCCCTGGGTTCGGTCCCCAGCTCCGAAAAAAAAGAACCAAAAAAAAAAAAAAAAAAGGAAAGGAGAAGCCAGCCAGACTTGGTGACACACCCCTTTAATCCCAGCACTTGGGAGGCAAAGGCACACCCATCTCTGAGTTTGAGGCCAGCCTGGTCTTCAGAGTAAGTTTCAGGACAACCAGAGAAATGCTGCTTCAAAAATGAATAAATTAAAACAAAACAAGCTCTTGCCTTCTTCCTCTTGCTCTGTCTTGCTCTTTACCCTCTCTTTCCCCATTCCCCTCCCCCCACCTCTCCACATGCTCATGGCCGGCCTCTACTCCTCTACTCTCTCTTTTTGCCTTTCTCTGTCTTCTACTTGTTCAACTCCCCTCCCCATGCCCTGAATAAACTCTATACTATACCAAAAAAACAAAACAAAACAAAAAACAAAAAAACAAAAAAAACAAAACAAGACAGAAAAGAGAGAAAACAAAAGGCCAGGGTATACACTGAAAGGGAACATCTACCGAGGGACGTCATGCATGGAAGGTAGAATCAACTGTCACCATCTGTCAACCACTACCGACACAAAGGACAAAGCTGGCCATGGTGTACTGCCGGCAAAGGCAGTGGACTTCTGTGAGTTCTAGGCCATCAGGGCCTGTGTTGGTTCCAGGCCCATCAGGGCTACAGAATCTCACTCAAGACACACATACAGACACATACAGACACACACAGAGACAGAGAGAAACAGAGGGAGAGAGACAGAGACAGATCGATCTGAGCTGACCCGACCCTGACCTGTGGACAGGACTAACCAGTGTGGAGAGATAATGTCCTTGTCTCTAGAAAAGTGCATCTTAAACCTGCAGTGCCCCATCCCACTACTAAGCTGTTACAACAGCAAACAAGAGTTGACAATGCCCAGTGATCACCGCAGTGGGGAGCAACTACAGAAACATGAACCTGAGGTGTGTGGCGCTCTGGAAGACAGGCTGGCTGTGTCTAATAAGTCACATCCTATGCCCACTGCTCAATCCAGCAATCCAAATCTAAGTAAAACCCCTGAGTCTTTTAATATGACTTAAAGGAGAGGGTCAGGGGCTGGAGACATGGCTTCCCATCAGGAGTACTATCTGCTCTTCCAGAAGACCTGGGTTTACCCCCAGAACCCACATGGCAGCTCACAACTGCCTGTAACTCCAGTTCCACAGGATCCGTCTCCCTCACACAGACACACACACAATAAAACACTGATGCACATAAAAAATGTTAAGAGGGACTAGACTGACGTAAAAGCCTGTGCACAAATGCTCAGGACGGCTTCCCAGCCACAGTCCGAGTGGGAACAGCTCACATCCTGATCAGTGGGTATCTGAGCTCTGCACTTGTCCAGCTGACAGCGTTAGCCTAGCGTGTACGGCCTGGGGTTTCCCCAGCAGCGGAAGTAAACAAGTAATAAGAAAGCAATAATCAATAAGACAATGGGCAGACACCAGGGACGAGTCTGAAAAGCGTGTCTCCTAGTTTAGAGCTGCTGCCCTCCACAGCTCCACATTACACAGGGCCAAATACAGCTCGTGTTTCTATTTGTGGGGTGGGTATCCGAGTACTCAATTTGTGGGAAGGCCACAGGGAGGGGACATATGTTTTCAAAGGAATCCTTGGAATTTGTCTATGTGCTAAAAGAAGAAGGGGGAGGGGGACAAGAACAGTCCCCAGAGAGGCTCAGAGTAGGGTGTGGCTCTGACAAGATGGAGGAGGAGGTGGTGGATGGATGGGTGGTGGGCAGAAAGGACAGAACGGATCTAAGCAACACAGGCGCTCCCGGCCTCCATCCTTTGCACCTGCTCCTCAGCTGTCCTCTCAGGCCCTCTGCAGCTGGCGCGCTGTACACAGCATGGGCAGGCCCTCAGGGGACGCCACCCCTGGTGTGTGACCACAGAGTTCTGCAGAGCTCACCAGGGTGATACAGGCCGGCTGAAGGCAGACACCTATCCTGGGCAGCCCTGCAACCTCCTTCCCCGGCACCTGGGAGCCTCCTGGGGTTTGGAATCCACTGGAGACCTGGAACTGGCCCCTTAGTCCAAGTGTGTGTGACCACATCACTACCTGCTTGGAGTAGATCCTCAGTAGCTTGTTGACAGGTGTGCCCTCACTGTCACCATCAAACTCCAGCCACAGGACAGGCTCCTCCTCCTCAGGGGAAGTGTGATCCCATGACAGCTCCTGAAAGCGTAGACCCAGCAGCACATGCTGGCCAGAGGGAGACAAAGAACAGAGTTGAGGCCTCTGCTTCCACAGGGCCCATCAGGTTCCAGCTGAGGGAGACTTCCCCGGGCTGCTTTCCCCTCCATACGGATTGTTTGCCTTTCTGAGAGGGGGTCTCACTATGCAGCCCTGGCTAGCTTCAGGCTCACGGACATCTGGCTGCCTCTGCCTCCCTCTGCAGGGGATAGAGGACATTGATTGTTCTTGTTTGTCTTGTGGCACTGAGAACTGAACGAGAGCCTTATATATACAAGGCAGGTATGAAATCTACCCGACCTTCATGCTAAGTCTGCATTTCCTATGTGAAGCCAGGACCTGGACTCTGCAGTGCTCTCCTCCAATAGTAAGGCCCGATGGCCAGGAACCGGCCATCCGGTGCAGGCAACTGCCACACAGGGAGGACTGGTGACACCATTGCCTACATGGTGACCCAGAGATAAGGCAGCCACCAAATGCTGGGAGGAGCAGGTCTTGCCCAGCCTAGGGAGCTCCCGGCAGGTGTCTCTTTGGAAAATGGCCAGCCAGCGCTGGCAGACACTACCCGGTCAGAATCGCAGCTGCCACCCCTCTGCCTCAGTTGAGTGCATGGATCAGGAAAACAGACTCAGAACAGGCTCAACGAAGGTTCTAGAGTACGTGAGCAGACTTCAGGGACACGAGGGAGGCAGTCTCCTCCATTCTACTCAACGCTGTTCCTAGGATGTCCATAGTCCTAGGGGAATCAGGAAGGCATGGACAAGACCCCACTCCCTTCTACCCCACCACGGACAATTCACTCCCACCCTGAGGAGCTCAAGGTACCTTCTCCCTGTTGTCGATGACATGCACACCCTCCAGACTGATGGCCACGGTCACTGGTTTGCGCCCACCCCGATGCAAGAAGCCCTGGGTTGGCTTGTCAACCTCGCCATGGAAGAAGGCACACCTGCAAAGGGGACCAGTGTCAGCACCTAGCACACAAGGGAAGTCTGCTCTAGATACCCAAGAAGCTTAAGCCGTTGGGGTGGCTGACCGGTAAATAGAAAAAGACCTGTCCCAAGGCTTGAGGGACAGAGGCAGAAACAGGAGCTAACATGGGTAGCTGGGGTGGTGACACCCGACTGGCCAGGCAGAACTAGACTGAGCGGGTGGAAGGACCTAGGTAACAGTACAGGATGGACACTGTGGGAAGAGGAAAGCACACATCCAAGGAAGAGGACAGAGCAAGCTGCCTGAGAGAACCTGGGGCCTCAGAAAGAGCTAAGGTTGAGCCTGCAGCTCTGTCCACAGTGAAGTCCTTCAGCAGCAGGGACTTGCTGGGCATGCAGAAGTGACGGCTGCCTAGCATAGTGGCTTCTGGGCTAAGACTAAAGGGGAAAGTGAAGTGGTTTAAGGGGAGCAAGACATTCAGCGGCTATCCTCACGGCAGGCCGTGACCTCATTTGTACTGAGGCTCACCCTTGCCGAAGTCACAGGCCAAGTCAAAGGCAGCTCTCTGTACAGGAGGGGACTACAGGTGAGTCTGCTTGCCTCCTGGAAAATTCTACAGCCCTTCCCGGCTCTGAGGTTCAGGTGATGAGGAAATTGAAGCTCTGTCATAAGACCCGCCCACTTCTATCCACTTTTTACTCAAAAGTGCTCAGTGCACGTACACACACACACACACACACACACACACACACACACACACACACACACACACCCCTCCTGCTCCACTGTCCAGTACAACTCCCTAAGAGCTCTGCACGCTCGCTGTTCCTAACCTTTTTCTCATACTATCCTCCTCCCACCTCCATCAGGCTGAGGCCAATCCACAGCCCAAAGGGGAGCTCAGTGGAAAATCGACATGACCTTGAAGATGCCGCACTTGCCCGGAAGAGCTCCTTCCTGCCTGGAAGGTGCCCCCACCCCACACTGTTCTTCTCTACTTATCCCCCTGGCCATTTCACAGGGCTCCAGGTTTGAAACAATTCACTAATCAGCCCCAGATCAGGAACCCAAATGCCTGTGTAGAGTCAGCATTCATCTAATGGGCATCTTTCAGCTGGTACATACAAGGCCAAGTTCCCATGGTAACGAACCTGCTTCACTGCAGCCTGCAGCCCAGCAAAAGGCAGCTGGTCAATACAACAGGCTCCGAGTTTGGGAATTCACTTATGTCTAGGTTGCTGTTCCCACCTCCTCTGCTTTCCTGGCTGCTATTTACAGTGGTTCTCTACCTCTGGTTTCCCATTCAAAGGGAAGCTCCTTCTGTGTGGGGCAAACCCATCAGGAGAGAACTATCGGTTACAGACCATGTGTGTGAGCAAAAGCTAGGCCAGTGAGTGGCTTGGCAGCTCTTTAGCAGATGGAAGGTGACACTAGAACACAGGTGGGATGCAGGTGCCACGTGTCAGGGGACTGGGGCAGTCTGGAGGGTACTGAGAGAGGGGGCAGGAGCTCCCAAGATGCATCACTTACCCGTAGAAGGGCAGCTCATGGCACTTGAGGAGATATGCGCGATAGTGGGAGCCCAAGGTGGTCTCACGCTCACTGTCACCGCCTGCCATTTCCTTTACCTGGCGGTAGGCATTCAGCAGGCCTTGCTCACATGGCCCAGTCTTGGCTCCACGGCCCCGGAAGGCAGCAAAGAGGCCATGGCCTCGCTTGCAGAGGTGGGCAGGGAGGAAGGAGTCCAACTTCTCTCTGAAGGGGAAGGAAAATGGGTAGTAGTGGCCGCTCCCAGCTGTGGAGGTCAGGGTGTGAGTACCATGCTCGTAGGGCAGGCAAGGATTGGCAGATGGCAGGCCTTAGGGACCTTCAAGGCTTGACTGCACCAAGGCCCATTGCTGTGTGTGTGTGTGTGTGTGTGTGTGTGTGTGTGTGTGTGTGTGTGTGTGCATGCGCTTGCGCACTGGAGAGTGACGGGTCCTGAACACAGACTGCAGAGATCCCCACTGCTCCCAACCAGCTGTGGCTTTGCTCAGAGTCAACCCTGGCTGATATGCAAGGCCTACCACTAAGCTGGGGTGGGATGCTCTTCCTCTTAAGAGAAAAATAGGGGGGTTGGGGATTTAGCTCAGTGGTAGAGCACTTGCCTAGCAACTGCAAGGCCCTGGGTTCGGTCCCCAGCTCCAAAATAAAATTAAAAAAAAAAAAAAAAAAAGGAAAAACAGAAAGCATTAAAGTTTACTTGGGCTGGAGAGATGGCTCAGTGGTTAAGAGCACTGACTGCTCTTCCAGAGGTCCTGAGTTCAAATCCCAGCAACCACATGGTGGCTCAGAACCATCTGTAATGGGATCTGATGCCCTCTTCTGGTGTGTCTGAAGATAGCTACAGTGTAGTCATATACATAAATAAATAAATCAAAAAAAAAAAAAAGAGAAAAATAGGGAGGCAAAGGCATGTGGATCTCTGAGGGTTCAAGGCCAGCTTGGTCTACAAAGCCAGTTATAGCACAGCCAGGACTTTTACACAGAGAAACCCTTTCTTGAAAGAAAAAAAAAAAAGGAGAAAGAAGAAAGAAACCCAGAGTATACACGGGAGAGCTCAGGACAGCAGGCCCAGGTATGGTCAGATCAAAGCTCTTGTGCAGATGGGTTCTGAGGCATTGTCTTCAGAGTTAGCTGTGAGACCAGCAAGGGGCGCCTGCCTATCTGCAGAGTAGGGACAGAGATGATACCATCTCTTTCTGATAACAGTTACCCTGACACTAAGACACGGTAAAGCTCTGAAGCCCTGGCCCAGGACAGGGGAAGTCACCCCACACAGAAAGGCTAGGCAGGGTTACCGCTGAAGGCCCGCTTGGATCCTGCTCTCCTACTGCACCACAGACAAAACCTCTCTCCTTGTCAGCAATGCTTTCACACAGGAAACTCAAGAGAATGCTCCAAGCTGACAGAGTGCAGACAGGGCGTCGCCAAGACCAATCTTCACCCAAGAGGGAAGAAGACACCGCCTTATGGCCATGCCAGGCACTGTGGGGGATCCCTTCCCATCAAATGAGGTCTGGCTGACACTCAGGACCAGGGGAGGGCAGAGGGGCTTGGGACGTGCTCAGGTCAGGATGGGAAGCCAGAAAAAGCTGGAATCACCTGAGAGGAGGGACCCTCAACTGAGAAAATACTCCTTAAGATCCAACTATAGTTAAGCTTGTAGGGCATTTTAATTAGTGATTGATGTGGGAGGGCCCAGCCCTTTGTGGGTGGTGTCATCCCTGGGCTGGTGGTCCTGGTTCTATAAGAAAGCAAACTGAGCAATCCATGGGGAGCAAGCCAGTAAGCAGCACTCCTCCATGGCCTCCGCATCAGCTCCTGCCTTCTCCTGATTTGAGTTCCCACCTTGGCTTCCCTCAGTGGACAGTGACTGAGGATGTGTGAGCCACATAAACTTTTCTTCCCCAGGCTGCTTTTGGTCATGGTGTTTCATCACAGCAATAGTAACTCCAATTAAGACATACAAACGCTCAGTGTTCTATTCACATCATCACAGACTCATGGGAAAAAGGGCGTCCTCCTACACAGCCAGAGCCCCAGGCTCACTCAGCGGCTCACAGCCTCGTCCCAGGTCCACTCTACAGACTTGCCTATAGCCTGACTGTTGGGTTCCCTCCTCTCAGATGATGACAGCTTGTGTCAAGTAGACATAAAAGTGGCCAGCACCGGTGGGGCTGGAGAAATGGCTCTGCGGGTAAGAGCACTGGCTGCTCTTCCAGAGGACCCAAGTTCAATTCCTAGCGCTCACGTGGCAGATGACAACTGTCTTTAATTCTAGCTTCAGGGGATCTGACACCCTCACACAGACATGCATGCAAGCAGAACACCAATATAAAGAAAATATTAAAAAGACAAAACAAAACAAAGTAGCCAACACGGAATATCACACCAGTTTTGTGTGGGAGAGGCCCATTCACTCAGAGACCAGGGAGGCTCTCGGCTAAAATGTGACCATTTTCTACCTTAGACCACCTGGGCTCCTGCTGGCAGAGAACCGACCACTCCAACAGAATACTTCTGGAGTTCTGGGTCTGAGGCCGCAAGGTCAGCATCTATGTCCGGGCCCTGCTACAACAGGACCACAAGTCCCAAGGGCACAGAGAAACCCCAACATGGCCCTTGGCTTCAGGTTAATTTGGTAAACCTCCATGGTGTCACCTTTTCCAGAGAGGACTCCTGCTAGGGCATTTGTAGCCTAAACACCCAGGATGTTGGGAGGGGCAGCAAGGGAAGGAAGGAACTTGTTAATCTGAGTCACTGGGTGCATGAGGGGTCTCCAGAAGCCTGGCCGCCCTCCATTCTCAGGACAGCCATGCCCATTTCACTTTCTGTGTCCCACCCTTACCCAAGTCCTAGTTTAACAGTAGTTTCCGCTTGTCACGGAAAAGCCTGCCTCAGTTTTGGGTGTGTGCAGACTCACAGTGGTGTCCCTCAAGGCCGAGCTGCAGCCCATCAGTGGCCGAGCCACAGACTTCTATCCTCTGGGTGGGCCTGGGACTCAGCTATGTGCCACAAGCGAGCCTGGGGGCTCTAGCTGGGTAAGGTAAGAGGGGCCTCTCCTCTGCAACAGACAGTTGCTGCAGCCACCCGGCCACAGGGCTAACATGTCTGAGCTTGTGCTGGCCAAGAAATCAAGGGCTGAATGACCAGAAAGAGAACAGGGTCTGGGACACAGCTGGGCTTGCATGTCACGTGAGTGAGAAAAGCAACTTCCTGTGCAAATCAGTTGAGTTTGCCAGGCCCAAGAAAAACAGGCCAGCCCATCTTAAGGTCCAGGATCCCAGGGCCATGGCCACCAGCCTTACACAGCTCAGTTATAAGCCTTCAGGGGACTGTATACCCAGGGCAAACATCAGTCATCAGCACTGGGTCTCTGGTCCCGTAAACTGCTTTGCTGACTTCCCCACTAGCTGCAGGGTTGGGGAAACAAAGAGCCCAGGTTAGAAACAGTCTGCAGTGCGAGTTTACAGTTACCAGAAGTTTTGTTTACGACAGGGTTTCAATGTAGTGCAGGCTGACTCACTCTAGTGGTTAAGAACGACCTTGAACTCCTGATATTACTGTTTTTCCCAACTATGACTATAGCCACCAAGCCTGGCTCACAATGCTTTAGCCTTGGCCAGAACTAGCTCTTTAGGCTGGCTTGGAATTCACCGCAATCCTGTCTGTCTCTTGAGTGCTGGCATTACAGGTGTGACTCGCACCTGACCCCTGGGATTATTCTGAACCTCAGGGTCACATCAATGGAGGCAGAACCCAACCTCGTCTGTTATTAGGCAGACTCATTCTCACCTTTTCTCTTCTTTTTTTAAGGCAGGGTTTCTCTGTGTCGTCTTGGCTGTTCTGGGACTCACTCTGTAGACCAGGCTGCCCTTGAACTCACTGAGATCCACCTGCCTCTGTCTCCTAACCTAACCCTGAGTACTGGGATTAAAGGTGTGCACTACCACTGCCCTCTAACGCTCATCTTTCCAGACAGACCAGCAGCAGCCAGTGGGGCTCGGTAAGTGCCTGGGGAACAGGATTCTACTCTTGGAGTTTGGAGCTTAACTATCTGTGGTTACTGGGGGATCAACACATGGTCAGTTCCTGGCTGTTCCTCCAGACTTCAGCTAGAGGTGGGGCTCTGCCTGCATGTGTCTGTGCATCCTTGTGCTGAGGACCCGTCTTAGACATCACTTCATGTGAGTATCCACTGTTACAAAGGAAAAGGAAGCTCAGAGAAGTGGAGACCTCACAAAGGCCATCCAGTGAGCATGCATGCACCAGAGGCCTGACTGCGGACCATCCACCTTGCAGACCCAGGCCTACTCCTCGGTAGAATCTCGCACAGCAGCTTTCCCATGGGTACCCATCTCAAGCAGCACTGCTCTTACCTCACCGTACAGGCAGCAGGCTGGCCAGGCTGGTAGGGCCCAAGCTGCACCCGGCACACGAGGCCACCCAGCACCTCACAGTCCTCCAAGTCACAAGGGTACCGAGCGGTCAGCACATTGCCCTTGGCTTCCTCATAGAGCAGCCGCAAGACCTCCTCATCATGGACCTGCACAGCAGTATGGCATGAAGAAGATGGCTCAGAGGAGCTGGGCAAAGATGACCGTCTAGGTGTCTAGGGGATTGGTGGTGGTGGTGGGGGGACGACGGCACTGGGCATCCAGGAACCCAGGGGCACTACCTGGACTTTGCCTTACCTGGAGCTCTCGGCGCTTTGGGAAAAACACATTCCTTCGGAACTGAAGGGAAGGCTCATCTGGAGAGAGGAGCTAGAGTCATTTTCTGGTCCCCTTGCTTAAGGCAGCCCCATCCTGTCCTACCCTGCACAGCCCTCGCCCCAGTTCCCTACCTCACTCTTCTCCATGGACAGAGCCCTCCTGACCAGACAGCACACAGTGCATCTCTGTTCACAGCCCCTCCCAGCCCACCCTTCACAAGGCGCCCTTCAGATGCCCCTGCCCCACCAACACTGACCCATGGCTATGTCATCGTCCGAGGCATCGGTGAACCGCAGCAGCAGCTCTGGCCACTGGCGGCCCAGTTTGTAGGGCTGGTGCTTGGGTTTCAACTGTACCTCTGCAGAGCAAGAGAGAAGCCATGAAGCTGTGGACCAGGCCAGTGGTACCTAGTCACCTACTATACTGTCAACCAACAATGAGGACAGCCACAGCCAGGTCCAGAGCCATCCAAAGGGTTCGAGTGTCTTCACCCTGGAATAACCCTGACCTCCATTCTTCCTTGGAGAGAACCAGGCTCAGGGTGGTTAGGTCATCTATGCCCAAGTCATGGTATGTGATGGACTCAACTTGTACAACACCAGGGCCTATGAAGTGGGTGACTGGCCACCTGAGGGCTGAGGTGTTGGTGAGCTCACAGACAGATGTATGGAGACGTGTGGTGAGGATGCTACTAGTGCTTGCCAGCCTCCTGACATGAATATCCTCCCTCTAGCTGTCCCCGTCCCCACAAACAGCAGGCACCTTGTCCTGCCAGCCAGATGCTGATGACTTCCTTGACACTTAGACCTTCCTCCTGGACCCTGACCAGATAGCAATCCTGCCTTCAGGTCCTTCTGCCTCATCGCCTCCATCCAATCTCTGCATCAGCTCCTGTCCCTTCCTGTCATATCTCTGTCCACAGCCATCATTTCCTTCACCTCCCCCACCTCCCCCATCCACAGGTTCATGAGAGGGAGCCTTGGGGCAGCAACGTCCCTCACTTCACCTGAAGCCCACGAGGGATGGCAGTGTCCTAGGACCATACAGAAACAAGTGGCTACACAAGTCCAGAGCTTAGGTTCCCAAGCCTCTCTCCAGTGCATACCCTTGGACTCTGTCAGAGGAACCCCTGGTCTGATTCTCTGTCTGTCCTAGCACTCACAGTGTGGGACAGTAGACGGCAGACAGGTGTGTGTTCCTCCTGTTCATTCCCAAGTCCCAGAGATCCTGCCATTAAAATAGGGCTATCCCCACACCAGCCTCAGACTTCTGAGTGGGGACCTCTTCCCTAGCCACCGTAATCCAAGTAAGACTAACGGTTCGTGAGGCCCGTTCCATGCAAAGGATGGGGAGAAGGCCAGACATCAAACTGAGGAAAGTAATGAAAGCCCCCGCTTCACAGGTACTGTGTGTGTCCGTGTGTGTGTGTTGAGTGTGTGAGAGAGACAGAGAGAGTGTATGTGTGTGTGAGAGAGACAGAGAGAGAGTGTATGTGTGTGTGAGAGAGAGTGTGTGTGAGAGAGTGTGTGTGTGTGTGTATGAGAGAGAAAGAGAGTGTGGGTGTGAGAGAGAGAATGTGTGTGAGAGTGAGTGTGTGTGTGTGTGTGTATCCGTGTGTGTGAGTGTGTGAGAGTGAGAGTGTGTATCTGTGCGTGTGAATTGAGTGTGTGTGTGTGCATGTGTGCATGTGTGCATGTGTGCATCCGTCTCGGGATTCCACGTAGCCTTTCAGCTTCCCACCCCAGCCTGGGAAGAACTTGGGTGTTGAGTGTGCTGCGGCCTCAGGCATCTCCTGCCAGGCGGGGCCACACAGGCAATGCTTTCAGTTCTAGCCACAGGCGGGCTGCAGGAATGTGAGGGAGTGGGATGGATGAGGTGGAGGAGGAGCAGGCTGCCCGGCAGCAGCACTGAGAGCCTCCTGTGGCAGAGCAGTGGCCACCCACCAGGGCCTGCTATCCCCAGCTTTCCACACAGCCAAGGGGCCCACAGCCCTGACCAGAGGCTCAGAGGGCAAAGGAGGGGCTGGGCCAGCAGGAAGAGTGTGGGCGTGAGCCTGGGAACAACAACTGTACAGGAAGTGGAGGGGCAGGGGGGCAGAGAGGGACAACATGGGGCTGGAGCTCCTCCAAACACCCACAGGACAGAGGCAGAAACTTTAGGGGTTGCAAACAGACACCCCCACATCTCCCCACCCCTAGGGCCTGACCCAGGTAGTCTTGATCAAATTATAGAGACCAAGTGTGCCCCCTTCCTCCACAGCAAGGGGAAAGGTCACTTTTTTGATGTTTCCTTTTTTTTTTTTTTATCCCAAGACAGGGTTTCTCTGTGTAGCCCTGGTCATTTTGGAACTCACCCTGTAGACCGAGCTGACCTTGAACCCAGAGATTTGTCTGCTTCTGCCTCCCAAATGCTGGGATTAAAAGTATGCACCACCCACCACTGCCTGGCTGTCGTTTTCAACACTGGGGACTGAACCTGGGCTGTGCACAGGCAACAACTCTACCAATGAGCTGTGTTCCTGGTCCTGAGGGGGGTTTAAAAAGTATACTTTAGTATGTGTTCAACCTCAAAAATTATGTCATTATTATTGCATATGCATGTGTCATCATGAATGTGGAAGTAAGAGTATTACTTGGAGGAACTGGCTTTTTCCTTCCACCATACAGGTTCCAGGGATCAAACTAGGGTCACCAGGTTTAGGGACAAGCACCTTTACCCACTGAGCCACCATGCCAGCCCTTAAGGGGAAATTTAAGCCGAAAAAACATTCCCAGTGCCAGCACTGATTTATTTCCCCGAATGACGACACTGAGCCTCCTTTTGTCTCTTTGCTTCCATGTCAACAGACTCAGGGACCATAATGAGGGACTTTATTCACTGGCCCGAGAGTCTATAAAACTCTGTCTTCATTCCCATTACACAGTGGGGCCCCAGCCTACAGGGGCAGGAAGTGTGTGGTCATGGTGCCAGATACCAGGTAGGGTGGAGGCCCCAGACAGAAAACCCATGTTCCTCTTCTCCCTGCAGCCCACACCTAAGCAATGGAGTCACTGTACAGGGCCACTTCCTAAGCTTCATCTACCTCTTCCCTACTGCCAGCAACACACGCAGTCCTGACACCCACCAGTCCGCTGCTCCAGATCCCAGCACTTCACGCAATAGGACAGACCTGAGCCATGGGGAAACACTAAAGTTACGCTCCCCACGCGGGGCCCAGATTGCATGCCCTGTAAGCAGGGGACCCTCCTGCTGTTCCGAAGGTCAGGGCTCTGGCAGCACTGCACCAGCACAAGAAAAAAAGAGGCAGGGACAAAGGATTCCGACACCTCCTCAGGACTCTGGGACACACTGGGTCCCATCATCCCTGACAGGGAGTGGCCACAGGTTCTGGTCCCTAAACCCTCTTTCTGTACCAGCTAAGTGTCCTCGCCTCCCCAGTACGTTCCCTCACAGCCAGACCTTACCCAGCAGAGGAGAGACAAGCCAGAGTGCAAAGGCCTCCAGGGCCATGTCTGGGAGCTGCAGGACTTCACGGACTGCACGGTGCAGCTCATGGGCACTGATCGAGGACAGGTTCTCCACAGCCAGGGGCACTACTGTGTCATCAGCCAGGTACACCAGTACATCAGCTGCTGGAATACAGGTCGGGCAGGGTCAGTTGAGGTCCACCACCAGACCAATCAGCATTCTCCAACGCCATTTGTTCCTTATCATTGTGACCACAATGACACATTCCTCAAGACTCCACTAACAGGGATGCTTAGGGCTTATGGTGACATACACCTGTAGCCCAAGGCAGGATGCAGGAGGCTAAAGCTAGAGGATTTCAAGTTCCAGGCCAGCCTGGGCTACATAGCAAGACCCAGCATTTTTAGTGTATGTCTTTTTTAAAAATAATTATTTATTTTATGTATATGACTACGCTGTAGCTGTTTTCAGACACACCAGAAGAGATTGTCCGGTCCCATTACAGATGGTTATGAACAACCATGTAGTTGCTGGAATTTGAACTCAGGACCTCTGGAGGAGCAGTCAATGCTCTTAATTGCCGAGCCATCTCTCCAGCCCACAAGTCTGTGTCAAGACCCAGTATTTTAAAATTAAATAAATAAAAGTGTTGCCTTTAAGGACTTCTTGAGAACTCAAAGCACTCAGAAACTATGGCCCAGGTACCAGCCCCATTTCACCCCTAAGGCTCAAAGTAGGGTGATAAAAACTACCTCCCTTCCACTGCAGCACCAAGCACTGCTGTTTCCAGTATTTCTCAGGTGGAGAGATAGGACGGGATAACCCATCCTGAGGTCACAATTCCCTATCAGGCTGGGAGCAAGGCCAACTAGTGACCTGATCTGTCTGGGTCACACTAAGAGGACAATCAGGATTTCTATGGCCACCCTGGGTTACAGCGGGTTCCAGGTCTCAGCTTCATTAGGACTCTTCAGAACTTTAAGGATTAATGCTGTGGCTTCTGCAGATAGCTTTAAGCAGTCTAGGAAGGAAAGACGCCTCAAACAGCCAAGTATTTCCTTGTAACAAGCTGGATTCCCATTTGAAGCTAGAGCCAAAGGGAGATGCTTCGCAGGCTGGCCAGACTCAAACACTCCATCCCTAAACCACAGGTACAGTAACAGAGCCCTGAGTTTGGAGGCCCACGTTCTCAACTTGCAGTCCTTTTCTGCTTCTTAGCTGACTCCAGCGAGTCTCTGTGTCAGTTGTAAATCTGTAAGAACAATAACGCTTCTTCAAAAGGTCATCACCAACCCAATGAGGCTGGTTAGCGCATACGGTCAGCACAGTGAAGCACTCTTTTAGATTCTGGTCTCTTCTGCTCCAACAGCTCCTGAGAGACCAGGAGACTGAGGATCAGATCCACTTTACAGGCAGAAAAACCAGCCCCAAAGGCTCAAGTTCATGATCAACCTTGGTCTGCTTCAGTAGTTGGAGACCTAACAACCTCTCTAGGGCCTAATTTCCTCCCAATAAAACGAAGAGGAGGAGAATCCCTGCTTTCAAAGAGCTGTCCGCAAGAAAGAAACGGGACAAAGAAAGTAGTGTCACTTTCCAAGCATGTGTCTTCGTTTGGAGACATGCCTTTTCACAAAGTGGAGAAGGTTCAGGAGTATGGATGGCTCAGTTACTAAGCTAGTGAAACAGCCCAGCTAAGTCCTTTGACGTCTATGAGTCTGCTACACCTTAACACATCTTATCACTTACTACATGATTAACTTACTGAAAAAGACAAACTGGAGTCACGTCCCCAGCGCTGGAACCAAAAGGGGTATGGAAGAGACGAAAAACCAAGTAGAGACCTACCTCGGGCACCCACCGAGGAGACGCTACTTCGGTGGGACCGCTCCGCAGGGCCAGGCTGCCCCGCGTTGCCTTCTGCCCCCTCCATCTGCAATAGGAGCGTCAGACAATTAATGGAGGTCTTGAGATGGTCTCCTCAAGCTCTCAACCAAGAAGCAAAGGGGTCCCGGGCTCGGTCTACAATTCTTAATCTATGTACAGGGATCAAGTGTGCTAAAAGTACAGAGTGATCTGCAGCCGAGTGCAGATCAGGGTGGGCTGGGTCAGGGCAGTGACCGTCAGGTGCAGGGGTCTTAAGTCTCTCCTAAGAAATAGCCAGACAAGTCAAGGCGCGCCCCTGTCAAGGGCGGGGACACGGGCAGGGTGTGGCCACGCTCTCACCTCCCAGGGTCGCAGAGTCCGCTGCCTCACTCCAGAATGCCACCCGACTAGGCCTCCAGTTCTGGACCCACCACTACGCCCGCCGGCGGGGTCTCAGGTCCCGCTGAGGGTCGACTTGCTTGCGTTGCGCCGCGGACGCTGCCGCGGGAGGAAGCACAAACCCGAGGCCCCGCCTCCCCGACTGAAGGAGCCAATCGGAGCCGGGAGATTTGGCGCACGCGTACTCACGCGTTTCGTCCTTCGGTCCCTCCTACCCCGATTCTTAGCTTAGTTATGTCACACAAGTCCAAAATCCGTAGTCTAGCCAGGCCCCTGACATACCCGGTCCTGTGTGGTCCGTACCCCGTCGCTCCCACCCCCTCATAGCCACCTACATGAACAATGTTGCTCCATGCATAAGACTTTTTTTTTTGTTGTTGTTCTTTTTTTCGGAGCTGGGGACCGAACCCAGGGCCTTGCGCTTCCTAGGTAAGCGCTCTACCACTGAGCTAAATCCTCAGCCCCAAGACTTTTTTTTTTTTTTTAAGATTTATTCATTTATTATATGTAAGTACACTGTAGCTGTCTTCAGATATACCAGAAGAGGGCATCGGATCTCTTTACAGATGGTTGTGAGCCACCATGTGGTTGCTGGGAATTGAACTCAGGACCTCTGGAAGAGCAGTCGGGTGCTCTCAACCACTGAGCCATCTCTCCAGCCCAGTCGGGTGCCCTTAACTGCTGAGCCATCTCTCCAGCCCCCATGCATAAGACTCTTGATCTATAATAGGAGGTGGGGAAGATTCATGAAAACCAAGGATGAGGGCACGAACTGTGCAGTTACCTCTGACTTGACTGGGCCCCTCTCTGAATTGGAGATGCTTCCTTGGGACTCCACCTGGTGGGCTGTGGTGTTGCAGTCCTCTTGGGCCTGTTGGCCTTGGATAGGAGTCAGGGCCCTGGACAAGTGTCTTGCCCACTGGTAACATGAGACTGTATTTGACTCTCAACAATCCCTGTCACTCTCAAATTATGTGTAAACGTTGGAAACATAGGACTTGCTGTGCTTCCACTCCCATAAGCCTGGCTGTCCCATAAGCCATAGCCTCCAAGAACATGAGGTTCCAGGCATTGTGGTTCCCAAAGTCTTACCATCAAATTGTTCTGACAAACCATCACGTGTGTGCCTAAGGCCTGGAATGTGTGGAGAAAAACAAGTCCACGGGCCGTATACATGCCACTAGAATCAGAAATTGTTCCTGGTGGCAACAGTGGCTTGGGATGAGGAGCAGGGACATGAGTGCTCCTTGCCACCTGGCTTCTCCGCTGGAAAGCAGATGAAAGCTCCTGGCCTCTCTTCGCTGTTTGATTTTGTTTTGTAGAGCTCTTCAATTTAATTTGTTTAGGGACAAACCTGATGGCACACAAGCCTTTAATCCTAGCAGAGAGAGAGACAGAGACAGGCAGATCTCTGATTTCCAGGGCAGCCAGAGCTAAACTATACAGGGAGACCTTGTATGGGGGCTAGGGGGCGGGCTGGGCAGGGCAGGGAACCAGCAAAACTATAGTAGGCGGGCTGACCACGGGGGCAAATGCTTGTAATAATAGCGCTGGATGATGCATCAGGAAGATCAGCACAAGTCAAGGCCATACTCGGCCACACAGCTAGTCCAAAATCAGTCTAGGATATGTGAGGCTCTGTCTCAAAACAAAACAGAACAACAAACAAACAGCAGCAGCAGCAACAACAACAGATGTTACAGAAGACCACAGTGTGGCTGTAGGAGATACAAGCCGCTACAGGCAGAGAGGAGAAAGTCTTCAGTTCCTTCTTATCTGCTATGTGCTGGGCCTAGGCCAAGTCCTTTCCTCTGTGTCACGTGTCACCTATGGGCTCTGTGAGTGGAATCAAGAGGATTAGTAGTCACCATTTATATGTTGAATGCTTTAAAAATTCTGTGTGTGTGTGTGTGTGCATGCGTGTGTGTGTGTGTGTGTGTGTGTGTGTGTGTGTGTTGCTCCAGGTTCAACCCAGGGCCTCGTACATGTGAACAGAGCTGAGCTACTCCTGAGAGAAACAGGGAGGGAAAACACTCAAACACATAAATCTTATAAGAATGAAAGTGTGTGTGTGTGTGTGTGTGTGTGTGTGTGTGTGTGTGTACTCTAAAATTAAATATCTGTCTATGAGAAAGTGTGTGATAATTATCTTTCTGAGGTCAGCTTACTTTGTTTAGCATGATGATCTTCTAGTTCTAACCATTTACTTGCAAATGGCACCATTTTATTGTCCTTTACACCTTAAATCTGCACCATGTACATATGTGTGTCACACTGTCTCTGTCCACTCCTCCGTTGCTCTTTTTCATTCTTTTGGCCACTGATGCTGTTCCTGACCTTTCTATGCATCCATCCATTGGTCGTTCATTAGCATGTGTTCCATGTACCCTGCGCCATGTTCTCTAACCTTTAAACATGTAAGGGAGGTAAGTGATCAAGCAGTCACAGATCCTCAGCTGTACAGACAACCCGTTGGCTGCTTATGATAGGTCAGCTACAAGAGCAAGGCCAAGGGACTTGTCCAGGGCCCAACTTCTGCCCAAGGTCAAAGGCCAGTGCCCTTCAGGCCTTCAGAACAGGCCTGAGAGGACTGCGACACCAGGTGGGTCCCAGGGAAGCATCTCCACTTCAGAGAGGGGCCCAGTCAAGTCACACGGAGCGGTAGCTGCACAGTTTGCGCCCTCATCCTTGGTTTTCATGAATCTTCCCCACCTCCTATTACAGATCAAGGGTCTTGTGCATGTGCAAGGGCTGTGCAGAGGCGAGGGCTGCGTGGGGAGCGAATACAATTCTCCATGAGATGCCTTGTGGAGAAAGGACTCACTCAGAAGGGGAGGTTTCACCCCAGCTTGAAGGAGGCCCAAGACAGTATATCCAGAAGGAGGAAGCAGCATTAGGGCCTGGAGGCTGAGAGCCCTTTTCAGTGGAGCAGGAAGCAGGACATGAGGTCAGAGGAGAAGGGCGGTACAGTGAGGACTCAGCATAGAAGAGACTCGGCCTCTTCCTTTTTAATTATTAAAGAAAGGAAATGTGCTTGTTGCAGTTTAGAGACAGTTTAGAAATCTAAATCTAAGGCCTGGCATCTGCTAAGGGCCTTCTTGCCCCATCGTCCCGAGGTGGAAAGGCAGGAGAGCAGGATTTTGATGTAGTGTATCGGGGGCCACTGTACGGTCAGAAGCCCCATTGTTTTCCCCTGGGCAAGAGGAGGCTGCGACTCTGATTCATGGCTGTAAACAACTCTGGAGAGAGTAGACAAACAGGCTCAGTGCCTGGTGAGTCATTTCTGGGGCCAGGGCCTCTCTTTCTCGGGTTATTCTCATCCTGACTAGGCTTAGGTGGCTGCTGCAGGCCACTGTAGCCTGGGACTGCCACCTCGTGGTCGTTCTGACTTCACATAGCCACAGCTTGTCAGGGTGGGTGGGAATGAATGGGAATTTGCTATGAACCGGCTGGACAAGCAGGCCTTCATCCTTGCACACCAAGGCAGCTGTGGAGAGGCTCACTAAACTAGGACTCGGTTGCCACCCTCTGTGACCCAACATGGCTGTCACTGTCTAGGCACAGAACTCAGCCTAGCTGCGGCTGTCAACCTGCCCCTAGAGATTCCCTACTTCTCAGGCCTCTTCCAGTCTCAGGCTCACAGACGTTGGCTCACTCTCGCTAATGGTTGCCTGAGGTCTGGGCACTGGGCCACCAGTCACCCTCCAGCCAGGGTTAAACATTAGTGGGAGGTTATCGAGTTTGGAAAGGGGGTGGGGAATCGCACTTGCAACAGTCTCCCGCGGGCCTGCTTGGAGTACCAGTTTCCACCGGAGCCCATAAAATGCCTGTGGAAGAGTTTGTGGCTGGCTGGATCTCTGGTGAGACATTTTTCTTCTTTCTGTCATATCATCCCTAAGGGTGGATCACTTCCCTGGGAGGATGGGTTGTTGAGAGAAGTTTTTCTCTCTGGAGCACCCAGCAGCCAGCTGTCCCCAGAGCCTTCTAGGAATGACCAAGGAGGCAGAGGAGAAAGAAGCAAGGAGGAATGCTTCTGTATCCCAAGGCCATGCTGCCAGAGAGTGGTAGGGATCTGACAGCCAAAGCACAGCCTCACCAAGCCCTTCTCCCAGACCAGTGTGAGGGGCCTGGAACACGTTCACCTTTGACCTCTCCGGCTGTCCTTATTTTACCTTTGGAAATCTGCCCTGCCTGGCAGTGGGTACACTCCTGGGCCTTGAGAAAGGACACTATGAACCTGCCCCTGGTGGTGCACCCCAAACCCCAGAAACAACATCTTCTGCAGAGAATAAGACTGCTAGTGGGTGGCTTTCTCCCCTGGGTCTGGTAGGACGCTAAGAAGGGCTCTCTGCTCTGTTCTGATAATTGTGACAAGGTAGAAGGCAGGAGGAACAAGCCAGCAGGGCCTGTTCTCATTCAAGGCCACAGAATTCTTCAAGGAAGGCAGAAGGACAGGCTGACACAATTTGGAATAGTAGCCACTTCTTCTAGAGCAGTTATTCTCCACCTTCTTTTTTTTTTTTTTTTTTTTTTTTGGTTCTTTTTTTTCGGAGCTGGGGACTGAACCCAGGGCCTTGTGCTTCCTAGGTAAGCGCTCTACCACTGAGCTAAATCCCCAGCCCCTTTCTCCACCTTCTTAATGCTGTGACCCTTAATATAATTCCTTCTGTTATGGTGAACCCCAACCATAAAATCATTTTGTTGTTACTTTATAACTAGGTTTGCAACTATTATGAATTATAACATATATATCTGATATACAGGCTATCTGATATGCAGCCCCCAATGGGGTCACCACCCACATGTTGAGAAACACTGGCCTAGAGCTTCATCTTCCCCAGTCAAAGCTGGGGATAGTGTTACACCTGGCTCTTTCCCATTGTCTGTGTGGCCTCAAGTGAGGCCATGGGCCTCCTTCCTTTGTCCCAGGACCTTAGTGACCCAGTCCCAGGTGTGGTAGAGTGGGGTAGGCAGCTGGAATATTTGTGGAGCCCCAAGAATGTAGATGGTGGGTGTCTGAGCACACACAGGCTTCCTGCTCCAGCCTGCACCCTTCTTTCCTCTAGCAGAGACTTGCTTCCTAGACTTTGGCACACAGGCCTCACTTACACCACCTTCTTGCCACCGCAGGAGCCGTGGGCCTGGTCCTGGGGCACCCGTTTGACACTGTAAAGGTGAGTGTAGCAAAGGCACCAGAGGTGGAGTAGATGGTCTGGCTAGATCCTGGGTGAGAGCCTGGGCCTGGCTAACCATTGGCTCACTGGCGTGCCTGCCAGCGTCTGCTGCGTGGGTGACCTGACTGCAACTGTGGGAGCAGCCCTGGCTTGCCCATCTGCCTCACATGCCCAGCACTTTCCATCCAGGTGCGGTTACAGACCCAAAACACGTACCAGGGCATTGTGGACTGCGTGGTCAAGACTTACCGCCATGAGTCAGTAGGTAGCCCACTTCTTTGGGGTGAGAGTCATCTGGGGCAGGTGGTGCCTCTTTCCTTTTGCTTGCTGCTTGCTAACAGCTTCTAAGTCTTCACCCTTGAGGCTATCTAATAGTCATTTAGCACCTCAAAAGTGGAGTCGAAGTCCTCACAGCCTCCTCCACCTGCTGTCTGTCTGGGACAGGGCTTGGGTAGAAGTGCTGTACAGCTCAGAGGCCTGGCCAGAGCTGGAAGTGGGACACAGAAACTCACCATGACTAATGGTGCTACCATGTTGTTTTGCAGGTCCTGGGCTTCTTCAAGGGAATGAGCTTCCCCATTGCCAGTGTAGCCCTGGTCAACTCTGTCCTGTTCGGAGTATACAGCAACACGTTGCTGGCACTTACAGCCACCTCCCATCAGGAGCGACGGGCTCAGCCACCCAGCTACACAAACATCTTCATAGCAGGTTGTACTGGGGGTCTCCTGCAGGTGAGAGGGTTGTGTACGGGCACACATGTAGGTGGCACAGTGACAGATCTGAGTTGTCCACCCCTAGGGATTCCCAACCGTGTAGAAGGTCATCCTAAGAGATGCTAGTAGACGTTGCTCCCATTGGTCTAGCCATGCTGTGCCTTGCCAGGCTGGAGGTGGAAGGTCATAGAGACCAGGGGTTGGGAGGAGGAGCAAAAAGCAGAAAGTTGGGGGTCAGTGTGAAGAAGGTGCCAGGCAGAAGCAGCCAATGCCTGCTCTCAGGTTTGTCTACCTTCAAAGGGCTCTACCAGTCCCAGAGTTGTGGGAAGACTATACAGCATGGTGACCTTTGACCCTGAGGAGCTGTCATACTCAGTAGGGTTGAGTTTTGTCCTGAAGCGATCCTAAGTGGTCCTAGAGATCATCCTACCCGTTCCACCAGGCCTTTGCCTGCAGCACCGAGTAACCATAATCAAACTCCGAGCCTCCCACAGGTCACAGATGTCATGGCCGGCCAATCCCTGCGTGAGTCGTTCCCATCATTTATGTCAGTCTTTGTTCTTAGCACTGTAGTGACCAGGTTTCTGTGGGGTGTGGTGAAGACTAGAAGAGCTTCTAGGCCCCAGAAGGGACCTGAGCTAAAGGGAGTGTCTGAGCTGAACAGAACAAAGGGACAGGTGCCAGCTCAGCTCTACACCCCAGATGGGCTCCTAGGTGACCCTCTAATGGGTACCTGCCCTGATGCCACTGATACTTCATGGGGCAGAGAGCAAGCTCAGAGGACAAAGTCAGGGTGTGCATAGCAGTGGTTAATGATTACAGAGGCCTTGGAGACAAGTGCTCGCTTCTCTTCCCTTCTCCTCTTCCTCCTCTCCCACCTCCTAGGTTTTTTTATTTACTTATTTTTTCATTTTATGTGTGTGAGCGCTTTGCCTACATATATACACTTATGTACGCCAAATGCCTGCAGAGGCCTGAGGGTGTTGTATCTCCTGGAACAAAAGTTACTACAGACGGTTGTGAGCTGCCATGTGGGTGCTGGGAACTGAACTCCAGTCCTCTGCAAGAGCAGCGTGTGTTCTTTTTTTTTTTTTTTTTTTTTTTTTTGGTTCTTTTTTTCGGAGCTGGGGACCGAACCCAGGGCCTTGCGCTTCCTAGGTAAGCGCTCTACCACTGAGCTAAATCCCCAGCCCCGCAGCGTGTGTTCTTAACCACTGCACTGTCTTGCCAACCCCCTTCCCTTTAGTGTTTTCAAAACAGGATCTTCCTATGTAGCCCTGGTTGGCCTGTAATTTACCATGTAGATCAGGCTAACCTAAAGCCTATGACAAAACCCTCTTGCCTTTTCCCCAAACTCTGGGATTATAGCTCTACGCCACCCGACCAAGCTCTGTGCTCCTTATTAGATACACACGTCTTAAATTCAGAGGCCTGTAACCCCCAACACAGAAAGAAGCGTAAGAACCTCGGCAAAGTGGCCTGACTTAGGCCCAGCCAGGCTCTACTTCTCAGTGACCTCCTCATTTCTCTGAAAAGCAGAACCAGGAACTGTTAGGGCCACAAATGGTGCCTGGGTTCAGGAACCTGCTAAAGCCAGGGTGTCCTAGGACATCCGTCAACAGGGTTTCGGAGCCAATTGTTTCAATGAGGAAGTGAGAGGAAGGGACAGGAGCCGAAGGCTTTTGTTGGCACGGAACTTTTGCTTGTGCCTTGGTTAGGGGTTAAGTAACCCTTTAGGCTCCATGGTTCCCAAACCACAAGATGCCCCTGCTTCAACCCTGGAGCTCCAGATCAGGAACCCATCTCTGAATGTCTCAGCTTAGCCCTGCTGGCAGGCTCTGGAAGAAACATCAGCCCCATCTTACGAAGGGGCTTCATCCTCTGCTGCAGCAGAAGCACTCGATGTGGCCTGCACCTGCTCAAACCAGGCACCAGTCAGCCTCCAGCCCCTCCACTACCAACCAGGCCTAGAGCTGAACAAGAGTTCACATGCTTCTAGCCACCCTAAGTGCTGGGACACAGCATGTGAGAGTGCAAGCAGGTTTCATTCATTTAAAAAAAAAAAAAGATTTATCTTAATTCTACACTTGATGTTAGCCAAAAGGCCAAGAAGTGATTTCTCTTCATTCTAAAATTCAATTTAAATTCTGCCTCTGAAAGCCAGAAGAGGGTGTACGATACCCCACAACTGGAGTTGCAGACAGTTGTGAGCTGTCCCAGATGAGTACTGGTATCCTTCGGACAGCACTACGAACTCTAATCCACTGAGTCATCTCTCCAGCTCTGGTTGGCTTTTGTTTTTCTTTCGTAATGAATGTTTTTAAATTAATTATTATTTTATGCAAATGGATGCATGCCTGTGCCTACAGGAGCCAGAAGAGGGTGTTGGATCCCCTGCAACTGGAGATGCAGATGGCTATTCAGGGCCACCATGTGGATGCTGGGAATTGAGTCTGGGTCCTCTGGAGGTGTAGCCAGTGCTCTTAACTGCTGAGCCCCCATCTCTCCAGCCCCAGTCACTGGGTTACTGAGACAGTTTCAGTCTGCTGTAGCCCACACTAGCCTGGAGCTCACTATGTAGCCTTGACTGGCTTTGAACTCTTTGTAGTTCTTTTTTTGCACCCTTAGGTTACAGACATAAGCCCAGCACAACCAGCCAGAACACCAGCTACAGGCAGGAGCCCAACACACCCAGCCAGAATCTCATTTGAGCTTCAGTAGTTTCTCTTGCTTTGTCTGTGTCTCACTCTTAGCACTGGTTGGCCTGGAATTGCTCTGTAGACCAAGCTGGCCTGGAATTCACAGAGATCTGCCTGCCTTTGCCTTCCTAGTGCTGAGATTAAAGGCACACCCTGGACGCCTAGCTGCTTGACTTGGTTACATCCCTGACTCAAATCTCACTGGTATGGTGACCTCCTCTTTCCCACATCCTCTCAGCTCAGTCCAGGCTCACCCCAGATCTGTATCCTGGCTGTCAAAGGGTTCTAGTGCCTACCAAATCCCACCTGTTACCACCATCTTGCCCCATAAGCCTTTTTGGTCAGAGGCAAGGAGGGCTGACCTGGGGCTTCAGAGAGGTGTGATGCAGAAGGGAGAGAGCATTCGTTTCTGTTCTGATGATGTTGGGTCTGTTCTGCAGCTTCAGCTGCTTACTGTTTCCTGCTGCTGAACCTTTACTGAGCCCCAGACACTGCAAACACGTGGTCCTCCCTGGAATCAGGGAGCCCAGGAACCAGGCCCACATGTCCTTGAACGCCTGTGCCTGCTATCTCAGGAGGAGGAGGAGCCAGTGCTGAGCCTATCAGGCCTGATAATAAGGGAGGCATCGTGTTCTCAACTGCACCCAGACAGTTGGCCAAACCCAACTCCCATGCAGGAGGCTAGGAATTGATGGCAGGACCCTCTTTGTCCTGTTATGATTAAAAGCAGACATTTTCCAAGCCTAAGCCCCACCCAGTCCTCCCCATGTCTTTCTCCACAGGCCTACTGCCTGGCTCCTTTTGACCTCATCAAAGTCCGTCTACAAAACCAAACAGAGCCAAGGATGCAGATAGGGAGCTCTACACCCCGGTACCGGGGACCTGTGCACTGTGCAGCCTCCATCTTGAAAGAAGAAGGACCTCAGGGACTGTTCAGAGGATCCTGGGCCCTGGTGTTGAGAGACACTCCTACGTTGGGAATGTACTTTGTCACCTATGAAGGGCTATGTCGCCAGTACACACCAGAAGGCCAGAATCCCAGTAAGTGGGGTGAGGTGGGGTGGGGTGGGGGTACAGCCGAGGCTATAGAGGGTACTGAAGACTGGGATCGGAAGATGCCCTGTTCCAGTCTGACTCAACCTTGGCTCCCTCTATCCCAGGTTCAGCCACAGTTCTGGTGGCAGGGGGCTTTGCAGGCATAGCCTCCTGGATCACAGCCACCCCTTTTGACGTGATCAAGTCCCGGATGCAGATGGATGGGCTGAAGGGGAGAAAGTATGGAGGGATGCTGGACTGTATGGCAAGCAGCTTCCGGCAGGAGGGGATAGGAGTCTTTTTCAAGGGCATGACACTCAATAGTGCCCGTGCCTTTCCTGTCAATGCTGCCACCTTCCTCAGCTATGAATACCTACTGCGCTTGTGGAGATGAGCCTGGCCCAGTGACACTGGCAGCTCTACAGCAGAATTATGGCTGACAGCAGCTTGGAAAACCAAGCTAAAGCACCCAGCTTTTAGGTGCAAAAGCAAGAGGTGCCTTGTTAAGGAGCCAATGTGCAAGAAACCAAAGAACCTGGCCCTGTACAGACTCTAAGACACACACACCCTCCAGCCCACCTCACCAGGCCACTTCCGTCCAGGAAGCAGGGGCACAAAGTACATGAAAATCATCCAAGCCACCATGCCATAACTGTCCCTGTGAAGGAGCTCTCAGAGAGCAGCCACTGTCCTGGCTTTACCTAGCCCTGGAGTTCAAAACACTCCCTGGATAGGAGAATGGTTTTTGTCTTCTTTATGTCCAGAAACCTTCAGGGAAACCCAGGTCCAGGCTCCTGGCTGTCCTGCCTGACTGGGTGGCCTTCTCTTGGTTACTTCCTGGTGTGGTCCCTCATGTCCCAGGAGTGCGGTGGGTGGTGTTATTGTCCTCCAGTGGCCCACTCTCCTCAAGATCCAGGCAGAGCTCTTTATCTGGGGGTCCTTCCAGCCCCATCTGTGCTGACTGTGGGGTACCCAAGCACCCCAGCCCTCCTGCCTACCTCAGTCAAACCTCTGTGTACAGTACTTCGTGGTTAGTTTTTTGCTCCTCTGAGTTGTTAGTCTGTGAGAGTCTTATGGTCAAGGTCATACTTCTGTCTCTTGAACAGATACATGCAATAAAGTTTCATTTGATGCAGTATTGATGATCCCTTTCTGTCTCTGCTCCCACCACACACATGGCTGTGAGCCTTCCAACCTCCATGTCTGTGCCCTGGCCCCTCTCCAGGTTGTCTGTCCCTCACTCACATCTTTCCTTATATTTGTCTGATTATCCATCCCAATTGCTGAATTAGATTTTAAAACTGCCTGAGGGGCTGGGGAGATAGCCGAGTGATTAAGGTCATTAACTGCTTCCAGAGGAACCAGTTTCAAATCCCAACATTCAAAGGGCAGCTCGCTCATCTGTAACTCTGGGGGATCCAGTACCCTTTCTGGCTTCTGTGGAAACTGTATGCGCTTGGAGGCAAAATTCCCATACACACAAAACAATAAATAAAACATTTTGAAGGGGGTTGGGGATTTAGCTCAGTGATAGAGCACTTGCCTAGCAAGCGCAAGGCCCTGGGTTGGGTCCCCAGCTCCGAAAAAACAAAAACAAAACAAAACAAAACAAAAAAAAACATTTTGAAGGAGGGTTCAAGACAGCATTTCTCTGTGTAGCCCTGGCTGTCCTGGAACTCACTCTGTAGACCAGGTTGACCTTGCTAGGCTGATCTGCTAGTCTATGCCTCTTGAGTTCTGGGGTTAAAGGCATTAGCCCAGCATAAAAATATTAAAAACCAGGGGTTGGGGATTTAGCTCAGTGGTAGAGTGCTTGCCTAGCAAGCGCAAGGCCCTAGGTTCAGTCCCCAGTTCTGAGAAAAAGAAAAGAAAAAAATATTAAAAACCAGAATGATACCCAACAACAACAAACTAACTGAGAGCTGGGCACTGGTGGCACATACCTTTAATCCAGCACTCAGGAGACATATATCTAAGTCAGCAGGCAAATATCTAAGTTCAAGGTCAGCCTGGTCTACAGAGTAAGTTACAGGACAACCAGGGTTACACAGAGTAACTCTGTCTCGAAAGAAAAACCATAACTAGCTAGCTAGCTAGACTGTACTCTTTAACAGCCTCTAGTTACTCTGAACTCCTTTCCCCAGCAGGGGATGCCTGTAGACATTTGCTTTTGATAAATGTTTTAACCTACTTCTGCTGAGCACATCTGGGTCTCTCCCACAAGGATTTGCTCTTGCTCTTCTCCCTGAGTTTGTACCTCCGCACCTTTCAGTTCTTGGCTCCTCCTTCGTGACATCTTCTGTTTCCTCCAGCTATGCCAATGGTTCCGAAGCAACTGGAGGGTTTGTTCAAACAGTTTGCTGAGCCAAACCTCGAGGTTGCCAACTCAGTAGGCTTTTGGAGGGTAAGAGGATGCATACTTCCCTAAGTTCCCAGCCACAGCTGCAGGTGTGGGCCACATACTGAGAACCAATTGACACATTTTTTTCATGTCACCCCTCTTCCTTGGTTTGTCATTACATGCTCACCTCTGAGTGTCTTTTCTGTGTGATTCTATCTGTCTCTCTAAACCATAAACTCTGCCTTTTAATCTTTTTTTTTTTTTTTTCGGAGCTGGGGACCAAACCCAGGACCTTGCACTTGCTAGGCAAGCGCTCTACCACTGAGCTAAATCCCCAACCCCGCCTTTTAATCTTTTAAAGTGCCTTTTAGCACTTGGGAGGCTAGCCTGGCCTACAGAGCAAGTACCAGAACAGCCAAGGCTATACAGAGAAACCCTGTCTCAAAAAACCAAACCAAACCAAACTAAAAAGACAAAAACAAACAAACAGGGCTGGAGAGATGGCTCAGTGGTTAAGAGCACCGGACTACTCTTCCAGAGGTCCTGAGTTCAATTCCCAGCAACCACATGGTGGCTCACAACCATCTGTAAAGAGATCCGATGTCCTCTTCTGGTGTATCTGAAGATAGCTACAGTGTACTTAATTATATAATAAATGAATAAATCTTAAAAAAAACAAAAGAGAGAAAGAAGTGGAAAGAAACCTGTAATGGTACAATGTGTCCCTTGTCACCTCTATTACAATGGCTGTAATAAAGACAAAAGATGAGCTGAGGGGATGGCCCAATGATAAGAACTCTTGCTGCATAGCCCTGCTTTAATCTCTGGAACCCACAGAGAAAGCCTGATGCAGTGCTGAGGATCTGTGAACCAGCATTCCTACAGTGAGAGAAGCTGTGCCAGAGGGACAGTTAGGTGTTAAGAGCCTTTGTGCTCTTACAGAGGACCCAGGTTCAATTCCTAGCACCAATGGTGGCTTACAACTATTTGTAACCCCAGTTGCAGGGGCTTCAATAAGCACGAATGTGGTACCCATACATACATGCATAACAGAACCTTCTTATACAGGAAGTAAAAATAAATAAATCTAAAAAAAATTAAACCTTCCAAATCTTAAAGAAAATAAAGACAAAAGCAAAAGGATTTAGTGGTCCTGGTTTCATTCCCAATTGAATGAATGAATATTCATTCCCCTATGTGTCACACTAGCATCCATCCTCTGAGACTGACCTCTCCACTGGGGAGAACACAGTCTAGCTCTGAGTGACACAGTGACTGATATACTTGACATGGAACACACAAGAGATACAGGGTATCTGCCAATATAAACAAGTTTCCTGTGTAATGAATGACCTGGTCATAGGTCAAAGTACTAGACCTCAAATGGCTCTGAGTTTTTTTTTTTTTTTTTTTTTTTTTTGGTTCTTTTTTTTCGGAGCTGGGGACTGAACCCAGGGCCTTGCGCTTCCTAGGTAAGCGCTCTACCACTGAGCTAAATCCCCAGCCCCCAAATGGCTCTGAGTTAAGTGTCCCATTGCAGTGTCTACAATATACCCATATTGGAAACACCTATAGCCAACCACTGCTAACACAGGGTTACCAGCTGCTCAGTTTACTGGGGGCTCTCAGAACGTCTCCCCTTCACACATCATACTCCGGGGTGCTCCCTCACCCCCCACTGGCCTGGGCTTGCTATCCTTTGGTTGGCTATCCTTCCCACTTTTCTCTCTATTCAGCAGTCTAAATATCAAAACTCACCACTGGTGGGTGAGACAGCTCAGCGGTAAAAGCACTTGCCACAAAGGCCTGGAGACCTGAGTTTGATTCCCAGAACCCACATAGAAGAGAAAGGAGAGAACAACATCCACAAAGTTGTCCTCTGATCTTCATGTATGCATGGTAGCAAGTGTGCATGTATGTGTGTGCTTCCCCCACCCCACATAAACAATAAATAAAAATTAAAAAGAAATACAAGGTTGGGCATGGTTGAGCATGGTGGCACACACTTTTAATGCCAGCACTCAGAAGGTGGAAGCAGGTGGATCTCTGAGATGTTAAGGCTAGCCTGCTCTACATAGTAAGACCGTGTCTCAAAACCAAAAACAACATCCCCACACAAACAGCAGGAAAACCAGCTCACCACTACTGGGTTTCACTAGGCTTTGTGGAGCCAAAGCACTGCATAAGTCTGTTATCACTTTCTGGTCCTGCTTGGCGGAGATGTCATCTTTGCAATCTTGTCACATAGGAGGTCATGATGAGGGAACTATGATGAAATGAATAAATGGATGAAAAAGTGTAGTGAGTGAATGAGTGTTCCAGAGCTTATTTCCCTGCCCTGCCTCTGGCCACTGCACTACACACAGTCTGATGCTGAAGCGATGCTAAGAACTGCAAAGGTCTGGATTGTCCTGAGACATGGTCTTCAAGTTTTCTTCTTGTAAGTGTGGTCCAAGAGGAAGGTCCATGTGTGAAGGATTCTTCCTTATAGAAAGACTTCACCCTTCTCTCATGTAAACCATGCCTTGTGAAGGTCGGGAGCAACTCAGTTGGTAAATCGCTAGCTCAGTCTGCTCAGAGCCCTGGGTTAAGTTTAATCCCTAGCATCACATAAATCAGAGAAGGGTGGTGAACCCCTGTAATCCTGGCCCTGGGAGGGGAAGGCAAGCAGATCAAGACATTCAAAATTATCTTCAGTTATAGAGCATGTTCAAGGCCAGCCCAGGCTACACAAGACCACATTCCCAAAAGAAAGAAAGTAAAAAGAAAATACACACCCTGACTTTCTGGTTATAAACTTTATTTCCTGAAGCAGAATTGGTTTTGACACAAAATTCAAGGAATGGGGCCACTGTTAGGAAGTCTACCTTTCTAGGTTCTACCCTATTTAGACTAACTCCCCACAAAGCTCTAGAAGTTTCACCAGGGCCTAGAAGCTACACAGCTCAGATTCTTATTCTTGAGGCCCCATCTATAGAAACTCTAGGGTTCAACAACTTTTACTCTGATCTTAGACTTTGTGTTCCAACTTCCTTCCCTTCTACACCCTCCACATATGATTTCCACAGGAAAGAGCCAGTCTGCCTCTGGAGAGGTGTTTCCATGGGAAACAGGAGAGGGAGACAACAGGCAGCCATGCCTCCTCACAGACAGCAGAGCTGCTCCACCTCCACCTCACAGTCATAGAATTTCTCGAAGAGTTCTGGAGAGGTGCTGTTGCATTCAAGCCACCTCCTCAAGGTGCACAGTGCCCTCAGGGCATCAGCTTTGGTGGGCAGGGACTCAAAGCCATCTTCTTCTCTCCCATTGTCTTCAGTACTGGTCTCTTCTTTGCATACTCTAGGCCCTGGGTCCTCATCCTCCAGGTCCACAAAGTGAGAAAACTCCTCTTGGCTCAGCCCACTAGGGACCGGTGACATCTCAGTATCTTTGTCCAGAGACAGTGGTGTTTTGCCCGGAGCGAGCCCTTCTTGAATGAAGCTGGTCAAAATGAGCTGGCGAGGTACTTTGGCCCAAGCTGCAGCCACCATATGCAGAGCATCCAAAACTGTGATGTTGGCCCTGGCCTCAGCACGTGAGGTACCCTCTTTCCCACTCTGCATGGCAGCTAGTTTGCTCAGCAGACGGTGACGGTAATGGGCCTTAAAGGCCAAAACCACAGAGCCAGGCAGGGAAGGAGTGGTGCTGGAGGTGGAGAGAGGCAGGAGTCGCACGTGGTGGAGTCCAGGAGGGCTGGCCCATTCCTCTACCACTCCAGAAGCCAACAGCAAGGCTACCTGTCGGCCCTGCTGTCCCATGTCCTGGTCGAACTGTGCCAGCCACTCTGACCATGGAATGGCTAAGTCAGGGTGATAAGAGGCAGGCAGTGCCTCACTGTTGACCCCAAAGAAGCATCTTGGGGCAGGCTGGAGCCCACCCACAAATACCCTTCTCTTTTCTGTGCCTCTGCTGTTGGCGCACAGCAATACTTGCAACCGATCACATTCAAACACTCTGCCAGGCACTGCTCGATACAACAAGGGTACTTCGGCACAGCCAAAAACATCTTCTGGTGAGAAGTCTTTAAGAGAAAGAGGTGGCTGGGCCTGAGAGGGGGAAACTGCAGGAGGAGGTTCAGGAGGGAGCAGAGGGACAAGGACCTGGCGAGTCCCAAAGCCCACATTGTTTCGGCGTTTCCAGCGGACCAGCCAGCCAATGCTGGGCACGAAATCCTGGCCCATGATATCGGCTAGTTCCTTGGCCTTGTGGAGCAACATGGGCCCTGTTACATCCCAGGCCTTGGCTCGGGCAATGTGGTACCAGCAGAGTAGAGCCTCATCGATCCCACTGTATTTGGATTCACGCTTCCGCTTCCGCTCATGGTTGGCTGTGCCACTGCACCAGTCTGCCAACAGCTTCTCCTTATTCTTGCAGATACGTGAGATCTGGGGCTGTGAGACCTGGAAGCGCCGTGCTACCTCTGACTGGGACATCTTGGACTCATCCAAGAGTTCCAGAACCTGGATTTTCTCAGCCAGGGACAGGGCGTGAAGCTTCTTCTTGGTGTTTAGCTCCATGGCTCCCTGAGAGCCTGCTGGGGGAAGAAAAGTAGGAGAGCGTGCCAGAGGCTGAGGGCAAGAGTACAGGATGCCTGAGGACAGGGCAATCAGCTGTAATGCAGAAGGCTAATCTAGACCAGCTGAAAGAGACACGGGATGGCCAGATGGAGGGAAGAGAGGAATAGACTGCCAGAACAGACAGAGCTAGCAGAATGTCTCTGGTCCCAGGCAGAGGGAATTCTGGGCTGGGGTTTGGTATTGATGGGATGGAAGGATGAATAGAGGTCAAAGGACAGCTGTAAAGACAACCAGAAGACAGCTGTAGAGACAACAAAGGAGCAACAACAGGGAGGCCTGGGGCTGAGGCTGAGTGAGGCATGTACAGGGTGACAGGGAGGAGACCCCTGAGAGGAGATGAGGAGGGCCTAGGTTGAAATTTGATGGTTGAATGAAGCCTGGTGGTAGACTGAAGGGACAGAGTCGAGGTGAACAGGTGAGATGGTACAGATGACAAAGCCAGATAAATGAAGTCTGAATGCGCTAGTCCAATTTGGTGATGGCAAGGCGGGTGGTAAAGCTAGTCAATGGTTCAACCTGAAGGAGAGAGTGAAGGTGCCAAGACGACAAAGGGCAGGCGACAGGGTGAGGAGGCTGAGGGCAGCAAAAGGGAAGAAGTGTCCTCTGCCTGGAGGGATATCAGAGAGACGAGAGCACCGGCCAGGGTGCAGGCAGCTCCAGAGCTGGGCTCTACGCCCCGGCTCGTTCCGCCTCGACCCCTAGTCAGTCAACTGGACCGACACAGGCGTTGACCCAGCCCGCCCGCCCACCCCGCCACCCAACCACCCGGCTTCCCGCTCCGCACCCACCTCCAGGTGCCGTCCCGCGGCTCCAGTCCCTGCCCCAGCTAGGTTCCTGGGCCTTGACAGAATCAGAGAGGGACGGGCGCCGCGACCCTGAGGGCAGAGCGCGCCGAGGGACTGCTCGGGAGCGGGCGCGCGCAAAGCAGGGCCCAGCGCGCGCCACCGGCGCCCGGGTCTCTCAGGGCTGGGAAAACCTCGTTCCCGCCCCTCCGCAGCCCCGCCCAAACAAACCTGATTAGCCAGCAACAGAAACTTGTCCCGCCTCCAGTTGCATCTGATTGGACGCTGTGGAAGTGGCGGTTCGTCAGCCCTCTGGAGGAGCAGCTTCCTGAGCTGTGTAGCGGGAGCCAGAGCAAGGGTCTGGCGGGAACCAGACCCTTAGTGCCTATCTCTTGTCGACCAGTGCGCCTTGCCTGCGACCCGGGTGGTTTTGACCCCATCCCTACAGGGTACCAAACAGGGGTGCCGGCCCTCCCGGATTTGTTTTGGAAAGAAGATGAAAGGAGGAAATGAATGTAAGCTTTTAGTCACAAAAACTAGTTACCATGGACAGCGCTGGCCTCCAGTCTGGCCAACCGGCTACCGAATACACAGGTGGCAAAAAAAGGACTTTTTTAAAGCCAGTTTTGGTGACTCACGGCAAGATCTAAATCCCTAGGTTAGTCATTTCCTTCCTTAACATTTCATCTATGTGTAGATAACTTAGCCCTCCCTGCCCCATAAACAGTCAGGACCCCCACTTTTCTGTCTTTTCCATAGGTTTAGAGCCCATCCATTTACCAGTGGATGCTGTCAGTCTCTCCAAGTGTGGTCTCCTACGAACCTAAAATTTTCTCTTAAACCTATTTTAAGTGGTCGCATTTGCACATTTCTTTTTCTTTTTCTTTTTCTTTTTTTCGGAGTTGGGGACCAAACCCAGGGCCTTGCGTTTGCTAGGCAAGTGCTCTACCACTGAGCTAAATCCCCAATCCCTGCACATTTCTTTTTTGGCCCTCAAGACTGCTCAGTTGCCAAGGATAACTGCATCACTCCCTGTACTCCTGACCTACACAGTCAGACAGGCAGTGCATGGTACAGACCACTCTGTGCAGTAGCAGGCCAGGGCTCAGCTTTCTTTTTTTTTTTTTTTTTTCTCTTTTTCGGAGCTGGGGACCGAACCCAGGGCCTTGCGGTTGCTAGGCAAGCGCTCTACCTCTGAGCCAAATCCCCAACCCCAGGGCTCAGCTTTCTATTGGCAATTATGACCTCAGGGTGTTCCAGAAAATTTGAGGGTACTTCGGGTGGTACATTAAGTAACTGAATCTTTAAAAAAAAAAAAAAAAAAGTCAGGCATGGTAGCTTGTAATTCCAGCACTGGGGTGAGAGAGGATTACAAGTTTGAGACCATCCTAGCCAACAAATAAAACAAAAGTGTCAAATATATGTGAACATGAATATGTTTGTATGCTTTAAAAAAAAACTATGTGTGTAGGTATACACATGATCCAATGCCCTCTTCTTGTGTGTCTGAGGACTGCTACAGTGTACTTATTAAAAAAAAAAAAAGGGTCTCCTTATTTAGCATAGCTGTCCTGGAACTTGCCCTGCCCACCAGCCTCGCCTTGATTTCTGAGTGCTGGGACCAAAGGCCTGTGTCACCATGGCCAAGCTCATGTTTTTAAAATGATAATATATGGGTTGGAGAGATGGCTCAGCGGTTAAGAGCAGTGGGTGCTCTTCCAAAAGTCCTGAGTTCAATTCCCAGTAACTACACAGTGGCTCACATCCATCTCTGATGTGATCTAATGGCTGCTTCTGGTGTGTCTGAAGACAGCTACAGTGTACTCACATATAATAAATCCTTTTTTTTAAAAAGGTACATCAGATGACAAAACTTGAGGTAGGTTACTCCTCCAGCAGCCTCATCATTTTTCCAAAACCTTCTCTAGTTCCATGATGGCATTAGTAGGCTTGTATGTGGATGAAGATGAGTGGGCAGGTGGGATTTTGCAGGAGCACAGGTGACCAAACAAACCACAGAGCCCTCTGATCCCCTGGAACTGGAGTTCAGGTGGCTGTGAGCCACCTGAGTTGAGAGCTGGGAATTGAACTTGGCCCTCAGCAAGATAATGAGCATCAATCCCTCTTCCTGCTGAGCTACCAGGCCCAGCTCTAAAACAAACAAGCTTCTGGGCCCACTTTAACCAAGAGACATTGCAATGTCACAGATTTGTTCCACCTCCACTTACATATTCACATCTACTAAAGTTTTCCCAACCAGCCAAAGTCACAAATATAGAGAGGGTGCTAAAGTTGATTTTAACCCAATTTTTCTATTAATTAAAATAGCTTCATTCTTTATAACAACTGCTATAAATTTGAATTTTCATAACAAAACTAACAAAATAACTAATTTAATATCTGTTTTACATGGAGTTTAACGAAAACTTTGATTTGGGGAGAAAAATTCGTTTCAATTTAAAACAAAACAAAACAAACAAACAAAAAAACATAAAAACAACAACAACAAAAAAAAAAACACCCCAAAAAAACCCACTGTCCTAACTAAGTAAGTCTGAAATGAAATGACCTTTCAACAAGGAGTCAGGAACAAACAGTCCAGCAGAGGGCTCTGTAAAAATGTTTATTTTTACTAATGTTTTGAATACAGGAACTAAATATGTGAAGAGGGGGCCTCAACTTTGCAGAAAACAACAGTTAGGGCCTGCCTGCCCACAGCCAAGGGGGAAGCCCACTCCAGAGTATCTTGGCATGGACTGTCCCCTCCTACTTAATGTCAGTGCCACTAAGCAGGAAACAGAAAAATCAGGGTGTGAAGACCTTACCAGCTACTAGCTAGCGTGCAAGGAAAGGGGACCAACCTGTGACCTGGGAGCCAGGATGCACAGGCAGGAGGCAGAGGCTCCTGATTCAGTTAAGGGCAGGAGGCTGAATGCCCAGGTCCAGGAAGAACGAAAAGGGGATTTTGGAGGTAGGCTTTTTTATCGAGTTAAAAAACAGGCACATTATCCAACCTCTCCCTGCGGCCCCAAGCTGCTGGCACAGCCCTTGACACTATCCCTCTCCCTACAAAACCAAAGGGAACAAGGAAGGAGGCAGAAGACAGTAGGTTCTGAGGATGGGAAATGTTTGGGTAGCCAGAGAGCACCTGTGAGCAAGCCAGCCAAGCACAGGAAGGACAGGTTTAAGCTGCTTGTCCCTTTGTGGGACAGGGAGAGCCAGGAGGTGTTGAGAGCACTCTAGCTCAAGCACAGAGCCTCATGTAGCATGGCAGAGGACAGGGGACTGCTTTGGCAGGAGGCAAAGGGAAGCAGACTAGGATATGAAAAGGTCCTGGCAAGTGCCACTTCAGCCAGCTCACTCCAGCTGCTTCAGAAAAGGCCCAGCCTGGCTCATCTCTGGGACAAAACCCAGGAAACCAAAGGGGGTTGGGGGTGAGGCTAGGCAAGGCTTGAGACAGTGAGCTGCTCTCATATTCCTTCTCAGAGGACCCTATTTGAGCCCTGTAATCACCAGGGTCTTGGGCCCAAGGCAAGCAGAGTGAATGCACTTCTTGGAGAACAGAGAGAAGTTGGGCCCACAGGTCAGTCCTGGGGCAGCATGCTGCTCCTTACTCCCTGAGGGCTTGGGGCCAGAGGCAGTCAAAGCTGCCACCTCCCTGTGCTGTTGCCAAAGGCAGGTTGGTAGGACTACAGGGTGAAAGAGGAGAGAGGGGGAATGAAAACCAAGGTAAAGAGAGAGCAACGGCCTTCGATGCAGGGGAGCTGGGTGGCACATCAGGAGGAGTTCTGGTTCTGGTAGATGGACGCTTTCTCCTTCAGCAGATCCAAACACAGGTGGCAACTCCAACTTCCTACAAAGAAGTAGAGGGTCAGAGTGGATCTTGCAAGAACTGTCTTCTACTCCTCAGACCTCACCCCAAGCAGGACAGGGAACGTTCTGCAGCAGCAACTTCATGGTTATCCTGAGCTGAGGGAACTGCTTGGTCTTCAAACCATGAAAACTGGAACTGGAGAGATGGTTCAGCAGGTAAAGAGAATCTGGTTCAGCTCCCAGCACCCACATGGTGGTTCACAACCATCCATAATCCATTTACAGGGGATCTGATGCCTCCTTCTCCTGTCCTCCAAGAGCACCAGGTACTCATGTGATACTCTAACATACATGTAGACAACAGACTCTTAACATATACTAAAAATACACACAAAACCCATTCTCCATGGAGATGGATACACTGAGTGTAAGGACAGACCCCAAACATGCCAGACCCTGTCTTGTTAAATCAGTGGCCCAGGGACTCACAGGATACTCTGGGCAGACACAAGTGTTTTGCTTTTTTTTTTGTAATTTATTATATTTATTTATTTGAGGGCACTGCCACAGCATGCATGTGAAAGGCAGCTGTGGGGGTCTCTTCTGTCTTTCCTCATGTGTTTTGAGGGTTAAACTCTTAAAACTCGGGTTGTCCAGACTTGGTTGCAAGTAAACTTTACCTACTGAACCATCTTGCCAGTCCAGTCACAGGTTTTTAAAATGCTCCCAACTTAAGACAAAAAAAAAAAAAAAAAAAAAGAGTCATTGCCTCAAGTAGAAAAGGGCTGGAGAGATGACTCAGCAGGTAAGAGCACTGGCTGCTCTTCCAGAGGTCCTGAGTTCAATTCCCAGCAACCACATGGTGGCTCACAACCATCTGTAATGGGATCTGATGCCCTCTCCTGGCGTTGTCTGAAGACAGCTACAGTGTACTCACATACATTAAATAAATAAATAAATCTTCAAAGGTAGAAAAAAGGTCATAAAAAGAGGATCCAGAGAAACTACTACATTTTCCTCCAAGACAGGGTTTCTCTGTTTAGTCCTGGCTGTCCTGAAACTCACTCTGTAGTCCAGGCTGGCCTTGAACTCAGAGATTTCATCTGCATCTGCCTCTCAAGTGTTCGGAATAAAGGCATGTACCACCATGCCTGGTTTGAGAAAGTCGGAAATCCCAACATCTCTGGTGTTTAAGCAGAAGTCAGAGGAAAGGAGTGAGCTTGTGTATCCTACCACTCATTACCCAAGTCTAATCGCACAGAAAACAGGAAATAACCAGGCACGGTGGTGCACACCTACAATTATAGTTCTTGGAGAGCAGAGATGAATCTCTTTTAAGTAATGAGACCTTGCCTAAAAAAACTAAACAACAACAACAAAAATAAAAATTAAAAAAAAGAAAAAGAAAATTGATAAACAGAAAATTGTTTTGTGCAATAAAAATAACTGGATAAAACACTATTGGTATTTATTACAGTTTGACCCACTTTTTTGAGAAGTAAAACTACTTATTTTTAGGGAGAAATATGACTACATCAAGCCCAACCCATCTGCTCGAGAGGTTGAGACAGGAGGACTGCAAGTTCAAGGGTTGGCTACCTGGCCTACCGAGCTAGCTCAGGCTACTTATGCAACGTAGTGAGACCCTATCTCAAAACAAACAAACAAACAAACAAACAAACAAACAAACAAGTGTGGGACCATAAGATGGCTCCAACCCTGATGACTCGATAATCTCCAGAACCCATGGTGAAAGTGGACTTGACTAGTTCTCAACTTTGCCCTCTGACCTCTACACAAGTGCTATGGATCAACTGCACAACACTCCTGGTAACAAAAAATTGAAGAGTTAGGGACAACAGAGATATAGCTCAGGGGTGGGGCATTTGGCCAGCATGTATAGGGTTCTGGATTCTACCTCTAGTACTACAAAAAGCAAAAGAAAAAAATGTAAAGCTTTTTGTAGCACTAGAGATAAAAAATATCTGTGCACATGTGCACGTCTGGTGTCTGCAGAGGCCAGAGGAGATTCTCTGGCACTGGAATTATAGACCATGGTGAATGGCCAATGGGTGCTAGAAACTGACCCAAGGCCTCTGGAGGGCCACTCCGTTTGTTTCTCTCTCTCTCTCTCTCTCTCTCTCTCTCTCTCTCTCTCTCTCTCCCTCCCTCCCTCCCTCCCTCCCTCTCTTTTAAAGATTTGTTTATTTATTTATTTATTATATACACTGTAGCTATCCTCAGACACACCAGAAGAGGGCATCAGATCCCATTACAGATGGTTGTGAGCCACCAAGTGGTTGCTGGGATTTGAACTCAGAACCTCTGGAAGAGCAGTCAGTGCTCTTAACCATGGAGCCACCTCTCCAGCCCCCCACTCAGTGCTCTTAACTGCCGAGCCCATTAAATTTTTTTTTAAGATTTATTAATTTTGGGGTTGGGGATTTAGCTCAGTGATAGAGCGCTTGCCTAGGAAGCGCAAGGCCCTGGGTTCGGTCCCCAGCTCCAGAAAAGAAAAAAAAAAAAGATTTATTAATTTTTATTTATATGAGTACACTATAGCTCCCCCCCCCCCCCCCCCCCGCGGAGCTGGGGACCGAACCCAGGGCCTTGCGCTTCCTAGGCAAGCGCTCTACCACTGAGCTAAATTCCCAACCCCCACTGTAGCTATCTTCAGACACACCAGAAGGGGACATCAGATCCCATTACAGATGGTTGTGAGCCACCAAGTGTTGCTGAGAATTGAACTCAGGACCTCTGGAAGAGCAACTGGTGCTCTTAACCACTGAGCCATCTCTCCAGTACCTAAGTTTTTGTTTTAATTCGCAACATTTTGTTATGAAATCTATGCTGCTAGACATAAGAATGCTGAAACTACACAACTACACACAAATCTATAACAAGTCACAAATCTCAGTGTCAATGTTTTACTTGGGTGTGTGGAGCTGTCTGGGATAAATATTTTGAGCCACTTACCTTCAGGAGGCTCAGACATGGAAGGGGTGAGACAGTACATGTGGTAGCCACGGTCACAGTCATCACAGAAAAGCAGCTGGTCCTGCAGAAGGCAAGAAGAAAGAACAAAGGTGCAATGGTTTATGTACCTAAGTTATGACACTGATGCTACTTCCAAGAGGGACTAGAAGCAGCTAAGATCAGTGGTCAGTCTGTCCATCTGCATCCATTCAGAGTCTAACTGATCACAAAGTCTACTATTTCCCTATAATCTTTTCTCCACAAAGCTGCCAGTTACCTTTTGAAAAGACTGTATTACCTACCCCCTGCCCAATAAAAAGCCTCAGACAACATCCTCAAGGTCTAAGCATGGGGCAGATCTGTAGGTCCTTAATGTGCAGCAGATCCAGGACTCCTCACTGAGCTCAAAGGTCGGCCCAAGATCCTACAAACTAGGATCTGCCTCCCCGTCACAGGAAGGGTCTAGTGGGTAACAATGGCCTCACTACAGCCAGCTTGCCCACCATAAGGCCTCTGCACTAGCCATACTTTCTGGGACTGGATCCTTGTAATGTCCAAACTCCAATACCAACCTCACTTCCTCCAGAAGCAAACACAACTACAAACCTCTCTCAGCATCCAGTTACCTCTTGGCACATCACTAGTTTAATTTTCCTCAAGGTGTATCATACAAAACTCTGTTCCCCCAAGTATCGAAATTCTATCAAAGTATAAACTTCTCTGTTCTTTGTTTACCGACCCAAGAGCTAAGAACACTGTCTCGCCCAAGAAACAAGATTTTTTTTTTTAAACAAGTATAAAGTTCCCTGGGGAGAGTTAGGGAGGAACGGGTGCGCTCTGACAGAAAGCGGGCACGCACGTCGTTCTCTGAAGTGCCGCAGAGGTTGCAGCACTTGCACTCGATGCACTGCCAGCGGTAGGTCTTCACGGCTGCCATCATCACAGGGGTGAACTGCAGGCAGGACGGATGCCCTGTGGAGGAAGGGAGTCAGACAGTGGGCTGGAGACCAGAGCGTGAGTGGGTAAGGGAGGCTGCCTGACTATAAAAGCACTCAAGGAAGCAGGCCAGGAGGGTTGTGGGTACCGAGTACACCCTGCTTTTTGAGGATGGAGGTACCTGAGCGGCCACAGTCAGAACAGGACACCAGCTCCTCAGGCTGCCCTGTCTTCTTGTTGATTTTTGAGTCTCCCAGGCAGAAGTCACAGTAGTTGTTAGGCAGGGCCAACCCATCAGGTCCTTTCTTGGCTACAGAAAAAGAAAAAGACTCTGATGATGGTCAAGGGAGCTCTGGGTTACCCTACATTCTCTAGACGGAGGATTTTTATAAACAAGCTGGTTCCTCTCCTGATTGCCTGCCCCGACAGCTCAGCTTACATTTCTGCTCCTCAGACCTCTGGGACACAGGAGTGGGTGGTTGGGAGTCTTCTTTGTCCTCTCCTTCCTCTTCAGCCAGGTGGGAATGGGCATAGTGGTAACTGAGGCCAGGTCGGTTCTTGTAACGTTTTCCACAAACTGGGTGGGAAAAAGATTGCAGAGAAATATTAGGACACAAAGGTGCTACTTTCCCACTGTGACAAGTTATGAAGCTCCAAATGAGGCCCAAGGGAAACCTCTGCCCCAGTGTCCCTACTCTGGCACAAGCTTTAGTGACAGTCCCTTCCCTTTAGCCAAGAGCATCAAGCCCTGGGCCTCTTTAATTTCTGGGACTCTCTTCCCTCTCTAAAACACAGACCCATAGCTACCAACATTTTTCCATGCTGGCTTCTAGAAGGACTTAGCCTCTGCTGCATCAACTTGCCCAAGAAATAGTAACGTCTGGGAGCTCCAGGTCGGGAATGTTCTACAGTGTAGCCTTATGGCAAAAAGGGGGATGTGATGAGGAGAGACCAGGCTCTTTTTCTGCTATGTAGATGTGTCAGGCTCATGCCACCCTGTGCATGCCAATCTCAGCTGAACAGACAAAGGGCTGAGGGTGGGTCTCCTGGTGAGCACCTACTAACTGCCAGCCAGGATAATTTCCCGCAAAGAAACTGAAATATATTCCCACACTAGTGCCCTGCCCAGCCCCTGCCAACCAACAAGGAAAGATTACATGGCATTTTATCTTGAGCAATGACACCAAGAGGAGCAAGGAGGCCAGCAGGAAGGAATGGGAGGATGGGAGGAGGTGGTGGTGTTGATGGTGGAAATGTGAGCTGACTGCCTGTTGTCTGGTTTGGGGAACATCGGATGAATCTATCCATAATGGGTTTCTGTTAACACTAGGCCAAGTGGCCATAGGAGGCAGTCTGTGATGCAATGGTAAAGACAGCTGCTAGGACTGAGAATGGAGCACAACCCGGGTACCACAGCACTACCCTCATACCGTTGCAGATTCCAAAGCTAGTATCACAGGAAATGAGAAAGGTAGGAGGAACAAGGGAAGAGGGGAAAGGGATAGGAAAACCACAAGTCTGAAAAGTTGAGAGAGCTACCTCTCTGGGGCGCTTTCGAGGTATGCTTTTGTTTGAAACTATCTGAAAGACAGAAAGAAAAGTCGTGAGAAGAAGGCCTTGATACATTTGAGACAGGGCAGCAGCAGCAGGAAAACAGAGCAAGTGAGAGAGAACCCCAGCAGTGGCACTTCAGGCTGGAGGCACGGAAGTAGGGTAAGCCAAAGCAAAGGGAGAGAGGACAGACACTAACCCTCAGGGCTGGCCGGCCCCTGAGCCCTGCCCTGATGGGTCAGCAGATCTAGATGCTGCCCACTATGAGGCCAACACTGCCTGCTTTGAGTTCCCTCATTCTCCCACCCCAGGACCCACAGAAATCTCTCCCCAGAGCATGCAGGTCCCACCCACTATGAAGCGAAGGCCAGGTTGGCAGGCAGGACAAGAACCCAGGCTTGTTTTACCACTCAGTGCAAGAACATGACCTCCCCCCCCCCCCCCCCATATCCAGAGCAGGAGCTGGGTCTGAGGCAAGAACTACCCACCCCTAAGGTGGCACTCACTGTCACAGGCATAGGGCTTATCCCGGTCCTCCAGGATGGAAGCGTCCAGCTTCTTCCGGGCACTGCTCACACCCTTACTCTGCCAAGAAAACCAAAAAGATGATGCCCTCACTAACACTAAGCGGTCTTGGCCAGAAGAGCAAGGCAGAAAGCAAGAAATGTCATAAGATTGGCCTCCACAGACCAGCCTACTTCATTATTCCCTCCTCACCTTGGATTTCCCCTTTCCCCGACGCTTTGGAGTATCTTCTTCATAGTCCTCGTCATCAAGGTCGTCTAGGAAGTCATCGGGTTCAAGGATCCGCTGAGTGGAGCAGGAGATTGGAATGAGCAGAAGTCAAGCACATCCCAAAGCACCCTCACAAGATAGAATTAGCCCCCTGGAACTACCCAGAAGCCTCTCTGAGGCTTAATCCACAATCATTCTTCACCCTGCAATCCCATCACTGCTTCCCCAAATGCTTTCTTTTCCCTGTGCCTCTTCAAGTTGCTCCCCTAGCCTAGAATGTCTGTCCTCCATCTCTCAGGAGCCAAACACTGTTTCCATAAAGCTCTCCTGGCACCCCAGGCAGCCTCGTCCTGTTCTGCCTGCTCTGCTTCCAAAATGCATGTCCTACTTTAAATAAGGTTTTCTGCTTACTTGACCTTGGGAAGTTTTAACCGCTTTGATTCTGCCTCCCTGTCAATGAAATGGGAACCACAGGACCTACCTCATGAGGCTGCACAAGAGGAAGCATATGGGGAATACTTAGCAGCGTACCTGGCTCATCTGTAGCTCTTCTCATCTTTAAGCTTAGCATTAACTTCCCAGTTGACAGGTGGGAACCAAGTGTGCTTCACCTATGTCACAGCAGGTATCTAAGTCTCTAATAGTCAGTCTTGCCTTGTGTGAGAGAGAATGAGTGTGTGAGCCTGTGCTGGGAAGGAGTGTGGAAGGCTAGATGGAGCCAGGCTGGGGCTGGCAGAGCCCAGGACTGCAGGGCAGCCTCCGCCTCCATTTCGGCTATTTTTGTTTTTTGTGTTAGGGCTTACACATCAACAGGCATGTATTCTACCATGATCTGCTTCAGTTCTACTAATTGGACCAAAAATTGGCTCAGAGGTTAAGAGCACGGATTGCTCTTCCAGAGGTCCTGAGTTCAATTCCCAGCAGCACTTGGTGGCACACGATTAGTGGTCCAATTAGTAGACCCAAAAGAGGCTGATCCTTATTAAAGTCCTTTAGCCATAGATAGGAACGACATACCTTCCGTGCTCGACTGTTGGTAACAGGAAACTCGCCCAGGCTGTCATCATCAACTCGGGGATCTGGGGCACCCCGTTTCTCCAGGGGATCAGTACGCAGCAGAGCCTCTAAACTGCTGCCATCCTGGGAGATAAGGCCCTCTTTCTTCAGAGTCTGGTCCGTGTCTGCAACAAGTCAAGATGAAGCTAACTCAGAAGGGCTGAAGCTGAATCTACACCACGAGGGGCCAAGTCAAACCCAGCCACTTCTGTTCTCCAGGAACCGAGATGTATCTGTTCAGCCGGCACTGGAATAAGCTGCATTACCTGTTTTCACTAACAGTGGGCTCCCTGAAGGACAGAAGCAAAGTATGTGCAAGCTCAACAGAGCCTGGGGAGAGCCGGCAATCAGCAAGCCTCCCCTCATACAGACCATGGCCTTCCTGAGAAGGGAGCCCCTTACTTGGTTTATTTACTCTGGATTATTTTAGTCATGACATATAAGACATAATCATATATGTCTATATGGCGCATGAACACATGTGGCTACACATGTTGGGAGGACACTGGGGGCTCTGCCTTATTGCCTTGGAGTCTCTCACTGAATTAGATTGGTAGCTAGAAGCGCCAGCTCTGTACTCAGAGTTTTGGGATTACAGGAACATGTTGGCCTTGGCCACACTGAGCTTTGTATAAATGCTAGACTAGAATTTAGGTCCTTGTGTTCACACAAGCACTGGGACTTCTCTCCAACCCATATCATTTTGAGGGAATTTCATGGTTTTTGAGGCTCTCATGTAGTCCAGGCTGGTCTCAGACTCTCTATTAGTAGAGAATGACCCTGAATTTCTAATCCTCCTGCCCCAACCTCCTCAATGGTATTGTTATATAGGAATATACAACCATGTTCAGTTTATGCAAAGCAGGATATTAAACCCAGGGCCCAGTGTATGCTGGGTGACACTCTAGCAACTGAGCTACCCCAGCCTCTACCTGGCTTAATAGACGGGAAAGAAAGCCTGGGATCCTCAGGTGGGTGGGCTCGACGCTTTTTTCGCCAGCGTCGGGCAGGGTAGGAGTACAACTGTCCAGAGGCCAATCCTGTGGAAGGAAGGAAGGGAAGGAAGAACTATTAAGCCCTAATCCAGCCTAAAAACAACGGCAAACATCTTGTAGATGAGAACTTTATTGAGTTCTAGAGCAAGGGTACAGAACATGTGAGCCTGGGCCGGGTGGGGATACTTCATGGTAAAGAAAAACAGATGTCAGTTGAAGTACACAGCTGTTCTTAGTCCTCGGAAGATCATAGCTGCCTCAGAGGCTGAAAACAAAGGCCGGCTGCTACATCCCCCCTGGTTCTCATCTACCAGTGTGACAGTGGTGGAGCCTTCTACTACCTAAGGAGCCTAAGGAGCATCTCCTAGGGGATAGCAGATGCTTCCTCGTGCTCCTGTGCCACCGTTCCTGAAGTCTGCGACCTTACCTGGGCCCCGGTGCCGCTTTTCCATCCAGATGTAACAATTGCTCTGGGCTACTCCAGTCTGAGAGTCCAAGAAAGGCAGACGCACGCTACGCTCGGCACACAGGCGGGCATTATAATTGTGGCACTGTTCCATGGCATCTTTGTAGTACTGCTCCCCAAGGCTGCAGGACGGTAAAACATAGAGGGATGGGGTCAAATCATCCTTCTTCCCTGTCAACTGCTTCTCTCAAAGGCTCAGGGATCTAAGAGACTCTCTTTCTGTCATTTGCCTCCTATTCTGCCTCAAGGGACAAGAAGAACCTTCACTAAGCTATCACATGAGGAAAGATAAGTTACAGAGCCCCTGAATAATAATCATGGGACACACAAATTTATCATGTGTATAGTCAGACATAAACTTTTTAAATATTTGTTTGTTCTGAGACAAGGTCTCTTTCATTCTTCAGCCCAAGTGCTAAACTCATGAAAATCCTCCTGCCAAGTCAAACTTAAATCTTAATCCACATAGAGTGAAGAATGGTCAAGGAAACAGATGTGGTAGAAAGCTTGCTCAGCCCGCACAGGGCTCTGGATTCAATCTGTCACTACTGGGGGAGGAAGAGACAAGAAAGAAATGAATGGCTCATTCTGTGGTTCCCATATGTCCAGCTCAAGCTGGTTAATGCTACCTGTCTTAGCCTAAGCATCTGAGCTGCAGACATTACTGTAGATATTAACTTCCTGACAAATGGGGAAAACAACAAGATCTAGGACTCGTCACAAGATTTTTAGTGCACTATTAGCAGATTCACCCGTCAAAACGCTATTCAGTTCTAGAAAATGGTACATATGTCTAATAGTAAGACTAAGGTAGGTATATTACCCTAACTTCAAAGCCAGTTGAATCAGACAGCAAAACTCTGCCTCAAAATTCAAACTAGGCTGTATGGTGGCACACACCTGTGATCCTAGCACACGGGACGGGAGGTATAGGTGTTAAGTGATCCTCAGCTAGATATGTAGTTCAAGGACAGCCTCAACTACACAAGACTAAAAAACCAACCAACCAAAACAACAACAAAAAACCAATAAAACACAACAGAAATGCCTCAAGAAGCAGAGGCAGGTGGAATTCTGGGTTCGAGGCCTGTCTCATCTGGATAGAGTTCCAGGTCAACCAAACACTACAGAGAGACCCTGTCTCAAAAACCAAACAAAAACCAAACAAAAAAAAAAAAAAAAACAAAAAACAAAACAAAACAACAACAAAAAAAAAAAAAAAAAAAACAAAAAAACAAACCAACAAACCCAAAACACCTGTTCTCGAGGAGGACCTGTCCAGGTCTGGTTCCCAGAATCCATATATATAGTGGTTCACAGTTAGAAGGATCTAATTCCCTCTTCTGGTGTCTGTGGGGACCAGTCACACATGTGGCACACATACATACAGGCAAAACGCTCATACAAATAAGATAAAATTTAAAAGCTCTTCATGTACAAACAATCCAAAGGTAATTAGGGGAAAGAAGGCAGGCACAGTGCTGAGAAGTGCCATGGGGTAGGACCACTTTTACTAAGCACTACAACTAGTAATAGAAAATCTGTTACACCAAAGCCCACCTCAGGCTCTTCCCAACCGACACCAAGAATTGTCTGGTGTTGGAGGAGGCGATCTGAAATCTGAGGGGCTCTCTAAGTACTTTATAACAAGACAGCAAACTGGAGAGCGAGGGGTTTTGTGGTTCTAAGCATGTTCAACGACCCCACCTTGTTTTGGTTCAGTAAGTTTGTAAGGACTCATTTTTTTTTTTTTTTTTTTTTTTTTGGAGCTGGGGACCGAACCCAGGGCCTTGCGCTTGCTAGGCAAGTGCTCTACCACTGAGCTAAATCCCCAACCCCAAGGACTCATATTTTTAATCAATCAATCAGTCAATCAATCTTTTTGTTGTTCTGGGGCTCATATGCAGAACCTCCAAAGTGCTATATGTATTCTACCACTGAGCTATATCCCAGTCACATATTCAATCTTTTTTTTAAAACGATTTATTTATTTATTATATATAAGTACACTGTAGCTATCTTCAGACACACCAGAAGAGAGCTTTACAGATGGTTGTGAACCACATGTGATTGCTGGGATTTGAACTCAGGACCTCTGGAAGAGCAGTCAATGCTCTTAACCACTGAGACATCTCTCCAGCCCTCAATCTTTTTTTTTTAAAAATAGTGGTTCGTGTAGCTCATTCTCACCTCCAACCCCATATGCAGTCAATAGTGACCTTGAATTTCTGATCTTCCTGCCTCTACCTCCCCAAAAGGCATGCACTACCACATCCAGTTTTATGTGGTGCTCGCTAATCAAACCAGGATCTCTTGCATGCTAAGCAAGTATTCCACCAACTGAGCCACATTCCAACCCCCACCCCACAAAAAAAAAAAAAAAAAAAAAAAAAAAACATTGAGGGCAGAAGAGACTTCTTTCCCATAGTATCCCCAGGACCCATGAAGGTGTCATCTAGATCACATCAGGATGGATTTGGGAGTAAAAAGACTGATTTTGGTACAGGCACCACATGGACACAGTCATGTGGTTAATCTGTATGAACCTCCATTCCTCTCCTATAGATTGGGGCAGTTAGATTAGATGATCTCTGGCCTGCCAGGATTCTGATGGAGATAGTAGGGATAAGGAGGCATGAAAAGCAAGAGGGAGAAGGTCTCAGTCTCAGTGGCCAATACCTACAACTAAAGCTGTATGGACAAGCACTAACGTAGGATCTGATAGGGACTTTCACTGAGCAGTCACAGGAGACCACTGCATAGCTTAATAAAAACACACACACAGCAACACTACAAGTACAGCCTGAGTTGATTCAGTGAGCAGTAATAACTATAATTAAGGTATGAATGTGTTGGAGCGCACAGCACAGAAGAGAGCAGGCTCACATTTGCTCGCCTTTAGGAGGCAGCCTTGTCCTTACCACACAGGAAAAACCGATAAACAAGGCTGACTGCAGCAGCTCCTTTGTTTCTGCTGATGGAATTGATGCTGACACTGGAAGTCAAACGGAAGGAAGGACCAGCCCAGTGGGGCTGAAGACTGCAAAGTCAAAGCACAGAGGCTGAAGAAGGCCTGGAGGAATGACTGGAATGTCCAATCGGCTCCTGCAGGTCAGGTAAGATTCTAGAAGGTGAAGCAAGTGCTCTAGTAGGAGAAATGGCCAGAAGAAATTATGTACATGTATGTGTGCCCATGTGCGTGTGCGTGTGTGTGTGAAGAGAGCAGCAAAGGGGAGAATACATGAATTCAAGACTCTGTAGCAAAAAATTTCAAGCTTCTGTTATTCTACAGATAGCCTTATATAACTCATATAAAGTTTTAAAAACTAGTTGGTAGTCATGGTTATTTTTTAGACTAGTATTTACTCTATACTCTAAAGACTATGTCAACCATGATAATGTATTTGAGAAAAGCAGAAAATTAAGACAAAGTCTTCTCACAAGGCAAAAATCAAAGAAAAAGATGAACTAGTGGTCTTTCCCTCAATGAGTGATGTCAGCTGCCAGAAGACTTAAGCACACTATAATAAAAAAGAAAGTATCAGAAAGGCATCTTTCCAAAGTGAGAATGGTGTGAGAATCAAAGTCTTCTCTATAAAGGGAAAGTTCTGTGAGGTACGTGTTAGTGATGTCTAGTCTTCTGCACCTAGAAATGGGAAGAATCAACTCAGTACCTCGCTGACACTAGGAACCATTGACTGGTTAAAGAGGCAGGAACAGCACTGCTCTATTTAAATGGGAACCAACACTTAAAATACTACACCAATGGGTTGGCAACTCCATTCTCCGCAAGACCATCTTTCAATATGAAGAGCTCCATTAACATGTAATTCTGAAAACCTAGGCAACACGTTCTTCTAGAAAGTAAGATTTCCAGGGTAAAAGCTGTGGCTCCTCTTTTCACAGGAAACCTGTGGGGTAGGAGTGGGGGCACAGGACAACTCCCCTTCCACCAGGAATAGGGGAGGTCAACAAAGAAAGGCAGAGTAACAAAGACCTAACAGCTGAGTCTAGAAGGAGAACCATAAAAATGTTAAATTAACAGCTTCATTTCTAAATTAAGGGAAATGTCAGCCTAAAGAGGGCTGGGGAAGCCGGAGGGGGCAGATCATAAGGATAATAGTGTTGGGAGGAGGGGTGGTTGAAAGAGGCAGCAGGATGAAGCCAAAAGCAAGTAAAAAAAAAAAAAAAAAAAAAAAAAAAGCCACAAGAGAAGGCACTTAGCTTAATGGAGGTGGGAAAGCATTCTCGAAGAAAAGGGCTCCAAGCAGCGGGGGAGAAGCAACTTAACCTTAAAAAAAAAAGCCTCTTGGGACTATGGGGGCTCAGCCCACGACAAAGACAGATGAAGCTGCGAAAAGTCCTCCAGAATAGTTCCTAAACCATTACTTTGCCATCCAGAATCCAAAAGCTTTGACTGGACACCTGAACACTTCCATTTTTCTATTCTTACATCACGCCCAACATGGCCATTAAAGGAAGAAAAGGCCATTCTTAAGCCCAACGGGCATTTTTAACCCCGTTCCAAAACTCTCGATTCTTCTTCAAGAAGGAAGGAGGAGACTCATCAAAACCCCAAACACCTCTAACTCGGGGGAAGCGGCTAACAGGCCAGTCCCCGTTCCCAGTGTTTCCCAACAACCGTTAACTTCAGCTCTGCTCGAAATCTGACCCGCACAATGGCATCTAGGGTACAGAGAACGCCCACTTCGGGGCTCCTGCGGACCAGAAGGCCGTCTGGTTCCGGTCTAGTTGCCCACTCCCAGAAGTTCTTTCCCTTCTGTATCTGCTCTTGGAACAATTCTTCCCAAGAACAGTTTTAGTTTCGTGTACCCCGGATTTCCCGGTTAATGTCACCGGGCTGCTTAAATCTTAGGATCCCAGCAGGTACGGCGGAGCCTGTAGTCCCAGGGAGGGCGGTGGGCGGAGAGGGGACCCCGATCTCCCAGGGCCGCCGGCCTCAGCGCGACGGGACTGAGGGGCCAGGGACCGTGAGCCTCTCGTTCGCAGTCCGCAGCTCCGCTCGGGGCTCGGCCCGCGAGAAGGACGCTCGTCGGGGACTCTAGTGTGCCCCCCTCCCGGTCTCCACAAGTTTCCAAAAGAAGCCCAGCGCCTTCTCCAGAGTCTCCTGTTGCCCTCCCTACCAGCAGTCGCACAGCAAGGACTTCCCGGGCATGTCCTTCTCTCTGTCTTTTCTCTTCCCGCACTTCCCTCTCTACTCCCAGGCCCCATTACAAGATTTCCTGTACAGGAGAGATTTTTAAAAAGAAAAAGAAAAAAGAAGACCACTCACAGCTTCACTACATTCTCCACCACAGCCGCCATCTTCCCAGTTCCTCTCCCTCAGGCCGGGAGGCCCCGAAGCCCGCAACGCGCAGGCGCTAAGCCTTCTCAGGACACACGGTCCTCGATCCTCTGCGCAGGCGCAGCCCGAGGGTGCGCGCACGCACAGGCTCACGAGGGCGAGCGCTAAAAAAAAAAAAAAAAAACGACCCGACCTGGAGCCTAGGGGATCCCGATGCGCAGGCGCGATTGGAAAACTATGCGCCCTCTGCAGCTCATTCTGGAGATCTGTCTCCCCTCCATTTAGTAGAGCCTCAGGAAGGCTTGGTTGGAAAGTGAGAAAGGTAAGTGAATAGGCCAGGCAGATGAGCTAGAAGGAGCAACAGTGTCCTGCCTAGCTGACCGTTAGACACATGATTGACTCACAGGGAAGGATTGGAAAGGTCAGGGAGGTACCCAGTCCTTTAGGTACCTCTGTCCGCAACCCCCTTTGCCTATTAATCTGCCTTTTTCCCTACCTCTCGTCGGTGGGCTAAAAGGGAGGTTGAAGCATTTAAGAACCCTAAATAAAGTAGGCTTTGAAAAACCTAAGCTTACACTACATAGAGGCTCAGAACTGTCTGTAACTCCAACTCCAGGATCCCACAGTTCTTTTGACCTACTTCTTGACACCCTGGCTCAATGGAACCCTATCTTAGGGTTTCCACGCCTGTGGAGAGATACTATGACCAAGGCAACTCGTATAAAGCACAGTATTTAATTGGGGCTGGCTTATAGTTTTAGAGGTTCAATCCATTATCATCATGGCATTCAGGTAGGCATGGCTCTGGAGGAGCTGAGAGTTCGACATCTTCTTCAGAAGACAAACAGGAGAAGACTGGCTTCTAGGTAGCTAGGAGGAAGGTCTCTCCAAGCCTACCCCCACAGTGACACACCTCCCCCAACAAGGCCACTCCCTGGGCCAACCATATTGAAACCACACAGATCCCCAAAGCTTACACATGGCTACCAGCTGTATGCAGTATTAACGGCAGGCCCTGGCAGAGTCTGTATTCTCTCACTTTCCTGCAGCCTCAGTGCTGGTGTAGCTTCTCTCCTGGCGGGGTGGGGTAGGGTAAAAGAGAGGCACCTTTCTTACATTCTTACTCATGCAGTCTCACCCGAGACCTGAGCTGAAGCTAGAGGAGCCACAGGTAGAGGACATTATTGCCTTGGGTTCTGGGACAGACACCAGCCATACATGGAACTCCTGTGTCAGAGTGGTAACCTGAAGCTTTGAACTCATTGACCTCAGGCACCTCCTTACACTGAGGTAGCTAGAAATAGAAGGACCTTCCCTCCTTAGCTTGTCTAGGCACCATACCTTCAACTATACCACAATCAAAAGGAAGTCCCAAAGTACACACAAGTGTTTAATGGACAGCTAACAATGTCAAGTGTTCCTACAGTACACTGGCTTTTTTTTTTTCTTTTTTTTTTTCGGAGCTGGGGACCGAACCCAGGGCCTTGCGCTTGCTAGGCAAGCGCTCTACCACTGAGCCAAATCCCCAACCCCAGTACACTGGCTTTTAAAATTTGTATTTGTTTTTGTTTTTTGAAAGAGGGTCGGGGTTGGGGATTTAGCTCAGTGGTAGAGCACTTGCCTAGCAAACGCAAGGCCCTGGGTTCAGTCCCCAGCTCCGAAAAAAAGAAAAAAAAAAAAGAAAGAAAGAAAGAAAAAAGAAAGAGGGTCTGTCTACATAGCCCTGGCTGTACCTGAACTCACTATGTAGACCAGGTTAGCTTCAAACTCACAAAGATCCACCTGCTTCTGCCTCTCAAGTACTAGCACTAAAGGCATGGGCATCTGCTGTTTGTTTTTTTAAAGATTTAGTTTGTGTATGTGTGTGTGAATGTATTCTGTATGTGTCCTCTGGAGAACAGCAAATACTCTTAACCATTGAGACATCTCTCTCAAGTGCGGGGTTTTTTTGTTAAATTTGATTTTATGCGTATGAATGTTTTGTTTGCAGGAATTGTCTGTGAATCACTTATGTGCTTGATGCTGGGGTGTGGGGTGGTAGGAAGACCAGAAGAGGGCATCATACGGTTGTGAGCTGTCCTTTGGGTTCCGGGAATTGAACCCTCATCCTCTGGAAGAGGAGCCAATTCTCTTAAGCAGTGAGCCATCTCTAGTCCTCTGCAATTTTTAAAAAAAGTATACGGACCCACGGTCTGCCCAGTTCATGAATGCAGAACCCACAGATACACAGGACAGTGCATCTTTCTTCCTGTCAGAAAACACGAAGGTCTTACCGCAAGTACAGAGCTTCTTCCCATTCCTGTGGCCATTCCCTTATCAGCTCATCTCAAGCTTTTGTAATTTAAAAACTATGGCATAGCATTAATTGAAGGACAAACATGTAGCTCAGTTGATAAGAGTACCAGCCTAACATGGAAGACGTTCTGAGTTCAATCCACAGCACCACATCAACTGAGCCCAGTCCCTCTGTAAGAACAGCTAGCATTCTTAGCTAGTGGGCCATCTCTCTCCAGCCCCTGCCAGCCCCTCCCTGCCACACATCTAAATCAATGTCCAATAGCCACCATGGATACTTGGTTTGGATGGTAGTTAGTCTTGGTGGTCAACTTAATGAGATCAGACTTAGTATGGAAACTCTGGAGATATCTGTGAAGGACTTTCTAGATCTAGTTAATGGTGGGGGGAAGACCACCCTGACTGTGGGTGGCACCATCCCATGGACTGAAGTCCCAGACTGAATAAAAGAGAAAGTAATTGAAACACCCACAGTCATCACTTTTGGCTTCCTGGCTGTGGACACAAGGTGACTGGCTGCCTCAAGCCTGCTCTCATATCTCTTCGACATAATGGACTGGACTGTACCCAGGAACCAGGAACCAAGGTAAACCTTCCAGAAGCTGTTTTCATCAGGTATCTGTCACAGCGACAAAGTAACCAGGGCAGATTAGTCTATTTCCTTCCCACTGTGGGTGCAGTATAAACCCTGGAGGGAAGGTCCAACCGCTACAGAATCTTCTAGGGTGGGCTGTTCCCATGTAGCACAGCGTTCATGGAGACTGGCCCACCTTCAGGAGGAAACCCAGCAAAAGGGAACAGGATGCTCAGCCAACAGCAGCAGCACGTTTTATTGCAACCAGAATCCCCTGGTCATGTGAGGAAGGGACAGAACAGGACACAAGACAGGAGATAGCATGCTTTATGGACCAGCACACACAGACCGGTGGGAAGCATACCCAATGATGCTGACATGGAGGGTAGTTGGAGAGGAGGCGGGCTCCATTTTAGCAGAGTCTTCCCCACAAGGGACCTGAGGGAAAGGGGGCAGTTGACAGTGCGGGTCAAATGACCAAAGAGACTCAGCAGTCTCTAGGGCAACTTCTGCATGGGTCCCCTGTGGATGTTGTTAGATGAAAACAAAGATATACTCTGTCCATTGAGAGTAGGGAAAACAAAGGCTCAAAATGACAGTCACTGGCCAGCACCCATAGGTGTGACCTGAGACCCTGACTCCTAGGTTAGGGCCATTGTCCATAGATGTCTCCAGGCATCACCACAGCCTGGGTGACCTGCCTGATCAGCCAAGGGTCTTATGTGGGGATCTGTACACGGCCTAGGTCCTGATCCATAATCTGGAGGACGTCATCCAGGATAGAAGGCCCCAGGTCCACATGCAGGGACAGCAGAGAGCTGGCATGGGACAGGAAGGGCTCCTCGGCCTCTGGCTCAGGGCTCATCCCATTGTGGGGCAAGCCAGCCTCTGGAACCCTCCAGATGTCCACATTGCCTGCCTCCTGTGGGGAGGACTTTGGAGAAGGCTGTGGTGATTCAAGGTGCAGGCGCGGAGGCTTAGGTGGAGCCTGGGTTGTGGGCAGAGTGAGGGCCTGAGGTCCACCAATTACTGGAAGGGAGATGGCATTTTTGAGCAAAGGTGACAGCCCGCCAGGGAGCTCTCGCCCACACACCGTGGTAGTGCGGGTAAACTGGAAGGGAAGGTCGAAGCTGCCATCCTCCTCAGCCTCTTCCACTGCTGTTCCTGGAAGGAGATGGAACTTGCCCTGAAGGAAGGAGATGTCCCCAAACATGTCATCTCCACCACCACTGCCAATGTGAATAGTGTGACGGAAGTCCCCAAGTGGCGGGCTGATCATGTCTGAGGAGAGCAGGTCCCGAAGCTTCTCTTTCTTGCCTTTGCGGCTGCCACGTTTCAAATAGATGGGGACCTTGGTGGACATGGTGACTTCAGCACACAGTCCTGGCTGCTCAGTCCTCAGTGCCTCTCAACACTGTCTGCCTACGACAGGCTCCAGAGGCCAATGTCCACTGTTGCCAAAAACAAAACAAAAACCGGAGGGTGAGATGTGATCAAGTTGGCCCAAGATATCAGAACAAGTTAAAGGCCAACAAAAACAGGGTCGTGAACGCACCCCACTCTCTTTCCAGGTGGATGAAATTCCTGTTGGAGAACCGGAGGCAGAAAGGTGAGATCTCAGCAGCGATGTGTTTTGCTCTTGTTCCAAGATTCTCTCCTTAGTCCAGAGTTGAGAAGCTGAAATAAAGGAACACATACGTGAGGAACAGGAAGACGACAGACAAAGCAACTGTTGAGTTGAAGTGCGGTGTATACCAATAACCCCAACACTCAGAAGGCATAGACAGGAGGATCAGGAGTTCAAGGCCGGCCTAGGCTACATAAGACCCTGCCTCAAAACAATACACAAGAAGCATTGGGGGTGTAGCTCAGTCACAGTGGTTGCCTCATGTGCAGGAGCCCAAGCTTAGCCCGGTCCTACATTCATTCATGCCTGGTGTTCCTTGAACTTGCAAGGTAGAGGCAAAGAGCTCATCCCTGACTACATACCAACTTCTGGCTGTGACACTGCAGGTATACAGGGATCCGTCTGAAGGGATGGAGAAAACTAAATGAGTGGAAAGGGGCAGGTGAGATGGCTCAGTGGGGAAAACACTTGCTGGTAGAGAAAGCCTGGAGACCTGAGTTCCAGGAGTTGTTCTCGGACCTCCTCATGGAGGCTATGACGTGTGCCTACACTCTCAAACACAATATAATAATAAAATTAACTTTTAGAAAAGCCAACTCTCCTGTGGGGCTTGGTGGATTACACCTTTAATCCTAGCACAAGGAAAGCAGAGGCAGGTAGATCTCTAACTCTGAGGCCAGCCAGGTCTATGTAGTTCAACTCTATCTTGAAAAGGAAAAAGAAAAAAAAAAAAGTCAGGTGGTGTAAACTTCTAATCCCAGAAATCAGGAGGCAGAGCCAGGCTGATGTCTGTGAGTTCAAGGCCAGCCTGGTCTAAACAGAGTTCCAGGACATTCAGGACTACACAAAGAAGCACTGTCTCAGGAAGAAAAAAAGAGGCATCTCTGATAACTTTTTTCATTTCTACCCTCCCTGTATCAGCGCTCTCTTTAGGGGACACCTAATAAAAAGTACGTGTCTTTACAGGCCCATGGTGTCTTACAGAATGATGCCAGGCCCCTCAATCCTGTTTTGTCTGTTTGTTTTTAAACAGCCTTTCACTCTGTAGCCCTGGTTGACTTAGCACTCGCCACGATCTGGAACACGATGAGATCCACCTGCCTTTGCCTCTCAAATGCTGCAATTAAAATGTTAGCCCTCCCCAAGACTCTCTTGAGGGGAAACTGAGGCCCAGAGTCTGAATGGTAGGTCCTACAGACTCCTTTCCCTGGATCCTGGCTCTGCTCATTGCTCCTGCCCAGGTATTCACTCGCATCCGGGACCTCCACCAGGTATGTTCTGCCACACAGGAAGTGCCTCATTGTACTGGAGTCTCATCATTGCTCTTAATCCCCTACTCAACTGAGGGTGGGGCGTTTGGAAACTGCCTCTCCTACCTGGGCCTGGTCCAGAGCTGGGAACAGGTCCATCCCAGTGAATGGTCAGTACCTCACACTGGATCCATCGTTCCTAGTTCCTAGTCCCTTTTCTCCGTGAGGTCAAGTCTAATGGAATCTGTCTGAACCTCCTTCCAGTCCCAGCACTGAGAGAGATGAAGTAGGGTGTACAAATACTTTTGGGGTGGTTGGCATTCTGCTGAGATTTTGCAAACACGTTATCACAACCCTCCTATGATCCCCCCCCCCCGAACATTAAAACTCTCTGGGCTGCCTGCCATGCAACCCCAGGCAGAGCCATGCCTACGGAGGAGCAGAGCCAGGCAAGTGTGAAGCATCAGCTATGTGTTGGGTTCCCACAGGAAAATGCGGAAACGTGGTCAAAAGGAGGCTATTAACTTTTGCTTTTAGATTTATGTGTATGAGTGGCTGCCTGCAAGGTTGTAAGTGCACCACAAGCACAGCTGGTGCCCACCGGTCAGAAGAGGGCGTTGCACGTCCTGGAACTGGAGTTACAGAGGGTTGTGAACTACCATGTGGGTGCAGGGAACCCAACCTCTGCAAAAGCAACAAGTGTTTTTAACCACTGAGCCATCTCTCCAGCCCTGAGAGGGCGCCATGTATTAAGAGGATTGACTACCAGTGTACCTGCCGTCCACCTCCATATATGCCAGCCTGGATACGGTCCTGTCTTTTGTTTGTTTTGTTGAGACAGAGTTTCTTTGTGTAGCTCTGGCTGTCCTGGAACTCACTCTGAAGACCAGGCTGGCCTTGAACTCGGAGATCCTCCTGCCTCTGACTCCTTTTCATTTTTTTAACCTTTATTTTTATTTGATGGGTGTTCTGCCTACATGTGTGTCTGTACACTCTGCGTGTTGGATATCCTGGGACTGGAGTTAGACAGGTGTGAGCTGCCTTGTGGGTGCTGAAAATTGAACCCAGATCCTCTGGCAGAGCAACTAATCCTCTTAACCCTTGAGCCACCTCTCCAGCCCCATAGGATCCTGTCTTATGAGAAATGAGAAAGAACAGGAAGGTCGCCCATGGGTTGACAGAGAGGTGTGTGGTCACTGTGTTGGAAGGAAGGTTGTCCCCAGTAGCTGAGTGATCTGCTACACTTTGCCCCATTGCTATAATAAAGTAATCTATATAATACACATGTGTGCGAGGGGCTGTAATGGTATCATTTCAGATTGACTTTCCCTCTCTTGTTTAGACCTTTTTGGGGGACTGAGACTCACTAGGCAGGTTTTTTTATTTTTTTATTTTTTTGGAGCTGGGAACCAAACCTAGGGCCTTGCACTTGCTAGGCAAGTGCTCTACCACTGAGCTAAATCCCCAACCCCACTAGGTAGTTTTGACTAGCCTAGAACTCAGAGATTAATCTGTATCTGCCTCCTGGATGTTGGGATTAAAGGTGAGCATCACCACACCCAGATTAATAATAATAAGTCAGGGGGTGCACTGAATAATGATATGGCTTGGTGGTTAAGAGCACTTACTGGGGCTGGAGAAATGGCCAGTGGAGAAAGAGCACTGACTGTTCTTCCAGAGGTCCTGAGTTCAACTCCCAGCAACCACATGGTGGCTCACAACCATCTGTAATGGAGTCTGATGCCCTCTTCTGGTATGAAGACAGCAGCAGTGCACTTGTATCTCATGTCCATCAAAAAAAAGCATTTACTGCTACTCCAGGGGACTTGGGTTCAGTTCAGACCCCACATGGCAACTGCAGATTCCATGGGATCTGATGCCACAGGTGTCCAGACTTATACACACTTACACACATAAATAAAATTAGAAATCTTGTTTATTTGTATTTGTTTGGGGTTTTGTTGTGTTTTAAGACAGGGTTTCTCTCTGTAGCCCTGGCTGTCCTAGAACTCACTCTGTAGACCAGACTGGCCTCTGCCTCCTGAGTGCTGGGGTCAAAGTCATGCACAGCCGCCAATGCTACTACCAGGCTTGAGAAATCTTTTTAAAAAACAATGTGTGATGCCTTGCAAGTGTGAGTGTCATCCTTGCACAGGGGTCACACTGAGCACCTCTGTATTGTCTAGTGTATATGCTGTTACAGTGTTCAGAGTTTTATATAAATGCAATTTTCTTTTTTGAGATGCTGTCTAAAAACACAAAGCAAAATAAATACAAATAAAAAGAAAGAAAGAAAGAAAGAAAGAGCTACACCCCAGCCATCGGGTTTCTTAATTTTATGTAGTCAGGAAAAAAACCAAAGCTATTTTTAAGGTGGAAAAAAAATGCACTGTGAATGTGCGTCGTGCTGATTTAACAAAGAAGGAAGTGGAGCGGTACCCTCCAGTTCCTTGGTAGGGGTTGGCGTGTGGAGGGCTTGACTGGTCCCCTCAAGCTCATTTAAGTCTACATGCAGAATCCTGTACAAAAGGCAAAGAAACTTGTCCAAGCTCACATAGCAGCTAGGGGCAGGGCCAGGATTGAAGCCAGAGGAGCCCATCCTCCTCCAACCTGAGCAAAAGAGGCATTTACCATTTCTTCTGCCTAGGCTAAGGGTGAGCAGGAAGAAGGTGGCAGTATGCAGGGCAGGGCAGAGTCCTGTCTTCATCCCTGAATTAGACCTTGCTCAGGAAACTCCGCCCCAAGGCCGGACGTCCCAGGCCAGTCATGTTGAGCCATAGAAGCTGGACACCTCCAACCCCCAGAGCACCTGCAGCCAGCAGGAAACAAAGGAATGACTTTCTAGAGGTAGATTCCACCTAAGTCTAGGGAAGACACATCCTAAGTCTTAGGATCTTTTTTTTTTCGGAGCTGGGGACCGAACCCAGGGCCTTGCGCTTGCTAGGCAAGCGCTCTACCACTGAGCTAAATCCCCAGCCCCAAGTCTTAGGATCTTGTTGCCACCACAGCAAACTAGAGGCCTGCTGACAATATCTTAGTCTGTTCTATTTGCTGGTGTGAGGCACTGGGTGACTCTCCCTTCCTTTCCACTGAGGGAGAGTCGGGATGACTGGTGAGAGCCTGGGCCTGGGCCTTCCCCACCCTCACTCCATCACACTAGATTGACAAGACAGCTAGGGTTTTTCCACAGCAAACTGGGTGTCCCTGACAGCTGTCCCACTCTGAGCCAGATGTTCCCGCCCAAATCCAGATGTGAGGAGAACAGAGGCTAAAGGGAAGGGTGGGGCCAATATCAACCACCCAGGAGAAAGCTGGGAATAACAACAAGCAAAATAGAAGATCTGGCCACCTCGGGACCCGGGACTCCAGCCTGCCATGGAGTTCTTACATGTTAACGCTATAAGGCACGTTGTGGTGGGTGCCACTACTGCCGTGGATAGCTGTTGGAGCGGAACCGCAGAGATATTAAGGAACTTTACCAAGGTCATCAAACTAGCAAGGGAAAACTCTGGTACCAAGGCCAGTCCATGTGGTTCCAAGGCAAGGGACCATACCTATGGTGATAGGAATGGGGGACAGGAGAGAAGCTATCATGTCTCCAGGCTTCCTCCATATAGTCAGATCTCCTGGCTGCCACTTCCCCAGCTTGCAATTGTGCTGTGCTAAAAGGAGCTCTGATTAGGGCAAGGCTGCCAGGAGGAGCTTCCTCCACCACTGGAAGGCAGAGATGAAAGCATCCCAGTTGTATGGGTCACTCTGGACAAGCCCCGCCTCCCTCAGAGAAAATGACTTCCTAGGGGCAGCTCACCTCTGGTCATGGAGAATGTTTAGCCCCTACTTACTCTGGATGTTCATGAAAATCCCCCTCTCTACATAGACACTTCAAAATTAATGGGCTCCCACACACTTTTTTTTTTTTTAAATACAGGATCTTACAGTGTAGACCGGGCTGTCCTAAAACTCACACCTTCTTCCACCAACCAAGTACTGGGATTAAAAGTGTACCACCCAGCCAGGCATGGTGATGAGTGCTTTTGGGAGACAGAGGCAGGCAGATCTCTATGAGTTTAAGGCCAGCTTGGTTTGCATTGTGAGTACCAGGACAGTGAGACCCTGTCAAACATTCAAGTTTCAAAAACAAAAACAAACAAAAAAACAAAACAAAAAGAAAGTGTGCCACCATGCCCAGCTCTAGGTGTGACGTTTGCCTCTTCTCTAAAGGTTTACTGAAAAGTTTTATGGTTTTGTTTTTTCTTTTAAAAAAAAGATTTATTGGGGCTGGGGATTTAGCTCAGTGGTAGAGCGCTTACCTAGGAAGCGCAAGGCCCTGGGTTTGGTCCCCAGCTCCGAAAAAAAGAACCAAAAAAAAAAAAAAAAGATTTATTTATTCATTATATACACATACACTATAGCTATCTTCAGACACACCAGAAGAGGGCACCGAATCCCATTATAGATGGTTGTGAGCCACCATGTGGTTGCTGGGATTTAAAGTCAGGACCTCTGGAAGAGCAGTCAGTGCTCTTATTCGCTGAGCCATCTCTCCAGCACCCCCCCCCTTTAAAAAAAGATTTATTAGGTTTTGGTTTTTCAAGACAGGGTTTCTCTGTGTAGCCCTGGCTGTCCTGGAATCCTGGAACTCAATTTGTAGTGTAGACCAGACCAGTTAAACTTAGAGATCTGTCTACTTCTAGAAACAAAAACAAAAAAAGAAAAAAAACTAAGTTTTTATTATTGTATGAGTGTATCATGATATGTGTGTGAGTGCACACACACTCGCAATTGTGTATGTAATACGGAATGTGTGTGGAAGTCAGAAGAAGACTTTGTGGAGTCCACCTTTGATGGGAACTCATCTCCAAGCTTGCTCAGCAAGAGGCTTCCGCTGAGACATCTTGCCAGCCCAAGAGGAATGGTTTGAAATCTAGTTCCACCTGGGACTCTGTGTCCTTAGGTAATGAACCTTTCCTCTTTGGGACTGGACTCACCTCTATCTTTAAAATAAGCTGACCCATTGCTATACTGGAAACAAGAGGCCTCTGCACAACAGATGAATCTATAGTCACTGTCAAAGGACATTCAGCAAATATCTGCAGGGCTTTCCTCAAGTAGTGGCTTCAACAAGAATAAAAACCAGGGGCTGGAGAGATGGCTCAGCGGTTAAGAGCTCCCCACTGCTCTTCCAGAGGTCCTGAGTTCAGTTCCCAGCAACCACATGGTGGCTCACAGCCATCTATAATCAGGTCTGGTGCCCTCTTCTGGTGTATCTGAAGACAGCTACAGTGTACTTATATATAATAAATAAATCTTTAAAAAAAAAAAAGAATAAAAACCAAACCCTTCTCACCTCCCAGGCGTGGATCTCCTCTTGTCAGCCCTGACAGAGCCAGCTCAGAATCTGGCTCTCCTGTAGCGGTCTCTCTGTAGTCCAAAGTCGCTAGGTGGCGCGCGCGCCCCTGCTATAACGCGGCGTTCTAGGGTCCCAAGGAGCATACCCCGTTCCAGGCAGACGCCCACCGAGGAACTGCGTGCTCCAGTACCCGAGGTGGATCGCCCATAGGCCTTTTTCTCTGGGTTGCATATCGGACCACAGTGAGGGTAGAATTGCAATTATCGAGGACCTTGCCCCCAAGATTCCCGATATCTGGGAGGGGCCTTGCCTGAGCTTCTCCGCCTGGGCTAAGTCTCAATGTCTGTTTGGCGCACGGCCAGACTTCGGACGTGCAGGCCCCCGCCCTCCCGGGAGTCCGGCTGCTCAGCCCTGGCTCCTGTTCCCGCGCCGACCCCTCCAGGTCCCCAGTCAAACGCTGCCCAGCGCGGCCCAGATCCATTTCAGTAATACTGCAGCTAAAGATAGGAGGACACCTAACCCTAACCCTAACCTCACTATCCGCTAAAAATATGGCCTTCAGCCCAGGCCGGGACACGGGCGGAAGAGAGGATGTTCCCAGGTCCCCGGTCTCCGACTGGCAAAGACAAGCAGCTAGAAGCTGCGAGACTGACAGCGCAGCGCCTTGAGCTCTGCTGGAGGTCATGGGTAGGGGGGCGGGAACCCAGACTCCAGGTAATGGACCTGATCTCGGCCAGAACAGAGTACCTCCTGACTAGCACTCTCTAGGGAGCTACAGGAGGCCCGCAAAACCCCAGTCCGAACTCACCTTGAGGAGCGCGGGCAAAGCAGCAGAGCTGTGCGGCTAGGATAGAGGACCACGGAGGGCCTGGGAACTTACAGTGCAGACCTTGGGCCTAAGCCACGCCCCCAGTACCAGGAGCCAATCCCGGGCTGCTCCTCTCGAATCCCCCACCCACACATCCCCGCCCACCGCGGCACCGCCCAGGTTCTCGCCTTTCTGCAGAGGCTCAGAGCCGGATTCCAAGAGTCCAGAGCCTCAGCCTCAGACCGCTGAGAGCGATCACCGAGGGGTAACAAGGGTGGATACACACGAGGACGCCAGCTGTTCGTTTGGAATAAAAACTTTAGGCTAGAAGCATTGGGCCAACGAAGGCCGGAAGAAAGAATTCTTGAGAAATCTCTGAGCATCCTTGGATGAGTTTCCTTGACGGAAGGACTGGGACCCGGGAGGTGCCTGCACTGTGACTCTACAAGAATGAATTGGGCTTTGCAGGGGCCTTACAAACTTAGGAGCGTTTTTGAAGAGTTTACCCTAACCTAGGAGAGAGAGTGATGAAGGGTGTGAGAAAGATTCCGGGTCGGGAGGCGCAGAGAAAAACAGAGACTCAGCCTGAGCTTGCCTGAGTTTGCTGTCCCGCTAGGTGGTTTCTGAGGTGGGCAGTTTAGGACAGGATCAGAAACAGTTATTGAAGGGCAGGTCCGAGATAAACCGAAGGAAACTTCTCATTGCTCCGTTTTGTGAGTAAATTAGTTGAATGTTTGTGATTAGGGAAGCTGAAGGGTCTGGACTGAAGAAATTCGAGGTTCCAGGCACAGGCTGGTACCCTTCCAAGTGGATAAGTGCTAAGAGGAGTGAGGCAAAAGAAGAGGCGGACAATTCTGGGAGGAGAGACATCAGGATGCTTGGCTTCCAGAGAGCAGATGTGAAAAGGGTATATGTATAGGAGGAAGGGAAGCTAGGGTTGGGGAGTATGTCAGGCAAGCCAGAAAGGTGGGGAGAATGGGAAGGACTGAGTCATTCTTCCCTAAGACGACCATCTCTGGGCCAGGGAGTACAGCTCAGAGGAGCTCAGTGAGTTCCCCTGTATGTCAGTCCTTCTGTTTAATCCCCAGTCGCACATGTACGGACACCACACACACACACACACACACACACACACACACACACACACACACATGCATACATTCACATACTCTTACACTTACACACATGCACCACTAGATCAAGAACTCCACGTTTTAACCTCTGGGACCATTTTGTCATGTGGGAAAAGGGAATTTCAATTACTAGGAATTATGATTGATTTGAACTCCTGGGCTCAAGAAGTCTAGTTTCCTCCACCTCCCCAAGAGCTGGGACCATCGATGTGAGCCACGTGTCCCGCTCAGATGACTTAACACAGAGATTGTCCTAGTTTAGGCATGTGATGGCCAATATCTGTAATCCCAGCACTCAGAGGGTGGAGGCGGGGGATGAGGATTTCAAAATTATTCTCCTCAGCTGTATAGTAAATTCAAGCCCTAAAGTAAAAGAAGACATTCTGAGTGAAGACTCATCAGGTCAGGGTGCTTGCGGCCAAGCCGCACGACCTCAGTTTCATTTCTGGGCCTACATGGTGGAGGGGGGAAGGAACCAATGTTTAAATGTTTTTCTCTGATCTCTGTGTGCTCCATGACACACACACGCCCCCCACCTCCACAAAGGTCAGTGTCATTTGTTTCTTGAGGCAGGTCTCTCTGTATAGCCTTGGTTGACCTGGAACTCACTATGTAGCCTTGCCTGGCCTTGAACTCACAAAGATTAACCTGCCTCTGCTTTCAGTGTAATTTTTTTTTAAAGAAAGAAAAGGAATAAAGAACGGGCCAAAATTAATTACAAAGGCCCTTACAAATAAAGCAGCAAGAGAATGAGAGAAGCAGCAGAAGCCACCTGACAGGGAGCTGGTGACCCTGTGCTAGAGAGCTGGGGAGGCTGGGGAGGCTGGGGAGGCAAAGGCACTGCCAGCCCGGTGTACAGTGTGAGTTCTAGGCCAGGCAGGGCTACAACATAGTGAGACCCAGTGTCAAAAGAGAAAAAGGAAAGAGGGGCACAGTGAAAGGGTTCGGCTCACCCTCTGAGTGCCAGGATTACAGACAGACATCATCACATGCTGTTTATTCAGTGCTCAGGACAGAACCCAGGGCTTTGTGCTTGCTCCATAAGCGCTTGGTAAACCAAACACGTTATCCCCAAGCCTGATGGCCTGGGTTTGAGCTGCAGAACCCACATGGCGGAAGAGAGAACCAATTCCCACAGGCTTTCTGCCAACCTGTACACACATCAATAAACACGTCATTTTTGTAAAATGAAGGGAAGGGCAGGTCAGGAAGATACCAGAGTGCTATTCTTAGAGATGAAAGAAGGGCTTGGGGGCCAAGGACCTCTGGACCTTCCAATGGCAGGAGAAGACAGAGACAGACAGGTTCTGCCCTGGGGCTTCCAGAGTGAACAGCCTTGCTAACATCTTCCCCTTAGCCTCACTGACCTTCTGACCTACATGACATGCTAATGAATTTCTGTGGCTCCACTGTTATTGTTTTAAGTTATGTTCATATGCCTGCCTCTGTGGGGATGTGTGCAGGTAGCCTCTGAGGGTACCTGAAGAAGACCTTATTACAGGTGTTTGGGGACTGCTTGACATTGGGTTCTGGGAGCCAGGCTCAGCTGCTTGGCATGAGCAGCACTTTAAGCACCGAGCCATCTCTCCAGCCCTGTTGTACTGTGTTAAGCCACCAAGCTTGTGTTAATTTGTTCCAGAATCTGTGGAAAATGAAATAAAGGAAGCTGAGAATTTAATCTTTTCCTGCCCGTCCCCCTCCCCCTCCCGCTTTTTTTGTTTTAATTTTTTTTTTTTTTGAGACAGTGTCTTACTACGTACGTAGTCCTGACTGACTTGGAACTCTGTGTGCCAGCATGGCTGGCAGTGTTTAATCTTCAGCTGACAGTACTTCATGTTCAGTTCCACAGAATGTATCAGTGCTAGTCTGATGGCTTAGAGAAAAACCAAGGACAGTCCAGGATAGAGTCCTGGGCCACACTGTGGTATGGGTGAAAGTTAAACTTTGAATATGCCCCTGAAAGAGATATGTTGGGAATTTACTCCCCATGGCAACCATGTTGGGAGGTGGGGCTGTTTCAGTCACAGTGCTCTAAGCCCACAAAAAGTTTAGTTCCAGCCTTGGAAGAATTGGAGGGTGGGAGCCCACTTTCTCTCTCTCCCTCTCCCCCACCTACCCAGTCTCCCTTCTGACTTCTGCCAGGGGATGAAGCCATATGAGGACCCTCACCAGATGCCAGCTGTTAGCCAGATGTTCTCAGAAAGTCCAGCCTCCAGGACCAGAGCTGACAACAAGACAGGAAGTTACAACAATGCCAAGCAACCAGAGCTTCCAGGGACTAAGCCACTACCTAAAGACTATACATGGACTGACCCTGGACTCTGACCTCATAGGTAGCAATGAATATCCTAGTAAGAGCACCAGTGGAAGGGGAAGCCCTGAGTCCTGCTAAGACTGAACCCCCAGTGAACTAGACTGGTGGGGGGAGGGCGGCAATGGGGGGAGGGTTGGGAGGGGAACACCCATAAGGAAGGGGAGGGGGGAGGGGGATGTTTGCCCGGATACCGGGAAAGGGAATAACACTCGAAATGTATATAAGAAATACTCAAGGGTTGGGGATTTAGCTCAGTGGTAGAGCGCTTGCCTAGCAAGCGCAAGGCCCTGGGTTCGGTCCCCAGCTCCAAAAAAAAAAAAAAAAAAAAAAAAAAAAGAAAAGGGGGGGTCTTAAGCTCCTCTCCAGGGACAAGGGCTGTACTGGCAACAAGCACCTCGAGGCTCTTTGCTCAGGGTAGCCAGCTTCTGTAGGGGTGGATGGTGGGTTGCAGAGGGTAAGTAGGGAGCTACAAAACACTCTGGGAATTGTTTTCGGTCACCTTGGATGAGAAAAACTTTTGCTCAGAGCTGTTCATACTGCTTGGATGGCTCCTTGGCTCTTGCTGTTATCCTGAGCAAGACAATGACCTGGTCTGTACCCAGAACGGCCTGGCCCTGGATTCCGTCCTAGTCCTGTGCACGGGTTTGAGGAGGACACTTAGCTTTTCCTCCGCTTATGAACAGGCTAGAAACACAGAGTCCTTGAAGAGAGTCCCAGCGGGCTGGGCTGTGCATGCATGGGATTGTGCGGACATACCTGGCATTGTCATTTGGTGTCTCACAGTTAATCATTTATAGAATGGAATTTTTAGTTGGGGCACTCTGGTATGTGCCTTTAGTCCTAGCACTGAAAAGGCTGAGACAGGAGGATTGCCATAATTTCTAGACCAACTTGGGCTACCTATTGAGTTCCAGGCTAGTCTACAGAATGATACCCTGTGTCTCAAAAAAAAATAGATTTTCAGTTACTAAATTAGTTTTCACACAACCCTCCGCATCCACCTCAGGCTACGTGGTGTAAAGATCTAGGTGTGTGTAGGGTGGAGCTGGACTAGCTTAACTCTTTAGGGACAGCTCCCAGCCTACACCCCGTATTCAGGTCGGACATCCCAGTTAGGATATGATGTGCTCATTGGGGAAGTTCTGGGGGGCACTGCTGTGACTGAGGAGTAGGACCCAGAAGGTACAGAGAAAGGCAGTGGAATCCATGATGGCTTGGCTAGAAGAGGGAATCTGGCTTCACTCTCAGCCCCCAGCCTCCCTGCCCCAGGACGGACGGGCCCACTAGATTCAGCCCTACGGCTTCCTCCCCACGGAGATGACCACACAGACTGACTCAGTCCTTCCTTCCCGTCCCTGCCACTTCTTCCTGGAAATTGCCCTCATCCTAGACCCTGACCTCTGCGGGCCCTAGAGGATACAGTCAGAAGCCCTCCCCCAAGGGTAGACAGAAGCGAAGTCCGTCAGTCCTCTCAGTTGGGCTGGAGCCAGCTCTCCACATCTTGGAAATACAGGGTCCCGAGAAGTAGATAAGACACCAGAGATGTCAGGGGCAGTCATCTTGGGGGCATCCAGGGAAGACACTGTTCTCAAGACGTGTGTGAGCGCCTTTTCTGGGTCACAGGGTGTCTGGGAATGGTGAAGTAGCTGTGTGCACCCCTGGGGAGCCTCTGATGTCCCAGCCCAGCTTGGCTTGCAGTGCCTGTGGCCTGAGCCCACCCCAGGCCTGGGCTGGATTTTTTTTCCTTGATTGTTTTGTGTTTCCTTCCTCCCCGGGACTCCTGCCAAGCCCTGCCCTCCCCTCCTCCCTTTTCGTTCCCTTTCAGAGAACTTGACATCCAAGGCTGGGGTTCCAGATGAGCAGTCACACATGGAGTCACCCTAGATGGTGGCCTCTGCCCTGGAGCCTTCCTTGGGAATTGGGTGGTAGGGCCTTCCTGGGGGACTTTCCTTTAGGTTTTGGGTTTTGGCCTCTAGTGCAGTATCATGGGGTTTTCCAGAGTGGTGACAGTCCTGTCCTAGTAGGGACAAGCCCAAGCACTTCCTCCTAGAAGCCTTTGGGAGTGTCTTGGCCCCATGGCTGCCACTGGTAATAAATGAAAGTGTCATTAGGGGCTGCCTTCATGATCGCCCAGGTATAGACTTCCTAGGTGACTCGTCATTATTAGGATATCATTCCGATCACAGTTTCACCCTCAGCCCTCCCACCTCTCTCTGGCTGGTGGTGTTGCAGGTGCGTGCAGACCAAGATCCTAAAAGGCCTTTTTGTGAGACAGGGTTTCTCTACATAGCTCTGGCTGCCCTGCAATGTACTGTGCAGACCGAGCTGGCTTCTAACTCACAGAGACCTGCCTGCCTCTGTCATAAAGGACATGAGCCAAAAAGCCATTTTTGCATTTGACCTTTAGCTCAGGACCTGCTAGTCTAGAGAAGACACAGTGGCCAAGCTAGACCCAACCTCTGAATAGCTGACGTAAACATCAGTTCTAAATCAGTTTGTATGTGAGATCATGTAGTCCCCAGGTGATTCAGCATCAAGCTCTGAATCACCGCCAGAAAGACTTAGTCAGTGGCTGGGTATCAAAAGAGCAAAAGAAGGGGCCTGCAATATGGTTTAGTGAGTACAGGTGCTTGCTGCAAAGCCCAGCAAACCTCAGTTCAATACCTAGGACACACCATAGAGGGTGGTGGAAGGAAAGAATCAACTTTCAAAAGTTATCCTCTGACCTCCACATGTGCACCATGAAAACACACACACACACACACACACACACACACACACACACACACACACACACACACACACACACCAAAACAGAAAGATTTGCTGCCAGGAATAGAAAAACAAAAAGGAGGGTTAACAGGGCTCCAAAGAAAGGGGACACGTGAGTACTGAGTGGGTATTAATGGGAGAGCTGGAGTTTGCAGAGAGCAGGAGGAAGCCTGGAGAGACTAAGATCAAGAGGACTTGGCACATACAGGGTGTGACCATAGATGAGACGACATTCAATAGAGCAAGAGGCAGAAGGGGACAGTAAAGGATGTACTGGTTACTTTTGTCAGCTTGACACAACTCAGAATTACCCGAGAAGAGGAAGCATCAAATCAGATCAGACTGGCTGTGACCATGTCATCCGGAGACTGTTGTAACTGTTGACTGGGCGGCACCATCCCTCAGCAGGAGGGTCTGGGCTGTAGCGGAAGCTAGCTGGCTATCGTCCCAACTTTCTGGTTTCCAGTGTGAGTGAGCCCACACCCCAACTTCTAAACGGTGGAGGTTTTTACTTGGCCAGTCTGAGCCAAGTGATAGTTCAGGGGTGGAAATGGGGTAACAGTAAACATGAACTTTGGAAATCCTGGGACTCTGAGGGTTCCAAAGGCCAAGGCTAGGGATGCTGGTAGCCAGCTCTGCTGCTGTAAGGGAAGGACCTGCCCGAGAATAGAGCAACACGGAAGAGGCAGATGTACTTCCTGTGTGGCTGCACACCTGTAATTCCAGAGCTCAGGAAGTGCAGGAGGAAGATCAGGAGTTCAAGGCCAGGCTCAGCCTCTGAGTTGAGTTCAAGGTTAGTCTAGACTACTCAAAACCTGCCTTTCCCTCCCTCCACATAAAGAATGCAGAGCCAGGAAAGTGAATCTGTGAGACTGTGCTCCTGGTCCTAGACATACCCAATGCGTTTTCCTTTTGTGCGCTAACAAATTCCAGGTTTTGCTCGGAGTTTTTGGTATGGTTTCTGTCACTTGTCACTGAGAAGTAAAGGCTCATTGTGTGACTAAGGACCAGAGATGATAGTCATGACAGTTGCTGAATGTGTCAGGAATGACAATAGGTGTCCTACAGGGGTACCCACAATTAGTTGTTTCTTCTTCTTCTTCTTCTTCTTCTTCTTCTTCTTCTTCTTCTTCTTCTTCTTCTTCTTCTTCTTCTTCTTCTTCTTCTTTTTTTTTTTGGTTCTTTTTTTCGGAGCTGGGGACCGAACCCAGGGCCTTGCGCTTCCTAGGTAAGCGCTCTACCACTGAGCTAAATCCCCAGCCCTCCTCCTCCTCCTCCTCCTCCTCCTCCTCCTCCTCCTCCTCCTCCTCCTCCTCCTCTTCTTCCTCTTCTTCTTCTTCTTCTTCTTCTTCTTCTTCTTCTTCTTCTTCTTCTTCTTCTTCTTCTTCTCCTTCTTCTTCTTCTTCTTTTTTTTTTTGGTTCTTTTTTTCGGAGCTGGGGACCGAACCCAGGGCCTTGCGCTTCCTAGGTAAGCGCTCTACCACTGAGCTAAATCCCCAGCCCTCCTCCTCCTCCTCCTCCTCCTCCTCCTCCTCCTCCTCTTCTTCTTCTTCTTCTTCCTCTTCTTCTTCTTCTTCTTCTTCTTCTTCTTCTTCTTCTTCTCCTTCTTCTTCTTCTTCTTTTTTTTTTGGTTCTTTTTTTCGGAGCTGGGGACCGAACCCAGGGCCTTGCGCTTCCTAGGTAAGCGCTCTACCACTGAGCTAAATCCCCAGCCCTCCTCCTCCTCCTCCTCCTCCTCCTCCTCCTCCTCCTCCTCTTCTTCTTCTTCCTCTTCTTCTTCTTCTTCTTCTTCTTCTTCTTCTTCTTCTTCTTCTTCTTCTTCTTCTTCTTCTTCTTCTTCTTCTTCTTCTCCTTCTTCTTCTTCTTTTTTTTTTTGGTTCTTTTTTTCGGAGCTGGGGACCGAACCCAGGGCCTTGCGCTTCCTAGGTAAGCGCTCTACCACTGAGCTAAATCCCCAGCCCTCCTCCTCCTCCTCCTCCTCCTCCTCCTCCTCCTCCTCTTCTTCTTCTTCTTCTTCCTCTTCTTCTTCTTCTTCTTCTTCTTCTTCTTCTTCTTCTTCTCCTTCTTCTTCTTCTTCTTTTTTTTTTTGGTTCTTTTTTTCGGAGCTGGGGACCGAACCCAGGGCCTTGCGCTTCCTAGGTAAGCGCTCTACCACTGAGCTAAATCCCCAGCCCTCCTCCTCCTCCTCCTCCTCCTCCTCCTCCTCCTCCTCCTCTTCTTCTTCTTCCTCTTCTTCTTCTTCTTCTTCTTCTTCTTCTTCTTCTTCTTCTTCTTCTTCTTCTTCTTCTTCTTCTTCTTCTTCTTCTCCTTCTTCTTCTTCTTCTTTTTTTTTTTGGTTCTTTTTTTCGGAGCTGGGGACCGAACCCAGGGCCTTGCGCTTCCTAGGCAAGCGCTCTACCACTGAGCTAAATCCCCAACCCCTCCTCCTCCTCCTCCTCCTCCTCTTCCTCCTCCTCCTCCTCCTTCTCCTCCTCCTCTTCTTCTTCTTCCTTCTCCTCCTCCTCCTCCCCTCCTCTTCCTTTTCTTCCTCCTCTTCCTCCTCTTCCTCTTCATCCTCATCCTCTTTTCCCTCTTTACCCCCTTCTCCTCCTTTTTGATCTTTCCAGACAGGATTTTTGTGTGCAGCCTTGGCTGTCCTAGAACTCACTCTATAGACCTGGCTGGCCTCAAACTCACAGAAATTCAACTGCCCCTGCCTCCAAAATGCTAGGATTAAAAGGCATGTGCCATCACCACCAGGCATTCCTTTTGTTGTTTAGAGACAGGGTTTCACTATGTAGCTCTGCCTGGTCTCAAACTCACTGGCTAGTCTTACGTCAACTTGACACAAGCCAGAGTTAGATGAAAGGAGGAAACCTCAATTGGAGAAAATGGCTCCATAAGATCCAGCTATAGGGCATTTTCTTAATTAGTGATTGATGGGGGACCCCATTATAGAGCTACCTCTGGGCGGGGCTGAGCTGATGGTTCTGGGTTCTATAAGAAAGCAGGCTGAACAAGCCATGGGGAGCAAGTTAGTAAGCAGCACCCCTTCATGTCCTCTGCATCAGCTCCTGATTCCAGACTCTTGTTCTGTTACAGTTCTTGTCCTGACTTCCTTTAATGATATGAAAGTGTAAGTCACATAAACCCTTTACTCTCCAACTCACTTTTTGGTCATGGTGTTTCATTACCACTGCAATAGAAACCTTAAGTAACCTTTCCGGTGGCGATGACTTCCCCATGAGAACATGCCTCTTGAAAAGGATCTCTTTCATCCCTCTCCAGGAGAGGAGAAGAGGAAACACAAGAAAAGGTGCCTGGTACTGAGCCCCAATTCCTACTTTATAGACGTGAAATACCCAGAATGCTATAAAATCACCACAGTGTTTAGCCATGCACAGACGGTAGTCTTGTGCGTTGGAGGCTACGATGCACTCTGTCCGCCTACAGCTGGAAAAGCAAGGCTGGCAGAAAGGTGCTTCTTCAGGAGGAAGCAGTGCTGAGAGCCCCTGATTCAAGATGTGTGGGAACCTTCCCAATAAACACATTTTGGATTAAAAAAAGAAAAAAGAAACCCTAAGTAAGACACCCACCATATAGACTGACTTTGAACTTGTGTCTAAGTCTCCTGACCCTGTCTCCTGAAGGCTGGGATTACAGGTTGTGTTCCCATGCTCAACCCAGATTCAGGTTTCTTTTTTCTTTTTCTTTTTTCCAACAAGGTATCTTTTGGTATCTTTTGGCCCAAAACTCAGTCATATCAAGAGTCGTTTCCCAGTCACCCCTGACCTCTAGGCACCCACTTCTCCCAGAGATGATGGCATGACCAGCTTTTACAGATTCTCCCAGAACTGTTAGTAAACATTTTTTTTTTTTTGGTTCTTTTTTTCGGAGCTGGGGACCGAACCCAGGGCCTTGCGCTTCCTAGGCAAGCGCTCTACCACTGAGCTAAATCCCCAACCCCAACATATTTTTTTTACCCAAATACTAAATATTTAGACAAGTTGAACCCCCAAATCCTGCAGGGACTAATGGAAGTCCCAGGGAAGGCACTGCTGGGGACAAATGACTCTGAAGGGGGTGGGGAAAACCATTTCTTGTGGGGCCTCTGCTGTTTTCTGTTGGCAATATATTTTGTAGACTGCCTGCTGTGGTTTGATATGCACCATCCCCTGAGTACACTCAGGATGAGTTTTAATTCCAGCCAGGCACGGTGGTGCAGGAATGTGATCCTAGCACAAGGTACTGAGACTGGTCTCGAACTCTATCCAAACTGAGACAACAGAGAACATGACTGTCCTTGTTCTTGGAGATCATATCATATCAATATCATAAGGGACACGCTACGGAGAACTTCAGGAATGAAGTGGCAAGAAAGTTGTGACTACTTTTGTTGTTAAAGGCAAGGATGGGATGTGGCTGGAGAGGTGGCACAGTGGCCTCTTTCTGTGAGAGAAAGAGAGCTGCTCTTTCACAGTGCGATCCCTAGCATCTGCAGTCAGGTGGTTCAAAACTGCCTGGAACTCTGGCTGCAGTGGGTTCTGACACCTCTGGCTCCTAGGGTACCTAAACTCACATACACATAGCCCCCGCCCCCCCCCACAAGTTAAAAATAATAAAGATAAATCGTCTTTTAGAAGCTGGTGAGAAAGCTTCTCCTTGTGATTTTCTAATGATGCCATACCTGCCCACTTGGGTTGTGGCTTCTTCCTTTAAATACCCTTTCTCCCAGCCTCTTGGGGTTGAACTCCTGTGCCCCTGCGTGGGATATGAGTTTCGACCCCAGTGCCCTGGTTCCTACCAATAAACCTCATGTTTATTACAGAAAAAAAAAAAAAAAGAAGCCAGTGAGATAGTGAGATAGCTCAGCAGGTAAAGGCACTTGACTAGAAACCATGATGACCTCAGTCCCCAGAACCAACATGACTGAAGGAGAGACCCAGCTCTCACAAGTTGGGTCTCTCACCTCCATATGCTGGCTGTAGCACGCATGCCCCATCCATCCAAACGAACGAACAAACAGACAAACAAACAAATAAATGTAAAAACCAAAAGGTTGGTGATGTAGCTCAGTTGGCAAAATCCTTGGCAAGTATGAGCGAGGCTCTGGGTTCAGCCGCTAGCACTGAATAAACTGGGCATGGTGGTATGCCCATGTAATCCCAGCACTCAGGAGGTGGGAGGACCAGGTATTCAAGGCCAGTCTCAGCCATATATTTAGTTTGAACAGGATATAGGGATAACCCCAAACCCTGTGACCCATATATATCCCTAGAGGCACCTTCTGTTATCAGAAAAATTCTAGGGGCCTCAGGCACTCATGGGAACAGCAGGCTTTAGGAGAACACTGCTTGGGGTCAGGCATGACCTTCCTGTCCATCTCTGCTTATGTGAGAGGTCGCCTGTGGCCCGCCTGGTAAGAGAGTGCTTGGAATACGCTCAGTGCAATAATGGTCAGAGGCGAGCCTCCTTCCCCAGTACTGCTCCTGCCAGGTGGACTGATGGCTCCTGCTGCTGACTCCCGTCATGTTCTTGCTCCTGTTGTGTGTGGGGACAGCCCTGGAGGCTCTGGGCATGATCAGGAGTGTGGAGCGGGCAGTGGAGACAGGGTTGGCTGGGCTCTCAGAGAGAAGTGTCCAGGAACCAGGGTCATTGGGGTCATGGGGAGCAGCTGTCCTTAAGACCTCTGAGGGGCCTCTGGGCCAGGGCAGCTGCAGGCCTTCAGCTGTCACCCTGGCTCTGGGCTCGGAGGAGCCTGGGGCTGGAAGAGGGTGGGGCTGGGAATGTGGAGCTGGCTTTGGTTCAGTCTGGTCTGAGGGCAGTCTACTCTAGGACCCTAGGCGTTTCCAGGGCATTCCCACAGGGAGCAGAACAGTTATGGGTATGTGAGAGTTGGCCAGTTGGCAGAACCCAGCTGATTGAGCCCATTTTGGACGTCTTTGGAGGTTTCCCAGTCCTTGCTCCAGATCCCCACCATGCTCCTCCAATCCCGACCTTTGCCCTGTGACTCTTAGGTTCAAATGCTGTTCAATGCATTCCTTATGGGTGAATTTATGATATAATACCCAACCCCTGCCAGCCTCCCAAAGCTGAATTGGACTAGTAACCATGTCTCAGCTCCTAGCAGGACAGTGAGTGTTCGTTCTTCCCTTTCTCTCCTCTCAAGCACAGGCTGGGCTGGTTCCCAGGACTCAAGTCATCCTCGTGGGTCGGCTGAGTGCATTGATGTCTGAAAGATGGGGCTACACAAACTCATGATTCAGAGTCCAGCCCCCTGGCTTCCACCATTCTGGAACCTCAAACTTCTTACAACAACTTTATACATTTAAGCAAAGCTCACAGGTCCTTAGAAGGTCCTTTCCAATTTTGAACTCAATGTGTAGCTGAGGCTGGCCTCACCTCTTTTGTTTTTGTTTTGTTTTTCAAGGCAGGGTTTGTGTAGCCTTGGCTCTGCTGGAGCTCATTCCGTGGACCAGGTTGGCCTCAAACTCAGAGATCCACCTGCCTCTGCCTCCAGTGCTGGGGTAAAGGGCTTGAACCACCATCGCCTGGGGGCCCAGAGTCTTGATCTTCTTTTTTTTTTTTTTTTTTTCTCTTTTCTTTTTTTCAGAGCTGGGGACCGAACCTAGGGCCTTGCGCTTGCTAGGCAAGCGCTCTACCACTGAGCTAAATCCCCAACCCCGAGTCTTTTTTTTTTTTTTTTGGTTCTTTTTTTCGGAGCTGGGGACCGAGCCCAGGGCCTTGCTCTACCACTGAGCTAAATCCCCAGCCCCCCCGAGTCTTGATCTTCTACCTAGGACTACAGATTAAGCTACCATGCCACTATGTCTGGTTAGTCCAGTGGTTTAGGTCTGTTTGTTTTTCAAGACAGGGTTCCTCTGGGTAACAGCCCATCCTGGACTCGTTTATAGACCACCTGCCTCCGAGTGCGAGGCTTAAAGGCATAAACCACCACAACCGGCCCAGTAGTTAATTTTAAAACTAAAAAAATTTTTATTTGGGATATATGACAAACTTCATTTATGTTGTTTTTTTTAAATGATTTTATTTTTAACTTCATGTACTTTGGTGTTTTGCTTGCATGCATTATCTGTATGAGGGAGTTGGAACTGGAGTTATAGACAGTATAGACTGTCATGTGGGTGCTGGGAATTGAACCCAGGCACTCTGGAAGAGAAGGCAACCCTCTTAACCACTGAGCCATCTCTCCAGCCATAATTCTGGGGTTTTTAAAATAATGTTTATTTTATGCGTATGTGCTGGAGTGTGTCTATTCATCATGTGCTGTCCCAGCTTGAGACAGAGCAAGGAAGGCTTTGTCTCAACAAAACCAAAACCAACCAACCAGCTGAAGGGATGGCTCAGGGGCTAAGAAGAACATTTGCTGCTGAGGGAGAGGACCTGAGTTTGGTTCCTAGCACCTACACGGCAGCTCACAATCATCTGTAATTCCAGGAGATCTGATCGCTCTGACCTCTGCAGGCTCCTGCATGCCTACACACGATGCACATACATCCCAGGCACACATGTGTCAAATAAATGCTCTTTTAAAACTTCAAAAGTTGAAGTTTGCAGCTGGAGCTCTGTGAGTCCAGGACAGTCAGGGCTACACACACAAACTGTCTTGAAAACAAAACAACAAAACAAAACAAAGAGAGAAAACAACGTAAAACCTCACCATTCCTACTCAAGACCTCTCTGGCAGGTTTAGAAGTTCTGGGCTGGAGGGAGGAGCTGATGTGCATGCACAGAACCATGAGGTGGTTCAGTCAGGCCCAGGGCCAGCAAAGTGAGGACTCAGCTCACAGGAAGTGAGTGGGGCTGAGGAACCTGGGGTCAAGGGAAGGAAACCACACCTGGGGTGACTCCAGAAAGCAGGGCAGATGGAAGGATCTAAGGACCAGTGTCCTGGCATCGGCCCAGCCCCCCCACCCCTGGGTGCCCCTCAGGGCTCCACCTCCCTTGCTTTGCTCCTGGCACTCAACTGAGTTCCCACGAACGGGAACTATGAGGGGCTTTTGTTCCCTCAGCAGCTCTGCCCTCCCAGAGAAGGGGCTTGACTCCTAAAGGGCAGCCATGCCTGAAAGGGGAGAGAGCAGTTGCCCTCTGTGAGTGACAAAAGTGCCTTGGGTAGGAAGCAGAGTCATCACTTTGTCCTCAGCTCTTGTGTCACGGGCACACTCTGAAGTTGACACAAATGGAAGTTGTAAGGCAGATGGGGCCCTCGTCAGCCTGTGCCTTCCTTTACAAGTACTTCATCCAGTTTCAGAATCCTACATCCAAGAGCAGGCGCACAGGCGAGGTCCACCAGCAACAGATGCTGTAGAAGAGTGTCGGACAGATGAAGTAAGGACCAGGAAGGCAAGCTGGCAGTCATTTGGCACCAACTTCCTGACAAGAGCAAAAGAAACCTGGTGCCGCACCCTTTTTGTTTGGGTCTTAAATGCCTGCCTGGCTCTCCCAGATCATCTCCAGCCCCATTTAACTTGTACCCAGGCAACAGTCCGGGGCTTTCATTCATGCTTAGTGACAGAGTCCCCTTGACTCACTTGAAGCCCCTCCCACTGCTACATCTCCATTTCTTCCTAAGCCTCCAAATCTTCCGAGTCTGGACTTTATGGTGAGGCAGTGGCAGGACCTCACTATTCCCACAAACCTTCAGAAGCAACATGACAATCACTAAGTGTCCCCACAAGAGCTCTTGGACTCCCGTGATAAGGGCTAAGTGGGAGGGCAGCAGGATGGAGCTGGAGGCTGTTCACCACTGCCCAGTAGTTTAATCTTCCCAGACCATTTCTAAGGCAAGGGGGGGACAGGCTGAGAGCTCACGCTCGGCTTGGCTAAAACACCAAAGCTCATATGTGCCATGCATGCCACTCCTGAGGTTGACAAGTCACCCTGCACTGTGGACCATTAAATGTTTCCTGTGTTTAGAAGCCAGAGGAACAAGGGTTATTGGCTCAAGCCAAGGTTGTTTTTAAGTCTTTCCTTTAAGGCACTTAACTCACAATGTTGACCAGGTTGGTCTCAAACTGAGAGATCTCCTTGCATCTGTCTCCCTTATGCTGGGATTAAAGAGATACCCCACTGCCTTAGGGTGTCCATTGCTGAGGAAGCACCATGACCAAAAAGCATGTTGGGGAGGAAAGGGTTTATATGGTTTATATTTCCATATCGATGTTCATCCTTGGAGAAAGGAAGGAGACCGAACAGGAACTCAAGCAGGGCAGGAACCTGAAGGCAGGAGCTAATGCAGAGGCCATGGAGGGGTGCTGCTTAGCGGCTTGCTGCCTATGGCTTGCTCGGCCTGCTTTCTTATGGGATCCAGGACCACCAGCCCAGGGATGGCACCCACCCAGAACAGGGTGGGTCATCCCCCATCAATCACTAATTAAGAGAATGCCCTACAGATATGCCTACAGCCATATTTTATGGTGGTGTCTTCTCAGTTGAGGTTCTCTCCTTTCAGATAACACTGATTTGTGTCAAGTTGACATAAGACCAGCAGTGCAGCCACCATGCCCAGCCTAGCACTTTCACACAAGGTGAAAGAAGCAGTTCTCAGGAGGGGCAACCTGTTCCCTGATGCCTCCTCCCATCAGAGGTGAGAAGCACAGGCTGGCTCTGTAAGGTCCCATGTTAGTCAAGGTTACCCCTCACACTTCCCAGGCCTGCCAGCTGGGTCTTCCCTCCTGGTCTTTGTGAGGCAAGACAGCCTGCTTATATGGGGCAGAAATCTGTGCCAAACTCAATCTTTCAGTCTATCCCCAGAGGCCAGAACATATGGACAGGGAGTGTCCCGGGAATCCTGACCTTACCAGAGAGCTCTGGGCTATGGGCAAGTCAAAGTTACTGCCGAACCCAGCAGAGAGTGACCACTGACTACAGCGGAAGGCCTATCAAGGCTGCCTCCTCCAGATGGAGAGGTGGGGCTGAGGCTACAGCAACGTGAGCTGCGGTACACGAGACACAGCACAGGGAGAGCCAGGCAGGCTGCCAGCTGCTCGCTCTGCAGCCCGGTTCCTCCTCAGCAACTGTAGCCTGGGGACTCTGGGAGGATACAGGGTAAGGCTGGAAGAGTTCCAAAGGGCTGGACCAAAGCTCTGCCTTCTCTGGACATAGGTCAAGTAGACAACATTCCTAGGACACTACTCAGGAAAAAAAAGATTAAAATCAGTTATACTAAAAAATTTTTTTATTTCTCCACACGCTGTTTGCTTCATACAGAAAATCACAATGTTTTCCTGCCTTTCTGGGCGGGCTGTCTCCATAGATGGTTCACGTCTGGACACCTATCTTGTGAAGCAGGAGAGAGGCAAGAAGCATGATCCAGATCAAGGCCCCGCTGCGTGGGGTGAGGAGCAGCGGGGGCTGCGATCGGATGGCGCAGCCCTGAAGTCCTGACCTTGTGGCCAGATCCTTGTCAGGTACCCTGACAGTTTGGTCACCAGGGGGTCGTACCTGGACTCTTGGTGTCTGTGAGGCCAGACAACCCAGGCTGAAGACTCAGATTCTGACCACCTGCGCAGCCACACTCAGCCCCTGCCTCCCCTCACTGTCCGTGCCCTTGGGCTGCCTCCTGAGGTAGAGGCGGCCAAAGGTGCCGCCCACTTGTCCTTTGGTGAGCCGTCCAGGATTCATACAGACACAGCCGAAGATGTCCTGGGAAAGAAAGGCCGCCGGGTTTAGAGGCCTTCACTGGGTGTAATATTGTCAGAATCTTACACTGTGTTTTAGAAAACAGAAACAAAGGCAACCACGCAGGCAAGTATGTTCACTTGTAAGTGGAGAGTCTCTGGGGCAGAACAAAGAATGCAGTGGCCTCTCGGGAGAAGGAGCTCCCATTCTTGAGGGGCAAAGCTGAACCCAACACGTGCTTGTTTCCCACATGAAGGACATATCTGGGAGCTGAAATGGGTGTCACACTCTGTAATCTTAGCGCTCAAGGCTGAGGCAGGACAAGTCAGGAGTTCTAGAACACTCCAGGCTGTAGAGACCCTACTTCAAAACGCTCCCTCCCTTGAAAAGCAGACAAACCACTGTTTAAGAATGGACTGGACCTAGCTTGAAAAAACTGGTGTGTTGGACTCCCTGCGAGGGAGTCAATACTGAGGCAGTTGGGCCTGTAGATTAAGAGCTTCGTTTTTTTTTGGGGGGGGGGGTTCTTTTTTTTTTCGGAGCTGGGGACCGAACCCAGGGCCTTGCACTTGCTAGGCAAGCGCTCTACCACTGAGCTAAATCCCCAACCCCGATTTAGAGCTTCTTTAAAGTACGGTTGGCTAAGGCCATGGGGAGGTCAGGCCAGAATTCAGGGGAAGGCAGGCAGACAGGCAACACATTCCCAGGTCACCTCGATGTGGCCTGTACCCCTCACCCTTTGACACCTAGGCTCTGCTCAGGTGGGTGTGTGCTACTTGCTCATGTTTCCTTCCACCCACGGACTATCTGCCACCCCCAACCTCAGCAATCAGCTCTTGTGCTGACCCTGAAAGGACACCGTCCCTTTCAGTAGACCCAGTTAGAGCAAGTGCCAGGTAACCTGAAAGGAAAAGGCAGGTTCTGATGTCTCTGGAACTAAAGTCAGTTCAAACCCACCTTCACGAAGTACCTCAGCTCTGATGGCACTATGAAAACATCAGGGGTGACCGGCAGCTGGGCATAGGTATAGAAGTTCTCGTAGTCTATGGCCATGTCCTCGTGGGGTGGGTAAAGTGGGTAGTAGCTGTGGGGATGAAAGAGCCAATTCAGGAGCCCTGGGTGAGGCTCCCACTCCCAGTTTCCACACCGCCCGTAAGTGTGGCCTGGCTTTTATTCTTCCATTTGAGAGGACAGAACTCAGGTTTGTCACCACAGGGTGAAATTTCCTAGTGGCCCTGTGCAGGGTCCTGACAGTCAAATAGTCCACAGCTCCCATCTAATTACTCGTGGGGTTGGCAGGACACTCACCTTCTCTGCGTCAGGATGTGCTTGAGGATTCGGCTGAATCTGTCTGAAGTCCCAGAGGAGCTGAGGAAGGCAGAAAGCAATGGGAAGGAGGAGGAGAACCAAGTTTCATAGTCAGTCCTCTTCTGGGAGGACCCTCGGACTCAAGCCAACTAAGAGAAGCTGAGCAGAGAGGACAACTCCAGGGGAAGCTCGGAGTCACACTGCAAGCAGCTGGCTCTTTCCCAGGACAGGGCAGCAGGGCACAGGGCTTAGAGGGAAAGAAGAATCCTAGGAATCAGGATATGGGAGGCCTCGGTGCTGGGGCCCACACTGTCTCACACAAGACAAGTCTAGCACCATGAAACCACACACAGCCAGGCAACCGTCTCACACCCCCGCCAAAGCACACACCCAAGGGCTGACCTCCTGGTTCATCCCTCTCTCCCGGCAAGGAAGGTTTGATAGAAAAACCAACTGTGTAGCCTAGGCGCCAGGTCCGGTGGCATCTGGCTGAGAGCCCCACGTTCACTATTCTGGTAAATCCATGGGAAACCTACAGAGGAACCCTGGAACGCTCAGGTCACAAACTGGGAAGGTAAAGAAAATAACCGGGCTGGAGAGATGGCTCGGTTAAGAGCACAGACTGCTCTTCAGAGGTCCTGAGCTCAATTCCCAGCAACCACATTTTGGCATACAACCATCTGTAATGGGGTCCGATGCCCTCTTCTACTGTGTCTGAAGACAGCAACAGTGTACTCACATACATAAAAAAATAAATCTTTAAAAAAAAAAAGATTTTAACCAGAGCCAAAAATATGAATTTCAGCGCCTGGGTGTTTCCATCAGATAGAACAGACTTGGCTCTTTGGGGCCTCACATGCGGTAGACTAGTGACAGCAACAAACATAGCTGTCTGCCTGTCTGCCACCTTCAGCAGACAGAAGGCTGCATTTTTGGTTCAAGCATGGCTCCCACAACTCCGTTTCAAGACTGTCAAGTAGCATGGGGGATGTGGGTGGGGGGCGGTGTCTTGGTGATGACAGGGACAGGATGCAGGGAGTCAGCCGTCTTCTTACCTACAGATCTCCTCGGCCCCAATGTGGAACAGCAGGTCCGTGGATGTCAAACCAAACATCACCCCATTTATGGAGAGGTTGCAGGGCTCTGACACAAACTGCACTCGCTGAAAGGAGGAGCTGACATGAACACTTGCATCCAACAAGAGAGCTCTTCCCCACCGAAGATGGGGCCTGCAGACCACTGGGGACCAAGCCAAGTGCAGCAACCTATGACACTTATGCTGGGCACTTAGGGGCTTTGCCCGATCCTGAGAGGGCTCCTCTGCCCTCACTGCCAGGGCTGTCTTCACCCCACCCACTGCTGGCTGGCCAGAGGTGGGCAGGCACTGGTACCTTCTTGTCCTCTCGAGGCAGTTCGGAGAAGGTGAAAGGTGGCTGTGGGTAGACTGGCTCGTGGTGCACATCCCTCAGAGACGGGACAAAGACAAGGTGGGAGCCGGAGCTGCTTGGTCAAAACAGAGCACAAGAGGGCCCAGAACTGAGTCAGCAGACCTGGGCCACAGGTGTGTCCCTTACCTGGCAGTCCCCCAGGGAGACTTGATGGTACTGCACGCTGACCAGACCCTATCTCCCAAGACCCTGTGAAGGGAAGGCAGCCTCCCGGCACAGACACTTATCTATCTGGAGCTGGTGCGTACAGCTAGGACACACCGTGTCTTGATCTTGTGACACCATTACAGGGGGAACTGTTGTCTGGTGGGAAAAGGGGAACAGCTGTGACCTAGAGCTGGGCACGGAAGGTACACGCACGGAATCCTGGGCCCCGGGAGGCAAGAGGGCTGTTAAGAGTTTGGGGCTAGCCTGAGCTCTGGAGTGAGATCCTACGTGAGGGGGAGCCTCAGGACTGGAACTAGAGCTAAGGTCTGACCTCACTCCCCAGGGCACTGGTAGCTTGCGGGCTCCGACACATGGCTGGGGCCATACAAGTAAGGGCAGGGAAGAGCGAGGCAAACTGGTTAGATCCTGAGGCTGCCGCCCTCACACCTTGAAGATCAACCCAAACCTTTCCATCAACAAAGAGCTAAGCCAGGTCTGCTGGACACTGAAGACAGACACTGTCAGAGGGCCAGGCACCTCCCCACTGGCGTCAGGAAATGCCGTTTGTGCTCAGCAAACTGACGCTAAAGAAATCCTGCACAGCGGCAGCACAGGCAGCTGCTCCTTTGATGGGGACAGGAAAGTCTCTAGGGTTACGACATGGGGCAGAGAAAAAGCTGAGGCTCCCAGGGCCAGCAGTTTCCATAACCACACAAGAGAGAAAAGGGAAACCCATTTCTTTGATTTCCTTGTCATCCTTGGCAGAGGCGGCCGCTGTAAAGCAAAAAGGTGTAAACTGTTGCTGTGAGCACACGCCTGGAACCAGCCAATAGCTGTCACTTGCAGCCCCTTCCTCCTCATGCTTAAACAATGACAGAGCTCTGGCGCGTCTGGGCTGGAGTTACAGGTAGCTTCCAGCAGCTTGATGCAGGTGCTGAGAACCAAACTCCCACCACTGAGCCGCCTCTCCACTCCATAGGGACTTCTGACACACCATCAGATACTGGGGACCTGTGCATTGTAACAGACCACCAGGCTCTCGAGACCAAAGGTACCTTTCATATCACTCACAATCTCTCTGTCACCAAGTTCACTGCCACTGTCCAAGTCCACCATGTGGGTGCTAGAGTCTGGTGAACAGGTCAGGGAGGGAGTTGGAAGGGGTGACGGAACTCTAAAGGTACAAAGGACTGGGGGGGGGGGGCAGCTGTTTGATCTCACGGGACTGAGCTGCTCTCCAGGACCAGCTTCAGGAGAGCAATGGTTAAGGAGGAAACGGCCGGAGGCCGTTTGGCTTGGAGCTGGCTATGGGGGAGGGGCTAGGAAGAAAATCCCAACTATGTGCAGCGTGGCACAACTTCACTTCATACATCATGGTGGGAGGGTCTCACTGCTGTCACTTGAGCAATGAGGCACACCAGGGCTCTCTGCTGCTACAAGGGAGGTCGTGCACATCTGCCAAGTTCTGAGAGCTTGGGGTTCTGCATTTCTGACCCAGCCCCGTTTCTATACTGCTCTGGCAGGGTGGGGCTGCTCCCCTGCCCTGCAGCTCACACTAGTCAGGAAAGTGCCTGGTGGCGCTGGGCGCTGGCCCCCGGGGTAACAATGCTCGGTCTATTCTTTGTTTATGCCACTGCTATCAATAGCACATGAGATGAGGGACCAAAATCAGAATCCACCTCATGTCGGACGCACCAGCCAGCGCTGGGTGCTGCTCCAGGGCCTCTCCTGCTTTTTCGGGGGTGGGGGTTGGGGTTATCTTCTGAGGACTTCCTTTCTGCATTCCCAGCTGGGCCCTAGCAGCCCTCGGAGCAGAGGGGAGGATATGTAACCCTCCATTTGAGAAGGGAGAAGGATGGATGCACCCAAGGGCTCAAGTCTCCTGGCTCCAGGTCTGATGCCAGCACGCGGTTGTATTACAACTAATCAACCTGGATCTGTTCTCAGGACAGAAGGCGGAAGGAAGACCTTTAAAAACCACCTTTGTTACAGGTTTGCTTTTAAAGCTCAGCCTCAGGGATGTTTGTTTACTATGAGTTCATCATCAAGAGAAAACAAGTCCCAGGAGCCCGCCCATCACTCCATTTTCTTTCTGACCCAGCCAAACGAAAAGGACAGAAACTGGGGGGTCAGCTTCCAGTGACTCTGCCTCTAGCTTTAAACTCTTCCTGGAGCTGTGAGGCCCACACTAGAACCACAGCGCTGATGTCAGTGCTGGGGCCTCACAGTCCTGTCTTTCCAGCTATGCTGAAGATTCAAGATCCACCCTTACTCGTCTCCCACCCATGGCTCTAGCCCCTGGCAGCCATCCACCACCCTGGGGAGCACTGACTCAGGAAAGGAACTTGGGTTTACCCCAAAACATTCCCTTCGTGCAAGGAGAGGCTTATGGCCTCTCAGGATTTCACTGTCAATCAAATGCCTCCCCAACCCTGGGAATATTCCCATGGAGTCACTGCTTATACGAGGGGAAGTGAGAAGGGGAAGTGAGGAGAGCCCAGGAAGAGGGAGCAAGTGAAGCTCGTCCTTTCACATTTGTTTTTCTGACTTACAAAGATGCCCTTTTACCCTCTGTCCCAGCGCTCGAAGCTCAAGGGCTCTATCTGATCCCTGAGTTCAAAAGGGCAGGAAGGACAGGGACAACTGTGACTTTAAAGCAGTTTCAGTTTCCCACTGGTGGGACAGGGACAAGTGCAACTTTAAAGTAGCTTCAGTTTCCTACTGGTATTCCCTGAAAGAACCTAGAAAGCTCCAGGTTCTGTCCAGTGTCTGGGATGCTAACCTTCTCGTTCCTTCGATAACTGTTCTCAGGCACTGCTTGAAAATGTCTTCGAATGGGCTTGTCAACTTACAGTTCTGCAAGAAAGGAAAGGAGGTGCACTCGGGGCAGACAGGTGGGGTCTACTCAGGGCTAAAGCTTGTGGGACGACCCTGAAGGGCTGAGTGGACACAGGGTAACGATGAGAAAGATGGGAGCCAGGCACAGAGTCTGGAGCTTTGCAAACCCAGCACTCAGGAGGGTGAAGCAGGATTGCTGTGAGCTCCAGACTAGCCTACGATACAGACCGAATTCTAAGCCAGCCTGGCTCTAGTCTCTCAAACAAACAAAAGCGGGGGGATGGAGAGGGGGTTGGAATACGGCTGCCCATCTGCAAGGAGTGGAGTCTAGATAAGGGAAGAATTAATCCTCCTGCACACAAGCTGAGAATCTGGGATGAAGAATGCCTTGAAATCTTTTCTGTGGAGGAGAAACACCTGGCAACAAAGGCTAGGAGGCCCGGGCCCTTGACCAAGTTCCCAGGAAGGACCATCTGTACTTTATGAATCAGAGGACCTTAACACGTGACCTACCAGTTTAGAGCAGTAGTCACAGAACACAGCTTCAGTCTCTGCCTCTTTAGCGCAGTAGGTAGCGTGCCAGTCTCTCAGGGGACTGTCAAAGCCCAGATCCACCTGCATTTGTTACTGCTTTTGCGCCTGAGCAGTTTAGTGGTATTAAGTGGTATTCCCTCCCTGAGTTCCAGACAGTCTGGTATACTAGTGGGATGGAGTCTTCAAATTCAAGACATTTATTAAACATGGCCAGTGACAATGTTTTCCTCATTAGCTACTGGGCTGATGGAAGACTGCCGCAGTTACAGACTCCCAGAGAGGAAACTAAGAGTCTAGGGTGAGTGTAAGTACCCAGCCCCTCCCCCATGCACTCACCTCCACTTGTTCATGCTTAGCATCCAGGAAAGGGCCGAACTGTGAATGACAGAGGTGGGGAGAAAGCACCCAAAGAACAAATCAGAATCGTCCACGGCTGCAGAAGCCTTTAGACAAAGTGTCTAAGAGCAGTTCCCTGCCCAGCTCCACCTGTCCCCTGGAGAACCTGGGGAGTTAGCAGATGGGCCAAGGAGCATTTGAGTCCTGTTCCCTCAGGGGGCTTCCCAGGGCCCTCTATCCCCTGCAGTTGCCCCAAATGACAGCGGGCTCTTTCCAGTTTTCTACACCTAGCAAGAACAACAGACCGCTATGTTCCCAGTAGTATTTTAGCATAAAAAAGAGATTAGTTTGAGATCAGGGTAGCAAGACAGAGCAAAAATCTTGCAAAACTGGAGGATGGCAGTGGTGCTGGGCCTCAGGACTTGCAGCTATGGAGTGGGTATAGGTGCAGATTTTACAAAATCCCAGCACTTGGGAGGTAGAGTTCAAGGCCAACCTGGTCTATGTAGTGAGACACTGTCTCAAAAACAAAAAGTAAGAAAACAAACTTTGTAAAGGGATAGACAGATGCTTCCTTTCTTTTCTTTTTCTTTTCTTTTCTTTTTTTTTCAGAGCTGGGGACCAAACCCAGGGCCTTGCACTTGCTAGGCAAGCGCTCTACCACTGAGCTAAATCCCCAACCTCCAGATGCTTCCTTTCTAAGGCCCACCTCGTTCCCATCCTCACTGCCCTCCTGAACACAGGGGACCTACCAGGATGCAGACATCTGGCCGGTCATGGTTGATGGTGCTGATCAGATCAAGCAGGGGGTCGTATGTGATGCTGTCAGAGGTGGTATAAGGCCCACAGGCAACTAACACCATAGTCTGCTCAAAATCTGAGACAGAAGACATTGCAAGGTCACGAGGAGAAAGAGAACAGGCATTGGGTGGACTAAGCAGGACCACCGAGGGAAAATGCCACAGGATTTGCATCATTAAGTCCCATGAGGGCAAGTCTGGGGAATCCAAGGTGAGGAGCCTCCTCCCTCCCTCCCCCCAGAACACCGAGCCAGCACAGGCGGGGAGGACCCTGAGGCACGGCTGGCACATTCCCAGCAGTGTACCTGGGTGATGTGAGCAGATAGGGAGGCAGAATCAAGTAGACGTGTGCTCACACTGTGGAGAAGCGAGGGATCCTCTGTGGGCTCAGTGCGTGGGACAGTGTGGGCAACTGAGGCCTAGACGCCAAGCGACCCTGCCGGGGATTCCTGCTACCTGGACATCACAGCTGCCAGGCTTGTGTCCCCACCCCAAACTCAGGTTTCTAAGCCCTGTCCAGTTCTTAGTGAAGTATTTTAAGCTGAAGTCTGATCGAGCCCCTGTGGCTGATACAATAAATCCCCCACTTCCCCATGTTTTCTAACATGTAGTATTACTTTACAATTGCTGCTCCTGGGGACCCAAGTTTGGTTCCCAGTTCCCACACAAGCAGCTCACAACTGCCTATGACTGCTGCCCCAGGGACTTAACACCACCCTCTGGCCTCCACAGGTACCTGCACTCAGAAGTGCACATACCCACACACGGCACACATATAAGCAAGCAAACAAACGAAAATCAAATAAATCTTTAAAAAAAAAAAAATGAATGAATGACCCCAACCTTGGTGGCTTTAAAGCAATTTACTATCTTACAGCTTTGGACACTCTAAGTCCATTAGTAAAGTGGTCAGCAGGCTGCCATACTTCTAGAGGTCACTTGTGCTCCCCCTTTAAAGTCAGCAGCCTAAAGTCTGTTTCCTGACCTGATCTCTCTGCCATCCATTTTCATAAGGACCAATGTGACTGCACTGGATAATCCCACCCCAAAGATGATTTATTTATCTATTTAAAATATAATTTATTTATTTTAACTTTCTGTACATTGGTGTTTTGCCTGCTTATGTATGTCTGTATGAGGGTGTCAGATCCCTGGAATAGGAGTTTCATGGTTGTGAGGTGCTTGCTATATGAGTGCTGGGATTTGAACTCAGGACCTCTGGAAGAGCGGCCCGTGCTCTTAACCACTGAGCCATCTCTCTGGCTGTATAGACCAGGCTAATCTAGCATTATGCAGACCAGGTTTGACTTGAACTCACAAAGATCTGCCTCCTAAGTGCCAAGACTAAAGGCGCATGCTACCACACTACCCAGCCCCATCTTAGCACTCAGCCTTGAGCAAAGCCCTTCTGACCATATAAAGTGGCGTACGTACAGGTTTGCAAGATCCTGGAAGTGTTATTCAGTCTACCACACGAGTACCACCATGAACTGAGACTGGGAAGAGTCTGCCTCTCTCTCTCCCTCATACAGATATTCTGTGATGCTGTGTACAATGTCACGAACACCTGGCTTTCATTCCTGATTCCAGGTCATCCCCCAGGATGCCTGCACCACATCACGTGTCTGGGGTACTGGCCGCACGCCAGCGTTGGCGTTCATTGAAAATCTTTACTGGTGCGTGTTCCACTTTGCTTACAGAACGGTTTAAAGATGCCTTCCCTTCTTGTGGTAGCGGGGATCGAACACAGCCTCACATATGCTTCACAAGTGCTGTCCACTGAGCAGCACCCAAGTCCAGTTTACAGATTTTGATTTTTTTTTTTTGGAGCTGGGGACTGAACCCAGGGCCTTGCGCTTGCTAGGCAAGCGATCTACCGCTGAGCTAAATCCCCAACCCTTGTCTTACATTTTCTATCCAAATTACTTGATTTTTTTTTTTTAAAGACAGAGTCTTTTTTGTTTTTTGAGACAGGGTTTCTGTATAGCCTTGGCTATCATGGAACTTACTCTGTAGACCAGGCTGTCCCCAAAGTCAGATCTGCCTGCCTCTGCCTCCTGAGTGCTGAGATTAAAGTCGTGCATCACCACTCCCTTGGCTAGAGTCTGACTGTGTAGCCCTGGCTGGCCTGGAACTCCCTATGTAGACCAGATTAGACTTGAATGTAGAGATCCACATGCTTCTGCCTCTTGGGTGACAGGGTTAAAGGCATGTGCCACCATGCCTGGCCATAAACTTGCAGAGAGAGAGAGAGAGAGAGAGAGAGAGAGAGAGCGCGCCCAGGCTTCCCTGTGTCTTTTCCCAGAGCTCTCGGATATTAACATTGTCCTCCAGAGACATTTGCTGGAATTACCTCTGGTGTCACTGTCAACTAATCTAGGATTTCCCACTGGTGTCCATTTCTCCTCCGGTCTTAGACACGGGGTTTGTGTCATAGCGTGTGCATCCTTTCCCTTCACATGCATGTTAAGCAGAGTCTGGTGCTGTCACTGTTCTCACTGTGTCATCAGAGCCCAGATAACGAGACTACCTGTGCTCGAGGGTCAGACACACCAGTGGCTTGTGAAGAGGGCCTGTGTGCCCACCGACCGGTGTGTCCTTACCACTCGGATGCCACTCCCACAGCTTTTGTGGCTTCCTGAGCCTGGGCAGCTACAGTCTGGGATTCTGTTCATCACTCCCGTTGTTGGCAAGAGAAATTTTGAACCAGAACTCACCTCCCTCCTCTTCAGTGGGCTGATAGAACGGAAGTGGCACACCCTGAAACAGAAGAGCTCAGCTGAGGTCCCGCTCCTGCCGTCCTTGGGTAAGGGGTGGCTCTGCGTGCTTGTAGGTATGCAGTGGGAGGACTGGGAGAAGGACCAGAGGATGTGTCTCTGCCTTGCTCTTGGGGGTTATAACCCGGAGCCCACAGAATTGGCCATTTTTCTAAATAGCTCACTGAGACTAGACAGATCAGGCAACAGGAAGTCACTGACAGACTCAAAAAACACCCCATGCAAGGCCACTGGCACGTAGGCCAGGATGGGAGAGAAGGGGGCCCAGCTGCCTTCCCTGGCACCCTGCGGAACTCCCTGGAGGACTGTGTGGAGAGCAGGGATGAGGCCAAATTTGGCTGTAGCCGTTTTTATAAATGAAGTTTGAATGGGACATCGCACAGTCATGGTTTGCCAGTAAAGTGAGGTCTCCTGTGAGGTCTTACGGCCTAAAACACCTGCTCCTTGGCTCTCTGGAGGAGACAGTTTACTAACGTACAGCTTGGAGGTGGGTTTCAGCCTAGAAACAGAGACGACTAACAAGTGTCCAGAGACTGAAAGGGATCAGTTTCTTGCACCAGAACTGAGCATACTGGGCCCGAAGCAAAGGTGGGGTGGGGGAGGGGGCCGCCCTGTACCTCATAGAGTTTGGTGGCAGTAAGTCTCCTGCCAGTGGTGTTGAATCCTTCCATAATTACAACCTGAAAGACAAGAAACACAAGGCGGCTAAGTAGGAGAGGTAAGTGAGATAATCACTTTGGTTAATTATAAACGCAGGGCATTTTCCAGAAAACAAATGAACGGTACCCTTCATCTGTAACGTATCAGTTACAATTATGCTCTACGCAAATGACCTAATTCCCACGACAATCCCATGAGGTAAGAATTTTTATTTTATTTTATGGATGAAGACGCCTTGGCCTTGAAGGTCAGGTACCTTGCCCGTAGCCGCACACCTCATGAGATGGAGCTGTGATACAAGCTGGACCCAGAGCTAAGGAGAGAAAAAAACACCCCTAAAATAGTGGGCCTGTGGGTTGGGGATTTAGCTCAGTGGTAGAGCGCTTGCCTAGCAAGCACAAGGCCCTGGGTTCGGTCCCCAGCTCCAAAAAAAAAAAGAACAAAAAGAAAAAAAAAATAGCGGGCCCGTATGCCCCGATCTCTGGGCAACAGAGATCTTCTTGATAGAAGACAAGAAGCAGCTGCCACCGCTGCCCACCGCTGGGTCTGCATCCCAGAAGGCTGTGGCCTCACCTGCCCAGGAAACAGAGAGTAGTCTTTGAGTTCGGACATGTCCACTGGAATCTGAGCGCCAGAGGAGTGCTCCCGGTCTCCCTCGAGGATCACTGACTTGCTGTTTAGCCTCCCGTTGCTGTCACAGCCAATCTGACCCAGCAGGATGACAGGTTCCTACCAAAGGAAGGACGCCACGCAAGAATGGGCACAGTGAAACCCCAAATGCCATATATTTTGGGAGGTGATCACAGTGTCACCATTGAAAGTGGAAGGACCCTTCAAGGGCGTCTAGGCCACCGCCTGCCTACCAGGTGTGCTGAGAGGCTCTCTGTGTGAGCATTCCCAACCAGGGCAATTCCCCTCCAGCACTGCAGCCCGCAGCACTTCTGGAAAACCACAGCTATTAATAGATCATTCACAGAGCCTGCCGCACACTGTTCTCAGCTGGCCTGCATTAACTCATTCGACCTTCACAACCCCTGTGAGGACGATACGGCAACGCCCAGCAACAACAGGATAATTTCATTACAGTCAAACAATAGGGGAAGCCTGGACCCAAAGGTCAAAAGTTTGGCTCCAGAGCCAAATGCACAGCACCTCTTGGTGCTCTCATGCTCTTGCCTCTCTCCAGAGATTCTTACATAACCCAGGCAGGCCTTGAACTTTCAGTCCTCCTGCCATGGGTTTCCAAGTGCCCGGATACCACACAGGATATCATACTGCCACTTCCAGAGGAAGTTATTCATAGACGGGACTGAAATCTCTCCTAGTGGCTTCCTGGGTAGGGCTTCCACTCTTGGGAGCAAACTGAGTTAAGTCTAATCTTCCCCTCATGTGAGGCCCTTCCCCCACGCTTCCTCCTCAATTTCTCTAGAACTTCCTACGGGACAAAGTTTATTTATGGCCCCTCCTCCCTGGAAACAAACATAGGACAGAGGCCATTCAAGGATGGTATAGGACACACCTGGTACTGGACACTCCAGTACCCACCGGAACAGAAGCACGGTGTAATCTAGATGCCAGAGCCGGCCACTGGCCTGCGACAGTCCTCAGCCCAGAGCAATCACCACCCAGGCAGTGAGAATAGACTCCCTAGCCTGCTGCTCTCACCTTGCAAACCTGGACACTTCTACCCATGGGGGCTCTCCACAGGCAATCTGCCCCAGCACTGAGAAAACAAGGTTTCAACCCTTGCTTATGTGTAAGACCAAGTCCAAGAGAGAGGGAAGAAGTCTGGTGAGCCATCCAGGGAGCACTTGCCTGGGAGCCAACCAAGACTAATACTGAAGCACGGCAGTGGCCGGGAGAAAGGCTTCTCCACTGACGTCAGAGAGTAGCAATGACTTAGCTGGGCACGATGGCACACACTTTCAATCCCAGCCCTTGGGAGGCAGCGGCTGGCTGGTTCCTTGGCTACCTCAGGAATGGAGGGTATCACTAATTATGTTTTTGGTTGTGAGCCTAGCCTTTAACAGCTGAGCCATCTCTCCAGCCCTATATCACTAATTATGGAGGACGCGTCCATGACTCTTACCTGTGCTGGGACTAGCAGAGGGGTAAACGCCTCGATCTTGTAATGTTCCTTCAGCTCGCTGCCAAGCTCCTCTATCTTACAGGTCAGAACTGCAACGCAAAGGGGACAGGGTGTTGCCATTAACACACTCCCCTCGGGAAGAACAACCCACTGCCAAACATCATAGTCCTGCTACAGGACCGAGAACCACGGACATCTGTCTTGTTTGAACCCCCGGCCTTAGCCTGTTCTCTGACACAATTACTCATCTGGTGTTTGGGAGGCCAGCATGGCGCAGTCCCAGAGGATCACTGGGAACCTCATCCTCACTAGACTGCAGGGAACTCAAGGATAACCTGGAGCATTTGTGTGTTCATAATTCAAGAGCTGAGCTCTTTCGCAGCTTGTGTTCCATGACTAGGGTAGCTGGTAGGACTTGGGAAATTACAGCCTCACCCAGTGTCCTTCCCCTTCACCCTCAGAGCACCCATGAAGCCATCTACCAACTTCTTGACCAAAGGCCGCCAGCTGAGCCAGGCTTTGTTACCTCACTTTTCTCAGCTCTTCCACAGGGCTGTAAGCCCACGACACTGTCCAAGAGAAAACCAATTACCTTCCCGAATATCCGGGAGCTGCTGAAACATAGTTTTATAGCTGCTGGTGAGTGGTTCTGGGTACCCCATGACCTTCAGACTGATGCTTCCAGAGCCTCCTCTCCCGGACCAAGACACGCCCTGTGCTGAGCCAAAGGTGGTGACCACTTCTCCCCGGTTGGTTCTGGAGCTGTATTTCTGGGAAGGGGTAGCACTGAGGGGAAGCAGAACAGATTAGAATTACCGTGCCTGCCTGGCTACCTGAGAAAGGGACATGACGTGGGGAGGCTTGGAGAAAAAGCAAGCTGTCTTGTAGAGCTAATCAACATGGAGGGGCTGGAGTACTCTGACCCTTCCTTCAGGAATCTCGGGAATGAGATACCGAGGAACACCAGAAGACAAAAGCTTACAAGTTTAAGGACAGAAACACAAAAACATTTTCCTCCATCAAAACTAAATGAAGTAAGACAAAACACACTCAGACTTGACTGAACAGGAGTTTAAAGTGCTTCCCTTCCTTCTGTGAGTCACTCTCTGCCATGTGATCCTGAAACAGTGACTGGGTCAGAGACTGTGGAGCGAATACAAAAGCCTACAATACAGCTGAAACCAGGCATGGTGGCAAGGCCTGCAATCCCAGCACTCTGAGGGCAAAGGCAGGACAGGGCCTCAAGGCCATCCTCAGCCAAATTTGAGGACATTCTAGACTACAAAAGACCCAACCTCAAAACAGAAACAAAAACCTCACAGTTCAGAGCACAAACAACACTAAAATAAAAGTTCAACAAAGCTAATGACACTTTCCCTTGTCTCCAAGAGGGGGACCAAATGAAGGAACGGCGGCCCTCAACCCCAACCCCCAACTGATGAATTCTGTGTCCATTCTGATTGTAAATCACACCTCCAAGGACACTTAAGTGTTGCTGGTCCATTTGGAAACTTCTAACCCTCCCTCCTGCTGTGAACACTGCTTATGGGGAGGTCTAGAGGCAACCATGCTCAGCGCACTAAAACTCTGTAGGAACTCACTTCACAAAGGGCATGGTCGAACTGTTGCCAACATCCCTTCTTTCCAGATAAGCTACAGAAAACGAGCTCAATTATGTTTATCTCCCGGGTTGCCTCAACCTAAATAATTTATAGGCTACTTTCGTAAGTTACAGAATGAGTCTCTGATGTCATTCTTACTGTACATTTAAAAAGGGACCAGGCAGGGAAGTCACCAGTTTCTCCAAGCTCGACCCGTGAAGGGACATGTGTCACAGCCCTCTACTCTCATCGGACGCTCCCAGGGGACAGCTGTAAGCATGGCCATAGAAAGAGATTTAAAGGGCCTCGCGCTTTGAGGGCATAGCTCCCACAATGGCTCTGCACAACTATTTGAACTCTCATAGGTTTTGGAGACACCCTTTCCAATCGAGAAAGTTCATTCTGAGGGCAGTTTTGAGATCTCTCCAAACCAGGCAGACGGCAGTGGAACCAAGTGGCCCTTCATGACTCAGTGACCCCTGATGGCTAATACTGCAGAGCTTCTGTCTTGCCTCTCAGCCTTTTGAGATCTGTATCTCGTGTGTGCACTGAGTATTCTGCCTGTGTATCTGTGTGTGCACCACTTGTGTGCCTGGTATTTGCAGAGGCCAGGAGAGCTCACGGCTCCCATGGAACCGACTTAGGAATGGTTGTGGAGACACAGAGTGGAGGCTGAGAACCAAACTTGTGTGCTGTGTAAGAGCAGCAAGCGCTGTAGCCCCCGTCACAGCCTCTCTCTCAGGTAAAACTGAGAAACCTTTACTCTGCTTGGTTTAGAAGGGATCCAGATGTCGGTATTTCCCTAAACAGTCGGACTGCTGTTTGAGCCTCATCCCGATGGGTCAGACCTACAGTTGTCTCCTCAGCCAAGCACTTATCTGTGGGTCTCTCTAATGGAGACCCATCACTTGTGGATTCCTGCAGATTTATGCACAGTGGCTGCAGCCATGAGGAAGTGTCAGTTAAGCTTCTGAAAGAAGATGCAGTGAGGAGAAGAAAATGCTCAGAAACCAGCTGTCCCCTGGGCACCAGGTGAACAGGTTGTGCAATGCTGCAAACAAAGACACATGCTTTTCCTTTAAAAAACAAAACAAAACAAAAAACCTTCAGATTACAAAAAGAAATCCAAGTAAATGCCAAGCGAGTAGAAACAGGTGAGGGCCTATCTGCCTTGACTGGCCAGACCCGCCAGACGCCTTGGCTTTCTGAATAGCCAGGCTGTTTTCAACAGGAGATATCGGCTCCCTATCTAGGAACAAGCCTAAGAAATGGGAGGAAGGCAAGGCTCCTTGATTACAAAGTTACAAAACGGTAACTTTCCACAAGGCAGAGAACCTTGGGCTTTCCAGTCAGCTCCAAGTAGACGGCCCACTCCCATGGTGGTTAATAAGTCACTAGCTGTTCAACTTGTCAGCAGAGAAAGAGGCGTGGCTTTCTTGGCGCCTGGATCAATTATGATACGTACCTTGGGGAGAAACTCGATGGGGAGAGAAGCTGGTGTGGGCTGCGAGTAGAGATACTCCTTTTGGTTAGGGGGGTTTCTGGGGTGCTGCTAACTCGCTTGTGAGGACCCTAGAAACAAGACAAAAAGTGAAATTCCACTCACTCTGGCTTCAAGGTGCTAATTAAGTGCTGTAGTTCCTTAGAAAGGACAAAGTGGCACAGTAAGGGACATGGCCGGTACGGGGAGCCTCGAACCATCTCCAGCTGTGTTCACACACCTTCAACAGAAACCCAACACCCACTGGGACACGCTCTGCCCTCCGAAGGCTGCCATGACAAGAATGCAAACATTCCCATTCCCCAGAGGAGTAGGGCAGGCCAGCCACCTGACTTGCCAATGTGCTCAGGATCTTCACCCCCATCCCGCCCTACCCCACCTTCTGCATTTAGGAACACCAGAGTTTGGCAATGCATAACTTTGACCTGTGCACACACATTCTCCCGAGAAGGGATGGGACCACGTTGCACTTCTTTTGGCTAAGTCTACCACACATTTTCCCAATTAAACCCTGGAGTAGCTCCAGGCAGATAAGGTGGTTGAGCTCATACTTGGAGAGAGTAGTCAGCAAACACCTCACTAATGGTCACGTCTGGTTAGGGTTTTTTGTTGTTTTGTTTTACTTTTTCTTTTCTTCTCCTTTGCTTATCAACACGAAGCCAGATAAGTCCAGAATTAAGGGAGAAACCCGATCACAGGACCTAACATTCCCAAAAGCCTAGGCCAACGGGAGACGAACAGGAAAGACAGTGTCTTGCCCAAGATCAGGATACACAAGCTTTTCTGACTCAAGGGCTCCCCCTGTTGGTGCACTTAAGGAAAGGCCACCAAGCTGCCAACTGGTAGAGACTGTGGGACCCAAGGTGAGAACAGACTCAGAACGATCACTAAGAAAGACATGATGGCTCTTATACTTGAAATCCCAGCTTCTGGTAGCTGCAGTGCAAAGGCTACCCAACTCTGAGACCCTGACTCAAAAAAACAAATGAAGAAGTTGCACTGGAAATTTGTGGTTATTTAAGATTTTATTTTTTTCATATGTACTAGTGTGAGCCTAGTGTGAGCGTGTGCCTGCGGTGGTGCCTGTGGTGAAGTTGCCTCAGGAGGTCGGAAGAGGCGTCGGGACCCCTGGAGCTGGAGTTCCATGCAGCTGTGAACTGTCTGATGGGGGTGCTCAGAACTGAACTCGGGTCCTCTGCAAGAGCAGCAAGATCTCGTAACTGAAGAGCTAGCTTTCCAGCCTGTGCTGGTTTTTGAGACAGTCTCAGGTATTAAAGCCCACACTGGCCTTGGACCCACTATGTAGCTGAGGCTGGCCCTCAACTCCTGATGTGCCTCTACCACACCTGGCTGACAAACTAGATTTTAAATTTTTCTATGTTTACTTGTTATTTGAATGTGTGCATGATGTGTGTGGGCACGGGTGCCCCAGTGCAAGTGTGGAGTCAGTGGACCATGCTATGGAGTTGGTTCTCCCCATCCACTTTACATAGGTCCTGGGGACAGAAGGCAGGTCCTCTAAAATGATCGCGCTGTACACTGATGCTCCTCCTCAACCAGAGTCTCTCTGTGTAATCCTGGCTGTCCTGGCACTATGTAGACAAGGCTACCCTTGAATTCAGAGATCCTCTTACCTCTGCCTCCCAAGTCCTGAGATTAAAGGGATGTGTCACCACACCTGGCTAAAATAACCATTCTTGAGTATTTCTTAATTGTACCTTAATATCTTTCGACTAAATATATACTAAAATAGTTATCCGAATTTAAACTTAAAACCCACGGCTTTTTATTTTACACACTGATCTTTAAACTCTGTATGCATTTTCCTACACTGGCACAATCTTTTTTTTTTTTTTTTTTGGTTCTTTTTTTCGGAGCTGGGGACTGAACCCAGGGCCTTGCGCTTCCTAGGTAAGCGCTCTACCACTGAGCTAAATCCCCAGCCCCACACTGGCACAATCTTGATCCTTAATCCCCACGTTATCTGACTGAGCTCATAATCTCCATGCCTCCTTGTCTACTGCTAGAATATGCCACTTCTAATTTTTGTCATTATAAATAGTTGTTACAGCCATGGTCAGGCATCAGTGTGTGACCTGTGTCATTTTCTCAGACTTTTTAGGAGGCGGTCGGGAAAGGACCGTGGGTCCTTGCAGACACTAAACATGTACCCACTGGGCTACACTCCTAGATCTCAGGAAACCTCTCACCAGGAAGAAAGATTACAACATGACTTAGGGTCCCTCCAGCTAGTTTTCAAAAAGACTCCTCCATAGGCTTGGCCCTAGGGAAAGACCAGCAAAGGAAGCAGCGCCCACACTCTGAGAGTGTCTGTAACAGAGAGAAAGGAACGAGATCCATGGTGAAAGATAAGGCAGAAAATACACAGGGAAGAGGGAGAGGAAGGAGGCTCTGAAGGAGGCTGCTACTTCAGACAGGCTGGCTCTCCTGACCAGAGGCCACCAGGTGAGTGTACGTCTGATATGGCAGCCTTGGGGTGAGCGTACGTTTGGTATGCCTGACACCAAGCAAGATAACAAGTGTGGAGGAGTGGAGAGACAAAGCCCAGGTAGGAGCAGCTCAGAAACACCTTCTCCTCACACATGCTAGTTCACAACATGACCTCATGTTTGTCGAGACCAGGCTGTCCCGGAACTCACAGAGATCCACCAGCCACTGCTTCCCAAGTGGTGGACTAAAGGCGTGTGCCGCCCTGCACAGCTCTGGGATATGTTTTTAAGAAAGTTATTTGTCTGGGGCTGGGGATTTAGCTCAGTGGTAGAGCGCTTGCCTAGGAAGCACAAGGCCCTGGGTCCGGTCCCCAGCTCCGGAAAAAAAGAACCAAAAAAAAAAAAAAAAAAAAAAAAAAAAAAAAAAAAAAGAAAGTTATTTGTCGGGCTGGAGAGATGGCTCAGTGGTTAAGAACACTGACTGCTCTTCCAGAGGTCCTGAGTTCAATTCCCAGCAACCACATGGTGGCTCACAACCATCTGTAATGGGATCTGGTGCCCTCTTCTGGTGTATCTGAAGACAGCTACAGTGTACACGTATAAATAAAATAAATAAATCTAAAAAAAAAAAAAATGTTATTTGTCAGATGCAATTCCCAGACGCCACGTGTTCACCTTAGAGGGTGTGGTGTAAGCGCTCAGAAGGGTCTCCTCTTCCTCCTCTGCTTCAATTCTGAAAAGGCTGGTCAAGGAGGGCAACTACATGAGATTCAATGAAAAACTGAATGTTAGATATTTTTCAAAATTTGTTTTTAAAGTGTATATGCGGGCTGGAGAGATGGCTCAGTGGTTAAGAGCCCCGACTGCTCTTCCAGAGGTCCTGAGTTCAATTCCCAGCAACCACATGGTGGCTCACAACCATCTGTAAAGAGATCCGATGCCCTCTTCTGGTGTATCTGAAGACAGCTACAGTGTACTTATATATAATAAATGAATAAATCTTTAAAAAAAAAAAGTGTATATGCAGCATTCTGTGACACATGTGGCTTAGCCCAAAGTCCTTGAGCAGACAAGGATACAGCTCTTGTATGGAGACAATATCTCTGGCTCCTGCGTGCCTGTTGTCTTTGGAGGCACTGTGACAGGCTTTGGAGAGCTTTTTGTTCAGAACCTGAGGAGTAAAATAGAAGATGGTGAGTAAGTTATTCCATGGTCTGGTGGGGGTTGGGAGAGGGGAAGAGGAGGGAGCATTTCCCATTTGAAATAATCACAGCATTCAGGATGTCAGCAGAGAAAGGATAGTTGGTAAAGCACTTGCCAGGCATGCAAGGCCCTGGGTTCAATCCCAGCATCATCCCACTCCCACCTTTAATCCCAGCTCTGCAAAGCAGAAGCAGGTGGATCTGAGTTCAAGGACTGCCTGATCTACACAGTGAGACTAAGTCTCTAAGTCAGTCTCAGAGTCTGTCTGTCTGTCTGTCTGTCTTTCTCACACACACACACACACACACACACACACACACACACACACACACACTAAAAGCTTCTGCCATAAGAGCTAGAGAGATGGCTCAGTGGTTAAGACGACACAGTGCTCTTCAGAGGTCCTGAGTTCAATTCCCAGCCAGCTCATACTACCTGTAACTCCACTCTAGGAGATCTGACACCTCTGTCTTCTGCAGGTATCTGCACTCACGCACACATATACATAATTAGAATAATAGAAATAGATATTATTTGAAAATAAATATTAAGGGGTTGGGGATTTAGCTCAGCGGTAGAGCGCTTGCCTAGCAAACGCAAGGCCCTGGGTTCGGTCCCCAGCTCCGAAAAAAAGAAAAAGGAGAAAAAGAAAAAGAAAAAGAAAAAAAAAAAAAAAGAAAATAAATATTAAAAATCTTCATAACCGTCTACCAACAACACATAATACTAATTCTCAACCAACCATATACCAGGCAGTTTTAAGTGCTTCACATACACCCACATGTAAATTTTTTCATTTAAATTTTTAAAAAAGATTTATTTATTTACTTAAGTATATTAGTACACTGTGGCTCTCTTCAGACACACCAAAAGAGGACATCAGATCTCATTACAGATGGTTGTGAGCCACCATGTGGTTGCTGGGAATTGAACTCAGGACCTCTGGAAGAGCAGTCAGTGCTCTTAACCACTGAGCCACCTCTCTAGCTCCCCTCATTTGACTTTTACAACAATCATTATAAACAAAGGTTATTAGAATGTAACAGAAGGAAAAAAACCAAGGCTCAGAAATAGTAAGTAGGGGGTCCAGTGATACGGCTCAGTGGGGAAAGACACTTTCTGCTAAGCCTACCGGCCTGAGTTTGAACTCCATAACCCATTTGGTGGAAGGAGAGACCACGTTTCTTTCTTAAGATAAAGTCTCAATATGTAGCCCCAGCCGTCCTAGAAGTCGCTCTGTAGACCAAGCTGGCCTCAAACTCACAGAGATCCCCTGCCTCTGCTCCCAAATGCTGGGTTAAAGGTGTGTGCTGCCACCACCACCCAGCAAGAACCATTTTTTAAAGAAATACTTATTTATTATGTATACATCATACAGCTTTCTGCCTGCCTGTATGCCTGCAGGCCAGAAGAGGGCACCAGATCTCATTACAGATGGTTGTGAGCCACCAAGTGGTTGCTGGGAGTTGAACTCAGGACCTCTGGAAGAGCAGACAGTACTTTTTTAAACCTCTGAGCCATCTCTCCAGGCCCTTAGGACCATTTTTTTGTTTTTATGGTTGTCCTCTCACCCCTATAGCACAGGTGTGTATACACATGCACACTCACATACACACACACTAACTAAATAAAAAAAAAACAAAACAAAAGACATTATGATAGAAAGAAGCGAAAGAAAGGAAGGAGCAGGCCTCGCTCACACTGGGACCCCAAAGCTTCCATCTTCTCATCAGGGGACACCTCCACGCAGCAGGATGACTCCGGTAAACTCACAGTGGCTCTTACCTCGTGCTCAAAGGAACTGAGGATCTCTCCAGTGAGGCACGATTTCCCTGCGCTGGTGCAGAAGGCGATCAGCTCGCTCACCATCCTCTCCTCAGTCTGTCGGTACAGAGTACACAGCTCTGCCACTGTAGGGAGAGGAAGCGGACGAGTAAGAACCTCATTCATTTCTCACGGCTCTCACTTTGAGAGGCCAAGCAGCCCTCTGCTATCCAGCATCCGCAGGCCTTGGGAACATGGCAGTCAATGGAGCCAAGAGAAACGCTCACTCACAGGATGCTCACACTATCGGGGAGAGATCAAGGAAGGATACAGTACCTTAGACACTCAAGGGCGCCATACAGAAAAATGAGGTGGGGGTGGGCAGAGGCCACCAGAGGCTCCAGGAGGTAAAGTGCTTGCCACACGAATATGAAGACAGGCGTGCAGTGGGCATGGTGGTGTGTCTGTGAGGCCCAATGTGTGGAAGGTAGAGACAGGGAATGCCTGGAGCAAGCCACCAGATTAGTTGAAACAGTGACTGGGTGCTGCAAGAGACCCAGCCTCGATATATAAGTGAAGGCGTGACCGGGAAGACTGAGTGTGGTACCACAGTGACATTCATCTAGCAGGAAGGGGTCTGGTTCTGAGTCCTGGCCACTCACACAAACATGAAAATGGCCGTCAAAGGCTGAGAAACGGTGGGTGCAAACCCACCCCAAGGAAACCCAGGAGTGGTGGCAGCGAATCTACAGCAAGAATGTGCTTCTGACAGCACAGGAGTCGCAGTCGCTAGTTGCAGAGGATCCTACTCCCTCCTCTGGCTTTTGAGGGCTCTGCCTTCACACGGTGCACTTGTATATTCCAGACAAACAGTCATTCACATAAGTAAACCTAACTTTAAAAGAACAGGTTTTATCGAAGAGAAGACGACGAACTGTGGCAGATTCAAAATAAGAACTAGGATTTATCCCCGACTTTGGCAAGACAAAGGCCATCAGTTATCCCAGTAACAGCAGGTTGCTAAATTTGGGAGGACAAAAAAGCTACAGAAAGGACTTAAGAAAACTTAAGATATCAAGTACCCTTCTGAAGAGGCCTGCTGTAATCAGGAAGGGGAGAATTCAGGTGTGGGATCAACAAAGCACTTTAAGCAGAAGACATACCCCTGCCAGTTGCGGTGGACCTGCCTTCGGCTGTCAACAGCAGCCACAACAAAAATCAGGAACACACTTCATAGCCTCATAGGGACTAAAGACACCGAAACTTTATTTTATATGCATGGGTATTTTGCTTGTATTTAAGTGCACAACATGCATGCACTGCCTGAGGTGGCCAGAAGAGGGCACAGGATCCTCTGGAATGGGAGTTGCAGATCCCTTGGGAGCAAGGAAGTGAATGTTGGTCCTCTGGAAGAGCAGTAAGTGCTCTTAACCACGGGGACCATCTCTCCAGCACCAAGGGACAGAGTCTTCAAAATATTTCAATTTCTTTTTTAAAAAATAATTTATTCGTTATTACTTTGTGTGCATTAGTGTTTTTCCTGCATGTATGTCTGTGTGAGGGTGTCCACCTAAAGGGATCCCTACTTGCACAGTCCACTAAAAACTCTGATGAACCGGAATGGTGGTGCATATCTTTAATCCCAACAACTCGGGAAGCAGAGGCAGGCAATCTCTGTGAGTTCAAGGCCAGCACAGTAGTCTACATAATGAGTTCTGGGGTTACAGAGAAACTCTGTCTTTAAAAAAAAACAACTCTGATGAGAAAAGTCATTGAGCGACAGATGACTAGGTGTGAGCTGCAAACGTTTCCAGTGCCTCCTATTGGCAATGTCACCTGTTGTTTCGTCAGGACCCAAGCGGTACCCCATGAGCATATGTAACTTGGAAGCGATCCCCTCGGGTCGGGACTCACATTTCTCCAGCAGGGAGTCCTCGCAGTCCAGGCCGAAGATCTGTAGCTCCTCCGCCAGCTGCTGGGTGGACACGGCCATGCCGGGAGCCTGCCGCAGGGCTCCGACTTCAGCTCAAATCTGCCCGGCAGAGGCTTATTCTTTCACTTTGTGGGAAGGTGACAGGGACCGGTCACAAGACCACCTGGCCTAAGCCCTCAGACGACCCCAACCACCAGGTCACAGAGAAATACTTCAACAACCCTCGAGAGGTCTCGATCCGGAGAGAAAACTTGCTTCCGAATGCTACAGCCAGGAAAAACCCGCCAAACGCTTTGCCTAGCGCGCGCTTGCGCGAGGTCCGGCTCAACCCCGCCCTCCTCGCGCACGCGCGGGTCCTCCCATTGCGGCTGCGTAGGACGCGCCCTGTGCGCGTCAGTGGGCAAGTAAGTTGAGCGTCGGGATCTCGTACTGTGGCTGGCGTCCGGATCTCGTACTGTAGCTGCTCCTGGAGTCGCCTGTTTTGCTAAGATCCGCGATGCCTGTTGGCCCCCCTCCCCCCCCTTTTTTTTCTTGGCCAGGAGGCGCTGTTCGTCTGTATCTTGTAGTGACTGAAACTTGTGCCCGGCATGGCCCCCGAGGGGTACTTAGCTCCTTCCTCCTACACCTCAGGATCTCCATCCTGCTGTACCTTGGTTTGTCCTGATCTAAGGCTTCCGTAGGCAATGTGGCTATTATAGCTGTTATGATTGTCAGTCACGGGGATAGCCCTGTTTTCTTGAGCCTGTGACGTTTTGGTGAATCCAGGGTGAAGAGATGATTAATAAGAATTTCCAGGTCGAGGTTCCAAAGTGGGCAACTGGAGTCCAGGTCACTGAAGGGGTAGTATTTAGAAAGTAAAATGAGACGTGCATTCTTTTCCTGATATATTTCTAATTTTTCGAACCAAAAATCTCCATTGATTTAGCTTAAGTCAAGTGACCTGTGACACCATAAGAATGGAACGAAGGACTGACAGAGCCTTTAAGAAAAACAGTTTGAAACTAGTCCTGGTAGCACACACCTGTAATTTCAGCGCTTGGAGGCTAAAGCAGATCTCTGCAAGCTCTAGCCAAGGCTATACAGAGAGACCCCGTCTCAATAAACAAACAAGAAACCCCAAGTAGGACAGAAGAGATGGCCTAGCAGTTACGCTTACTAGTCTCACAAAGAACTTGGGTTTGGTTCTAGGACTCATGGGGTGGCTCAGAGCTGCCTATTACTCCAGTTTCAGGGGACCTGACACCTTCTGGCACCATGGGCTCCTATATGCTCATGGTACACTACACTCAGGTACTCATAACACCCATTAAAAAACATGACTTTAGGGGCTGGAGGGATGGCTCAGAGGTTAAGAGCACTGACTGCTCTTCCAGAGGTCCTGAGTTCAATTCCCAGCAACCACATGGTGGCTCACAACCATCCGTAATGGGATCTGACGCCCTCTTCTGGTGTGTCTGAGGACAGCGACAGTACAGTGTACTCACATACAAGAAATAAATAAATCTTTAAAAAAAAAAACATGACTTTAGCCCAGCACTAGGGAGGCAGAGGCAGGCAGATCTCCGAGTTTGAGACTAGCCTGGTCTACAGAATGAAATCCAGAATAACAGGGCCACACTGAGAAACCCTATCACAAAACAAAAACAAAGTGTGTGTGTGTGTGTGTGTGTGTGTGTGTGTGTGTGTGTGTGTGTGTGTGTTTAAAGTCTGATTGAACTGGGCATCGTGGCTCATAGCTTCAATGTCATTATTTGAGAGGCTGAGGTGGACTATTGACACAAGGCTGCAGTCAACCTGGCCCACATAAGTCCGGCCAACAGAAAAACAGAACAAAAACACCTTACTGATTTTCACACTAGTAGCAGGAAGCACTAGGCTGGGCTGCAGGAATTTAGCCACCAGGTGGCAGCAAGGCCACACAACACCGTGGTTTAGTCCTTTGTACAGCTTCACACCAGGAAGATCTGAGGTTTATGGCCTTTCTGATAATGAGAGGTACGATTTAAATACAGAGTCACAAACCTTGAACCAATTAACACCTGTTTCTAGAGATTAGGGGTGTAGCACATGGTAGAATGCTTGCCTGGCATTTATATAGCCTTGAGTTTGACCCCAGGATCTGATGTATGGAGCTGTTGGCACATTTGTGATCCCAGTACTTGGGAATGAAGACGGAAGGATCAGAAGTTATCCTTAGCTACATGAGAAGTTCAAGGCCAGCCTGCTGCAGGAGACCCTGTCTCAAATGAATGGATGGCTGAATGGATAAATATTTACTTATAATAAATTTTAGCAAAGTCATGTTTGTTTCTTTTGATTATTTTATTAATTTGTGTGCATATGAATGTTTTGACTTCATGTATGTCTGTGTAATATGTTCATGCCTGATACTGAGGAGGCCAGAAGAGAGCGTTAGATCCCCTGGAGTTACAGACAGTTGTTAGCCACCATGTGGGTACTAGGAATTGAACCCAGGTCCTTTGCAAGAGCAGTAAGTCTCTGAAATGTCAGACCATCTCTGCAGCTCCCAAAGGAGTATTGCTGTTGTTGCTGCTGCTGTTGTGTTTGTTTTGTTTGGGACTTGGGCCAGGCAGGGTTCTCTCTGTAGCCCTAGCTGTCCTGGAACTCGCGCTATAGACCAAGCTGGCCTCAAACTCAGAGATCCACCTGCCTCTGCCTCCTGAGTGCTGGGGTTAAAAGTGTGCACTGCCGGGTTGGGGATTTAGCTCAGTGGTAGAGCGCTTGCCTAGCAAGCGCAAGGCCCTGGGTTCGGTCCCCAGCTCCAAAAAAAAGAAAAGAAAAAAAAAAAGTGTGCACTGCCACATACATCTAGTCAAAGTAGTGTTTCTTAAGGTAATCATTAAAGGCCAGGCCAAAACCAAAGGAAAAAAGAATAAAGGGAGGGAGGGAAGTGGGGAGAAAACCAGTTTATGGAGCTACCTCTGAGGCACTGTGGCCAGAGGTGGGGAGGGATAGTAACTCCGAGGGAGTGGTAGGGCAGCTGAGATCACCAAGCATGCACTCAGTTGGGTGTCTGGCCCAGTCATCTTTACTCACTGAGGGTGCACTGTACTGCCAAGCCACACCCCCAGCCTCTGTGTGCTCAGTCCCTGACAAAGCCATTGTGAGTTATTAGAAACTTATATATGAGCCCACCAGTTCCAACCCCTTCCAGTGGCTCCTCTCCAGTTCCTCCTATCAGCCCTGGGTGTGTCACATGGCTGCTGAGCTGTTCTGAACCCGACTGGAATGTTCCCTGCTCCTGGAGCTAACTCTTTTCTTGCCTCATCTCTGCAGTATTCCGCCAGTGTCATCCTGCATGGTCTCTGGGGCCTCTTCTTCACCCTGTCCCTGCTGGAATTGCACACAGTTCATGTTTGGACGGGTACTTTTCCATCAGAACACTCCCTGCTCTGACCTGGCGCCTGGCTCCTGGCAGGCTCTCAGCAGATGCATATCAATTGAGGAAACCCAGGGTCAAGGGAACTGGCTTAGCTTTCCCTAGCCAGTGGAGAGACTCCCCAGCCTGGGCACAGGTTTGCATCCCCTGTACTCACATTGGATTTGAGTCCTTTGTGACCCTGGACAGGTCATCGGACCTTGCACTTCATGAAACTGAGGGTGGGGTCTGCTGGCAGACCCCAGAGTGCACACGAAAATGAAATGAACCAATGAGCCACAAGATCCTTCTGCATTTGTAGCAGAGGATGGCCTTATCTGGCATTAGTAGGAGAGGAGGCTCTTGGTTCTGTGGAGGCTTGATGCCCCAGTATAGGGGGATGCTAGGGTGGTGAGGAGGGAGTGGGTAGATGGGTGGTGGAGCATCATCTTAGAGGCATGGTGGAGGGGGAAGGGGATGGAGGGTTTGCAAAGGGGAAAGTGGGAAGGCGGACAGTCTTTGAAATGTAAATAAAATAAGCAATTAACAAAAAGATCCCTTGTGCCACCCTCTTCATCAAAACCGGTTAAAATAAAACCTGAGCTACACGGTGAGTGCACTAGGAGAATGATGACGAGAGGATGTGAAATGCGGAGCCAGGCATGGTGATGTTCATCTGTGAGGAACAGAACTTAAAGACCACTTCATGGGACTTGAAATCACGTGATGCCTGAGCTTGCCAGCGGGTAGTGCAGATAAGAGCTAGGCCTCAGAAGCAAGGCCCTGGCAGGCTCAGGTAGGAGCCTAGCCCAGCACAGGCCCATAACTGATGAACTAACTCCAAGGTGGTGTTGATACACTAGTGAACCAGCCCTAAGCTATGTGCCCTGATAACACAAAACTACCTGCTGCCCAGTGAAATGATACAAAAATTTGAACACTGGGAATGGTCTCTGCCATCCCACTGCCACGCTGACAAGACATGGCCTCTCTAGCTTCTGTGTTGATATGATACCCTTTGGCAAGAGAACTGGAGACTCTTGTGTTTGCTTGGCTCACAATGACTTTGAACTTCCAGCACTGTCAGTGCTGGCCTCTGCTCTCGAGAACCTCCTAGACCTTCATCAGTGTTCAAGGGCAGCTTCTACTTAGCAAAGTCCAGGCCATCCAGGACCTATATAGTAAGTTTCTGTCTCAAAAAAAAAAAGTTTGTACTAGTGACATGTTCAAATGATGGTTTTCTGACTATGTTGGATGTGTTGAAGAAATGAAGCGTAGTTCTTTCCAGCACACTGACGAGGTGACTTTCCCTGCCCTTTAGGTAAGTTATGTTTCGATCTTTGTGTCTCACACAGGGACTCACCATGTAGCCCACCTTGGCCTCAAACCTGTAACTCTCCTACCTCAGGCCTCCCAAATGCTGGGGTTACAGCTGTGCTCAAACAGCTGGGCCCCCAAAGCATGTGCTCCGTGCCTGGTTTCCACATTGTCTCTTTTCTTAGTTTTTTTTTTTTTTTTTTTTTTCCGGAGCTGGGGACCGAACCCAGGGCCTTGCGCTTGCTAGGCAAGCGCTCTACCACTGAGCTAAATCCCCAACCCCTTTTCTTAGTTTTGAGACAGGGTCTCTTATAGCCTAAGGCTGGCCTGGAACTCTCTGTGGAACTGTGAGCTCCTGATCCTCCTTCCTCTGCCTCCTGAGTGCTGGGATTATGGATGTGTGCCGCTACAGCAGCTTTCAAAGAATTAATTATATATTTCTGTCATAATGGCTTAAAATATGATTCTTTGAAATATAGGGTTCTCTTCCTTCCTCTTACCAGGAACAAGTCTTAATAACTCATTTTATGGTGCAAATGACCATGGGTGATTTTAAATTTTTAATTATGTGTGTGAATGTAGTGTGTGTGTGTGAGAGTGTGAGTGCAGTGTTTAAAGAGGCCAGAAGAGGGCACCAGAGCCCCTGGAGCAGGAGTGAGGCAGTTGTAAAGCAGATCCAGGCAATGTATAGACAGCAGGCTCAGTAAAGTCCCTGCACCAGAAATGTGCCACCAAGGTCCTATGCCTTCCTGACTCATAGAACCTGGGAGGGGATCATGCTCAGTGGTCTAACCTGCTACCCTGAAGGGATTTGTTCTGTGCACTTAGGTCAGAGTTTTTGAGATTCCCCTGGGCCAGACAGTGTCTTGAACTCATGTCCTCCATGTCTGGATGGCTGCCATACTTTCAGAGATTCAGAGTCTTTAGTTCTTTTTTTTTTTTTTTTTTTTTGGAGCTGGGGACCGAACCCAGGGCCTTGCGCTTCCTAGGCAAGCGTTCTACCACTGAGCTAAATCCCCAACCCCAGAGTCTTTAGGAATACAAGAAAAATTAAAACACAGCCAGGCAAGGTGCCACACACACCTTTAATCCCAGCATTTGGAAGGCAGAGGCAGGCTCTGTGAGTTCAAGGCCAGCCTGGTCTACAAAGCAAATTCCAGGTCAAGGATATAGGAATGTATCCAAAGTCTGGACTGTATGCTGACCTGAGGTCAGAGGGAAGCTGTGAGTGGCAGGGATGTGCCCCTTTTATGACTTTTGGGAAACTGGGCTAGATCCCACTTCTGCACAGTGTTAGTGCTTTGAATATAAACAACAGGGAAAGGCCATTCCTAACTGTAGTCTCACTGTTGGCTCATGAACAGTTACACCAACTGCAAGGCCCACTGTAGACAAGACACCCTACAACTACAAGACACCCTACCTGTGTCACCCCTGTGGAGACACACAGTCCATCCCTCCACCACACCCCAGGAAAAATGAGCTTTTCTCCCATAATGTGTGAAGGAACGGTCATGCTTTCTAAAGGAATGAGCAGAGTGAATTCTGGAATTCAGGGGTGGGGGTGGTGGTCATAAAAATTGGCCAGAGAAACCATGGAATGCAGATGTCACTGTGACCTTGGAAAGACCCAGCATCTCTGATGGCCCTGGACCAGTGGTGCTTTTATTGCAGTGGACAGCATGACCTCCTTGGGTCCCTGTAGGTCACTTCCCCTTCCAGAACATTCTGCTTGGGCTCAGGTATGGCTCCTTAGCAAAGTCCATGCTGTCCTCTGGCTTTGCATGGAGTTCAGCACCAGGATCTCCTAGCAGGACTTGGATGCTTGCTCCTAGCACAGGCTGAGCTGCAGCCTGCTCGGTGCCAGGGTCTTGGCAGCTTAAATGGTTTCTTTGAGGGGAGGAGCCCCCAGCTGCTGAAGAGAAATTTCTTCATTCTTCTGTTCTGTGTCTCTTTTGGAATGGCCTTCTTTGACTCTGCTCAAAGGTAAATAGAAACTTCAGTTATCTTCTTGAAACTTAAGATATCTTCTTGTTTTAGTCATTTCCTGACCCGCCCACTTACCTGCCTGGTCTTAACAGGTTTCATTTTTAGAAAAAGCTCAATGTTCATTTTCCAGTTTTTGTTTGTGTTTGTAACATTTGTTTGCCTCATTAGATATCTGTGGTTGGCTTGGAATTCACTATGTAGGTCAGGCTGGCTTTGAACTGACAGAGGTCCGCCTGCCTCTGCCTTACAAATCCTTGTTTAGCGTGCACTGCCATAGCAAGTTTACGTGGTGCTGGGGTTTGCTGTGTTCTCAGCAGGTGCTCTACCACTGTGTTGCCTCCCGAGCCCCTCCAACCTCCCTATGTCTCCTGGTCTAGCTTTATTCTTGTGCTTTTTCTTCATGTTGAACCTGCTCTTATTGAGAGTTAAGACAGCATAGAGGATCGTTGTTGTTTTTTCCCTCTTGTTCTTTTAAGATTTATTTATCTATCTTATATAAATACACTGTAGCTGTCTCCAGACACACCAGAAGAGGGCATCAGATCCCATTACAGATGGTTGTGAGTCACCATGTGGTTGCTGGGAATTGAACTCAGGACCTCTGGAAGAGTAGCCACCAGTACTCTTACAGTTGAACTATTTCTCCAGCCCCCAGAAAGTGACTTTTTACGCATAGCAATGAAGACTACTATGACTTCCAGGCATTTCTGGTTGCCCATAGTGGATTTGGGCCGCACTCCATGGTGCCATAGGACACTGACCTGCTCTCCATAGCAGCAATAGTTTCCACCAGTGGCACATTGCGGGTCTCAGTCAGGAAGCAGATGACAGCCATTCCAGCCAAGACTGAAGTGGCACCAAAGGATACAGGTGGCAGAACTGGACTGATTTCGCCAAGTGTGGTGATCAGGGGCGCCGCCAAGCCTCCGAGGCGGGCGTTGACAGAGGCAAAGCCCATGCCCATCTGCCTGTGAGGAGTGAAGACCTATCAGCAGCTGGGTCTGTGTCCCCAAAGAGTCAGAGAGGAGAGTGGACCCCCGCGCGGGCGCCACTCCTCATACCCACCTGATCTCTGTGGGATAGAGTTCTCCTGTGAACAGATACACACAGATGAAGGAGCTGGCCAGGCAGCCTTTGCCCAGTGCTGCCTGCACTGTCCGCAGGGTCTGCAGATCTAAAGAGGCCAAAGAGGGAGGCGGAGCTGTGAGGCGCAGAGGCGGAGCAGGGGTATGGAAGGCGGGGTCAGCCTGGTCTACAAGCAGAGTCCCGGGCCAGCCAGGGCTACACAGTAAGGCCCTGTCTCCATCTGACTGCTTGCTTGTTCATTTGCCTCTGTCACCACAGCCTGCTGAGCAGACAGGACGGGAGTAGGGGTCAGGCTTAGATTCAGACCTTAGCTGTGACCCAGGTAGGTGACTAAGCTACAGTGACATCCTATTTCTGAGCCCTTCGGTCCTGTCGGTGAGGGAAATCCTAGCACGGCTTTGCACGCCAGTTCATAAGGCGGACACAGGTCACCCACACCAAGTGTTTGGTGCTCAGTCAGAACTTCCTGCTACTGTGTCATTAACACGTCTGTCCTGCTGCTGTTCATAGACTGCAAACCCCGCCTGACTCAAGTGTCCCACACGAGGTGGTCAAACAAATTACGGTGCCTGCTTTGCATTGGTGTTGGCTGGAAATGTACCAGCTGAGGAGATTTCCCAAAACGCCCACACCTGAGCAGCTCTGCACCAGTTATGCCAGTTCCTCACTGGCATGGCAGCTTAAGTTTCCTTTTATCCCTCTTGAGACAGGGTCTCTGTCTGTAGTCCAGGCTGGCCAAGAACTGATGCTTCTCCTGCCTCAGCCTTCCAAGGGCTAGAATAATAAGTGTGTTGCTGGTCACTTCCGGAGGGCCACCCACTACGTCTGGGACCCTGTGTCTAGTGTCTATGTGGCTACTACAGGGGGGCAGTGACAACTCACCCTCGGGCACGAACATGTTGGCGATGACCATGAGCCCAGCTAACACGAGGAAGGAGGACACCGTGGCCCGCCGTCCCACATAAATCATAGTGGTGGTGGCAACCAGCATGGCTGGGATGTCGATGATCCCAAACAGAGCCTGTACCAGGTAGATGCTGAGCCCGAACTTCTGCAGGTCCATGGCCAGGCCGTAGTAAGCCACGGAGTTAGAGAACCTGGGAAAGGCAGCAGAATAGCCCCATTTCATCCCACAACTCACTGTCTGGAGCTCGAGGCAAGGGATACAGGATGTGTGGCGGCGGCGTGGGATTCTCCCTCAGGGAGTCTAAATCCCTTTGGCAGCACCTCCTGGCCCCCCATGCCTCAGACTTTGGAGCACTTCTGCACTACATCCTGGTCTCACCGCCCGCTCCCCTGAGCAGGCTCCGAGCTCAGGGCGATCTTTGGTTTTCACGGTCAATACACCTTCAGTGCTGGAATTCAAACAGTGCTAACAGACAAAACAGAAGAGGACAGACAGAGGTTAAAGAACACAGGAACCATATAGTTCATGCCAGTCTGTGCCTGTGGTCCCAGCACTTGGAAGACTGGGGCAGGAGGATCCCAAGACTGAGACCAGCCTGGGTTACATAGTGATCCTGTCTCAGAGCCTTACCTCTATTTATGTCTTTGCTTACTATTTTCGTATTGACTGTGTGGTGTATATGTCTCTCTACTGCATGTGTGTGCACTCACCTGTGTGCACATGTGCATGGAAGGGAGACACTGACAGCAGCTGTCTCGCAATCGCTCTCCATCTTGTTTTCTTTTTTAAATTAATTATTATTGTCTGTGCACTTGTACCACATGTGGAGGTCAGAGGATGGCTTTTGGGGAGTGGGTTTCCCTCCTACCTTGGGTCCCAGGGATGGAACTTGGCAGGTTGTAGAGGTAGAGTGCTGAGAGATTTAACTGAGGGCCATCTTTCAGTACTGCCTTATTTTCTGAGACAGGATATTTGCATTTGATCTCCTCTCCCCATTCTCTCTCTGACAGTCTCTTGCATCATAGCTCAAGCTGGCCTGAAACTCACTGTAGCCCAGGCTGACTCAAATCTCACATTAATCCTCCTGCTTCAGCCTCCCAGACTCTGGGGTTATAGGCAAGAGCCAAACACCTAGTTGTGTTCTCTTTCTGGATCAGACATGAAAGGTTGTCCAGCTGCACCATGTACTTTTGGTAGGTGCAGGTGCTTTCAATGTGCGTTCAATGCTAGCCCTGGAGAGCCCAAGGCAGCACAGTCCAAAGCCAGCCTGGGCTACAGATGGATCCTGTCTTACCCAACCAACCAAGCCAGGTGGTGGTGCACGCCCTTAATCTCAGCATTTAGGACGTAGATGCAGGCAGATCTCTGAGTTGGAGGCCAGTTTGGTCTACAAATGGAGTTCCAGGACAGCCAGGGCTACACAGAGAAACCCAGTCTCAACTCCATCCCACCTCTAAAAACAAACAAAACCCGATCAACTGAAATAACAAAGAAGACACAGATGGGAGTGGACGGGTATAAGTGTAGCACAGACCTCATTTCTGTTCTGGGTTTACCCAAACCCTCTCCTAGTATCCGAACACCAACCTTAGGGTTGCTTTGAAAGGATTCTGCGTGTGTAATGAAGGGTTTTTGTCAGTGGGCTTGAAGATCAATGAGGGTGGGGTAAGAGAAGCTGTAAGCACATCAGGTGTTTAAGCCTGGGCCTACAGGTCAAGGACGAGGAGACTCAGAGCCTAAGACAGTTTATTGTCTTTTCAGTTTTTTTTTTTTTTCTTTTTCTTTTTTTTCGGAGCTGGGGACCAAACCCAGGGCCTTGCGCTCGCTAGGCAAGCGCTCTACCGCTGAGCTAAATCCCCAACCCCGTCTTTTCAGTTTTACGAGACAGGGTCTCATGTAGCCCAGGCTGGGTTCCAGCTTGTCATTTTTAAGAGGCTAGCCTCGAACCTCTGACTCTTCTGCATCTACTTCCCCATCTCTGAGGCTGCAGGTGTGTGCTGCTTCTCCCAGACAGAACAATCTGAAGTGAGATCTCCACTAAAATGGAGATTGCTACCTGGCCAGGAATGTAGGTGGTCTCGGAGCTGAGAGTGGGCCATGGAGAGAGACATCTACCCTACAGCCGCAGAGGAGTTGAACTCTGTCAAGTGATGTTTTCCCCAAAGGCTCTGCCACGGAGCTGAGCTACACAGATTCCTTCTGCTCAGCCTTGAATAAGCACTGTGCAGGGACCTGGGCTGACATCAGGACCTGGGCTGACATCACGGTATCGATGCTTGGCAGATGATGCTGTAAGTCAGGAAAACCAGATCATAGCAAGTGTGGCCTTTGAGAAAGTTGAAGAACAGCTAGACAAAAGCCACCCGGTGTACATCCCTACCCCTGAGGGCATGTTGTTGGTACAGCTGCCAGGGGAGAGTGAGAAATGGCTTTGTTTCTGAAGTGGTCCTTCCAGAGAGACTGGACCATGACCAACCTGGAGTGGCAATCAGGTGGGACCGGGATTAGAAATGTTCTGGAAAAATCTGGTGTAGGAGAATTGGCAACCAAGTTCCAGGACAGCCAAGGCTATACAGAAAGACCATGTCTCAAAAGGGGGGTGGAAGGAGGGAGGGAGGGAGGGAGGGAGGGAGGGAGGGAGGGAGGGAGAGCAAGAGCAAGAACTGGCTACCTACCAAAGACAGAAGATGCCAAGAGACAGACTTGTCTAGGATTGGCAAGCTTCGAGTTTCTATGGACCTGCAGATGGATGCATGTCTTGGTGCCAAGGGGCAGGAGAAAGGGGTTTATACACTAAGCTATGCCAAGGTGGATGGGGACCAATTGGAATGTACTTGGATAGTCTCAAAAACATTTACAGATCAAATGTCAGTTAAGAAACAGTCCTTTTTTATCAGTTCTTGGCACTAAATACTTGGTCAACTACCCAGTCAAGTTTGCTTAGCCTACCGAGGTTTGATGCATGCTGGGGGACTGTGTGAGGTTAGCAAATGGGGGATGGGTGCCACATCCAAGATGGCTGCAATCATGTCAAGCTGTATCCCAACACAGGGAGAATTGACTAAACAATATTCTCCATGATTCCCTTCTGTCTGACAATACTGTACCTGACAAAATTCTCACCTTCCTTCCCTTATTTTTTCATTATTCACTGACTTATCAAATACTTACTGTAAATCTGCCATATGCTATGGCTTTACTTAATGACGGAATTTCAGCTATAATTAAGTCAATTTAAGAAAAAGTAGCAGACCAGAGTATTAACCTGTTTTGAAAGGAACACACATGCATGTGTGTTGTCATCCCTGGGGTCAATCTTCAGGGAAGAACAAGAGTGAGCTCATATTCTCTCTCTCTCTCTCTCTCTCTCTCTCTCTCTCTCTCTCTCTCTGGCACACAACTTTTTAAATTTTTAGTTTTTTATGTGCATTGATGTTTTACCTGCATGTCTGTGTGTGGGTGAGGTTGTCAGATCCCCTGGAACTGGAATTACAGACAGTTGTGAGCTACCACGAACCCAGGTCCTTTGGAAGAACAGCCAGTACTCTTTTTTTTTTTTTTTTTTTTGGTTCTTTTTTTCGGAGCTGGGGTCTGAACTCAGGGCCTTGCGCTTCCTAGGCAAGCACTCTACCACTGAGCTAAATCCCCAACCCCACAGCCAGTACTCTTAACCACTGAGCCATCTACACACACACACACACACACACACACACACACACACACACACACACACACACCTGCCTCCTTTTAGGATAGGGTTCTACTACATAGCCTGACTTGCCTAGCACTCCCTGAGTAGCCCAGGTTAACCTTGAAATCTCAGAGATCCACCTGCCTCTAATTGTCTAATTGTAGCACTGTGATCAAAGGCAAATTCAACCACACCCAGCGGAGAACGTTCACTTTTGTCCCAGGAACTCCTCTGTGTAATTCACTCTTCACGACAGAACTGAGTGATGGCTAGTATTATAAAAGTCACATGACTGATGGGAAACAGGTTTAGAGACACTAACACATTCGAGATCCATCAGTAAATGCTGGTGCTGAGATCAAAACTCAAGCCACAGCTCCTCAGAGTCTTGCCTGTTTTAAGGCAGGGTCTCATGTAGCCCAGACTTGGCTTTGAACTTGCTGTATAGCCATCTCTCCAGCCCTGGAACTAACTTTCTTTCTTTTACTTTTCTTCCTTCCTTCCTTCTTTTCTTCCTTCCTTCCTTCCTTCCTTCCTTCCTTCCCTCCCTCCCTCCCTCCCTTACTCCCTTTCTTTCTCCTTTGTACAGTGAGTATGCATTGTTTTTGTAACTTGGAAATTAACCATAAAAGGAAACAACAGGGCTTGGAGACATTTGTGCAAAATGACAAGCTCTCTTCCCCCTTTTCATCCTCCTAGCCGTCCTGGGGCCCCAAAAGCCCTGTTCCCACCCCAGCCCAGCCTAGAGAGCCTCTCTCTACACCACAGAAATGGTACAATTGGATCCAGATGGGGCCTGGTGAGGCCCCAGGGCTTCAAGGGAGCCCTGAAAACGGCCAAGATTTTCTGTATAAAACAAAATTACACAAGTCAGGAGGCTTCACGGGGTCAGGACGCTTGGAGAATCCTTTCTGAAGGCCCACGGCACCACCTCTGCCTAAGCTGTGGATTGCTGCCTCGTAACAAAAATAAGTCTTCGCTAATTCTTTCTGGAAGGATCCAAAAGAGATCTTTCAACCTCAGTTTGGAGTTGGTGGTTTGTTTCTCCAAGAAGTAGGACAGTGAGGAAGTGGCAGGACACCAGAGGGCGCTGCAGGAGGGCGGGCCAGAGGGAAGGCTCCACCAAGAATGGGGGCGAGGTGGCAGGGATGGAGGTGGGGGCGCGCAGGGTGGGCTTACAACACAAGTCCGTCCTTGAGGTCTTGGGATCTCCAAGAGCTCAGGAAACTTTATTCTCAGAGCCCAGGGAACACGTCCCCAAATCAGGTAACATAATGTCCGGCCACTAAAAAAATGGAAACACGTCTCGTGTCTTTACTTGGACCCTCACATGGCCCATCCTGCAGTAACCACTGCCTGCCTTCCTCCCTCATAAGTATCAGCTTTGAATATTTAATGTCCAGGCAATGCAGAGGACAGACCAAGGATGCTCATCTGTTTTCTACCTGCCCCTCCCAGTCTATGTAATAAATGAGACTGACTTTCTGTTTTGTTTCATTCAGGGATTGGCCCCAGCACTTTGTATATGCTGGGCCAGTGCCCTACCACTGGGCTAAATTTCAGGCCCTTTTTTCTATTTATGTGTTAAATTATAAACAATTTACTCATTAGTAATAAATTTATTACTTATTTGTTAAAGTGATTATTATTTTATTTTATTATTTTATTTTATTTTATTTTTTTAGTGTTTTTGGATTGGAGAGATGGCTCAGTGGTTAAGAGCACTGGCTGCGGGGTTGGGGATTTAGCTCAGTGGTAGAGCGCTTGCCTAGGAAGCTCAAGGCCCTGGGTTCGGTCCCCAGCTCCGAAAAAAAGAACCAAAAAAAAAAAAAAAAAAAAAAAAAGCACTGGCTGCTTTCCAGAGGCCCTGAGTTCAAATCCCAGCAACCACATGGTGGCTCACAACCATCTGTAATGGGATCTGATGGCCTTTTGTGGTGTCTAAAGACAGCTACAGTGTACTCACATGCATAAAATAAGTAAATCTTTTTTTAAAAAGTTTTGTTACTTGGTTATTTTTGAAAAATTTATTTGAACTCAGGACCTCTGGAAGAGCAGCCAGTGATCTTAACCACTGAGCCATCTCTCCAGCCCTGCTTACTTGTTTTTATTTGTGCGTGCATGTATGTGTGTATCTGTGTGAGTTTATGTGCCTCACATGTGCACAGGTAAGACCTTCTGCTCAAATGTAAACACTCCAGATCAACATCATGTTTCATCTACAATGTTGATTCACCACAGGGTACCAGGTGCTGGTGTAACTTTAGTTTTGTTGTTGTTGTCTTGAGACAGGACTTCTCTGTGTATCTCTGGCTGTCCTGGAATTTGCTTTGTAGACCAAGCTGGCCTCGAACTCACAGGGATCCACTTGTCTCTGCGTCTGCCTCGTAAGTACTGGAATCAAAGTGGTGCACTGCCGCCCACCCCCCACCCCCGTCAGCTGTAACCTTGATCTAAAAAAAACCAACATTATTATGTATGAGTGTTTTGCCCCCATGTATGCATGAACACCAGATGGGTGTCTGATAACCTCAGAAGCCAGAAGAGGGTATTAGATTCCCCTGAAATTGGATGTCAGATTCATTGGAGCCACCACGAAGGTGCTAGCAGTCGGACCAGGCTCCTCTGTGAGAGCAGTAAGTGCTCTAAACTCCTGGGCCATCTCTCCAGCCTCTGGGAGGTGACCTTTTTGTTTTGTTTTGTTTTTCAAGACTTCTCCTTATAGACCAGGCTGTCCTTGGAATTCAGAGGTCCCCCCTTCCCATACCTCTGCCTCTCAAGTGCTAGGACTAAAGGTGTGCACCAACATACCCAGCTTAGGGGGGACCTTTTTAATTGTGTGTGTGTGTGTGTGTGTATGAATGTGTGAGTGTGTATGTGCATGTGTGTGTGTGGTGTGTGAGTGTGTGAGTGAGTATGTGTGTGTGTGGTGTGTGAGTGTGTATGTGCATGTGTGTGTGGTATGTGTGTGTGGTGTGTGTGAGTGTGTATGTGTGAGTGTGTGTGTGGTATGTGTGTGTGGTATGTGTGTGTGGTATGTGAGTGTGTATGTGTGAGTGTGTGTGTGGTGTGTGAGTGTGTATGTGCATGTGTGTGTGGTATGTGAGTGTGTGAGTGTGTATGTGTGTGTGTGTGGTGTGTGAGTGTGTATGTGCATGTGTGTGTGTGGTGTGTGAGTGTGTGAGTGAGTATGTGTGTGTGTGGTGTGTGAGTGTGTATGTGCATGTGTGTGTGGTATGTGTGTGTGGTGTGTGTGAGTGTGTATGTGCATGTGTGTGTGGTATGTGTGTGTGGTATGTGTGTGTGGTATGTGTGTGTGGTGTGTGAGTGTGTGTGTGCATGTGTGTGAGTGTGTGTGTATGTGTGTGTGTGGTGTGTGAGTGTAGGAGTGTGTGTGCATGTGTGTGTATGTGTGTGAATGTGAGTGTGTGTATGTGTGTATGTGTGTGTGGTGTGTGTGAGTGTGTATGTGCATGTGTGTGTGGTATGTGTGTGTGGTATGTGTGTGTGGTATGTGTGTGTGGTGTGTGAGTGTGTGTGTGCATGTGTGTGAGTGTGTGTGTATGTGTGTGTGTGGTGTGTGAGTGTAGGAGTGTGTGTGCATGTGTGTGTATGTGTGTGAATGTGAGTGTGTGTATGTGTGTATGTGTGTGTGGTGTGTGAGTGTAGGAGTGTGTGTGCATGTGTGTGTGCATGTGTGCATGTGTGCATGTGTGCATGTGTGCATGAGTGTGTATGTGTGTGAATGTGTGTGAGTGTGTGTATGTGTGTATGTGTGTGTGGTGTGTGAGTGTAGGAGTGTGTGTGCATGTGTGTGAGTGTGTGTATGTGTGTGGTGTGTGAGTGTGTGTGTGTGTGTGTGTGGTGTGTGAGTGTAGGAGTGTGTGTGCATGTGTGTGAGTGTGTGTATGTATGTGTGTGTGTGCATGTGTGCATGTGTGCATGAGTGTGTATGTGTGTGAATGTGTGTGAGTGTGTGTATGTGTGTGTGGTGTGTGAGTGTAGGAGTGTGTGTGCATGTGTGTGAGTGTGTGTATGTATGTGTGTGTGTGCATGTGTGCATGTGTGCATGAGTGTGTATGTGTGTGAATGTGTGTGAGTGTGTGTGTGTGTATGTGTGTGTGGTGTGTGAGTGTAGGAGTGTGTGTGCATGTGTGTGAGTGTGTGTATGTGTGTGTGTGTGCATGTGTGTGAGTGTGTGTGTGTATGTGTGTGTGTGCATGTGTGTGAGTGTGTGTGGTGTGTGGTGTGTGAGTGTGTGTGTGTATGTGTGTGTGTGCATGTGTGTGAGTGTGTGTATGTGTGTGGTGTGTGAGTGTGTGTGTGTGTGTGAGTGTGTGTGTGAGTGTGTGTGTGAGTGTGTGTGTATGTGTGTGTGGTGTGTGAGTGTAGGAGTGTGTGTGTGTATGTGTGTGTGTGCATGTGTGTGAGTGTGTGTATGTGTGTGGTGTGTGAGTGTGTGTGTGTGTGTGTGGTGTGTGAGTGTAGGAGTGTGTGTGCATGTGTGTGAGTGTGTGTATGTATGTGTGTGTGTGCATGTGTGCATGTGTGCATGAGTGTGTATGTGTGTGAATGTGTGTGAGTGTGTGTATGTGTGTATGTGTGTATGTGTGTGTGGTGTGTGAGTGTAGGAGTGTGTGTGCATGTGTGTGGTGTGTGAGTGTGTGTGTGCGTGTGTGTGTGTGTGTGTACATGTGTATATGTACACCTTCTTTGCTTATGTATGCATCCGTCTGGGCTGATGTGCTTTTCCATGTGAGGAGGGCATCGGGCATCTTTATCTTTCGATGCCTTTTATTCCCTTAAAGCTGAACCTGAAGGTCCATTTGACCAAAGCTAGAGTTACAGGCACAGCAGGCCGGGCTTCGCTTCTTTACCCAGGGGCTGTGATTCGAGGTCAGGCCCTCAGACTCGCAGAGCAAGCGCTCTGAGCCACTGAGCGGTTTCCCCAGCCCTAAGGGCCAGGTGCCGAAAGGAAATGACACAAGATTGACTCCATGTACGTTAGGATGGTATCAGGATAACGTTTGTTAATGAGAGCAGAAAGGATGTGCCCCCCTCAAGTCAAAGGTATGAGCCATCACCTACCAGACCATCATGAGACAGCACGTGACCTTTCTGATGCCAGGCGTTCTGAAGAGATCCAAGATGGAGTTGGAGGTGCGGACACTTGCAAACTCATTCTGGATATAGGAGCTCACTACCTGGGAGAGGAAACGTGTGATCAGGGCATCGAGGGTGAGGGTTCGAAACAGTGCTTCCTTGTGTTTGTTGGCATGACATCTGGCCATACCTGCCTCTTCACTAAGGCCCCCAAAGACTGTTACATGATTTTGTGATGCAGTGGGGGCTGCAACACACCCCTGAGGTTCTGTGGCATCACAGATGCTCTCCCTCAATTCCCAGTAACTTCACCACAGCATCAGACAGTGGTTAAAGGAAGCTGGGCTGGAGTGAAGGTTAGAGCGCTGGGCTAGCATAGCACGGGCATGGTCCGGCTTCTATCTCCAACACAGCCCCACCATGTCCTCACAGGGCAAACTCCCAGACCTCTCCAAACCTCCATGTCTCTCTTTTTTATAGTTTTGTGCTACATTTATTTATTTTGTGTGCGAGCACATGTGTGTGCATGTATGTGGAGGGCAGAGGACAACTTTCAGGAGTCAGTTCCCTCCTTCCATGGCATGGGTACTGAGGATTGGGTCATCGGGCTGGGCAGCACATGCTTAGCCCACTGAGCCATCTCGCTGGCCCCAATCCTTTGTTTCTTTTTCCTCCTCCTCCTTCTCCTCTTCCTGTGGTGTGAGTGTCCTCATGTTTATGGGTGCACTCACATGCGGGAGTAGTGCAGAGGCAAATGCTGACAATCACTCCTTTGTGCTTTCTGTGTATGTGTTCCTTTTTTCTGAGGCAGGGTTTCTCTGTGTAACCCTGGCTGTCCTGGAACTCCCTTTGTAGACCAGGCTGGCTTTAAACTCAGAGATCCACCTTCCTCTGCCTCCTGATTGCTGAAAGTAAAGGCTTGTACCACCATGCCCCTTGATGTGTGTATTTCTTTTAGAATTTTTTTTTGAAGTTCAAGGTTTTGTCACTGAACCTGGAATTTATCACCAGCTAGGCTGGCCGGCAATCGAGTCCCTGGGGTCCACCTATCTCTATCTTCATCTCTGGGTAAACCTCTACCACACCTGTCTCCCCCTGTCCATCCCACAAAAATCTACCCCGGACCTTCATCCTCACATCCGCTCACCTCTATAGTCAGCCTTTCCCCTTCCGCCTTCCTGCCATTCATCATGGCCACCTTCCGTAGGTTCTGCACAGCTTGCTGGGCCTTGCCGTGAAGGAGGAGCCATCGGGATGACTCTGGAAGCCACCTGGGGTACAGAAGGATCATTTCCACCTGCAATCCCAACACACCTTCATTCTGCCAGACCCTAAAGACAGGTGGCAGCATTCCAGTTACATCCCTTTGTTGTTATTTGTTTTGTTTTGAGACAGGTTTTCCATATATATATGTGGGTTCCAGAAATTGAATTCTAATTGTTAAACTTGAAGTCAAATGTTTTTTACTGGCTGAGCCATCTTGCCTGCCCATTTCCTTTCTTTCTTTCTTTGTTCTTTTTTCTCTTTCTTTCTTTCCTTCCTTCCTTCTTTTTTTTCTTTCTTTTTTCTTTTGTAGCATATACAGAGAATCACTGAAGAGTCCTCAAAGACACACTTGGTATTGAATTGCATCTAGTTCTTACCCTAGCTGCGTGGCCTTGAAAAATCATGGCCCCTCTCTGGGCTGTACTTCAGTTCCCCCTTTACAAAATGCAAAGGGTTTTTGTGAAGTACAGTGGAATTAATACAGGCAAAATCATTTTGTGTGTTCCAGAGCCCCATGCCGCGGAAAGAGGCTGGTCAAAGATTCCTTAAACTATTCACCTGGGACCAGTGGCCCTCATGTTGCCTCTGTTCTCTGTGTTCAGCTCATTGCAGACACTCTACATTCCACCTATCAAGGAGCCACCTCCACCTATCAGACGCATGCCCCAGCCCAGCCCGCTCGGCTGCACGTACCAAGAGTAGAGGAAAAAGACCAGGAAAGGAGCAGACACAGCAAACTGCAGCCATCGCCAGGGGCGGATCAGGTATGCCACGCCAGCCAGGATGAGCTGACCCAAGGTGAAGGAGAAACCCAGCAAGATGCCTGCCACCGTCCGGCCCCTGGTTGGCATCCATTCTACAACTGTGAAAGAAAGGCAGCCAGCTGGAGTGACTCATCTACCACACAGCTACCTCATTCTCCCGCCCTTTCCTCATGACTGTGGCCACACCAAGATCTACCTAGACAACATTCTTATGTGGCCTACGGCAGGGCACTCGCTGTAGGACACCAGACTCTGAAATGGCTTCATTGTAACCGGGTGGTGCTGGTGCAAACCTTTAATCCCAGCACTTGGAAGACAGAGGCAGGCAGATCTCTGTGAGTTCGAGGCCAGCCTTGGTCTACAAAGTGAGTTCCAGGACATCCAGAGCTGTTACCTAGAGAAACCCTGTCTCAAATAAATCAAACCAAACCAAACAAACAAAAAGTCTTCATTGTAAGGTTGAATTTCCTGAGACAGAGTGTGGCATGCCCCCTCCTTCTGTGAGTGTGCATGTGCACACAAGAGCTTACGCGTTTGTGTCATATGGAGGCCATTTTGGTATGAACTAGGCTGATGAATCTCAGGCATTTGCTGTAAGCTATGGTGGGACATCTACCCTTTCCGAAGGTGACTGCTGGAACTGGATATCTGAGGTCCCAGTATATGCTTAGCACCTTCCGATGTCCAAATGCTGGGACAGAATAAGGCAGGGAAGGGGTACTGGTTTGTACACCTGGTTCCCTGACCCAACATCTTTCCCATCTTGAAATCAAAGGCCCACCTGCCTATGGAGAACTGAAGTGTCTGAGCTTGGCAACATCTTCAGAAGCAAACTAAGTCGTTCCAAGCAGCACAGGCAGGCGGGAGCCCTGTGTTCAGAGTGGGCTCTATTGCTTCATAATGCCTTCCACCAGGGTCACCTACAGGCTCCAGCTTATCCCTTATCCCTGAAGGGTGACATTCCTATCTGGTTAGCACCCGGGAGTTCAAACTCTCTATGGTGATCAGGCTGGCCTCAAATGTGTGATCCTCCTGCCTCTGCCTCCTGAGTGCTGGGATTATATTAATGCACTACGGCACCCTGCCCTAAGGTTCAGGATTTTGGGTTGTCAGATTGGAGTCATTTGATTGTATGAACTCCCCGCCACCCTTTATGTACAGACTCATGTGGCTTATGCAAGCTCCAACTTGCTACCCAGCTGAGGATGGTCTTGAACTCCTGGTCCTCTTGCTTCCACTTCCCAAGAGCTGGGATTGCAGGTGTGAGCCACCATAGCTGGCTCACTTGGACATCATCCTGTCTTATAGCCCTGTGTCCCAGTCACCTATGTGACCCCACGTAAGCCTGGCACCTCATAGATGATTAGTAGGTACTATTGAGTAACTCTCATGAAATCAATCTGACCCTTTCAGCTCACAGATTAGTCAACTGAAACCCAGACCCAAGAAAGGCCACCACTGCCTGCTGCTGCCAGGGTCACAGTCTGTCAAATCCAGACCTCTGGGTAGGAGGTTTTGAGTTGCTGTTTCTGGGTGAGAATTACAATAAAGCAAAATTCAAAAAGCTGTCCTGTGATGTTGTAATTCCCTTGTTGCATGACCCCAGCCCCCCTGGGTCCCACCTGGACTGGACTCACCCAGGGAGAGGGAGTTGAGGATGATGCCAGAGAAGGTCATGCCCATCAGGAACCGGAAGATGCAGTAGGCACTGAAGGAGCCCACATAGGCTGTGACAGCCCCTGAAACTGCCAGTTGCAGGTACGACCAGACCAGCGGGGCCTTGCGACCCAACCTGAACCCAAAGAGTGAGGGGCTAGAGAGTCCCAAGGCAGCTAGACATCACCAAGGAGGTAAAGCCCGTGTCTGACACTTGTGCCTTGGTGGGGACACCCAAGCAATCAAGGGGAAGATGAGATACCCAGTAGAAGCCACCCCTCAAAATACCACATGCAACTGCCTGGACCCCAGTATTGCTGGCCAAGGCTGATCAGGGATAGAGGGACATGTGTGGAATATCAGAGGCTGAGAGACTTAGTCGTTGCTGGGGAAAGGAGGAGAGTTTGAAAAGAGGTCCATGCCTATAATTCTAGCATTTGGGAAGTGGAGGCAGATGAATCAGAAGTTCAAAAAAAAAAAAAAGAAAAGAAAAATTTTCTCTCTCTCTCCCTCTCTCTCTCTCTCTCTCTCTCTCTCTCTCTCACACACACACACACACACACACACACACACACACAAACACACACATGCAAACCCCTATTGCATTTAGACACATACAGACACATGCACACAAAAAGAGGAGGGAAAGAAAAGAAGGAATAGCCAGGTGGTGTATGCCTTTAATTCCAGCAGTTGGAAGGCAGAAGCAAGTGATCTCTGTATGTTCGAGGCCAGTCTGGTCTACAGAGTGAGTTCTAGGACAGTCAGGACTACTAAGAGAAGCCCTGTCTTAGAAAAACAAAACAAAACAAAAACAAAAAAACAACAACAAAAAAAAGAAAACAAAACAAAACAAAACAAAAACCCAAAGCCCCAAATAACAGAAGGAATAAGGAAAAGACAGAGTATAGGTGAACTCAAGGGCGTTCCCTGGCAGACTAGGACCTCCCCAAAGGCTCACCTGTCGGCAAGGCTACCAAACAAGGCGGCTCCCACCAGCACCCCGGACATGTAGATGGACTGAGCCAGGTCACGAAGGGTGCGGGCCTCACACACCAGGTCCCACTATTGGGGAGAGAGGAGTGCTAAGCCTTGTCCTTAGGCAGTAGCCTCCTCCGAGCCCCCCCAAGCCACCCACCCACCTCTGACCTCCATCACAATAGTAGATGGGAAAATGCTCCGGTCATAGACCCAACCATCCTTGCAGCCCTCTGTGGCCACTCCATGGGAGGAGGTGTTGGGTTCCAGAAGGGCCCACTGAGGCTCTGTGTAGCGCTGGCATGGCTCAGGAACCCCATGTTGGTTCAGGGGTATGGTGGCCCTCAGCCAGGCTCCTGAGTCATTGGTGGTAGCTTCTGTGTAGTTGGCAGGATGCTGGCAGTGGTGAGGGGGCGCAGCAGCCGTGAAGTTCTGTAGGAAGGTGTGGCAGGCCAGCAGCCCACAGGGCAGCAACAGCAAGGCTGTATAGACAAGCTGGAAGCGACCCACACCGCCCAGGGCATCCAGCAGGTCTGTGAAGGCCATGGCCAAGGGCCCTACCCTAGGTGGAGCCTGCCCAGGCCTTATGTTAAAAGGCAGGGGAGGGGACCTGGAGGTGGAGGATCAGGCCAGGGGTCAAGACCACACAGGCCTTCTCTAAACTGCAGCTCAGAGGATCCAGTTACACCCCACAGGAGGCCTAAGTGTCCCCTACATCTGCAGGGTGCCACTCCCCAGGCTCTTTCTCCAGTTGTCTCTCCATCTCCTCTTGAGTTAGAAAAGCCGAGCGTTGGCACTAGAGGATAGCTGGGTTGGCAGCTTCAGTACCTTGCATGCATTAAACTGCACTCGCTTAAAACGAAGGCCATGGTGGCAGGATCTTGTAATCCCAGGAATAGAGAGAGATTCATGGGACTTACTGAACAGACAACCATGCCTAACCAGTGAGTCTCAGCTCCCAGGGACAGACCCTGTCTCCAAAAGACAAGGGATGGCTCCTCAGGAATGACACCAGAGGTTGACCTCTGACTTCTGCAAAGTGCCATGGTACTTGTGAGTGTGTGCACACTTGCCTCTGTGCGTGCACACATGTATGCACACATACTTCTGTGTGTGTACACATGTATACACACACAAATACATAAAATTAATTTTGTTTTTGTTCTTTTTGAGACAGGGTCTCTCTCACTACACAGCCCTGGCTGTCCTGGAAATTCCTGTGTAGATCAGGCTGGCCTCAGACTCACAGAGATCTGCCTGTTTCTGCCTCCCTAAGGTTGTGATTAAAGGGTGTGCACCTGGCTCTCAAATTTAATTTTTTTAAATAAAAAAAATAAATCAAACATAATGAAACACAACAAACAATACAGAAACAAAAACAAAGAGGTCCAAGTAGGCCAGTTGAGAAGCAGCCTCAGTTTGGGGTTGGGGTATATTCAGAATATCCCCATTGGCTAATCACCAAAGCACATGAAAGTCACTCTAGAGAGGGGCTAATGGCTGAGAGGAGAGAGGACTCCAGGACAGCACACATCCTGCCTGCTTCCAGGACCTGATCCAGTGAGGAGGTTCGGGGCTGCCAGTAAGTAGTTCCTGGCAAACCGTAAGCTCAGGACATCGTCTCTTTCATTATCAGAACTGTCTCAGTTCCATCTCACTGCAACCTTGCGGGCAGTCCCCAGCTCCTGGTCCTTCAATTTTTCTTTTCTTCTTTTCTTTTCTTCCCTAGATAGGGGGTAATCCAGCCCAGGCTGGCCTGGAACTCCTTATGTATGTATGTATGTATGTATGTATGTATGTATGTATGTATGTATGTATTCAGAACTTTTTTGTTTTCATTTAAGATTTATTTATTTATTATATATGAGTACACTGGAGCTTTCCTCAGACACACCAGAAGAGGGCATCAGATCTCATTACAGATGGTTGTGAGCCACCATGTGGTTGCTGGGACTTGAACTCAGGACCTTTGGAAGAGCAGTCAGTGCTCTTAACCGCTGAGCCACCTCTCCAGCCCCTTCCTTGTTTTCTTTTTTTTTTTTTTTTTTGAGACAAGAGTTTCTCTGTGTAACCCTGGCTATCCTAGAACTCGCTCTGTAGACCAGGCTGGCCCGGAACTCAGAGATCTAGCTGCCTCTGCCTCCTGAATTCTGGAACTAAAGGTATGAGCCACCTCCGCCTGATGGTGTTGTGCCTCCATCTAGACAAGCTGTCTACCAACCAAACCTAGTCAGCCTGGCTCCTTCAGTCCCCACTGGCTGCCTGCAGTCTTCTCCTAGGGGCGACTCATTTTCATTCTCACCTACTCTTATCTCTGCTAAGAGCCACAGAGGCAGAACATTAATATAAACTACTAGATTACAGGGTGTCCCATTGTGGCCTGGTGTCAGGTGGGGGCTCTGTGCCTTAGGGAGCTCCCTGGGGGGTCAGATTTGTGCTAAGTAGAGGTTTTGTGTTTCCTTACTGATGTCTGCAGAGGAGGAAGTCAGACTCAGCCCTCAAAGAGGCATGCAAAAACGAGAAAAGCACCTGGATTGGCCTTCAGTGGAGCTGTGCGATCCATGTCTCTGTGCTCAGGCCTTCTCAACAACTCAGGAGCAGAGTGGCCATGGCCAGATGCCCAGTTTTCCACAAGGGTGGGCATCAGCATGAGACTGCCTGAGCTGTTGTCGGACAAGGCATGCTGGTACAATCAAGGGAACAGTTTGGGAGAATAACACCCGGAGACACATGTCTGGCCTTTCATTTTATTTTCCCACTGCACTGAAACATGGGACCTCCCCAACCCACCCCCCAGGTCCTGGTCCTCCATAACCAGTACACTAGTCCCTCAAGCATTTCCTTGAAAAATATTAAAAAATAGAGGAAGGGGGGTGGGGATACGGAGGGCCTGAGTGCCCTCCCGGCCAGGAAGTTCCTGGTGGGCACACGGGCAGGAGAGGTGTACTTTGGTTTGCAGAGGGATCTTGGCTGCTGCACATGAAGGCACAGGAAGGTGAACTGGCTGTGGGGCTCCCATAGTGAGGTGAGGCCTTCAACACCCAGGTGCAGACAAGGAACTAGCTAGTGGTTACGAAGTCTGCAGGTCTAGGGGATGACAGGGGCTAGAGCCTCCACAGATTAGGTGAGACACACATCTGGACAGTAGCAGGGAGTGGGAGGGGCAGGGATGCCTACTCCTGCCCCGGAGGCAGGAAGGAGTAAGCAGGGAGCTGCCTTCCTGCTCTTAGCCATGAGCAGGGGTCAGGGTTGCCTTAGCTACAGGGGCAGGAAGGGCCCTGTGACTCTGCCTAGAGCAATTGAACAGAGGTAGTGGGGAGGTGAAAGGACAGGAGGACAAGGGGACAGGAGGACAAGGTGCCCTCCTTTTTTGAGGGAAGGCACTGGCAGCTGACATGGTCTGGTACGGCATGGCGGGGAGGTGTGGCTTGGCAGAGGAAGAAGGAAGAACACAGGCAGCGGAGCCATCCCGCTTCATGCAAACATAGTCAGCTGTAACCACTGCAGGGCGAGGGGAAGGTTACTGGGAGCAGCAGCAGGACACGTGGCCTTGTCAGTCTCCTTCACCCATTGTCACCCATCCCAAAGTCAACCATTACCAGCCATGCTTATGCCCTCCTTGAGGGACCTTCTGGTGACAGGGGTGCGCTCTCTCGCGCTCTCGCGCTCTCTCTCTCTCTCTCTCTCTCTCTCTCTCTCTCCTCTCTCTCTCTCCTCTCCTCTCCCCCCTCCCCCCCTCCTCCTCCTCCTCCTCCTCCTCCTCCTCCTCCTCCTCCTCCTCCTCCTCCTCCTCCTCCTCTTCTTCTTCTTCTTCTTCTTCTTCTTCTTCTTCTTCTTCTTCTTCTTCTTCTTCTTCTTCTTCTTCTTCCCTCTCTCTCTCTCTCTCTCTCTCTCCCCCCCTCTCTCTCTCCAAGGACAATTCCTGGCTGTCCTGGAACTCACTCTATAAACCAGGCTGGCCTCAAACTCACAGAAATCCACCTGCCTCTGCCTCCCTCTGGCTGGGATTAAAGGCATGCGTCTCCACCACACACCCAGCAGCAGCTATCTTACTTCTAGACTCCAGGACACCAGGCTGCTGGTTGCCACCAGCTTCTAGAAGCCTGGTCTCCCCTTTTTCATCCCCCACCCCGGAGCTCCAGAAGCCCCTGTCCCAAGGCTTCCAAGACTAGGCCCTAGATTTGAAGGCTTGTTCCAAGGCCGTGGACCCCTGTCCTGGTAGGGGCAGGTGAACAAGGAGAACCATCTCACCTTAAATAGATCAAAGGTCACAACACCATCCAGGTCTGTGTCCAGAATTTTGAAAAACCCTGTGTTCAAGACAAGATGAGTTAAATCCGATATAGCAGCCAGACAGTTGATATTCAGCCAAGACTGCCTCCCACCTCTCATGTATCCCTGTCCCTCAAAGTCACCAAGCTTCCTGTCCAGAGAGGCCTCCTTAGGCTCTCCTCTGCCCACACTTCATGCACCTATGTAAGAGTCCTCGGGCCTCCTTCAGCCTCCACCCCATTCACACCCTACGTCTCTCGAGGAATACTGTGTGCACTGTGGCGAAGTGGGACACTCACGGAACATGGTCTCCAGGCGCACAAGGCAGCACACAAAGTTGTCAAAGTCCACGGCCAGGTCGGGCTCTGAGTAGCGGGTGATGATGAGCTCATGCAGCTTCTTGTTAAGCTTGAAGCCTGGGCAAAGAGAGGAAGGGCAAGTGAGGGCTGGAGCAGCTGGGGCAGGGAATCGATGAAAGACCTCTTGGGGATGGACGAGGGGGCAGGGAGAGCAACTGGAGAGATGACTCAGCGTTAAGAGCACTGACTGCTCTTCCAGAGGACCTGAGTTTAATCCCCAGCAAACATGGTGACTCACAACTGTCTTAATGGGATTACATAAAATAAACCTTTAAAAAAAAAAAGCTAGGAGTAGGTGGGTAAGTGAGGACCAGGGACATCCTACCCAAAACACCCCAGAAAATCGCCAAGTTGGCTGCAGAGGACCTAGGCATCTGGTCACATTTGCTCAAAATAGCCTGGACTTGTTTTTACACGGGCCAGTGTGGAGCAGCAGTCTCATACCTGCCTCACTGTACCCACCCCTGCCCTGGTCACATGTCCCAGACTCAGGAAAGCTTGAGGAGTAGTTTGGATACCCACATAAAAGCCAGGGAAGTTCGGAAGTCCACCAGTAATCCCAGCCCTTACTGGGGAGGCAGATGGGATCCTCTGCGGAAGCTGGACAGCTTAACTAATCTGAGATCCAGGTTCAGTGAGAGGCCCTGCCTCAGCAGAGGACAGCTGATGTCAACCTCTGGCTTTTACATATGTCAACACACATATAAACATAAGTACATACACGCATACCACACACACATACACATGCAAAAATGAATGAAAAGGCCCTTGTTCTTGGTAAGCCACAAGGAGAGGGAAGGGAGGAGCCCAGATAAAAGTCCTTAGCTGAGCCACCACAGCACCTGTGTAGCATCACCACCATCCCCCAGGGACAAGGGCCAGCCACCCTCAGGGAGGCAGCCTGGGGCTCAGGAGCAGTGGGGTCATCAGCCTCAGGCCTCACCTGCAGCCTCGATGGCCATCCTCATCTCATAAGCACTCATGCTGCCAGACTTGTCCAGGTCAAACTTTCGGAAGATGGTCTGTATGAAGGGTAAAGAGTGGGGAAGTGAGTCAGCAGCTCCTCATCATGGCCTCTTGCCCCTAGGCAGAGTGAGGGAGGAGGGGAATGGCCAGGAAGGGGGTCATTTGGAGAGACCTGTGGGCTTGGATGGGAAAGGAGTCACATGCGGAAAGGAAGTTCTGTGGGAAACCCTGGCTATACAGCAAGCCTGGGCTCTGCGACTGGACTGGGCATACCATGCCCGACTGAGGCCACAGTGGGCAGGAGAACCCAGTCAGGGGACAACCTACCAGGTAATTTCGGATGCGGTTCCACAGGATGTTGAACTCCACCAGGCCCAGTTTCCCATTACCGTCTCGCTTGGCGGATGTTAAGGAAACTACACAGCTTAGAGTAGACATGTAAGGAGCATGGGAGGAAGGGAGCCTGGCTGTGGCGGGGAGGGACAGCAGCTCCCTGCAGCTCCCTGCAGCTCCCTGCAGTCATAGCCAGCCTTGTCCAATGTGCCAGATAGAGTGATGTGGGGAGAGGTGCAGACACAGTACCAGCCTTAGGGCCAAAATGGGACCGAGGTCTTGCTCCACTTCCCACAAGACCTCTGACGCGAAGTTTCCTTTTCTGGCCAACTGGAAGATATCCAGGAAGGTGTTCAAACATGAGGTCTTACCACATCCACACTCTGCTGGCTCTATCTAAGCTTTCAGCTGCTCTTAGGATAAGTGGACAGTATCTATTTCAACCCCAACCTCCAGAGACATGGAAGGCAGGTGGGAGGATACATCCATGAGGTTCACCATGCTGCGGCACGACTCCAGGCTGAAGCCGTTAGTGCGCAGGTCTTTGTCTGAAACAAACAACAAACAAACGGTTCTGGGGGCTGAGGATATCACTCGATTGATTGAATGCTTGTGTGGCATACATGAAGCCCCGGGTTTGATCCCCATCACTGCATTAACGAAGCATGGAAATGCATGCCTGTAACGTAACCATGGCAGTTGGGAGGAGAAGGAAGGAGGATGAGGAGTTTGAGGCCAGCCTCAGCTATACAGACCCTGTCTAAAAACGAAAAGAAAGGAAGAAAGAAAGAAGGGGAGGGCTGGAGAGATGGCTCAGCAGTTAAGAGCACTGGCTGCTCTTGCAGAGGACCTGGGTTTAATTCCCAGCATGCAAATGATAGTGGCTCCCAACTCCAGGTTCAAGGGATGTGATCCATGCATTTGGTATCCATACATGCATGCAAAAAATTTATACATATAAAATACAAATATAATAAAAATTTAAAAATCCACAGCATCCACATGAAAAGGTGTGGGTAGTCTCTCACATACACAAACACGCACATATACTCACACACACTCACACTTATACACACAGTCTCTCACACTCATACCCTCCCACATGCACGAGTGCACACACACTCTCATACACACATACCACACACACTCACACACTTATACACACATACACATACACACACACACTTATACACTCAAACGATCTGTAACTGCAGTGATGTTGGGGGCAGAGGCAGGAGGATTGCTGGGCCTTGCTGGCTGAGAGAGCCTGACTCAGGGTATAGAGCAGAAGGTGACAGAGCAGGGCATCTGATGTCGTCCTCATCTGCCAAGAGAGAGACGACCGAGATGTAGAAGGAACAAGTTCCAGGAGTCTTTAGAACCCATCATGCTGGGAGCCCTGGACTGACTGGTGCCAGGGAGTCCTGCCATGGATGCTGAGGCCAGCAACGTGTTGGGGGAATGCTGTTATTGTGAGAAATAGCAGAGCATATCTGAGTCCCAGAAGCACGTCTGTATCCACCAACTGGCCCAGAATGAAAGGAAGGAAGTACTGAGCAGACACACGAGAGCTTAGGTGGGAGAGGAACCAGCAGGTGCTGGCTGCAGGCTGGAGAGGGCCAAGGAGAGGTCCTGGGCTGAGAGGTGTGCACCAAGAGGTCAGGCATAACAAACCACAGGCAAGAGAGCAGGCGGATGTCCACATGCGGCAGCCGAAGCCAGGAGGGAAAGGCAGGTCAGGAGAGGGCCTGGGATTTCATCTTATTCTGCTTCCCAAGGCACGGAGCCTGGCCTGGAGGTCCTTGTCTTTTCACTGGTGTTGAGCACCTGGAGCTGGCTCTGCTATGGGCTGTCTGTTCTCCCTAAGGCCACAGAGCTCAGGTGAGTAGACTGGAGTGGAGCGGGGTTAGTGAGGAGTCTGGGGAACTGGGTCAGGCAATGGAAGCCTTGCCAGCCACCTCAACAAGGTGTGGGGTTCAGTTCCATGTGGGAGCAAGAACAAGGCAATCGGAGTGATTTGGGAACAAGACGGGTGCGGGGGTGGGAGGATCCTCACGTTTGCTAATGATTCTGTTCAAGATGGTCTGTAACTCCTTGACACTGATCTCCATGTCCTAGGGAAGAGAAGGATGGCAGCTGGGGTTTCCCCACTTCACACAGGGGTTCCCCATCTTACCATCCCTGCCAGTCCCTGACATACATCCCCTGCTAACTTGCTGAACAGGGTTTTGAAGTTGTCATCGATCTCCTCTTCAGAGAGCACTTTCTGCACACAAAACAGAGAGACTAGGTTAAGGGCACTGTGGCCCAGGGCTCTTTCCAGAAAGAATAGCCTCTGGGGGGGGGGGGGGGGGGAGAGGTGTGAGCGACACGGTTGAGCCTCACTCTTCTAACCTGTAAAATGGGATCTTCTCTCTGCCTAGAACTCTTGTGGCTTAAGTGATGAGTACAAGTCAGTTAGGCATTGAAAAGTTTGGGTTAGCGCTGTGTGAACGGAGGCAAACTCATCAGCCTCCCTGCACTCACGTTTCCCATCCAGAGGGTGATATCATGAAGGACCTAGACGAGGTAATGATGGAGAAGCAAGACACACAGACAGACCCTAGTATCTGCCTACCATCATCACCACAGGCCCTTTGAAAACTGTAAAGTGCTGGGCAAACAAAGGACTAGTATTGTTCTTAAGGACTCCTATCTGGAGGGAGCCTGCCCTGCCAGCTGCATCTCACCTCACACTGAATACCCAGGGGAGATGAAGGGACCACGTACCTCATCGGGGAGGTTGGCCTGGATCTGGTCATCTAGTTCCCTGCAGAGTGGAGAAGAGGGTCAGTCAGAGGGGCCTGGGGGGTAGGGGAGGTGGGAGCATGGGGGGAGTCGGCTACTCACTGGGTCCCAGCCTTCTTCTCTGAAAAGAAGCGCAGCAGAAAGTCACCCTCTTTGTTGGGCTCGAAGGTGGAGGGCACCACTATATACTCCCCCGGCGGCAGGCGGATGCGGTTACTGACCTCTCGAAGGTTGATAAAGTGCTCTGATTGTGCCCGAGAAGCATTGGCCAGGAAGAAGTCACGCTTCAAGTGCACAGGCTGACCCGCCAACTGGCAGGAGGAAAGAAGCAAGGGGGTACTGCAGTATTCACTCCAGCTACTTTTAGATGCTGGCCCAGGCCCAGAGCCCAGGCTGCAAGTCCTGGCCTGCTAGGTAATGCCCACAGCCTGTAAGACCCTATAAGTCACTCACCTGTAGGTGAGTGCCTGGGCTGGCATCTAAAGGTAGACAGGGACAGAACACTGCTACTTCCCACCATGGTTCATTCATTTATTTATTTTTGTGGTTGGGGGAGGGGATGTGAGTGCTAAGGTGTGAGTGGAGGTCAGAAGAAACCTTGTAGGAGTCTGTTCTCTCCTCTTAGTATGTGGTTCTAGGGATCAAACTCGGCTCATCAAGCTTGGAGACATGAGCCTTTATCTACCCAGACATTTCACCAGCCCCAGGCCCTGGTCTTGATGCCAGCACTGCACTAAACCAGGTATGATGGGTTATGCCTGCAGCCCCTCACTCAGGAGTAGAGGCCAGAGGATCAGGAATTCAAAGTCACCCTCAGCCATACAGTGAGTTTAAGGCCAGCCTGTGCTACATAAAACCCTACCCCAAAAATAAATGAATAAGAAATTAAATAAAACAAAAGAAAAGAAAACCTGACTGCAGATAAGGGGCTCCAAACACTGTGATGCAGAATTGTTCAGACACTCAAGTGAGCACACTTGTGACACAAGCCTGTGACCTGAGTTCCATTCTTGGAAGCCACATAAAGGAGGATAGAGAGACCCAATCCACAAAGTCATCCTCTTATCTCTACACTCATAATGTGGCATGTGTGTCTTACTCACATACTCACAAAGACACACAGACACACACACACACTCCCACACCCACATGCTCACACAGACACATATACACACAAACACACAAATGCAACACACGAACATGTACATGCTCACACAGACACACACATACACATGCTCACACAAGCACACATACACACACATGCTTACACACAGACACACATACACAGATACATGAGTGTACACACACACATGCACATGCTCACACAGACACATACACACACAAATACATAAGTACACATACATGCACACACACACACACACACACACACACACACACACACACACTGGGTCACCATGCCTTGCATGAAGCTGACTGGTGGTACTTTGCTAACCATCTTGATGGCCCCAGAGGAAATGTTATTCTTTCCCTCCACTAAAACAGAGTCTCATGTAGCCTTGGCTGGCCCTGACCCCTCTTTATAGCCAAAGATAACCTCATCTTCCTGCCATCCCTCCCAGGTGCTGGAATGTGAGGCATGAGCCACCATGCACATCTGGGAAGTACCATGTCTTAATACAAACCCCAAGGCTCAAGGCTGAAGCAACTATTCAAGAGTACAGACCTGGGGCTGGGGATTTAGCTCAGTGGTAGATGCTTGCCTAGCAAGCACAAGGCCCTGGGTTCGGTCCTCAGCTCCGGGGGGGGGGGGGGGGGGGGGAGGGGGAAGTAAAGACCTCTCAGCTCATGACTCCTGCTCCTAACTCCACCCCTACACCTGAACAGCACTTTCTCCGAGTGAAACTGCAAGACAGAACTGGCCTGTGTGCAGGCTGAAGGGGATCTGAGGCTAGGGGTTCAAATCCGATCTTTGCTCCTGCTCCTGCCTCAGGCATGAAGTGATTGTCCTACTGATGAAGAACTGGGAGAAACATTTTCAAGGCAGTGAAAGGGTGACATTTCCTGATACTTTCTTCATGCGTGGTAGCGGTGACTTCGGCCATTCTCCTTCTATCGGGCTGCTAAGTTCAGGGGCTGATGAATCAAGAAAGTGGTGAGGGCCACACCTACCTCCCGAGGGACCTGCAAGAGAGACAGAGAATAATGCGTTTGCCCTGGTGGCCAGGACACATACACAGAGAGGTCCAGAGTTCTTAGTGGAGGAAACCCAGAGGGCAGAGAATGGGACAGTGATGACACAGACCTATGACGCCTGTGGAAGAACAGGGACACTGTGACCTGGGCCTTCCTCTGAATCAGAGCTGCTTACACAGCTACCATCGGGCCAATCACAGTGTGATAAAGCCCAGGGACGCCAGAGACTCCATTTCATCTGCTGCCAGGGGGCTCTGGGTGTAGGCCCAGGCTATGGCCTTCCTCTACTCTGTCAAGAAAGATTGAGAGACTTCCATCTCCATCTTGAACCAAAGAATAAGAAGCAGGAGTTGGGCTGTGGAGCCTTTAATCTCAGCACTTGGGAGGCAGAGGCAGGCAGATCTCTGAGTTCAAGGCCCGCTTAGTCTGCAAAGTGAGTTCTAGGACATCTAGGATGTGGCTCAGCCCAATCTCAAAAAACAAACACAAGGAAGAAGGAGGAAGAGGAGGGGAGGAGGAGGAAGAGGAGGAAGAAGAGAAGAAGAGGAGGAGAGGAGGAGGAAGAGGAGGAAGAAGGAAGAGGAGGAGGAGGCAGCAGCAGGCATAAATACTAATAAGTCCTTGAACAGCCTCTCCCTGGGTAGCAGACTTTCCCCATCTGCTCTGGAGGCCTCTGCTAACACCCTTGCTCACAGAACGCCCCACCTTGTTACAAATCTGAGCCCGCAGTCTGACCCCAGAAGCTGTGGCACACCTTCCTTTCTAGAGCTAAGCAACTCCTCTGCCCTCTCAGTAGCCGTGGGACTCAGCAGCTAATTCAGGGGCTCCCCCCCACACCACAGCCTCAGCTGTCAGCCTTTCGGGGGCCCCCTCAGGATGTGCCTCAACGTTCCCTGGTGGATGCCCACTGCAGTGGGGAGAGGTGGGTCCACCCCTGGCTAACCTGGTACACTGCAAAACCAATGGTCTCCATGTCCCGGCCAAAGCGACGCTCCCTGCGGCGATGCTTCTGCATGAGGGCCAACAAGAAGCTGCAGCCGGACTCTCGACTGTCATAGTCGTCTGCGTCATCCACCTCCTCCAGCCGGATCTTGAACTGGGGGTTTACCCAGAAGGTAGCTGCAGGACAGGAGAGGAGGATCAGAGGCAAGCAGGGCAGGGTTCCTCAACCCTCTCCCACATACCTCTCTTCTACTCAATAAGAAACCCCTTCAATACCGTGGTTATGTACACCCCGAGTGTCAGAATACCGGAAAGCAAACGGACAAGATACATCTTCCAGAAGGGGAAGTAGATGAACTATCAGGATCACCACAAAGAAAAGTAAGCTGCAAGAGGTGCAGGTTTCTGATAACTCAGTGAGCACTGGGGTGCTCAAGGCCCTGGGTTCTAAAAAGAAGCAAACTAGTTGGCCTGGGATTGTAACAGCAAGCTGAGCCTTAGCAGAGTAGCCAGTGCCTGGTTTTCTCAGTTCCTTTACAAGAAACTTTAAGTCTGGTGCTTTAGACCAGTCAGTCATTCAGGCTGGTCATGATGGCTCATGTGAACACATATGCACACACACACACACACACACACACACACACACACACACACACACCTTTGTTTTTAATGATGCCTGTTGGGGTGGTATGGTATGGGCACAGAGGACAGAAGAGAGTGTGAGATCGCCTGGAGCTGAAGGTACAGGCAGCTCTGAGACACTGACCCAAGTACGGGCTCTAAACTGGAGTCTCCCAGAAGAGCAGTGTGCTTTCTTAACCAATGAGCCATCTCTCCAGCCCAACAAAAACTTCTTAAAAAGACATTTAAAGTAGAGAATGTGAGGCTGGATGACAGGTCTGAGAATGTGACAATCATCATTACTCCACAGAAACCCCAAGCTCACGTGATGACGACAACATTTAACTTACAGAAAGCAAAAACTGTTTATAAAGAGGAGGGCAAGGGGGTTGGGGATTTAGCTCAGTGGTAGAGCGCTTGCCTAGGAAGCGCAAGGCCCTGGGTTCAGTCCCCAGCTGGGGGGGGGGGGGGGGGGGCAAGCCTAAGGAGACGCTCAAACATCCTGCATCGTTCAGATCAGCTAAGCACAACACGTGCACACCGGGCCAGGGCTCAATGGCAAAGCCTTTGTGACACATGTGAGTCCCTAGGTTTGAGTAAAGGCTTGAAAAGCTAACAACTACAACACAAAAAAAGTAAGGCCAGGCTGGTGGCTCGAGCCCATGATCCCAACACGTAGAGGTAGAGACCGGAAGAGGAGGCTGAGGCCAACCTCAGCTACATGGTCAGCTCTTGGCTGGCCTGGGCTACCGGAGACCCTGTGTCTCAGTGAAACAGAACAAAACAGTGCATTAAGCATGTTCTTAAGATGCTCAAATCCACAGTGAGGAAAACTTACTAGATACGGGGATTGTTATGAATTCAGGCTAACCTAGATTACAGAGTAAAAGACCCTATTAAAAAAGGAAGGAAGGGGCCTGGAGAGATGGCTCAGCGGTTAAGAGCACCTGACTACTCTTCCAGAGGTCCTGAGTTCAATTCCCAGCAACCACATGGTGGCTCACAACCATCATGTAAAGAGATCTGATGCCCTCTTCTGGTGCATCTGAAGACAGCTACAGTGTACTTATATATAATAAATGAATAAATCTTTAAAAAAAAAAAAAGGAAGGAAGGAAGGGAGGGAAGGAAACAAAGTGAAATAAACATTAATATCTTAGGCTGGTGAGGTGGATCAGCAGATAAAGGTGTTTGCTGCCACGCCCGATGCCCTGAGCTTTGACTCCCTAGGATCCCTTAAAGCTATCCTCTGACCTCCCTGTGCTTCAGTGACACATGAACCCCCATCATTTCAAATTTTTAAGAAAAAAATTCAAACTAGATTATTATAAAATCACCTATGTGGCTGGAGAGGTGGCTTGGCAATTAAGAACAATGGCGGCTCTTCCAGAGGACCAGGGTTCAGTTCCCAGCGCCCACATGGAAGCTTATAATGGCTGCAGCTCCAGGGCTCTGTTGTGCGATTCTAGCCTCTGAGGCACCAGCCATGCGTGTGGTGCACAGATGTATATGCAGGCAAAACACTCATATACATCAAACAAACAAACAGAGGGGACGGCTGCGGATACATCTCAGCAGGCAGTGCTTGTTCTGTACACACAAAGCCCTAGGTGTTGGCCCTAGGACTGAAAACAGAAGAGGGAAGACAGGTCCAGCAGCCAGACATTCTACCAATGAGTCGTCTCTGCCTGTGCAAATTCTCCAAGAAAGCACAGGGAAAGGGGCTGTTTTAATAGAACAGACTCTACCACAGCAGTGTGGTCAGAGCGAACAGAGAGCAAACTGGCAAAGCTCACTCAGGAAAACTGCTGAGCCAGGTGGTGGTGGCTCATGCCTTTAATGCCAGCACTCGGAGGCAGAGGCAGGTGAATCTCTCTGAGTTCAAGGCCAGCCTGGTCTACAGAAAGTGTTCCAAGATAGCCAGGGCTATACAAAGGAACGAGATCCTGTAAAATCCCAAAACCACCACCACCACCACCACCACCACCAACAACAACAACAACAACACAATAACTACAACAAGGAAAAATAGAAAAAAAGAAAAGGAAACTGTTGTATGAAAGTTCAGTCAAAGGCCTGCAGAGAAGGCTCAGGGGTTAAGAGCACTGGCTGCCCTTCCAGAGGACACAGGTTTGAATCTCAGCACCCACATGGTGACTCAACACCTGTCTGTAACTCCAGTTCTAGGGGATCTGTTGCCCGATTTTGACCTCCATGAGCACAAACACCTACATACATACACAAAATATAGAACTAAAAGAAAACTTTTATTGAGGTGGGGATGTAGCTCAGTTGGTGAAGTGTTTACCTCCTAGAACACCCACGGCGCAAAGCACTGGGTCCCACCCTCCACACCTGATAAACCATGCATGGCAATGCACAACCTATGACTTGGATCTTGGAAGGCAAAAGAAGGACAGCCATGAATCCCAGGCCTCAGAAACGTTTTTTTAAGCAAACAAAAACCCAGGGGAGGAATGATAGGGAGGTAGGGATGTGGCTCTGTGGCAGATCACTTGCTTAGCACATATAAATCCCTAGATTCAACCTCTGTCACCACAGAACAACAGAACCACACTTGCCCTTTACTCCCCAACTCCTCAAAAGTTTACAATAATGAAGCCTACAACAAATATTTATTACTGGGGCTGGGGAGATGGTCCACAGGTGCATGCTATCAAGCATGACGATCTGAGTTCGATCCCCAAGTTCCACATGGGGGAAAGAAGAGAGCCATGTACTATGACCTTGTGTGTGAGCCCCTGGCTTGTGTAAATAAATATTATACAAATTAAGCAACAAAAAGACAAGGAGAACCAGGACTCTCTTAATGGAGGCTCCTAATTGTTCTACTCGTCTAGCCAGTGTCTGAAGGAAAAAGTAATAAAAGTAACAATAATTGGAAGAAGAACAGGACAGGAAGAAACCAGTGAATTATCATTTGATTGCCAATTAGCAAACTACAAAGATTCTAGGAAGAGATGAGTCTGGATACAATGTATTCATTTAAAAAGGGAACTGTGGGATTGGGGATTTAGCTCAGTGGTAGAGTGCTTGCCTAGCAAGCGCAAGGCCCTGGGTTCGGTCCTCAGCTCCGAGAAAAAAAAAAAAAAAAAAAAAAAAAAGGGAACTGTGTTGGGCTGGAGAGATGGTTCAGTGGTTAAGAGCACTGACTTCTCTTAGAGAGGTCCTGAGTTCAATTCCCAGCAACCACATAGTGGCTCACAACCATCTGTAATGGGATCTGATGCCCTCTTCTGGTGTGTCTGAAGACAGCTACAGTGTGCTTAAATATAATAACTAAATCTTTAAAAAAAGGGGGGGGGAGGGCAACTGTGCATTATTGTACCATAAGTATCATCCAAGAGGTAAGAAACTGTGTTTGTGGGGCTGGGGATTTAGCTCAGTGGTAGAGCGCTTACCTAGGAAGCGCAAGGCCCTGGGTTCGGTCCCCAGCTCCGGAAAAAAAAGAACCAAAAAAAAAAAAAAAAAAAGAAACTGTGTTTGTTCCTTTTGTTTTATTTTGTTTTGTTTTGTTTTCCTGACAGGGTTTCTCTGTGAATCCTCTCTGTTGCGGAACTTACTCTGTAGCTCAGGCTGACTTGGAACTCAGAGGCCACCTGTCTCTGCTTCCCAAGGGCTGGGATCAAAGGAGTAAACACCACACAGGGGGAGAAATGAGATTTTAAAGGAAACACTGGGGGGTTGGGGATTTAGCTCAGTGGTAGAGCACTTGCCTAGCAACCACAAGGCCCTGGGTTCGGTCCCCAGCTCCGAAAAAAAGAAAAGGAAAAAAAAAAAAAAAAAAAAAAAGGAAACACTGGGCTGAACCCTGTGGGTAAAGGAGTTTGCCACCAAATCCCACATCTTGAGTTTGATCCGAGAACTCACATAGTAGAAGGAAGGGACTCCTGCAGATTGTCCTCTGACCTATTACATGTATGCCCATGGCATATACACCATATGCACACATATACTGATTAAAAGATATTTTGGACGTGGAGAACTGGCTCAGTGGTTAAGAATGATGACTGTTCTTTCAGAAGATCTGGGTTCAATTCCCAGCACCTTACATGATTGAGTCTGTAACTCCAATCCCAGGAAAACAAATGCCTTCTTCTGGTCTCCACAGACCCAGTATGCATTTGGTGCACAGAAATAGATACAGGAAAACATTCATGCACATAAAATAAAAATAATACACACACACACACACACACACACACACACACACACACACACACAAATATGTCAAAATCCAAAATCATCTAAACTCTTGAGCCACTTCTGGTACAAGCACTTTGGTAAATCAGTCTGCTTACAGTAGAAGGATGGTGTGCCAAACACTAAATCCTAAAAGATGTAGTGACCCTTTAAACATTATATTCTTTAAAAAGCCATTAAAGGTCAGAGTAAAGGGCTGGGAAGACAGCTCAGTTGGCACAGTGCTTGCCCTGAAAGCATAGGACATGAGTTCAACTCCCAGAACCCACACTGCAAAACCCACAGGTTGCCTGGGCGTTAGTGCCATATGCTTTTAATCCCAGCACTCAGTAGGCAGAGGCAGGAAAACCTCTAAATTCAAGGTCAGCCTGGTCTACAGAGTGAGTTACAGGGCAGGCACAGCTACACGGAGAAACCCAGTCTCAAAATACAAATAAACAAAACAAAACAAAACAAAAAAGTGGTGCATGCCTTTAATCCCAGCACTTGGGAGGCAGAGGTAGGTGGATCTCTGAGTTCAAGGCCAGCCTGGTCTACAGAGTGAGTTCCAGGACAGCCAAGGCTACACAGGGAAACCTTGTCTTGAAAACCACAAACAAGGGGCTGGAGAGATGGCTCAGCAGTTAAGAGCATTGACTGCTCTTCCAGAGGTCCTGAGTTCAATTTCCAGCACCACATGGTGGCTCACAAGCATCTGATGCCCTCTTCTGATGTGTCTGAAGACAGCTACAGTGTACTTACATATAATAAATAAATAAATCTTTAAAAAAAAAAAAAGAAAACCACAAACAAATAAATAAATATATCCATGACAATTATATCAGTGAGCAATTGATAGAAGCTTAGACTAGGGCCGGAAATACCCAAAAGACACAGGAACTGTACACACACATGACTAGGCCACAGAGGGAAGCATAGGCCTCTCTGTTGCGGTACAGGAAACTGGTTCTAACTGGTTTGGAGAAAAGTTGAAGTGGGAAGAAGAATGCTTCAGGAAAAACAATGGTGAGAATGCAGGCAGGAGCCCAGCAGAGCCATTAATCTGCCCAGCCAATGCCACCAGGAAGGAAAGGGCAGCTTAGTAACCAATCCCCGAGCAGAGAAGGGAGGTAGGGGAGGTCAAGAGAGGGCCACATATTTTAAGATAGGATTTTTCCATAAAGACACAGGATGAGAGGGGAGTTTGAGGAAGCAAAGTGCTTTCAGGGAAGAGAGAACAGGATCTGGGAATGATAGGCCTCTCCAGTAGCATGGACACTTCTGCCATGGGACCACTTCTGTCCCAGGTGAGGAACCAGTGCAGACACAGGTGCATCATACACAGGTACAGACATACGTGCATCGGAGACAGACAGGGGAGGCAGAGGTGGGGACCTGAGGTGTCCTACGTAACAATGCCTCTCTCCCCTCTTCTCTTCCCTGCTTCACTCCTCTCTCTTCCTCTTTTCTGACAGGACCTCAAGCAGCCTGGGCTGGCTTCAGACTTGCTATCCAGCCAAAGTTGGCTTCCAGCTCCCAATGCTCCCTCTACCTCCCAAGCACCTCAGTGACAGGTGTGAGCTGTGACTGGAGGCCCAGCTTCTTTTCAATGAAGTACAAGGTCTTTAGATGGCAGCCACAGTAGACAGAGAGGTGGAGCAGAGAGGAGGGTTCCTAGAATAATGGCGGGGCTCACAAACTGCTTATTAGAGGTTTGTGGTTGTGAATTTACAAGGAAAGCAGCCTCCGTGGTGTGATTTCTCTCCAGCCTCATTTAGTGGCTCTGAGTCAGTTCTGAGTTCAGTGGGGATTGTGGTTGTGCTGGGTGACGGAGGGAGAAACCAGGGAAGCAGATGTTTGTAAGGTCAAGATAAAAACAGAGAGGGCCGGCAGGATGGCTCAGTGGATAAAGGCACTCGCCAGCAAGTCTCACGACCTCAGTTAGATCTCCAGGACCTACATGGTGGAAGGTGAGAACTAGCCTTAAAAATTGTCCTCTGGGGGCTGGGGATTTAGCTCAGTGGTAGAGCGCTTACCTAGGAAGCACAAGGCCCTGGGTTCGGTCCCCAGCTCCGGAAAAAAAAGAACCAAAAAAAAAAAAAAATTGTCCTCTGACCTCCACACGCACACACTGTAAATATATAAATGTAAGACTTTTAACAACGTTAAAAATGATGATTGGTGATTTGGTAATGGGACTGGGGCTGTAGCTCAACTGGTAGAGAGCCTGTCTACCATCTGCAAAGCCCTGGGTTCCACCCCTAGTACCACATAAACCAGGTGTTGTAATGTCCACCTGTAATACCAACATTCTGGACGTGGAGGCAGGAGGATCAGAAGATCAAAGTCATCCTTTCTACATATCAAGTTAAGATTAGCTTGGGTTACAGGAGACCCTGACTCAAAAAAATTTTAAAAATCAAAACAAACCAAAAAAGGGATAACAAGAGAAACAGAGGGAGAAATAAAGGGAGAGACAGAGGAAGAAAGCGAGGGCAAAATGAGAGAGTAATTAAAACGGGAGTCAGCAGGGTCAGTTAATTCCGTGAGACTGAGGCCCGGGCAGGGGCCATTCCCAGGGAAGTAAGTAGTGACTGCAAGGCCCAGAATGCTCTTTGGTGGGGGCAGGGTAGAGCAGGAGTAGAGAAAAAAGTTGATGTCAAGGAGCTGGGGTGGGGGACACAGAGAGGCCATTCCACAACAGTCATGACCGTGAGAAAGGGGTGGGGGACATAGAGAGGCCATTCCACCGTGAGAAAGGATGATAAGAGGACAGGCGGTCAGTGGATAAGAAGGGATGGTAAGAGGACAGGCGGTCAGTGGGTAAGAAGGTGCTGGAAATGAAGTCACCAGTAGATGTTTGGATAACAATGAGGTTTTCTTACCCAGGCCCCAGACAGTCTAGCATGACCTTTATTGCCATCCTTAAAGATAATCTAAGGAACATCCAATCACAACTGTCTGTCTCCCAAGGGACAAAACAGGCTCAGCCAGGTGGCCCTGCTCACACCCCTACCCTGTCTCCCAACCACTCACCTGGGTAGTTCCTGCAGCCTCCAGCAGTGCTTCCCCGGCGCCAGGTGCCCTCGTAAAATGTGGTATTCCAGTTCCGGAGGGTTCTGCTCTTAAGGGCGTCAGGTGTAAGGTTGCAGATTTCCAGTTTGGTGAACTCACGTATGAAGTCCCGGAAGGACATCCTGAGGGCCCAAGGGCAGAGGTGAACCACAGTCCTCTATCATGAACTGGGTTTTAGGGGAGCAAGTGGAGAAAAAGTGTCGCTTACCAGAACTCCCCGTCCTCCATCTTGACCCTCAGCTGCTCACGTTCATAGGGGTCCACTTTGTTCCACTCATAGGAGCTGTGAAAAGCAGGCACTGCCAGGCTTGGACACCACTGACTTATCTAACTTCTGTCCCTGAGTCCTGCCCAACCTGGTGTGTTTCTAGAGCCCAGATCAGCAGGATTTCTCTAGGGCCACCCTCTTGAGGTCCTTATAGATTCCTATTTAAGAGTCCCTCTTCCTTTGGGGGCAGAGTGTCACTATGTAGCCCTGGCTGGATTTGAACTCACAGAGATGCACCTGTCTATGCATCCTGCATGCTTGGATTAAAGGCCTGACCAATTTTTACTTTTTAAATTGTGTGTGTGTGTGTGTGTGTGTGTGTGTGTGTGTGTGTGTGTGCTTGTGTGGAGGCCATGAGGTTGTTAGATCTTCTGTATCTGTAGTTACATGGGGTTATGAGCTTCCTAACGTGGGCATTGGGACCCAAACTCAGGTCTTTCTTGTAGACCAATTCAAGCTCTTAACTGCTGAACCATTTTTTTCCAGGCACCACCACACCTTTTGTTTTTCTTTTTCTTTCCTTTTTTTTTTTTTTTTTCCATTTTTGAAGACAGGGCCCTGCTATATAATAGCCCTGGCTGACCTGGAACTGGGTATATAGATCAGGCTGATCTCAATCTCACAGAGATCTGCCTTTCTCTGCTGAGATTAAAGGTATATGCCACCATATTCCGACCCCCTTTAAGACTACGTACATAGCCTAGATTGAGCTGGAACTCACTGTGCAGCCCAGGCTGACCCCAAATTTGTACTGATCCTCCTGCCTCAGTTTCCTGAACACTGGAATTACAAGTAGAAACCACCACATCCAGCCAGGGTTATGTTTTATCAAGGTTAAGTCAGAGGCCCTGGGTGTATCCACAAGTTATCCCAGTGCCCACAGCCTAGGTGGGCTCTGTCAGGGAAAACTCCTAAGATGTGACCCCTTTACCCAACTCTGAGTCCACATCCAGCCTGGTGGGACCCAGGCAGAAATATCAAGGACATCTCCAGGCTCCCTCAAACCTCCCGAACTAGTGCCCGCTGTCCTGTGGCCCTGTGGCTTACTTGTCACTCCAGGGTCCTTTCCACTCCACTTCACCCCAGGGGTTCCGCATCCGGATTAGGTTCACCCGCTGGCCCTGGTAAGTGACCTGTTCCCCAGACTGTGCATCAGTGTCATGCCCTTGGATGTCCCTTCTGGGACCTCTGTCTTTACAACCTCACCCCACTTACTACTCAGCAAACATCAGGACAGCACAGTCTCCACACCCTAAAGCCAGCCCTCTAGGAATTCCCAGCCCAGTGAGGCAGCTAAACAAATGAACCGGAGTCACTGGGCATAAGCATCAGTGCATACCCCAGGATGGTTATCTCAGAGGTCAGAAAGAGAAACCACTTCCCACAGCCCAGGTCAGATGCCAGGGACACATGGAAGTCAGAACCGCGCTGCAGGGGCAGGTCCCATCCAGGGAAATACCTGCTTGGCATCCGTCACAGAGTATGCATGGCCCCTCACCAGGTTCTTAAAAGTAATAGCCTCCAAATCACGGATATCGGAGATCTGCAGAAGGAAGCATGCGCTGTGGTCAGGAGATCGAGTACCACTCCTGCTTGGAGGATTCGGGAGGCGCAGGCAGGACCCCTTACCCCCCTGCACATAACCCCCACAAAAGCTGATGGGAGAAACTGTTAGAGACTCCTCGCCTGTTCACTCACTGTTACACACAAATGCTGTTCCTCCTAGGGAGCAGGGTCAAGCCTAGATACCTCACCGATGCTCTCACCAAGCTAGCACTGGCTAGGGCTGGCGAGGTAGTGAATGTGCACATGTACACACTCTGATAATCAGGAGCACCCCCGAGGGATGCAGCGAGGGGATGGAGTCGGGTGGGGGGGAGGACGGATCCAGTGGGGATAAACTTACAGAGTCATATAGCCCTTTAAAAAAAAAAAAAGCTTAGTTTAGGGGCTGGAGAGGTGGCTAAGTTAAGAAATTGGCTACTCTTCCAGAGGACCTGGGTTCAATTCCCAGCACCCACATGGTGGCTCACAACCATCTGTAACCCAGTTCCAGGGGGTCTGACACCCACACACAGACACGTGTGCAGGTGAAATGCCAATCAATGCTCGTAAAATAGAAATAAGTAAGTTATTTTAAAAGTTTCTTTCCTAATTAACTGTAACTCTCTGTATGTGACTCGGGGTTGGTGTGTGTATGTGAGATGCCCTTAGCGGCCAGAGGCGTCAGCCCCTCCTGGAGTGGGAGTCACAGGCCAAGTCATCAGGTACCCAACTTGGGTCTCCTTCAAGAGCAGTGTATACTGTTAGCCACTGAGCCATCTCTCGCTCCAACCCTAAGACATGGTAACACGGCATTCACAAAGTTCACCCTTGGGGAGGGCTCACTTAATTCACAGATTTTAAAAATCTCAATGTGTTAAGTAAAATTCCAAGATTTTGTGTCGGGCTCCATAGCAGTGTGTGGCCATGATGCTGGTGTGGAATGATCCAGACCAGGACTAGGGAAGTCTAGAAGTGGCTGTGGCAATCGTGGGGCAGATAACGGTGAGCAAGGAGAGGACAGGAGGAGGAGCCAGGCGTGGGTGAAGTCGGAGAATTGCAAAGAGATTGCCTCAGGAGGCTGAAGAACTGGACTGTGATAGCCTCCGAACATGGGAAGGTGGTAAGAATGAAGGGCCTTGCTAATCTACTTTATATTGTTTCAATTTTACTATATGTGCTGCCTGCAGAAATGGTTCAGTGTTAAGAGCACTGGCTGCTCTCCCAGAGGATCCAGGTTCAATTCCCGGCACCCCCATGGCAGCTCACAACTGTCTGTAACTCCAGTTCCAGGGACTTGGCACCTGGATGTCACATAGACATACATACAGGAAAAATACCAATGCACATTAAATAAACCAACCAACCAACCAACCAACCAAACAAACAAACAAACAAAAAAGAATGAGAAGGGAAGGGAGCAGGAGGAAGCTGGGGAACAAGTTGGAGCATGGCTGAAGGCAGAGGTTTGAAGGAAGAAGGGGGGAACAGGGAGTGCGCATGGAGGTAGCCCATAGGAGGAGGTGAGGGGCGGGGCTCATTTGCAGCCAGAAATGAGGTGAGGAAGGGGTGTGTCTTGGACGGAACCTGCACTGAGGATGAGATTAGGCTTTGCCAGAGGAAGTTGGATATCACTCACATTAATGGAGCAGCCCAGCAAGGAGCCTCGTTCCAGGGCCTTCAGAATGATCTGGTAGAGGTCGCTGGGTGCCTTCTGCAGATCGTACCACTCAGTGACCCCACCGGTAAAGTCCTCGAAGGCCTCTGAGGTGCAGCCTCCCGAAAGGGCCTCATAGCTGCCATTCACTCTGTGGGCAGCTCCAGGTCAGTTAGTAGCATCAAGCAGGACCAGGTAAGAGGGAGGAGCACCCCCTCCACCCCGGAAGCTGACAAGGCCCCAGGATGCTACTCACTTTGCATAGGCTTTCTCCAGGAGAGCGCTCCAGAACTCGTTGCCCTGGGCAGAGTGCACGAACACCAGCTTTCCATCCTTGGTGGGTAGCAAATCATCCACGACCACATCTACCCACTCCCCAAACTGCCACAGCTGTGGGGAAGAAGGGACAAAGTGAGCACCTGCTCTGGGGTCCCCCAGGCCTCAGCTCTAGCTTTAGCTAGTCTTACTAAATGCATGTATGAGTCTAGATTTGTAAGCTGGGTACATGTGTAACACATATGTGTATCACACACACACATTCATAGAGGCATGCCTTGCGTTTGCTACAGTATACAGTCAATCAGTCCTCTTCAGCCCTGGGCCCCACAACCATAGACACCCAAAGGTGTCTCAGCACTCAGGAGGTGATCTCTCTGAGCTCAAGGGTAACCTGATCTACACAGTAAGTTCTAGGACAAGCAGTGCGACATAGCAGTAAGACTATGCCTCAAAAGCAAAGCAATCCCACAAAACCAGATCTGGACTCCGTAAATGGTTCTGGAGGTATAGGTGTCAGCCTTTATAAAGGCCTGAGAGCTGGAGCTCAATTCTAGGATCCACAGGATGGAATGAGAAAGCTGGCCCTGCAAGCTGTCCTCTGTCCTTTACCAGACACACTGTTAATACACACACACACACACACACACACACACACACACACACACACACAAATTATAAATAAATAAATGGAATTAAAACTTTAGATGAACAAGTACAGAATGAGACTTGCCTTCAGATATGGGAGAGGGGGAGGGCAAGATGGCCTCCAGCCAGTGTTCTTCCTCAAAGCAACCCTAGATCCTGCCCCCTCTTACTTGGCTTCCTATTTTTTTTTATTTAATGTGCAAAAGTTTTCTGTCTTTCTGTTAAGTCTGCACCACAGAAGAGGGCATCAGATCCCACTACAGATGGTTGCAAGGTACCGTGTGGTTGGCAGGACCTCTGGAAGAGTAGTCAGTGCTCTTAGCTACTGAGCCATCTCTCCAGCCCCTGCCTCCCTAGGTTAAGCTTGAGTATTGAAGTCGAGATGTGGAAAGAAAATGCTGTGCCCAGACCCCAACCACACATGGGCAGGCTGGTTCCCCAAGGCACTGGATTTACCCCAGGATGCAGGCCGAGGCATCAGGAGGTGATCTGGGCACAGAAGCTTCTGAGAGGACCAAAAGTTTGTTGCAGGGGGAAGCCCAGAGTATGAGGTAAGAAGAGGCCCACTGAAGGATTTGGAGCGAGGTACTGAATGGGACAGTTAAAGCTGGAAGAGGAGCAGATTGGAGATTTGAGGGAAGAGGGGAGGGAAAAGGATAGAGTCTATATCCTTGCTGACCAGAGCTGGCTAGGTGTAGGGTGCTCAGCGTAGAGTAATAGCCACCATTTCTTCCAGGCCAGGGCAGAGTGAGCTAGTGGGGCCTAATTAGGTGGAAGGAAGGAACCCAGAGACCCCTTCGGTCATGACTGCGATCATCATGGTAGGAAGGCCTCAACCAAGACTTTTGGGGTGTGCCTCTCTCAATACCAGCTCCCAGAGAATTCACTAATGTAACTCGAAAGGTGAGTCATGTTGGAAACATCAGGAAAGTGGGGCTTAAATGTGGGGTCTGTCTTTTCTCCTACGCTCTGTCAGGCTTGCCAAAGCTGGAACACTGGGAAAAGGGAAAACGGATACAGGAAGCTAGGGAAACTGAGGCTGGGGTGAAGAAAAGCCAAAGCACTCCTTCTGCATTTTCTCTGCTTAGCACAGCCTTACCTAGGAAAGCTGCAAGCTGAAATACCTGCCCTTCACACATGGCTGACCAGAGGTGGCATGGAGAGGCCAAATACCTTCCAGAGGGAGGGCCACCCACACGGGTGTGGCCCCGGCCATCTCAGCTCCACAGTGCTGTGGGCCATCCTTTCTCATCTCCCTAATGCCAGTTATGCCTCTGTCCCAGGGAGGGCGCAGGGACCGTCACCTGGAAATGAAAGATGCCAGCATAGCCCTCCTGGAAGCTCTGGCCGTAGGGAACCACTCGGTGGAGGATAGTCTCGTTGAGAGTGAGCGAGGCAATGGCAGCCAGGAGCCAACAGTCCCCTGGGATAGGAAAGACACTTGTTAGGCTTGCTCTTCAGATCTGCCCAAGGGAGGGAGGTTCTGTGTATGCGGAATACTGGGAACCACCTGGGATTCCCTGAGTGGGGGACCCTTCATCTCCCCTCCGCTTACAGAAAAGACCCAGGAATCTGGGCGAACCAGCACCTATGCTGATAGCCAAAGCCTGTCTGGACCTGCAGGAGGGCGGAGTTGGGGCAGTGCCCAATGGAACGGGAACGGGGACGACAATGAGGAAAACACCCAGAACCCCACCCCTGGGGGCCTACCCAGTGCTCCCTGGCAGATGTCCGTTCGGGTGGCTCCATCCACGATGAACTGGGGGTTTGACAGCAGTTCCTACAAGACCCACAATCCTGTTCCTGGGCCAGTCCCTTCTAGAAACTGGCACCCAGACACCACTAATAATGGGGGCCCCACCTCTCCTTCTCCCGTTGCCCACCCATCATCAGAGCCAAGTTCCAGCCAGAGCTGCCCTCTTACCGTAGGACGCTTCCACTTGATGCCATAGGTTTTAGAGGAATTGGGACCCAGTTCCTTGAAGCCCAAGCTATGAGAAACTGGAGGGAAGGCATCGTCTTGGAAGAGGACCCCGTTCTGCAGGCATCTTGCACGAAGATTTTCATAATCCTGGCCCAGGTACTTGATGGCATTTTCATGGCGGCCCAAGCCCAACTCCTTGTCCCGTTGCTTCTGCACTTGGGCTGACACCCCGGTGCAGTACACAGGTGTGATTAACTCCTCTGCCATCCTGGGGGACACATGGGCCTGGTAGAAATACAGGCCTTCCCGGGATAAAACACAATGCCTGCCTGCTAGCAGTCCTCCTGGACTCATTTCTCCCCAGACATAGTTCACTGCCCCCTTTACAGAGCCTGGGACTCTGAGCCACCTTGTTAGGCTCCCAGAATCTGGAAAAGGGTGCCCAGTCTTTAGATACCTGGCCACCACCTCTCCTTCTCCTATCCCTACTATCCAGAGTTGACATTTTGGTGTCACTCATCCAGGCAGTTGGGTGGAGGCCAGCCACAGCACGGGAGAGCAAAGGTACTTCATTTAAGATCTCTGACCCTGTTTCCCTGCCTGTAACCCCCTTCACAAAGTTGCCAAGTATCTAGTTCATTTGCCCCTTTCCTCGGCTTAGGAACTGAAAACTCCCAGCATTGATGTCCTCCCGCAAGCTGAACATCAGAGCACTGGACAGTGGCCCGGCTTCAGGCGGACAGGTTGAGCTGTGCGCCTGGGCTGAGCTGCTTCCTAACCCCTACCCTTCACGCAAGCACACAGAAGACCTGAAACAGGGGCCGATCAGCCACAGCCCCCTAGCCCCAGAAGCAGTGGCCTGAGTCAGACAGTTTTGGACACCCAACTTCTTACCTGGGGAAGGGGAGTTTGGGAGATTGCTGCGGTCCCTGGGGCTGGCTTCCTTGGTGGCAGCTCAGGGCAGGGCCCAACCAGGAAGAGCGCTCCTCCCTGCCCTCCTCCCCGCCCTCCTCCACCGCCCCTCGGCTCTGGTCCCTCCCTCCCCAGTCCTCCACCTACTCCTGAGGCTCTTACCCGGCTCCCTCTAGGCTTTCCCTTATCTCCCCCGCAACATTTTTTACTATCTCTTACTTAGAGTGTCTTTCAGTTCCTCCCTTCCTCCGCAGGCTCTAAGCCAGCTCTGCGAGAGGACAAATTGGTAAAAGGCAGAGTTGTCTCCCTGGGGAGCCAGTCGCCGGTCCGGGTGAGGAGGGTTAGACTGGGATAGAAGGGCACCGCCGGCCAGAGAGAGGGTAGGGCAAGGGGTATTTTTAACTAGGGCCGCAGATCGAGTTGCAGAGCCGCGGGCCCCACCCTACGTCGCCCTCCGGGAAGGTACTGGGGATGATCCGGGCTCGATGACGCCGCCACCACAGCCCTCGACCCGCCTCCTGAGCCCCCGCGTGCCTCCTGGGGCGCAGCTGTCCTCCAGCCCAGCCGGCGCTCGGCGCGAAGCAGGGTTTACCTCTAGCTGCCCCAACTGCTTGCTGAAGCCGCCCCTGGCTGGATGAGAACGGACTTCTGCCGGACGCTAGACAAACGGTAGCCCCACCCCGGCCGGTCCCTGCGGCATCCCGGTTGTAGGACTGAGCCAGCTCCCCACCCCCTCACCTTAGGGCGCAGGCCTACAGAGCTAGCACTCCGCCCTAGCGGTCTTTGCGCATTCCCTGCATGGCCTTAGGTAAATCCGTGCCTTGATTTCCCCAACCATGCAAAAGAAAAAGAGGGACAATTTTGTGTAGCATTCTGACCTTTTTTCTCAAGTTCTTGGTCTACCCACCTGGAATCAGCGCCCTTGTGGGGATCACCTGACCCGGGAGAGGGCAGCAGAGGCCCTGAACATCAGGGCAGGCCCACCAGATTCCCCTGGGCGCACAAGAGCTTGGAGCGCCAAGGATGCAGAGGGATTGGGGCGGTACCAAGGCTCAGCACAGGTATGGAGGGCACAGCATGGCCGATGCAGGCTACATAAGATGGACAAGAGATGAAGCGATGGTGCCTTTCCTGAGAGTCTAGGCACCTCGACACTCCAAAAGTTAAGAGCTGACTGCAGCTGACTTTCCCACCTGGGCTTTGTGCTCAGCTGGGCATAAAATGGTGACGCCTCTGCCTTCACAGTTAATGGAGAGGAAGAGTTGGTCCACACACTTTTCCTGTCTGAAGCCTGATCTAATTAATGCAGGTGTCAGTAAAAGCTCTGATCAGGGACTATGGCAGGGGTGGGGAGATGCACGTGCCTAGGGGTAGGGTGGTGCCTGAAAAAAGCCTTGGCAGGTAGGGAACTGAGGTGTAGCAGGTGTTGCTTAATCGGGGGGGGGGGAGCAGTGGGGGGAGAGTGTAGGGTTGGGCGGATTCAGGGGTTCAGATTTTATTTATTTATGTGTGCACATGCATGCAAGTAACCACAAGAGGGCAGAAGAGGGTTTCAGACCCCCACGAGCTAGAGTTAGAGGCAATCAAGAGCTGCCTGACACAGCTGCTGCTGCTGCTGCTGCGGATTGAACCCTGCACCGCTAGAAGAGCAGCAAGCGCTCCTCTCAACCGCCAAGCCATCTCTCCAGCTCTTTTCACTCCCTGAAATGAGGTTTCACGTAGCCTAGGCTGGCTTTGAACTCTCTGTGTAGCCGAGACTGGCCTTCAGCTCCCAGTACTCCCGCCTCTACCTCTCAACAGCTGTGATTACAGAATTTACCACTAAGCCCCGCGAGTTTAGATTTCATTCTATTGGGGGTGGCTCGGAGTTGTACAAGCAAAGAAGGTTAAATGAGGGTGGGTTGGAGGGGACAAGAGAAATGGGCAACAGATCAAAGAAGGTTGGAGCAGGGCAGTGGTGGCACAGGCCTTTAGTTAATCCCAGTACTCTGAGGCAGAGGCAGACTGGTCTCTGTGGATTTGAAGCCAGCCTGGTCTACAGAGAGCGAGAGAGAGAGTTCCAGGACAGCTACTCAGGGGCTACTCGGAGAAACCCTGTCTTAAAAAACCAAAACAAATAAATACATACACAATCCAGGGACAGAAAAAATGGCTCAAGTCAAAAAGGTGGCAGCTGGGGCTGGAGAGATGGCTCAGCGGTTAAGAGCACCCGACTACTCTTCCACAGGTCCTGAGTTCAATTCCCAGCAACCACATGGTGGCTCACAGCCATCTGTAAAGAGATCTGATGCCCTCTTCTGGTGTGTCTGAAGACAGCTACAGTGTACTTATATATAATAAATGAATAAATCTTAAAAAAAAAAAAAAACTAGTTATTTAAAAAAAAAAAAGGGTGGCAGGTGTCCCTTTTGGAGGGAGGGGAACAAACGTTATTGAGGATCCGTGGTGTAGTACTCTAAGGAGGGGATGTTCTGTGTGTTTGGGAGTTGGGTGCTGAGTAGGGGCAGGGACACCCCAGCAGATACAGCTCTCTTTCTCTTCTAATCCTGCTTGACCTGGTGGCCCAGAGGCTCTTACTCTTTGGAAGCCATGTGGACCCTAAGTGCCACCACCTAAGTGCTATACCCACATTCATTGTCACACCAGGCAATTAACTTGACAAGATGGCCATTGAAGGTGGTGCCAGCCTCAGCATAAAAGGTAGAATAAGGGCTGGAGAGATGGCTCAGAGGTTAAGAGCACTGTCTGCTCTCCCAGAGGTCATGAGTTCAATTCCCAGCAACCACATGGTGGCTCACAACCACCGATAATGAGATCTGGTGCCCTCTTCTGGCCTGCATGTATACATGGAGGTGGAACTCTGTGTACATAATAAATAAATCTTAAAAAAAAAAAAAAAAGGTAGAATAAGGAGTCTACTTTTAATCTGCAGGAACAAACTGGTCCTCGGGGAATGCCCTTCAGATTGATTCACTCTTTAAACAAAACAAAACAAAACAAAAAACAAGCTCTTTTACTCTACATAGCCCCAACTGTCCTGGAACTCAGTATGTAGACCAGGCTGCGTCTACCTCCTGAGTGTTGGGATCAAAGGTGTGTGCCACCACACCTGGCTCCTTACCACTTTCCTGATGTCATTGTACTCAGCAACTTAGCAGGTAGGATCCTGATACTATGGTTGGACACAGGAGGGACACCCAGTGAGCTTCCCATTCATTCAGTTCAGGGCTGGCCTTGACTGAGTCTTGGCAGTGTCAGCCTCTGCGTGATGATGCTCTGGATATCCCCATGGCCATCAGATGACAGGTTCTCAGAAAGGCTGCCCATAGTCTTCTGGGTGGGAGAAATGGCATAGACTGCAGTGGTGAAGCCCTTCTCAATGCCAGGCTAATATGGATGACCTTTACAGGGGCCGAGGTATTGGTGGTACTTGACTGACGAATTGCTGTCCATATTAAGGAAGTTCCCATTTCATGGTTCATGACTGTCACACACATGGGGAATCAACAATAGGAGCAGAGGTGATGGCCTTTTGCCCCCTCACCCCCAGCTTTCTCCAGTGTGGCAGAGGGATCAGCGGACTTCTCAGCTTCTTTAAACTCAGTGATAGAAAAAAGGAGCTCCAAGCGTGTCACCACCTGTACTCCCAGCAGCTGGAAAGCTGAAACTGGAGGATCACACGTTCAAGGCCTGCACGGGCTATAGAGGGAGTTCCTGGCAACTTGAGTCACTCACTTAGCTGGACCCTGCCTTAAAAACTTGAGCTGCAGAGGAGCATGGTGACACATTCCTGATCAGTACTTGGAGCAGAGCCAAATTCAAGGCCAATCTTGTCTACAAGTCACGTCGCAGGTCAGCCAGGGCTCTACAGTGAGACCCTAGAAGACCAGGAAGAGCTGTAGCTCAATGCTAGGCCACTTTTCTTTGCACGCAAAAAGCCCTAAGCTCAATCTCCAGGGAAGAAAGGTAGAGAAAGGAGTGAGCTGGGACTGGAGAGAGGGCTCAGCAGTTAAGAGCACTGATTGTTCTTCCAGAGGTCCTGAGTTCAATTCCCAGCAGCCACATGGTGGCTCACAACAATCTACAATGGGATCTGACATGCAGATAGGGCACTCATAAATAAAATAAATCCTTTTTTAAAAAAAAGGAGTGAGCTGAAAGCTATAGACGATGGTATTGGATCTTAAATGTATCTTGGTAAGTCAAAAGTGATTTTATTTACATGTATAAGCCGCAGTGTCCGTGTTTCTGTTCTTCTTTCTACCATGTGTGTTCGGGTATCAAACTCAGGTTGTTGAGTTTGGCATCAAGCACCTTTGCCCACTGAGCTGTCTTACACACCCTCTTGAGAAAATGGTGTCTTGAATGATTCTAGACCTTAAATTTTCTGGGAAATATGGGGGGAAAGACAAAATGAAGAGAAAAGTGGTTACCAGAAGGTGGGAAGAAAGGGCTGACTGGATGGATCGCAGTGAGTTTTCAAGGCCAGGAAGCTACAGTCATGGTGGATACAGGGCATGGCACTGTATCTGTAAACCCTTAGATCAACAACATTAAGGATGAACCTGATGGTGAACTGTGGACTTTAAGGAATAACATTGTGTCTATATTGCTTCAACCATTGTAACAAGCAGAGCACAAAAAAGGAAAATGGCAAGTTTCCTTAATTTTTAAGATACAGCCTTTTGTGTAGCTTAAACTCATCTTGAATTCATGGTTCTCTTTCAAGAGCAGCAAGACTGTGATTCAGTTCCCAGCACCCACTTGAGTACTTGAAACCATGTGTAACTCCAGTTCCAGGGATTCTGGCGCCCTCTTCTGGCCTCTGTGAGCATTGTGTGAAATGGTAAACACACACATAAGCAAACAATCATAAACATAAAATGGAAACAAATCTGTAAATAAATGGAGCTGGGAGTGTAGCTCAGTGGGGTAGAACTCTTGCCTAGCTTACACAAAGCCCTCTGTCTTAGTTAGGGTTTTATTGCTGTGAAGAGACACCGTGACCAAGGCAACTCTTTGTTTTTAAAGAGTTATTTATTTATTTCATGTATATGAGTACAGTTTTCAGAAGTACCAGAAGAGTGTATCAGAGCCCATTACAGATAGTTATAAGTCACTATGTGGTTTCTGGGAATTGAACTCAGGACCTCGGGAAGAGCAGTCAGTGTTCTTAACTACTGAGCCATCTCTCCAGTCCCCCAAGGCAATTCTTATAAAGGCAAACATTTAATTGGTACTGGCTTACAGAATCAGAGGTTCAGTCCACTATAATCATGGTGAGAAGCATGGCAGCATACAGGTTGACTTGGTGCTAGAGGAGCCAAGAGTTCTACATCTTGATCTAAAGACAGCCAGGAGGAGACTGCCCCACACTGAGCAGAGTTTGAGCACTAGGTCTCAAAGCCCACCTACACCCTTTCTCTGACAAGGCCACATCTCCTAATAGTGCCTCTTCCCATGGGCACTTCAGGATTCTGTCTCAAAAACAACAACAAAAACTAATACAGATGTGGCTCTGGGTTTGATCCTCAGCAGGAAGAATGGGGAGGAGGAAAGAAGGGACAGATGCCTTAGTTGCTTTTCTATTTCATGTTTAGATGCCATGGCCAAGCCAACTTAGACAAGAAGCAGTTATGGGGGCTGTGGTTCCAAAGGGTGAGTCCATGACTGTCCCATTGGAGAGCACAGCAGCAGGGAGGGAGGCATGGCACTGGAGCAGTGGCTGAGAATGGAATGGGCTTTTGACACTCCTCCTCCAATAGAGCCACACCTCCTAATCCTTCCCAAACAGTTCTACCAACTGGAGACCAACTATTTAAACATATAAGCCTATGGGGGCCGTTCTCATTCAAACACCCAGGAGGAAGCAGGGGATTCTGGGGAATTCACACTACTGTAGTGTTGGGTAGTGAGATGAGTACTGGATGAAAAGGGTGAGAGGGAGGGATAGCCAAGGGCCTTAAGAAAACGTTTTTTGTGGGGTGACAGATGTTTATTTCTTCGGATTATAAAAGTTTTGTGGATACATGACACATTGAAACAAGATATCCATTTTAAGTCTGTGTTGTTTGTTATGTGCCAATTATACTGCAGTAAAGCTGTTAAAACCCACAGGAACTCACTGGCAGATGGGGGAGGGGCTCTTGGGAAATGGGGATGTATCAAATGCAACTCTAGCCCTGAGTGGGCTAATGAGAGTAGGGTGGGTTGAAGTCACCATTTTACGGTAGACTCTTTTACCTATCCCAATCTTCTCCACCCCAAGCCCGTCCAAACCCCCAACGCTAGGTAGGAGAGAAAGAAGATTGAGGCAAAAGGGGGCCTCGGTTTATACACCCTCTTAAGAGTTCCCAGAATTCCAAACATAAACTATCTTCAGCTGGCAAAATCATGTCCTGCTAGAGATGCCCCTGCTTCACTGTTAACTTTCCGGGTTAGTGTAGAGCACACGGGTTAAAGGTTCCTCCACAGATAACTCTTCCCCCCTCAGATGTCATCCACAAACAGGGCACCCACGTGACTCCCTTCTGTCTGTTTAAACCGATTGTTTCTGTCAAGTTGACACACACCCAGACAACTGGGAGGAGAGTATCTTAACTAAGAAAATGCCTCCCCAAGACTCCTGCAAGTTCTAGGGGGATGAGGAGGAATAGGGAGGGAAAGCTGCCATCAGGATGTGCTGTATGAGAGGAAAATAAATTTAAAAAAAAAATTTTAAAAAGACCGTCCCATGGAATGTTGTCTTGATTGATGGTTGCTGTGGGAGGGCTCAGCTCACTGTAGGCACGTGGAGGTCAGAGGTTGACTAAACAACCGTTCTAAATCCTCTTCCACCTTCACACTGAGGGTCTCAGTCAAACACACCGCTCACCAAATGGCTGGCTAGTCTTTTTAGACAATTTGCTTTGGGGATCCCATCTCTGCCTTCCAGATCTGGAGTTGTAGGCAAGCTGCCATACCTGATCACTTTGAGAATTTAAACTCCCATCTTCTCACTTTAACTACTAAGTGATCTCTCCAGTCCCAAGATGGGCCTTTCTAAAATGAGCAGCCCTGTAACCTCATTAGCGTGACTTCCACCTGCTCTCCTTATGAATAATCCAAGGACTTCTCTGAGGGACAAATTCTATCACACACAAAATTGTGTGGATTTTAGGAGCTGTGTGTTAGGAGCAAAGTCAGAGGTCAACATATGTACACACACACACAAATATCTGATACTCACATAGGTGTCTGTTTATATTTAGTTATTTAGGGGTTTTTTTGTTGTTTTTTTAGAGGACATCATAAGAAACTCATGAGGGGCCACTGAGATGGCCCATTGGGTACACTGATGTAAAAGTCTTACAGTGTGTTTGAGTTTGAGATCTGGAGCCAATGATGGAAGGAGAGAACCAAGTCCTGAAAGTTACCCTCTGATGCACACACACACACACACACACACACACACAGAGTCATACACACACACAACCATACACACACAGTCATACACACAATAATAGATACTATTTTAGACTAAAAAAAATGGTCACTGTTGAGATGTCTAAGGTTAAGGTGAGAGGACTGACTCTTCAAGGGGGCTGGAGAGATGGCTCAGTGGTTAAGAACACTGACAGCTCTTCCAGAGGTCCTGAGCTCAACTCCCAGCAAGGGTCTGAAAAGAGCAAGAGTGTACTCATGTACATTAAATAAATAAATAAAAAAATAAAAAGCGGACTCTTCAAAATGTTCATGTGAGGTTCAGTGTATAAATAATCAGTAAGAGGCCATGCCTAGCATGCATAAGGTCCTGGGTTCAGCCCCAGTAACACACACACACACACACACACACACACTCACATACTCACACTCACATACACACACTCACACACTCACATACACATTCACACACACATTCACACACTCATACACACACTCATACACATACACACACATTCACACACACACACACACACACACACACACACGATTACACACCTGTAATCTCTGCACTTGGGAGGCTGCAGCAAAAGGATTGATGTAAACTTAAGGCCAGCCCGGGCTATACATTGAATTTTAGGCAAGTGTGTGCATAGCACAAGACCTTTGTCACAAAATAAAAGAGGAAGAAAGGGAGGGAAGAGGAGGGAAGAAGAGGGGAGAGAGCGGGGAAGGGAGGGGGAGGAGGGAGTGACAAAAACAAACTGCAGTCCTCGCCTTGGCTTCTAATGTCCCAGCCTCCAAGCTTTCTGACCTCTGATCCTCAGGAACCAGGCCTAGAACCCACCTCCAAAGTGCAGGAATTACAGCCCGGGCTGCCACACCCGCATGGGGCCATCTTCCCATGAGTGTTCAGTTTTGTTCAGTTTAAGTGTCACCCCCTCTAGGCAGCCCTCCCCTCCCCATTAACGACAAATTTACTTTTGTGGTTTGCTTTGGAGGTTCTGGGGGTTGACCCTGTGGTGCAGCAGGGCTCTACCACTGAGCTTACCCCCCCAGCAGGATGTCACTCTTCGGGTTGTCGTTATGTCTCTGGAGCAGGACCTGTGCTGTAACAGTTAAGGCAGTGTAACTGACTGCAGCCGCAGGCAGGAGCCCTGTCTCATCGGTTGGTTGGTTGGTTGGTTGGTTTTCAAACAAGGTGTCTTGTAGCCCAGGCTGTTCCTCAAGTTCACTATGTAGCCCGGGGTGGCTCTGAACCCTTGATCCTCCTGCGTCTGCCTCCTGAGCACTTGAATTACAGGTGTACATCATTTTTTTTTTTTTTTTGGTTCTTTTTTTTCGGAGCTGGGGACCGAACCCAGGGCCTTGCGCTTCCTAGGTAAGCGCTCTACCACTGAGCTAAATCCCCAGCCCCAGGTGTACATCATTTTGTCTGGCCACTGTGCCTCACTTACAAACAGTCCTGGTCCTAAAGTTATTTTTTAGATGGGCTCTAGAGCTGCTTTCCACGTGAGCTCTTCGGTAGGTTCCAGATGCCTCTGCTCATTCAATCCCCTCTACACCCATAGGAGAAGAATGTCACAGAAGGGAAACTGAGGCTCAGGATGGCAGCAACTGGCCACCAGCCAGGGGTGGGGTGGGGGCGGAGCTGGTCCTCTGCTTTTACTGCCTGATGCCTTCTGGACCCTCCCCCATCACCCGAGGCCAAGAAACCAAGCCAGGACCTGAAGTTCATCAGACTCTCGATTGTTCTTGGAGCAGACACCTGAGTGGGTGGGTTAAGAGGAAAGTGAGAGGTAGTGTCAACACTGCCAGCTTGAGGCCCACGGGCAGGAGGGCAGAAGGAGGGAAGACAGTCAGAACGTGGTTCAACCAGAAAGCAAGCAGGCAGCTCTTGATCCTGTGGAGGTCATCAGCTAGGGCTAAGTGAGGGCCGGGGAAGATGCAGATAGGGGATATGATGGGATTGCACTGGGAAACCTGCCAAGCCCACAAAGCTAGGAAGAGGCAGAGCGAGACCCAGCCCATATACCCTTCCCTTCCTCAATCCAGTATTCACTCGAACAGTTTCTGACTTCTAACTCAGAGGTGTAGGTGCCTGCCTCCAGTCCCATCTAAGGGTACAAGAACATCACCTGAGAGATTTCTGAGAGATTTCTGGTCCACTGAGAGATCATTTTGGCAGTGAGAACAATGGCCTTCAGATGGCAGGGAAGGGCCCCCCCAAAGCCCGCTGTGGTGCAGGAGCCAGTGGCTGCGCTCAGTGGGGAGGGGCTCCTGACTTGAGAGCAGCTCCTTTCACTGTGGTACTGCTGTAGCTGCAGGGCCCGGGAGTTGGCTCCTTGGCCGTGATCTGAGAAGGGCAGAGTAGACTGAACAGCAGTGGGGGCCCAGCTTCCGTGCCCTGGGTTAACCAGCCAGACCTCACCTCCTCATAGCTCATTGCAGCTCGGAAGGCCACGGAGAATCCCTATTGCTCAAGAACTCCCCCACTAGGGAACACCACGCTTCTCCAGGGACCCAGGAGGGAGACTTCAAGTTTAGGCTTCTCCACATCCTCCATGTCATTTGCAAGGAACTTACTTGGAGAAGAATGAAACCAGGGGTGAAGGCTGTGTGTGGCCTTGCCCTGCCAGTCAGCCGGCCACAGCCATTCACAGCACCAGAAATGAGTGACCTTCCGGTTTGCACTTGGCAAGTAGACCAGAACCAGGGGCAGGAGGGAAGGAAGAGGATCAGAATGAGCCCATGGGGAGGAAGGGCGAACAACTAGGGTCATTCGCTCGCAAAACATTTTGGTGCAAGGAAGAAAAGATAAGGTGTAAGCTAGGCACAGAGGCAGGAGGATTGGGAATTTGAAGTTATACAAAACTGTATTGACAATTAAAAGCCAGCCTGAGCTATGTGGACTCTGTCTTTCAAAACCCAAATAAGTGAGTAAATAAACCCCAGCAGGAAGGACAGTGGTTCAAGAGATTGTTAGGGTTTGAGGCTAGCCTGAGCTACATAGTAAGACCCTGTCTCAAAATAAACAAGTAAATGCATCAATAGCCCGGTGTGGAACTGCACATGTGTAATCCCACTCTGGGGAAGTGGAGGCAGAGGCGTCAGAAATGCATATCAAGTTGGAGGTTAGCCTGGTATTCAAGACATGAGAGTCTGCCTTAAATGCATGCACACACACACACACACACACACACACACACACACACACACACACACACACCACAGGGGCTAAAGAGTTAGCTCAAAGTTAAGAGCAGTTAGTCTTCTACAGGACCTGGGTTCAAGTCCCAGCAACCACATGGTGGCTCACAACTGTCTGTAACTCCAGGTCCAGAGGATCAGGTGACCTTTTCTGGCCTCCAGCAGCAGTAGGCATGTATATGGTGCACTGACATTCTCACAGGCAAAATGCCCACACACACACACACACACACACACACACACACACACACACCACCTGAATGCACCCACACATACGAATATATAGGAAGACATAATGAGGGAGGCGGGGAGGACAGCCTAAAGATACAGGCTTAAGGATTAAAAGCAAGTGTATCGGGCTGGAGAGATGGCTCAGAGGTTAAGAGCACAGATTGCTCTTCCAGAGGTCCTGAGTTCAAATCCCAGCAACCACATGGTGGCTCACAACCATCTGTAATGGAATCCGATGCCCTCTTCTGGTGTGTCTGAAGACAGCTACAGTGTACTCATATAATTAATAAATAAATAAATAAATAAATAAATCTAAAAAGCAAGTTTATCCCAGGAGACCAGGGGACCAGCAACCCAGTTCAAACCCCACTAATTCAACCATCCCTGCAAACAACTCTGAGCCTTTATCCCTGCTGTGTCTCACCTTATCTGAAGGTCTGAAAGCAGGGACTCTTTCGAGAGGAATTTGGTGTGTTGGGGGGGGGGCTCTGCAGTAGAGAAGAGAAGCAGGGGACACAGGTCACCCCCTTACTGACACAGTGATATGAGAAGCACTGAGGTCTATACCACATTTAAACCAGTTTCTGGTATGACCCCACCACAGGCCAAACTTGCCAACCGAGAAGGAGAAGGCCAAGGCCTCAGACATCTGAATCCGTTCTTCACACGGCCCCAACCTCATTTCATGCCGGTCTCCCAGGCTGGGACGGCAGTAAGGCAGGGTTGGCCTCAGTGGAGCTGTGCTAAACACTGGAAGAGTTTTTATGTTATTCCTGCTGGGAGGTGAGTGGAACAGAAGACCCATTTTACAGAAAATCGGGGCCTCAGCAAAGTAAAAGTGTGCCCATAGGATTCCAAAGGCTCAAGTAGTTGACCCTCTCTCTATTCACCCTGCTCCTTCTCTCTCAGTAGGTCTCACTTTGTAGACCAGCAGACCGAGCTGGCCTCGAACTCACAGATACTCACCTAATTCTGCCTCCTTAGTGCTGGCATTAAAGGAATATAACACATGCCCATGTTCTTTACTTTAAAAAGGGGTCTCTTGTGGGCTGGAGAGATGGCTCAGGGGTTAAGAGCATTTGTTGCTCTTGCAGAGAATCTGGATTCAAGTCCTAGCATCCACATGGGAGTTCAAAGTCACCCATAACTCCAGTTCTAGAGGATCCCATGCCCTCTTCTGGCCTACCCAGGCACCAGGCATATATGTGGTGTGTTGGGTTTGGTGTGGAAGCCAAGAAAACTCACTTCAGAGACAGAAGCTTAGAAATGAAAGCTGTACTTTCTGAGCGCTCAAGAAGGCAGCCAGTTCAGGATCTGAACTGTGTCCCTGACAGGAGATTTAAGGAATGGGAACACAAAGTCAGGGGTGGTAGGTGGGGGGGGGGGAGCTGCAGGGTTATCCAATTGTATTTTGATATTATGGGTTAAGCAAGGGAGTGCCCATCGGAGACTGCTATGACCACGGTACCTGGTCTCAAGGCACTTTAGCTTTTGTAGCCAGGTCCCCTCCTGGACTCTGACCAGAATTTTAGAATGATAAAGGACAAAGGAATGGACAAGTTGCATGGAGTCATTTAGGGGGAAACAGGCAAGTGGTTATATAACTTCTGCACCTTGGTTTAGATAACAACAATTTGTATATGTTTTACCAGTTAAGAGACAATTAGGAAAACATTTCAAGAAATGGGATGGACCTTCATTCTTAGGCCCAGGAACATGAACTTGTTTGACCCTGCCCTCTGTGTTTCTGTACCCGAATTACATCTTTGATATTTTGCCTCCTGTCTATTATATAAAGTATTGTGTTATGCTCTCAAAATTACTGGTTGGATAGCATTAATGAAGTTTTGGATAAACCGTGAAATGAGGTTTTTCATGCAAGGGATATCAAATGCAAGGCTGGATCAGGCTGGTGGTGAGACCAGTATGTCAGTCCTTCTGACTTAGCATTTCAGCCTGTTAGGTGGGACAATGGACAATGTAATCTCTTCTGTCATTACTTCCAGCTCACATTAGGACGTTGTTATCGGGGCCCAGGAAGGCTGAAATGCTAGTCCAAGGCTGGGCAGTGGGCATTTGTCAGAAGCATCTGATTAGCATCTGGAGAAGACAGAAGCCGTCCCATCAGCTGGGCTGGTTAACATCAGCAAGTCCAGAGCTCGGTCCACAGGTGAGCCCTGGATGGAGTCTGCCAGCCAGGTGAGAATCTGCTGAGAGAATAGACTAGGGACGGAAGTTAAAACTGTCTAGTAAGTGGGGAAGGTGAGCAATCCCAAGACCAAGGGGGCCAATCCCATTCTCAAGAACACGCGGGCGTACCTATCTGGAGTCCATTTGATCTGTGGCAGGTGGATTCAAATCTTATGACTTTGTTGATTCCCTGATGCCTTTGTGAATTTTACTTAACAAAAGATGTATATTAATTAGTATTAGCATTGTATTGAAATCTATATTTTAGAAAAGCAGTTAACAGGCGTCTGTAAGGCTGCAAGAATTGGCTCAGGCCTTTGAGACCTAGCAAAAGCTATAGGTTTGGGTCAAAAAGCATGAACATTCTTTTCTTGGATCAGAGGGCTGGATACACAGGTGTAACAGGACGTTTTTCACATGATGAGAAATATCTTTATGTCCATATTCACAAGACAACCAAAGAGAATTTAAAAGCTTGTGTTCGTGGCGGAACTGCAAACAGTGCTCCATTAGCTTATCAGAACTCCATGGATCAGTGTAAAAATCTGAATTTTTGAAATCTTAGTATAACAGTAGCATAGGGGGACATATGAAACATTTTCCATTTTTAATGTATCTTAAATCATAGAGAATTATAGGTGTGCAGAATCTTGCCTAGCTTCTGTTTTTTTGTTTTTTCTATTTAAAGACAAGAGTTTCACTGAGAAGCCTTGGCTGGCCTGGAACTTACTACATAGCCCAGGATGGCTCAAGCTTGCATCGATACTCCTACCTCTGCCCACAGAGTGCTGGGATTACTGGCCTGTGTTGCCAGACCCAGTCTAACAGCACCTAAAGAGTTCTTCGACTTTGAATCCCTGCCCCAGCACTTAAGTGCATGGCTGAAAGACCGGCCAACTCCATACTCATAAAGGAAACGGAAATACTTTGCATACTTAATATGAACCACTCTGATGGCTCAGCAGATAAAGGTTTATGCCCCACAAGCCTGATGATCCAGGTTCGAAGGTCCCATACGGTGGGAAGAGAGAACCAACTCTCCAAGTTGAACTCTGACCTCCACCATCGCACTTTGGCAAGCCCTTGCTCTCTGCTCAATAAACAGATGTAATTTAATACTCAGTTCTTCATATTCCCTCACGCCTTTGTTAGGCAGGAAAACGAATCCAGGGCCTTGCCACAGGGCACTCTACCACTGGACTACATCCCAAACCCCAAAGACTCGGACTTAGAGCAAGCCCAGGGGCTTCCTCAGATCTTCAAGCTGCCTTCCTAAGCCCACTCCATCCTCGAGGGGAGGAGCTGACTAAGGCTCAGAAAGTGCCCGCGACTCAAGTTGTCGGCCATCTTCCAGCTGGGGGTGGGGGTGAGGTGATGCTTACTTGATCTCTGAGGTTACCTACAGCTCTGGGGTCCAGGCTAGCATTTTAAAATAGCTCTTTCAGCTCTGCCCTCACGCTAGACTAAATCAAAGCCTATGTAGGGAAAGGGGCGGGGCTTAATGCTCAAACCACGCCCCCACCACTTTACACTGAGCCCTATCACTTTTCTACCTTATAGACTGCTAACTAGGAATTTATCAAAGCTTCCTCCAATTATTTGAGAGTCCCTTAGAAAAGGGACAAGCTGGGCCCCGTGGTGGCACACACTTTTTTTTTTTTCTTTTTTCGGAGCTGGGGACCGAACCCAGGGCCTTGCGCTTGCTAGGCAAGCGCTCTACCACGGAGCTAAATCCCCAACCCCATGGTGGCACACACTTTTAATTCTAACATTTGGGAGGCAGGGGCAGGCAAATCCCTGAGTTCCAGGCCTGTCTGATCTACACAGAGAGTTCTAGGACAGACAAGGCTAAGTAGGGAGGTCCTATCTCAAAAAACATAGGTGGAGGCCAGAAGAGGTTGTCTGATTCCTGGAAGTGAAGTTACAGGTGATTGTGAGCCACAGTGTGGGTACTAGGAATCCAACTGGGATCCTCGGGAAGAGCGGCCAGTGCTGTTAACCACTGAGCCACTGCTTGCCCCACCATAGCCCCATCCCCCTTTATACATTTTGAGTCAGGGTCTCAGTTACCCAGCCTGGCCTTGAACTTTTGGTCCGCCTTAGCTACCTAAGTGGCAGAGATTCCAGGCCTGTGCTACCACAGTTGACAACTCGGAATGTCCTGCTGGCTCAGGACCTCTGGGTCACTTCCTTTCAGCCCATTGTCCTCTCTGGAGTCTTCAGGGTCCCTGGGCCTCTGAGGTCTCTGAGGAGTCTGTGATGTCTTCCCCCGCAACAACCCCACTCTGTGTTTTCAGTTGTTAATTGGGGAGGCACCAAATGCTTGCAGGATATTTAGTATCGTCATTTCTATAATCCATTACCTGCAAGCTTCGATGGGAGCGTCACAGAAGGTCTTGTCACCCTCAATCTGGACAAAGACAACAGTTAGATGTGGACTGGGCTTAGCCCTGCTGCTGCTGGCTCAGAATGAGTAAATGCTGGAACCTCTCCCACTATGCTAACAGGTTTGTTGTTTAAGGAAGGAATGTGGTCCAATAAAGAGCTGGCAGCTGGAGCTGGGGCAGAAGAGCAGGGCAGAACTAGCAGTGGGACAGAAGGACAGAGGCAGGAGACCAGAGCATGGACTGGAAAGAAGCTGGGAGGTAAAGAGAGAGTCACATGGAAAGACAGGATTCACGCTGTTGGAGGCCAGCTGAGCACTGCCCCAGCAAAAGGCTAACAGCCTTAAGCTGTGTAAATGTTTCCACATCTTCATTATTAAACCCTGAGCAGGATCCCCTAGAGACCCATAATATTCTTGTTTTCTTTATGCGTTCACAATTTCATGCACATAATGCACCTTAGTCATATCCCCAACTCCCTCCCTTACCCTACCCCCATCCCACAGGCCCCTTCTTATTCACAGCAACCCCCAACCCTGCTTTCGTGTCCCTCGTGTGTGCCCCATTTCACTTAATTAGGGTTATTTACTCGAGTAATGGAAACTTACCAAAGGCTACACCACCGAGGGCTCTGACCCCTTCGTCCCTGGCAATCAGAAGGAGCTACAGCTTTACAGAGAGGGGTGGGCCTCAGGAAGCTCTTCCCCATCCAGATACAATGACACTAAGACCAATTTCTTGCAGATTTTATTTTATCTTTGTGTATATGAGTGTTTTGCCTGTGTGTCCGTGTACCACAGTGGAAGGGAAAGGCTGAATCCCTCAGAACTGGAGTTTTGGATGTTGTGAGCCCCACGTAGGTGCCCGGGAATTGATTCTGGGTCTTCTGAAAGAGCAACAAGTGCTTTAAACTCTTGAGGTATCTCTCTAGGCCCCGTGAAATATGGATGGGTCCAGTCTTGCGCAAGCAAACACCACTGCCTTGGGTTCCTGTGTGCAACTGCCATGTCCAAAATAATGTCTTACCACACTCCCTTCCTCCAGTGCTTAAGATGCTTTCAAGCCCTTCTTCCTCCATGACCCCGAGTCTCAGAGTGGGCTACACAGGTGTCTCCTTTATGCTGAGTACTTAAAAATGACTTATTCTCAATAGTTTTGATTTTTTTTTTTTTAAGCAGAGAGGTCAAGAAACTTTCTACTCGAAAGGGTAACATAAACCCCATTTGTCTCCACGGTGAGCACCAAGCCTGATTTCAAAAAAGGCCATAAGGAATAGACCATAAGTCCCAGAAACTAAGTTTTAAGACACCAGCTCTTGGAACAGACCATAAAACCCAGAACAAGGTCATAAAACCCTCTCCCAAAGAACAGCCCAGGGATAACCACAAAAATGGGGAAATATTTTCTCTCAGAATGGGCCACCTGGGCTGGGCAGCCCTATCTCACCTATGGTTGAGCATTCATGACATAGGAATGCAAACCACTAATCACCTGTGACTCCTTAGCACCCACCAACGAAAGTTTAGATTACCTGATCCTTCTAGAGCACCCCCACCCCACCCCTATTCCCTATAAAAAGGCCTGCATGCCTTTGTCTGAGGTCGCCATTCGAGAGAATGGTTGACCCTCGCATGCTGGATGTTTCTGCACAATAAACGCTCTTTGTTTTTATACACTGAGTCTGGGGTCTTCCTTCAGCAATTTTCAGACCCTTACATGCTAACCACACAAACGCCTACTGGCAGTCAGGCCAAGCCTCCAAAAAAGCATCAGCCTCTAAGCAACGCTGATAGGGCCTCTGGATGCTGATCCAAAGCTGCTTCTAGACAATGCTAATGGGGCCTCTGGATTCTATATCAGCGGGGAAATGCCCTTGCTGCCTGCCTAAGGATCTGAGTTCAATCCCCAGGACCCATGTGGTAGAAGGAGAGAACTGACTCCTGCAAGTCATCCTCTGACCCCCGCATGCTTGCATGTGTTGAGGCCAGAGAGTTGTCACACGAACCATCAATTTCAGTTAAACAGGGCTGGTTTGTTGACCACACATCCCAAGACCTTGACTTGGGAGCTAAGACCCCCGAATGGTTCCCAGGGCCAGTTTATAAAGGCAAAACCCACAATGAGTTCACCTACGGGTGCAGAGAGTGTGCGGGTTGTAGCCCTGATCCAAACGGTCTTGGAAGTCTAGGCACAACAGTTCAAGCTGACCTTTAATTTGATTGGTCCTAAGTGGAGCTTATGCTTGTGGAACTTGAATTAACAAACCTCAGAACATACAGATCATAGCAAGGCGTGTGGTCATCATGACCCTGCTCTGAATCATTATCATTCTATGTCAGTAGCAAAATGAAATGACTGGAGGGCATGGAACGAAATGGTGTGCGCGCACAGACAGACAGACAGACAGACAGACAGACAGACACACACACACACACACACACACACTCACACTATGTTTAAAAGTAAGTAGAAGGGCTTGACACAGGGAAGATGCTGAGTGAAACCCAGGAGTGAGCCCCAGACTATCTGTGCTCATTTTGTATCTTGCACACCATAAATATGGGTGTGATCAGTAGGATTCTCTACCGGCCTGACAGGCCGTGGCACGAACATGGCAGCCACCTTCTGTTGGTGCCGGCCACTGCCTACAGTAATTTTTTTCTGACACACGGTTTCTCTCTGTAGTCCACTGTCCTGGAACTCACTCTGTAGACCATGCTGGCCTGCAGCTCACAGAGATCCGCCTGCCTCTGCCTCCCGAGTGCTGGGATTAAAGATGTGCACCACCACTTTTCAGCTTAGAGTAATTGGTAATTACATTTATTTGTTTAGTGGAGAGTTGTTTCTTGAAACTCTGTGGGCCCTGAGGAATTGAACTCAGGTGGTCAGGCTTGGCAGCAAAGGTCTTTCCTGCTAAGTATGACAGAAAGAATTTAGACTCAAACAAATGTTAGCGGTGAAATCTCACACACCCAAAGTACTGTGCCTCCAGGCAGCTGCTGTGGAAAATAGAGCCTTGAGCCTTGCTCAGGCTCTGAGTTAAGGTGTATTCTCTTTCACTTTGTCTTTGTGTTTGGTGTCTATTCCATATTCTATAATTCTTTTGGGTTTTTAATGTATTTTTCTTATTTTGTTTATATTTACGTGTGTGTGTGTGTGTGTGTGTGTGTGTGTGTGTGTGTGTTCCTATTCTATCACTCTCTGAACTCTCTGATTATTCCCTTGAGACAAGTTCCCTCACTGAATCTGGAGCAAGGCCAGCAAGGCCAGCAACCCGTGGGGCGTTGTGGTTTGCCCTGAAGTTACTGTATTTTGATGCTAATTCCACTGCCCCAAGGACAGCTGCCTAGTCAAGGACTTCACCAGAGCCACCTCCATTGAATTTGTAAAGTACTGGTGAGGGGCAGGTACAGGATAGAAGGAGGCCTGTCATTGGAGGAGAAGGAAGGATGGGTGGGAGAGAAGTTTGAAGGAAGAAGAGGAGAGAGGAGAAGAGACGGAGAGAGGGGAGAAGCCATGGCAGGTGATGTTAAGATTCTGCTCTGTGTATTTACAGGTTGTTATTAATGTTCTCAAGGGATGGATGGTACCGAGCTTTGTATGTTTAAGTGGGCAATTATATTTTACCAATTGGATCTAAGATTATTGTGTTGTATGTTCTTATATGTGAGGGTTTGAGTGTAAGAAAGTGTGCGGCTGGGCTGTGTTTCCGCCAAGATATCTAGCAGATATCTTGGGACACCGAGGTGCGGACCTAGCGGAGTAAAAGACACCGTTACTCTTTTTATTTTTATATTTTTACAACAGTGGAAGTCCTCTTGGATCTGCTTTTTTTTTTTTTAAGATTATTTATTTTGTATATAAGTACACTGTTGCTGTCTTTAGACACACCAGAAGAGGGCACTGGGTCCCATTACAGATGGTTGTGAGCCACCATGTGGTGGCTGGGATTTAAACTCAGGACCTCTGGAAGAGCAGTCAGTGCTCGTAACCACTCAGCCATCTCTCTAACCCTTGGATCTGTTCTCTACAGATGCTGGGCTTACAGGGGAGAGCATGGCTATGCCAGCTTTCTGCATGAGTGCTAGGGATTTGAACTCAGGTTCTCATTACCTGCTGTGTCATCTTCCCAGCCCCCTTTTCTTTTTAAGTCAGTGTTAGCTTGGGACTAAGAGATGGCTCAATGGTTAAGAGCATTGGCTGTTCCTCTAGAAGTCCTGGGTTCAATTCACACCACCCATACGGCAACTCACAACTCTCTTGTCTAACTCCAGTTTCGGGGATCCGACACCCTCACACAGACATTCAAGCAGGCAAAACATCAATGTACAAAAAAATAAAAATAATTAAAACAAACAAACAAAACCAACAAGACCAGCTGGTGTAGTGGTGCAGCCTTTAAGCGTAGCACTCAGGAGACAGAGGCAGATGTGGAACTCACAGGGATCTGCCTGCCTCTTCTTCCTCAGATCTGGGATAAAGGTGTGGCCATCACTCCCATCTTGGTTCAGTTTTTGAGACAGACTGTTAGACCGTGTAGCTTAGGCTAGCTTCCAACTCTGTCCTCTTGATTCTTCCTTTCTAGTGCTATGATTACAGGTGCGTCTTACCAAGTCAGGCCTGCTTTTATGACATTTTTATTACTATATAGATCCCTTTAACCACCATCTCAATCAAGACAATCATTGCCCTACAGAAACTCCCTCACTTTGCCCTTTAGAGACACAACTACATCAAACCACTGATCTTCCCGGTCCTGTCCGTGGATCTGTGGCAATGCCTGAAACCTGTAATCCGGCATTTGGGAGACAGAGGCAAGATCATTTTGATTTGATTTGATTTAGACATCATCCAAATAATAAAATAACTAGGACCAGCAAGGTGCTTAACAGGTTAAGGCATTTGCCATCAAGCCTCATGACCAGAGCTTGATCTCTGGGACCCATGAAGCGACGCGATTAATAAGGCCTTTGTGTCTGGCTTTGAATGGAATGTATAGTAAAGCCTTTGTGTCTGGCTTTGAGTGAAATGTTTTAGCAAAGCTTTTACTATGTTGGCTCAATTGCTTTTGAGGCCATTTGAACTTTGAAGAAATGTCTGTCCGGAGAATCTGCACTTGGTGCTACGTGACAGCTTACAGCTGCCCCAGCCTTGGTCCTAAGAGACTCCTGGCAAACCTGGAGTTCTTACTTTTGATTATGGATAGCCATGGGCAAAAGTGAGCTAGCCTGGGTGTCCATCTTTCCCGAGAAGGCTAAACCCCTCAGCTCCTTCCGAAAATGAAGGCTTAGCATCTTGGTGAGTTTCTCTCTCTACTTCAGCACCTGCGACCGACATTGATCATAGACCTGCATGGTGGAAGGCTTTTTTCTATTGAGTAATAATGTTGAACATGTGTTTTTGTTGTGTTGTTTTGATTTATGTTATTTATTTTTAGACAGGGACTGGCCTGGAACTCTATGTGTAGCCAAGGCTAACCACGTACTCATGGCAATCCACCTGTCCTAGCGTCCTAAATGTAAGCATGTTTGTAAGCATGTTTCTGTGTGCTGTCCATTGTGGGTTAAATCGTCCCCCCTGGAAGAAGTGTTGAGGTCTTTATCCCAATGACTGTGAATGTAGTGTTATTAATTTGATGCCGATCAAATTAATCATCTTTTTTTCTTATTTTTGATACATGGTTTCATTATGTAACTTTGACTGTCCTGGAACTCCATATGTAGATCCAGTTGACTCCAAATGAACTCAATCCTCCTGCCTCTGTCTCCTGAGTGCTGGATTAAAGGAATATCTTTCATTCTGGCTTCATTCATCTTTTTTTCCTCTTCTTAGTAAGTGTGGGTCAGAATCCACTGTGGAGACCTTAGACAGAGAAAAGACAGGAATGAACACAAAGAGAAGCTTGAGGGGAGACACCGCACTGAGTTACGGTCAAGTGTGGGCTCCCATGCAGGTTCTGGGAATCAAACCTGTGCCTCTGGAAGAGCAGTGTGCATTCTTTCTACCCCAAAACAGACAAATATTTTTAAAAAAAATAGTGAGGCTGAGAAAATGGCTCAGCAGCTAAGGGTGCGTGCCACCAAAACTGGGAACCTATACACTCCGCTGACTTCTACTCATTGCACTTTGACCTCTGAGCACCCCGATACATGCACATACACACATCCAGTTTGATTAACCAGGACCACTTGTGTGATTATTGAATCAAAATAATTCCTTCTCTGAGCCTGGTGGTTTTGTTTTGCTTCACATGTAGCTCAGTTAACCTCAAACTTGCTATGTAGCCAAGGATGACTCCTGAGCTTCCTGTGTCCACCTCCCAAATGCCGGCATTAATAGGCATGTCCCACCACGCCCAATTTCTGTAGTGCTGAGGATTAACTCCAGGCTTTCCGCACCCAACCAGCACCTGACCAAGTGAGCCCTGCCCTCTAGTCCTGCTATCAGGGGCGATTAACTACCTGTTTCCTTGCTCACCAAGGCTCTGGCTCCACCTTTCCCTGCTCTGGTGTCTATGCTCACACCTCACCCCCATCCCCCCTAACCCCCCCACCCCATCTTTCTCCTGCTGAGGGGGAATTGCCTTCCTTTGTTTTTTGAGACAGGATTTCTCTATATAGCACTGTCCATCCTGAAACTCATTATGTAGACCAGGCTGGCCTTGAACTCACAGAGATTCTCTCTCTGCCTCCTGAGTGCTGGCACTGAAGGTGTGCACCACCATTCCCTTGCTTTCCCTTTCTTCAGAGTTCAGTTCCTCATTGCCTGGCCCAGCTTCTCTCCCCTTAGCATTTACTCATTGCTTGGTTGTGTATTTCCTGGCTGGTTTCTTTGTCTTTTATAGACCTAGACTCTTCGGAAGCTGTGTTTTATTGTTATTGTTTGATTTTATGTGTTTGACTGTTTGTCTGCACCTAGGTTTGTATACCACATGCCTGGTGCCAGTAGAGGCCAGAAGAGGGTGTCAGAACCCCGGGAACTGGAGTTACCAGTTGGATGCTGGGAGCCACACGTAGGTCCTCTGGAAGAGAAGGGCCAAGTGCTCTTAACCTCCAAACCCTCTCTCTGGCTTGGTGGGAGGATTTTGTTTTTGTTTTCCTACTTGTTAGCTGATGAATTGGTTTTGGTTTTTCTCTTTTAAACACAGCAAAGCCTGGAGTACCATGAGCACTCTGGGAACGACTGTTTGGTGAATCAATCGGGGAATGAATGGGAAGAGAGAAACTGCCCATTCAGAAGGAGGGAAGAATGAGGGCTGGGGTGTGTAAGGTCCAGTGTTGGGATAATCTGCACTGTGTGAAGATGTCTCCGTCCTTCGTCAACCGCCTCAGCACCTTCTGATTTGTTTAATAAAGAGCTGGGTGGCCCATAGACAGGCAGGAGAGGACAGGCAGAACTTCTGTACAAACTTCTGGCAACTCTGGGAAAGAATTATACACAGGGGTTTCACCAACCAAACACGGAGGAAGAAATGGCTGCCGTACTGAGGTAACGAGCCACATGGCAGACCGTAGAGCGGTATGAATGGGCTAACTGAGGTTATAAGAGCAGCGGGGAACAGACCGGGTATCTTCTGCCCCTTGTCTGGTACATCACGACCCTGGTAAAGTGCTTCCATCCTGTGTTCTGCCTCCTTTCACAGGTGCCCAGACCTGTTGGAGGATGGTTTTGTACACTGTGTGAAGTCATGTCTCTGTCCTTCCTTGCCTGCCTCAGGCACCTTCTGACTGGCTAAAATTAAAAGCCTACGGCCTATAGCAAAAGGCAGGATAGTAAGGTGGAACTTCAGACAGAGAGAGGAACTCTGGGAAAGAGTGAGGCTTGGAAAGATTCACCAGTAAGTCCAGGAGGGCATATAAAACCAAGGAGTGGTAACCAGCCATGTGGCAGAACTTAGATAGGTAGAAACAGGATAATTGAGTTTCAAACTAGTTGGGAATAAGCCAGGCTTAAGGCCTTTATTAATAATAATAATAATAAAAAAGTCTCTGTGTCAGTGTTCAGACCAAGGGCGAGCATAGAAAAGCCCAGACCTGCTTGCCCAGCTGGCCTACCTGTCTGCTACACAGGGATAAAGTCATGTTTCCTGTCCCCGCTCTGCCATCCAAAGACACTCAGGCCCTATGACCTCTAGCACAGGCAGCCTGCTGGGGCACCTGAAGTGACTTTTGCCTAGGTTTGCCCAGAACCTGCCAGGATAATTTGGCCCCAAGATACTACCATAAGCCTGAGAGAGGTTTGCAGGCGGCCCCTCTGTGGTCCCCGCAGCACCAGAGAACTAGGCATCATCCCAGCTCCAACATTCTCTAGCACATGGCTAGAATAGCTATGTTTCTTAGGGTCTCTGAGCATCTGACTACATACAAACCAGCCTGTTTTAATTTTTTATTTTTTGGCAGGCTTCATATAGCCAAGGTTGGGTTCAAACTCACTCTGTAGCCAAGCTTGGGTTCAAACTCACTCTGTAGCCAAGCTTGGGTTCAAACTCGCTATGTCGCTCAGGATGTCCTAGAACTGAGTCCTCATGTCCATAGCTTGAGTGTTCAGACTACAAGTGCAGGATACCACACCCAGCTTATTATATGTTTATTTGCTTTATTTCTATTACATTTTTACATCTACTGTGTGTATGTGTGCCCACGTGTGTGTGCGCGTATGTGTGTGTGTATGCGCATGTGTGTGTGTGTGTGTGTGTGTGTGTGTGTGTGTGTGTGTGTGTGTGCTGCACCCGGGCTGTCCTAGCACACATGAACAGTAGGAGAGTGTCAGGAGCCAGTGGTGATCTTCCTGAAACGACCTCGCTTTAGGTTATATCTATGACAAAGCTCTGATAAGCAAGGCCCAGGAATAAATCACTTTAGGAGAGATTCCTGCTGTTACTATGCTTTCCCTGTTATTATTAGACATATGTAACAATCGCTAGGCATTAGCCCACCCCTTTGGAGCAGATCTCTGCAGATCTACGAAGATGTACTGTCTCCGTAGTGATGCTATACAGACAAAGATGACTTCTTAAGACTTAATGATGATCCTGTAAGAATTCCTAAAATTATATCAGTGATTATTAAGCTTTTTTATAGTGGGACAGCTATTAGGTCCTTTTCTGATAGTCGAAACTGCTATGAGAACTCTGCCAGTCTCCCAAGTGTCACCAGTCAGTTTTGAAAGAATATAGATTTTAAACTATCCCCCACTGACCCTGCTGTGAGGACAAGTGCACCTCACAGCAAAGAATAACAAAATGTTTTGGGGATGTAGCCTGGCCACAGCCACCACAAACCATCTGGCCTCGATAAGGCCTGACTCAACAGTACTGAGAGAAATGAGAACTAGGGTCAGCGTGCCCCAGAAGCAGGGTGGCCTAGAGTTGAACTGAGTCCAAGTTACAAACCAATGAAATTGCTTTGTGTGACTGTTGCTAACTGCCTACGTAATTTTCCCTATAAATCCCTTCCTCTAATTGGGCTTGGGGTCGAGTCCTCTGTCTCCTGTGTGAGATACGTGTCGTCCCCAGAGCTCTGGTTCCTCAAATACACCTCTTGTTTATTACATCAAAACCGGTTTCTTGTGAGTTCTTGGGGGGTTGTGTCGTCTCAAGATTTGAGTGGGGGTCTTCCCCACCCCAGTGGTCTTTCAGTTTCTCTTAGATAGTAACCAGACTTTCTCCTACTCAGAGTGCATTCCAAGAGGTCATAAAAAGGTAACTAATGATTTGTTATAGGTGCTAGGACAGAAGATAAAATATTGACTGGATTTATCTATCCAAACTTCACTAATAACTTAGTTATGGTTTTAAGCCTTCAGTGAACCTGTGGAGCTGAGACCGGTGGGGTTTAGCCAGAAAATTACTAATGGATATGCATGTAAACATTCTCTGTTGTGAACTTATAATTCAATTTATGATTTGATTTTATGTGTGAAATTGTGATGAACTTTTTAACATGTGATCATGTGTTCTGAAAGGTGTTAAGTGCTGAGGACAAGAGATGAGAAAAAAACTTTTCCCTTGCCCCACTTAGGATCTTTCTGTTTTTCCCCTTTTTCTTAGATAGCTTTCACAGGAACTTTTTACAACTTAGTATAGCAATAAACTTTATCTCTGTTAAGCTATAATCTCTTTTCAATTGTCCCTTTTCCTTCCTGAGACTTCCGACTAGCCGCTGAAAGTTAGAGCCACTCAATTTCTATGGAGACAGAACAAAGACCACATTACCTAACCCCTACTGTTAGACTACAGTAGTCAATTGCCTAAGTGAGAGGCTTTAAGGCCTCAGAAAGAGCAGGAAAGATTTTTAGGAGTTTTAGAAAGTTTTAGAAGTTATCATCAGCATTTCAGTCCAGTTAGGGAGCTAGAACATCCAGAGACCCTCAGACCTTAAAGCCACACCGGAGACCTACTGTGCCCAGTCTCTACCCTCTCCAGGCAGCGAGGCTCGGGCAGAGGAGAACTTACAGGAGTTGGTTCTCTCCTTTCACCAGGAGCAAGTACACAAACCCGCTTAGCTCTCACTGCTCCTACGTTTTCACTTTTGTTTTCTGTTTATTTTTGTTTAAACCCTTTATTACACTTATTTAATGTACGTGTGTGCCTCATGTGGAGATCAGAGGATAACCTGTGACAGTGAGCTCCTTCCACCAAGTAGGTCCCAGGATGACAAAGCGGGTGTTGGCCTTGGTGACACAGGCTAAGCCATCGCTTTGGCTGCTTTTTTGGCTTTTGGTTTTTTTGTTTTTTTTTTTTTTTTGTTTTTTTTTTTGAGGCAGGACCTCAGTACAGATTGGCTCTGTGCATTGGAGGACGTCCCTGAACTTCTGATCCTCTTGACTCCACCTCTGAGTGCTGGGATTCCTAGCATGTACCATCACTGGGCTTATGCGATGCTGGGAATTGAACTCGGGGCTCTATGAATACTAGGTAAGCCCGCCATCAATTCAGCTACATCCACAACCCTCATTTTTATATTTTAACTTGGTGCTCTAAAATTTCTTTTTAGATGTATCTTGTGTATCAGTGTTTTGCTGTATGTAAACACTGTGTATACAGTGTATGTATATTCATGCGCGGTAGAAATGCTTGATACCTTTGGAGCTCTGAAGAAGGCACCTGGAACTGGAGTTATGGGTGGTTGTGAGCCATTCTATGTGTGCAGGAAGCCAAACCTGGGTCCTCTGGAAGAGAAGACAAATGTCCTTAACCAAGGAGCTCTCTCTAGTCCCTGCTCCTAGCTTTATGGTCCTTATTTCCTTTGTGGTGCTGGGGATGGAACATAGAGTCTATCCCTTTCCCTACAAGCTGGGCAAACCTGGGCAAACTGCTTAATCCCTGTGCCTTAGTCTCCTCAACTGTGAAACGGGGGAATCTTAACACCTGGCTCATGAGACTGCCATGATGAGGATTAGGACTGGGCTTGGCATACAGCCTGAGCATGGCCCACTGGTCGGTGTGCTCTTTCTGTTGACAGCACATGGAAGACATGTTTTATAGGTCGGAGGTCACATAGACGTGTTTACAATGCCCTGTCATACAGGTTTGTGTTTACACTGGGTCAAATGCCAAGCTCATGGACTCATTCAGTTGAGTTCAAGCCTGATGCCAGAAATACCTGGGGCCACACGGGAAAGGTTTCCCTGGCCAATGGGAGAAGGAAGGTAAGCACCTGTACTCTGGATTGAGAGGGGCTCGGGGAAGACGACCGGAGTGAAGGGGGAGTGGAATTTGGGAATGAGGACAAACTAGAGTTGACCATGATACAAAGAGCATTATGGAAGATAGGGGAAGCAGGCTACACAGAACTGCACGTGGCCAGTCACAGAGCATCAGGGAAGTTGATTGCCCCATGTGCACCCTGTCCCAAGCCCCTCCTATTTCTGTCCTGGAAAGCTGGAGAGGTAAAAACTATGTCTTCTACATCCTACCCAGAGTTTCAGTCAGGTAAGACTTACACCTCAGAACTTCGGTGGACACAGTTCAGTTGTAAGCAGATCCAGTGTGGCCTTCTCTGAGGCTCTGTATTGTGTACTGAGGCTCCAGATTCCTGCATCGCAGGGGTATGTTTGTCCAAACGTATAGTTTTGTGGTTTATTTGAGATAGGACCTTGCTAGGTAGCGCAGGCTGGCCTAAGATCATTCTGTCCCAGCCTCAAGAATGTTGAGATTGGGGTTGGGGATTTAGCTCAGTGGTAGAGCGCTTGACTAGCAAGCGCAAGGCACTGGGTTCGGTCCCCAGCTCCGAAAAAAAGGAAAAAAAAAAAAAAAGAAAGTTGAGATTACCACACTTGGCTTAGTTCTTTTCTTCCCTTAAGGAACTGGGTATGTTTTTCCTGTGACATGCCACCCCAAGTAGCTCTAGTAGATCCAGCAGGAAGGACCTCTGCCCAGGAAATTCTAGCAATCCTTAAAGACATTCTCCTAATCCTCCAGGAAGCTACCACACTCTGGTTCCCGATTGTCCCAGACTCACTACTCCAGAGCTTTCAGACTGTAGGCAATTATATTATCCATGCTCTACTCATCTAACTACACACACACACACACACACACACACACACACACACACACACACACAAAAGAGAGAGAGAGAGAGAGAGAGAGAGAGAGAGAGAGAGAGAGGAATGCGGAAAAAATGACTCCATCAGTTGGCCCATGGAATATTTTCTTTCTCTTTTGCTATTTATTTATTTATTATTTATTTATTTATTTATACAGTATAGGCGTCATCAGATGAACCAGAAGAGGGCATCAGATCTCATTACAGATGGTTGTGAGTCACCATGTGGTCGGTGGGAATTGAACTCAGGTCCTCTGGAAGAGCAGTCAGTGTTCTTAACCGCTGAGCCACCTCTCCAGCCCTTGCTTTTTGTTTTGAGGCAAGGTCTCACCACCTAACTATAGCCGGTCTGGAACTCACTTTGTAGACCAGGCAGACCTCAGACCTAGAGAGATCCAGCTGCCTCGGCCTCCCAATTGCTGGATTTGAAGGTGCCCTCAGAAGCGTTTTCTTGAGTGATGTGAGAGAACACAGCCCTTGTGGGCTGGACCACCGTAGGGCATGTTGTTAGCGAGCAGGCATCTCCACAGCCTTCCCCGGGACCCAGCAACAAGGGGACACGTCATCACTAGCTGCTGAGATGGGACACACTCCCACGGACACCAGGCATTGCTGTCTTCCTCTGCATGTGCCACGTCCCTTTATAAAAGGCCAAGCCCTCCTTCCTTCCATCTTTCTCCTCCACGCTCACCAGAGCCTCTCACAGCCCCTCCCGATGAGCCTTGCAGTGAGAGGAGTCTAGTGAGCAGCATTCCGCCATGGCCTCTGCTTCGGGGTCCTTCCTGACATCTCTTCACTATGGACTGGGATAAGCGCATGTACCTTTCCTTCCCAAGTTGCTTTTGGTTATGATGCTTTATTACAAAAGAAATTAAACTAAGAGAGTAAGGTCCCATGTGGCTGAGCATGGTCCTGAAGGTCTGATTCTCCTACCTCCACCACCCTAATGAAGAGACTATTATCACACACCGCACCTGGTTTATGCAGTGCTAGGAACTGAACTCAGGACAGTACGCACGCTTAGTAGGTGCTCTACTGAGCCACATGCACTCCTAGCCTTGGTTTGGTTATTTGAGTCAGGAGCTCAGGTAGCTCAGGCTAGCCCAAAATGCCTACCTTCCTGTCTCTTTCTACACAGAGCTTTGGTTCCAGGTACACACAACCTTTTTTTTCTTTTTTTTTCTTTTCTTTTTTTTTCGGAGCTGGGGACCGAACCCAGGGCCTTGAGCTTGCTAGGCAAGCGCTCTACCACTGAGCTAAATCCCCAACCCCCTACACACAACCTTTTATGTATGTGCTGGAGATGTGAGTTCCTATCTGAGCGCTCCTATGACAAGCACTCTCCTCTCTGAGCCATCTCCCGAACCCCATAATATTTTTGAATGGCAAAAGGGTCTAATTTTGATTATTTGTCAGTTTTTATGGCTTTTGTTGGGGCAGTTGGGACGGGGCTTCACACTGCGTCTCAGGCTGGCCAGGAGGTCTATACACTGGGCTAGGATAAGGAAGTAAGCTCGAGGAAGTACAGCCATGGAATGTGCTCCTTGTATCTTGATCATCTTGATGAGTCCCCAGAAACACTGACCTCCGGACCTTTGTGCATGCCTTGTTTGTTCCTTGACTACTTTATTTACGTCTTAGAACTGTTCACATTCTTCATATGTACCAAGAATGATAAAGAAAGCAGACCGGAAAAAATTAAACTGGTTTCAGCACTTGCTGGGATCATACTATAATGCTGTCTAATTGTCTTTTTTTCCTCTCTCTCTCTCTCTTTAATCCCACTCCCTCCCTCGAGACCAAGGACACCATGGGAAAAGAAATTCCAAGCAAAGGAAAACAGAAAATTTGGGCCAGCGGAGAGTAAGCCCTGTAAAAATGGGACAGGGTAATGGCAGAATGCTTCTTGTTCATATGCTTAGAGATATGCTAAAATCTAGAGGAGCGAAGATAAGTCAAAAACAGTTCTATGATTTTTATAGAAGAAATTTGTCCCTGGTTCCCCGAGAAAGGTAGGATAAACTTACAGACATGGGGGAAGGTGAGGGAGAGGGTAAAGGGTACTACCCATTCAACTCACGGTCCTCAAAATATTCCCATGGATGCCTGGCCTTTGGACTCTAGAGATACTTTAGATCCCAGACATGAAAGTATAAAATTAGGAAAGAAATTGGAAGGCACATATAGTGAAAGCCAGAGAAAAGACGAAACTGTTCCGTCTGCACCTCTTATTTATGAAGTTTCAGACAAGACAGGGACAATGATGAGCCCCTTGATCCCGGAGGCAAAATTGAATTGGAGGATGTCTTAGTCAGGGCTTCCATTCCTGGATCTCCTTGGACAAGGGGGTCATCTTACAGTAAGACCATTTCCAGTGCATTCGGTGATGGGATTCTTGTTTGCTTTGTGAATAGTACGGATGATGGGTGTGTTTCTTGTTCACTCCGATTTGGAAGAAAAACGTTTTACAAACTGTAACTCAAAGCACGGAGACGGGAATGTCTGGACATTATGAGGAATTTGCCCCTGATCCTCATGAGATACAACCTCGTGAATCTGGACCCACGGAGAATGTGGATCGGGCATTTAACAACACTGTTAGATGGAAAGAATGTTCAAATCAACCCCCAATGCGGTTTAATGATTCCCATAATATGTGGATTATTGATTGGGCTGGGGATCAGTCAACCACTGGACAGAAGGAGATGCCTACAGGTCTTTGGCTCTCAGATTAAGCTCATTTCCAATGGCATGTTTGGAAGGTAGCTAAAGCTCTCTATGAAGTTACATTAGAAACAGATAAAATTGGGACAGGATCTAGATTTCGAACAAGTGTTAGTGCATGTATTAAGGCTCCTATTCTTTTATTAATTGGTCAGGTTAGAATTACTTTTGTTTCTTCTATGGTATTTAATGTAAGTTGTGTTCACTGCACACTTTCCAATTGTGCTAGCAGGTTGGAATCTGGTGTGTCTGTTATGGTGCTCTGTCAACTAGCTTTTGTTTTATTGCCCATGAGCATAACAGGACCTTGGTATTCTGAAAAAAGTTTACAAATATTGGAAGAAGTGAGTCAGGCTTTAAGGAGAAGCAAGAGGGCAGTGGGCTTGATCATTGCTGGGATAGCAGCTTTGGTTACATTAATAGCTAGCGCCACTGCTTCTGCAGTCGCTTTGATGCAAGAAGTTAAGACGGCCACTTTTGTTAATTATTTAGCAAAAAATGTTACTAATGCTCTGTGTATTCAAAAGGGTTTGGACAGGCGCTCGGAGAGATGGACCGATGCTCTTTATGCTACAATTCAAGTTATAGGAGAGGAGATTCAGAGTTTCAGAGTAAGAAGTCATCTGCAGTGCCACACTAAATATCAATGGAATTGTGTCACTTCTAAAATTCACAATGACAGTCACTATAATTTGGAGAAAATTCAAGGACACAGGGTATTTGGCAGAGTTCTAACACCTCCCTGGACATTTTAGCTTTGAATACTGAGACTGAATTTAAGGGATGCTGCTCCTCTGAGTTTTGACGCTGTGGATACTGCTGATAAAATTTTAAGGTCAGTATTTCCATCTTGGCCAAACCTCAAGGATGGCTTATATAGTTTGATCATGTTGGCCCTTCTTGTCCTGGAAATTCTTTTATTCCTGCCCATTTTGATAAAACTTGCCTTTAACAACATCAACATTTTAGTGGCCAAAATACATGGCTTGAAACTTAAAAATGTATCCAGACAAAGCCGCTGGTTAAACAGGCTGGCAGTTAATGACAGGTAAGATTCTACACAGAGCCTTCCTAACAAGACATAAATGCGTTGCCTTGGAGAATGCATTTTCCCATGTGGTTGCTGGGATTTGCACTCAGGACCTCTGGAAGAGCAGTCAGTGCTCTTAACTACTGAGCCATCTCTCCAGCCCCAGGATAATGCATTTTCAACAACAGGTAAGGAAGGCATTCTTGACAGAACAACCTAAGACAGATGCAGTCTTGTTTATGAAATAAAAAAGAGGGAGATGTGGAAAGCTTTTGGTTCCACTTCTATGAAATTGGCAAGAATATCTGACATGGGCTAGAACCAGGAAGTAATACAGCCGAGTTCCACTTCTATGAAATTGGCAAGAATATCTGACATGGGCTAGAACCAGGAAGTAATACAGCCGAGAAATTCGTTCCTTATATCCTGATTACGTAGTCACTAGAAACAGAGACCTCGGGACCTTTTTTTAATGCCTTGCTTGTTCCTTGACTACTTTATTTATGCCTTCAAACTGGCCATATTCTATGCATGTACCTAGAATAATATAAAAGTGGATTGGAAAAAGTTAAACCCACTTCGGCACTTGTTGGGATCATACTATAATGTTGTCTACTTTCTTTTTTTTCTTTAATCCTTGCTCCCTCCCAGTTGACTGACTGAGCTGGCTTGATCATTTTTTTTTTAGGATTTAATTACCTATTTATTTAAAAGATTTATTAAAAAATTTAAAGATTTCCTTTTGAAAGATTTAACACCTTTAATTAAATTATTTTAAGTAAATTATTTTAAATTACTTAAATAGATTTAAAGATGTATACATGTATTTAAAAATAGATTCATTTAAAAAATTTATTATGTATACAGTACCCTGTATACATAATATACAGAATAATGCCCAGAAGAGGGCACCAGATCTCATTACAGATGGTTGTGAGTCACCTTGTGGTTGCTGTGAATTGAACTCAGGACCTCTGGAAGAGCAGTTAGTGCTTTTTACCTCTGAGCCATCTCTCCAGCCCCATTTCCTTTATTCTTTCATTTTCGTTATTTCTTTTTTCTTTTCTTTTCTTTTCTTTTTTTTTTTTTTCCAGAGCTGGGGATCAAACCCAGGGCCTTGCGCTCGCTAGGCAAGCGCTCTACCACTGAGCTAAATCCCCAACCCCGTCCTTTATTCTTTCTCTCTCTCTTTTTTTCTTCTTCTATTTTGACAAGGTCTCACTCGCTATTCTGAATCTATATAGACCAAACTGGCCTTGAACTCACAGAGATCTGCTTGCCTTGTAAGTGTAATGGATTAAGTCGTTTTCAGTACAGAATATGATTTAGCTTGGTAAATGTTCCACGTACACTTAAGAAAAACAGGGCCCTGCGTGGTGCACACCTGTGTTCTGGCCTGTGCGTAGCTGAACTACAGGACGGGTTCTAGGACACACAGGGCCTGAAGTTGACAGGTCAACTTCTGCAAGCTCAAGGTCACACTGAACCATAGAATGCATTCCAGGCCACACATGGCTACCAAATGAAACCTTGTTTTAAACCAATGACACAGCCAACTGTTGCAAGATATTTGATCATACTGTGAACCCTGGGGTTGTGTTACTTACTGAAAAACCGTGTTTCTAGTTATGGTGTGGCTAGGCCTTAGCACACACCTTTAATCCCTCTGGTTGGAATACAAACTGGCCCTTAGTACACACTTAACCCCAAGCAACGAAGGTAAAGTTAGTTTGTAGAAGGAAGCACCTGTGTTTGAAAGTGATTTCTAATTGAATGGCAGACAAAGTGACAAATCAGAGAAAGATTTGACAGAATAGGGCATGCCCACCTCTCATGAGAAGAGAGAAAAGGAAAGCTACTTAAGGGAGAGCTGGGGTGGGTGTGGGGCAGTTTACCCAGAGCTGTTGTACAGTGTCGGGTTGCAGAGGGAGAACAGGGTACACACAGGTGAAGACAGAGTGAGCCAAGAGAATGAGAAGGACCCAGATTAGAACAGATTGCCAGATGTAGTTTGAGGCCAAGCCAAATCAGTCAGAGGCTGAGAGAGAAGCCAGATTGAACCAGTCATCTTGAAGAAGAGTTTGGGCCAGAACAGCTGAGTTGAATCAGGCAGGCAGATCTCAGAAAGAACTACAAAAAGGTGAGCTTATTCAGCAGTAAATCACAGAGGCTAAAAACATTGTAGGCCTAGACTAGATTGTACAGAGGCTAGAAGCTTCCGGGACTAGGCCTAGGTTATCAGATGGAGGTGGTAAGCCACAGTTACTTCAAGAGAATAAAGTTACTTTTATAACCAACCAACCAACTAGAAAGAAGAAGACATTTAAAGAAATCACAGGGCTGGAGAGATGGCTCAGTGGTTAAGAGCACTGACTGCTCTTCCAGAGGTCCTGAGTTCAATTCCCAGCAACCACATGGTGGCTCACAACCATATGTAATGGAATCCAATTCCCTCTTTGCCATGTCTGAAGAGAGCAACTGTCTATTCACGTACATAAAATAAATAAATATATAAAAAAGAAATCATGGGGTTGGGGATTTAGCTCAGTGGTAGAGAGCTTGCCTAGCGAGCACAAGGCCCTGGGTTCGGTCCCCAGCTCCGAAAAAAAGAAAAAAAAAAAAAAAGAAATCATAAGTTTACTGTTGTTCAGTGGAGCTGAGTTCAAATGTCAGCTGTGCACACCAGGGTGGCCATATTGGTGTTTTCCTAAGTTGCTGGGAAAGAACTATAGAAATATTTAACTATTATAGACTCATCTGTTTTCCCTTATATTTCAGTCACATTTAGCTTTTTTTGTAGTTTGAAGCTCGTTTTCAGTGAATATTCAGGATTGCTATAGTTGTGTGATTACCATTGTATTATTATTATTATTATTACTGTTATTATTATTTAGAGTGAAAGACCCCAGCTTAGCAGCAGTAACGCCATTTTGCAAGGCTGTACTTAAGATGACTGGTTCAGGGAAAGGTTAGAACACTGAGTACACAGCGGCTGCCAAGCAAGATGTGTTTGGTTGAAGGCCTGGCAACAGGACGACTTCGGTTGAGCACCTGACAATGAAAAAAGCCCCGGGAGAGGTCCCACACCCTGGTGGGGGGCCGAGTCAGTCGTTATGTTCCAAGAAGGTAGCTAAGAAACTTGCCCCCGGGCTGAACCCTTGGGGGGCCGAGTCAGCCGTTCTGTTTCAGGAAGGTAGCTAGGAAACTTGCCCCCGGGCTAAACCCTTGCCATATTAGAATCCACCAATTATATCCCTGTAACCATGCATCCGCTTCTGTATGCTTGCTTCTGCTCCCCAAAATCCTATAAAAGCCCATCCTTGGTTCCGTGGGGCGCGCCAGTCCCCCGAGTGACTGAAGCGCCCGCAGGTGCCTGTGCCTGTGTATCCCGACAATAAACCAAATCCTCTTGCTGATTGCATCCTGTGGTGTCTCGGTCTGGTCTTTGGAGTTGGAGGGTCTCCATCCCGAGGGAAAGTTCTCCCTGAGAGCTTTTCAAGAGATAGGGTTTCTCTGTGTAACCCTGGTTATCCTGGAACTTGCTCTGTAGACCATGTAGGCCTTGAATGCACAGAGATACACCTGCCTCTGCCTCCTGAGTACTGGGATTAAAGGTGTGTGCCATCACTGCCCAACACATTTTTACCTTTAAAAGAATATATTTAGGGGTTGGGGATTTAGCTCAATGGTAGAGCGCTTGCCTAGCAAACGCAAGGCCCTGGGTTTGGTCCCCAGCTCTGAAAAAAAAAAAAAAAAGAATATACTTTTTTTTCCTAGCATGATGCCACATGCTTTTAATTCAAGCACTTGGGAGGCAGAAGCAGGCAGACCCGATTTCGAGGCTAGCTTGGTCTACAGAGCTTCCAGGGTGGCCAAAACTACATCATAAGACCCTATCTTGAAACATACACGCACACACACACACACACACACACACACACACACACACACACACACAATTTTACCTGTATGGGCGTTTTGCCTCTGTGTGTGTGTGTGTGTGTGTGTGTGTGTGTGTGTGTACCATGTACATGCCTGATGCCCTCAGGGTCCAGAAAAAGAGCACTGGATGTCCTAGAACTAGTTGTCAGTGGTTGTGAGCTACCCCGCCATCCTCGCTGTGGTCCTCTGCAGGAGTGAGGAGAGCTCTTGCACTGAACCACTTCTCAGCCTGTGACATGCCCTTCTTCAACACCGGTATCATTCCCTACTCAGAATCCTATTCATTGGTTCTGTTTGAAAACAAAACAAAAGAAACCCACTGTGGTTCCTGTTTTGAGTTCAGGGTCTATGTAAGGTAGTCTGAGGTCCATAACCAATTCCAGCATGTTAGGGGAGTTCCTGGGATGCAGCCTGACAATCAACACCCAAGCTACATGGGCTTTTCAGTGATGTAGCTGCCTGGAGCCACCAGTGCTCCAGTAAGCATGGCCCCCACCTGCGCTCCTGCAATCAACCTCAATAAACTCGCTGGTTCAAACTGGATTTGGTAGGAATTTTTCTTTGCTCAGTGGTTACCAAATCTGGGATGAACAGGCATCTCCCTAGGAAAGCCAGCCAGCACAACATATCAAATTGAGTATAGGGAGTTAGTATAGGGAGTTAGTATAGGGAGTTAGTTAGTGTAGGGAGTTAGTATAGGGAGTTAGTGTAGGGAGTTAGTTAGTATAGGGAGTTAGTGTAGGGAGTTAGTTAGTATAGGGAGTTAGTGTAGGGAGTTAGTGTAGGGAGTTAGTTAGTATAGGGAGTTAGTGTAGGGAGTTAGTTAGTATAGGGAGTTAGTGTAGGGAGTATAGGGAAGGAGACTTGCATTGGGCCTGGCCTGAAATGAGGCTGGTCTGCGTCAGGGCAGGTCTGGAGGAGATGGCAAAGAAAACGAGAGTCTACAGATGCTGAGGCAGTAGGATCCAGGACTTCCTTTCTTGCCTCACCTATGGCAAAACCTCAGTGCTCCCACTCTTGCCTCTCACCCAACCAGGCTGTATTCCCACAGAGGCCCTGGAGAGATCCCTTTAGACCTAAGTCAAGCGTCTCATCCTTGACTCCCTCCATTGGCCCTCATGCTTCAGAGTAGAAGCCTTGGACCGAGCCCTCACCCTTAACCTATTCACTAGTTCCTCTCTGGCCTCCTTGAACAAATCAGAACCTGTGTGCCTGCCATGGAGCTCTGCCCAGACACCCCTGCTGCACCTTCTCAGTGTCACCTCCTCAGTGAGGCTCTCCCTATGCTCACTGATGATCCCACCCCGAAGCCAGCACCTCTACATGCCTGGCACCTTTTCCATTTTTCTTTGTGTGGTCTGAGTGCCCGAGCTCTTGTGGTCACATGAAGGCCAGAGGAGAACATGTCCTACTCTATCATTCCGTACCCTAGTCTCTTGAGACCTGGGGAAGCAAGGCTGGTAGTCTGTGAGCAGACCTTCCTCTCTGTCTTCCCACAGTATAAGGATTGTGACTACACCATGGTTTTTTAAATTGGGCACTGAGGATTTGAACTCCAATCCTCACGCTTGCACAGAATACACATTTACTTCCTGCTCTCCAGTCTTTTTCTGTCCTTTCTGTCCTTTCTTTCTTTCTGTCCTTTCTTTCTGTCCTTTCTTTCTTTCTGTCCTCTTTCTTTCTTTCTTTCTTTCTTTCTTTCTTTCTTTCTTTCTTTCTTTCTTTTTTTTTGGGAGGGGGTGCTATTTCTCTGTGTAGCCCTTCCTGTCCTGGCATTCATTTTGTAGAGCCGGTTGGCCTTGAACTCAGAGATGTGCTTGCCTCTGCCTCCCAGTTTCCAGATTAAAGGCATGTGCTGTGCCTGACCAGTGGCAGTTCTTACCTCCTAATTTTTAGGTAATTCACTAATATTACTAATATTAAGTTGCCCAGGGAGGCCTTGAACATTTGATTGTCCTGCTTCAGCGTTTAAGGGGAGCTGGAATTACTGTCGTGCCTGGCATTGTTTTTAAAATTACATTTGTGTCTGAGTCTGCTCGTATAAATGGGAAGAGCGCCCTCTAGCTGATAAATTGAGTAGCAAATGGCTAAATAGGCTGTAGAGGGGTTGGGGATTTAGCTCAGCGGTAGAGCGCTTGCCTAGTGAGCGCAAGGCTCTGGGTTCGGTCCCCAGCTCCGGAAAAAAGAAAAAAAAAAAAAAAAAAGGCTGTAGAGCTCAGAGAACAACAAGAAATGTTGCAAGGAAAGAGGTCAATATGGACACAGAATTTAAATAAAAAGATGAACATGGGGTTGGGGACCCTGGGTTCAGTCCTCAACTCAGAAAGGGGGAAAAAAAGATGAACATGGGGAGTGAAACAGATATATACCTGGGGGAGGGGGAGATTGCCACAAAACTTAGGAGGAGATTTTCAAGAATTGGGGAAGCTGAGATTGTAGGATTAAAGGTAACTAGTAGTTCATGGCTAGCCTTATGGGGGAATGAGTCGGGAGGACTTGAACCGTTAAAGTCAACAGGTGGTGGAGAGGATGGCTGAGACCAAGAGTACAGGGGCTGAGGGGGGCAGCAGACACTAATGCTGCCACCCTTTAATACAGTTCCTCGTGTTGTGGTGACCCCCACCTGTAACATTATTTTGTTGCTACTTCATAACTGTAATCTTGCTACTGCTGTGAATTGTAATATGCATATATGAGATGCAAGATATCTTATATGCGACCCCTGTGAAAGGGTTTGATTCCCAATAGGGCTTACGATACACAGGTTGAGAACCACTGCCTTAAAGATTCCTTGGACCAGAGATTTCTTAGGCCTATGAATTCGCAGAGTCCGAGTTAAAAATGGGAGGAGCACCTTCTAGCTGATAAACTTGGGTAACGATGAGGACGCTTTAAATCTCCATTCTGTTTGCGACTACAGTGGTTGCCTGAGTCCTAACAGGCAGAAACAGCTTTGAATAGAGGGTCTGGCTATTTCCCCCGGATGAACACACACGCTGAGCTTTTGGGGTGTTGAACAGTCAACGTCTTCGCACAGAACTTTCCACCTAACCCTAGCAACTTGGCGCTCTGCTTCGTGTCAATGCGGACACACCCAAGCGCTGCTCCTTTTACAGGTGCAGTAAGCGTTCCCCGAGGCGAGACAGGGATCCCTGGCCTACCGACTGTGCTTTCCCTGCTGGCAGCCAGCTGCAGTAGGACCCAGCCCAAGGCAACTCTGCCTACTGACCCTAGCAACCACTCACCTGCTCTTCTTTCTCTATAGGCTAGAAATTTTTCTTTTCTTTTCTCATTGGTCCGCGTAACTTTACCGCAACCAATCAGCGGTAGCCACGGGAACAAACTCACACCTACACAACCTGCGTTGGGGGGGGGAGGTGATCTGGGAAGATATATATCTGTTTTCCGCATTGTTTTTTTAGAGAAGCGCTTTACTTTTTACTGTGTCGTAGCTGTCCCTGGAATGAGGCGCTTACACAGTTCATGCCTAACATAAAGTCTGGCCCTTGCTCGCTCCTGCCCCTCCTTCAAATGGCTCGGCCCGCGGAATGCCCCATCTTTCAGGCACTTGGAGAGCCGGAGTCTTGGAGGAGTTTAGGGTGGTGATTCTACAACGGTGACTGACAAGTGAGGGGCTTCAGCCCTCTCCCGCGACCACGCGTCACATCTCTCGCTAGTTCCAGCTGCCTGCGCGTGGGCCCCAGAAGCGCGGGGAAAATTGGTACACGCAAAGCGTACTTGGTACGGTCCACTCCGCCGCGCCCCTCGCCGCCGGAAGTGAGGTGTCTTACCCCCGAAGTTCCGGTTCGCAGGGGGTGGGGAGTGTTGTTAACCGGAGCGGCTGCCGCAGTCGCGGTGATTGAGCGTGCTCGCGGCGCTGGGCTCCTGGTGAGTGGACCGAAGTCTGGTCCAGATTGCGGATGGGGTTGGGGGGTCGACGTGTAGGACTTTGCCCTCCTGGGTCACTGAGATCAGCCCGCCCCCCTGCGTTCCGCCGTCAGTTTTCGGCCTGTCAGATGGCTGGAGACCTCAGGCGGCGGCGCGGCCACCGTTCCAGAGGCCAGGCCCCGCCTGCGAGGTTCGCAACTCCTAGCGTTCACAGGTGCGCGAATGTGAGGCGACCTGAGTGGTTCTCTATCCTGCCGCTGCACCCTGGCGGTCGGCCGTTTCTCCGGTTCTCGGAGTGGACCCTGCTCGGGGGGTACGCCAGGGTTCCAGACTGACGTACCCCGCTGGGCGCGCGTCTGCGCTGACCACCCTGGCACAGCTGTCACTGGTGGTTCCGCCTTCTCAAGCTGTGCCCTCTGCACCTTGCCTCCTCCACCCCTGGCGGGCCAAGCGTTCCCGCCTCTAAAGCATATCAACCCAGCTCCTTCAGAGGGTCAGCGGTGGCAGCCCCCCTCCTCCCAACATTGCTGCTTTTCCTCATTGACTTCCTAGAGGAGGCGTCTTGGCAGGCAGCTTGGAAAGAGCCCTAGATTTGAAACGAGATTGACCCAAGTTCTAGGCCTTGCATCAGTGTAAGCCTCTAACCCCATTTGAGTCCCAGTTGCTCGTTTGTGAAACAGGGAGTTTATGCTGTTTTGAATCTAATGGCTGTCAAGGTGAAATGAGTGTTTACCCTTACACTCTGCCAGGGACCATGCTAGGTTTGCACAGTATAGATATCACAAATGTCATTTTCCTTGTGCAGGTCTCTGGGCCAGGGCAATGTTCCGCACCGCAGTGATGATGGCGGCCAGCCTGGCGCTGACCGGGGCAGTGGTGGCTCATGCCTACTACCTCAAACACCAGTTCTACCCCACTGTCGTGTATTTGACCAAATCCAGCCCCAGTATGGCAGTGAGTTCAGGGCTCAGGGAGGGAAGGAGGAGTCTACCTGGGGTAGAGGTGGGGCTACATGTCATAGAAGGATGGGAGAAATAGCCTCTGGCTGCCTAACTTAGAATAATCTGTGACAATCTTGGGGACCTGTCAGAAGGATGAGCCCCAGGTAGAGGAAAGTAGAAAATGACCTGAAACCACAACTTTTCCTCACTCCTAGGTCCTGTACATCCAGGCCTTTGTCCTTGTCTTCCTCTTGGGCAAGGTGATGGGCAAGGTGTTTTTTGGGCAGCTGAGGGCAGCAGAAATGGAGGTAATAAGTTGGTGGCCCCAAAGGACAGGGTCCAGAGCCTGGCAAACAATGACTGGGTTCCATATCATCCCCTGCTCACCCCACAGCACCTCTTGGAACGGTCCTGGTATGCTGTCACTGAGACTTGCTTGGCCTTCACCGTTTTTCGGGATGACTTCAGCCCTCGCTTTGTGGCACTCTTTACACTCCTTCTCTTCCTCAAATGTTTCCATTGGTTGGCTGAAGACCGTGTGGACTTTGTGAGTTGGGAGTGGCTGATGGGCATACTGATGGATTGGGGTATGGGGCAACCCCAGACATCTTGACGGTGTCCCTCTCTGCTCTGCCTCAGATGGAACGCAGCCCCAACATCTCTTGGCTTTTCCACTGCCGCATTGTCTGTAAGTGAGACTCATGAGGAGGTGGGGGTTACTTGAGGGGAAAGGGGCCACTGAGGAATAGAGTGTGAAAAGTCAAAGCCTGTGAGCCAATACCTAGAGCCCTGGCTGCCCCCCCAGTCCACAGCTGCACAGGAAAGATAATTTAAGAAGTTACTTTGCATAGTCTCTACTCTGTTCCACTCCAGGGCTTCCTAACTGCCTGGGCACTCGGCTCTCTGCCTTCTCCCCTGGGCCTGGGTTGCCCCAACTCGCTGCCTGGGCAAAAGTCCTTCCCAGAGGGCTGATTCCTCTTGGGTATACACATCTAAGTAGATGGCTGGGTCTGTGGCCGTGATGGACATGGGGGTGGGACCACCCTAGAGCAGGAAGTGATTGTCGGGCCTCTGCTCACTTCACTTCGCTCCCTCTGGGGTCTCCACAGCTCTTATGTTCCTCCTGGGCATCCTGGACTTCCTCTTTGTCAGCCACGCTTATCACAGCATCCTGACCCGAGGGGCGTCTGTGCAGCTGGTGTTTGGCTTTGAGGTAAAACTGGTTCGGGGAACAAAGCTGAGACGGTACCTCATGTGCTATGAGCAGTCCTACAAGTGCTTCCTGAGAACCTGCTGTGTCTCCACCCCTTACTGGCCACCAGGGAGCCTCTATCATTTGGTCCTGGCCACCCTCGTACACTCCTAGGCTGTTGCCGAAGGGCACCAAGAAAGGCTGGTATAGTTTAGAAGATTCTTGACCTGGGTATCTTAGCAGGCCTCCCTGGAAGCTGATGCCACAGCTGGCTATGAATGGAAAAGAGAAAATTGCTGGGTAGATCGCCCAGGAGACATGTCCCGCTCACATTGGCTGAGTGCTTCCCACGTGCCAGGTTGTGCTGTGCTCCTGAGTTACATCTCATAACCAACAGTGTCAGTGCTTTGGAGGTTGAGCCAGTTGCTCCCAGGCTGGGAGGACCCCAGTTGTATCTGAAGCCTGTGTTGGTATCACTGCACCTGCTGTACTGAAGCCTGGGCCTGGCCAGGGCGAGGAGAAGCCGGTGCTTACACCGGCTTCTATACCTCCCTCCCTCCGTCCCTCCAGTATGCCATTCTGATGACCATGGTGCTCACCATCTTCATCAAGTATGTGCTGCACTCCGTGGACCTCCAGAGTGAGAATCCCTGGGACAACAAGGCCGTGTACATGCTCTACACGGAGCTGTTTACAGGTAACAGGATCCTGGGCCTCTCCCGATCCACACCAGCATCCTGCAGTGTGTCTGCCAGCCCTGTGGCAAGCTGCCACCTTCCTTTCCTCCTCAGGCTTTATCAAGGTCCTGCTGTACATGGCCTTTATGACCATCATGATCAAGGTGCACACATTTCCGCTCTTTGCCATTAGGCCCATGTACCTGGCCATGAGGTGAGTCCAGCCTTGTCCCTTTACGCGTTCTCAGACTGATCACTCCCATGACTTCTTACACTCACTGACTTGTCTCTTCAGGCAGTTCAAGAAAGCTGTGACAGATGCCATCATGTCTCGCAGAGCCATCCGCAACATGAACACACTGTAAGTGGGCTTATTCTGGCTATTCTCCCAAACTCCTAGATCCCTTGCTCCCAGTTCTGGTCTTGACATGTATTCTGCCATCTTAACTAGGTACCCGGATGCCACCCCCGAGGAGCTCCAGGCAATGGATAACGTCTGTATCATCTGCAGAGAAGAAATGGTGACCGGTGCTAAGAGATTGCCTTGCAACCACATCTTTCATACGAGGTGGGAGAAGGTCTGGGGGACCTGCATCTTGGGCACAGGCTCATGGGGACCTGCTGACCACTGCCTGATCTTATTCCCAGCTGCCTGCGCTCCTGGTTCCAGAGACAACAGACCTGCCCGACATGCCGTATGGATGTTCTGCGGGCATCATTGCCAGCCCAGTCACCACCACCCCCTGAGCCTGCTGACCAAGGAGCCCCCCCTGCCCCTCATCCCCCACCACTGCTGCCACAGCCCCCTAATTGTAAGTGGTCCTTCATTTGCCCACAGAGGACCTTCCTTGTCCTCAGGTACTTGCCCTGGGCTGAGGAATCGTTCATTCTGGGCAGGAAGGGGTGAGAAGATGAGAAATAGACAAATGAGGAGTGGTGACCAGGGCCGGCCAGAGTGGAGGACAGCTCCTAGTAGCCAAGCGCTCTGCCTGGGAGGGGACTGTCAGCCCGCCCGCCCTCTTCTCACTACTGTTTTGTCTCTGTAGTCCCCCAGGGCCTCCTGCCTCCTTTTCCTCCGGGCATGTTCCCACTGTGGCCACCAATGGGTCCCTTTCCACCTGTCCCACCTCCCCCAAGCTCAGGAGAGGCTGCAGCTCCTCCGTCCACCAGTGCAGGTGAGCCTTTTTCGTGCCAAAGCAGCTGGGGGTGGCAAAGTCAAAGCTAGAGACCTGGAGACTGACTTCCATTGTGTTTTTTGCCAGCCACTTCTCGACCCAGTGGAGCAGCCACCACCACAGCTGCTGGCACGAGTACTTCTGCCCCAGCATCTGGCTCTGTACCTGGCCCAGAGGCTGGTCCTGCCCCTGGCTTCCCTTTCCCTCCTCCTTGGATGGGTATGCCTCTGCCTCCACCTTTTGGTAAGTTGGCCGCTCTGTGGGATCTTCAGGTTAAAGAGGTGAGGCCCAGGTAGCTCAGACTGACCTCTGTGTCTCCTGCCAGCCTTCCCCCCGATGCCTGTGCCTCCTGCGGGCTTTGCTGGCCTAACCCCAGAGGAGCTGCGGGCACTGGAGGGCCATGAGCGGCAGCACTTGGAGGCCCGGCTACAGAGTCTGCGCAACATACACACACTACTGGACGCCGCCATGCTGCAAATCAACCAGTACCTCACTGTCCTGGCCTCCCTGGGGTACGCATGCCAGATTCTAGTAGAGCTCACTTGTGTTCCATGTACCCTGTAATACATTCTGCTGCCTCAGGCCACTTGTCTACAGGCACGTACCAGAGCTTTTGGCCATGCTGGCTGCTTCTATCCTTCATTCCAGGAAGTGCATCCATGGCCATGTAGGAGCAGTGTATTAGTAGGCTGATGGTGACATTTACTTGTTTCTTCTAAGTTCAATTATTGTTGACATTCGCTGCTATAGCTCCGACCTCACACGTCTGCCAGTGCTGACACTGGCACCTCCTGACACTGAGGGAGCAGATAGCAGAAAGTCACCTGAAGCCAGCCCATGTTCAAGTGCTAGTATCACCACTTGCATGAAGACTTCCTGTACGTTAGGATAACAACCAAATTCCTAGCCAGGTGACACGTGCAGAGGGCTGGCAGGAAGCTGGAGTCCAAGGATTGGGCATTCTGACCTCAGTAAACACCCTCTACAGTGCCCACCTCTCAGTGAAGATGGGAGTGACAGGAAAGCGTCAGCTGTCTGCCTGCAAGTGACTTAGAATCCACGAGGTCAAAACTCTTGTCCTTTTTCTTGCCAGCCCCCCCAGGCCAGCTACTTCAGTGAACCCCACTGAAGAGACTGCCTCTACAGTGGTATCTGCTACCCCTTCCACCAGCGTCCCCAGCTCTGAGGCTCCTGCCCCATCCCTGGGAGCCTCCCCACCAATTCCTGAAGCTGAAAAGCCTCCTGGTAAGTAAGTAACCTTTAGGGATGGGATGAAGGGTTCTCTGGGTTTCACTTCTGCTCTCTTCCTAGCTCCTGAGTCAGTGAGCACTGCAGAAGAGCTTCCTGAGGATGGAGAGCCTGATGCTGCAGAACTCCGCCGGCGTCGCCTGCAGAAGCTCGAGTCTCCCGTTGCCCACTGACACTGCCCAGATCTGGCCCTGCTCTCTTGAGTAGCCCTCACTGGAACACGTCCTGCCACCAAGTGCCAGCTCCCTCTCTGTTTGCACCAGGGAGTAGTAACCCCAGTTGAGAAAGACTTGGCAGGATCTCTGAGGATCAAGTGTCTGGGCTTCCAGTTGATCCACCCCAGTGCCCCTGGCAGCCACGGGGGTGTTGGTCAGTTCTAACCTTCCTCCTCTACTTCTGCTATGTTCTACTGGGGCCTTGAAAGTAGAAGCTGAGCCTCTGGCAAGCCTCTCCCATGCTTTTAGGGAGAAGGTGAAGCCCCTCTAAGCCCTGCTTGTGAGTATGGGACCATGCTGCAGTGCCGAACAGTATTAGCTTCTGTTCCCAAGTGTGGAAACCCAGAGGGGCTGAAGACAGACCAGGACCTTGCCCCACTCTCTGCCAAGACTGGTACCAGTCTCTTTTCCTCTACCCATCTTCCCAGAACCCCCTTTGTGATGGTGGCTGTGCCCCCTAAGCCCTGTGGCATTTCCATGTCTTACTGGCAACCACACAACTCAGGGAAAGGAGTGCCTGGGGGTGGGGCACAGGCGGGCAGCACTGAGGGACCCTGCCCTGCCCCTCCCCAGCCTCTTTCCCCATCTCACCCAGCAGCCACTGCCTGGTGGGCCTGGCTAAGGGTGTGCTGCTCCTTAAACCACTGCTCCCCTGAACCCAAGGCAGGCCACCTCCAACCTGTGGGACTTGAGTTCAGGATTGGAACTATTTCTGTACCTAGTGGCTTTGGGCTTAAATTTGTCTTTCGAATTTGAATGCTTGACCCCAGGAAGGAGCAGTATGGGGCTAGGTACCTGGACTTTCCAGTTTAGAAAAGCTCTGGGCCAGGAGGGGACCACGGAGCCAAGGCCTAGCTGCTGCTTTCTTTTGGTTTTGTGTTACAGGAGTTTCTGGAGAGTTTCAGATGATTATTTAATTTGTAAATATTGTATAAATTTTAATAGCTTAAATTGTATATACAGCTAAATAAAACCTTGCATTAATGACTGGTGGAACTTGTCACCTAGGATCAGGGCTGAGCTCCTTTTACTTGCTCAGTCTATAGACTTAGGAATAGCCTGCGGTTTCTGGGATTAGGATGCTGAAATCATTCAACTAGAGAGCACTGGGAGGTTGGTACCTCTCTACCTTAGGTCTGAGGTCAGACAGGGTAGCCAGGCACTATGTATGAACACTGTTTAACATTGTTTATCCAGTTTAATGGTGGGTTAGACATATGACTTGTGGGGGGAGTGCCAGAAGTGGAAGGTCTGCATTTTGTCTTCAAACACTTACATAGTTGATTCCAGGTCACAGGGTGATTCCCCAACCCTACCTAGTACAGCACTTAGTACCTAAGACATTTTGTCTGTCTCATCCACTCCAGTCCACGTCATTGTCCTGCACTGTGTCATCTGTTCTCCATAGCCTCCACCATGCCCCATCTATAGCAAAAGCTCCAGGCCAAGGATGGATTCTCTGAGGGGTCTACCCTGTGAAGCCCCCAGAACAGGGTTGGGTGGCTGCTTCCAGAATGGCTGACATAAAGAAATGTGTGCCAGTTTATAAAGGCACGGCAGTTTGTAATCTCAGGCTTTTCCACTGGTGTCTTAGTTCCTGAATTATGACTGACGGGCTCATTGTTAGGCCTTAAACAAGGCTTGTTCCCACTAGTTCACAACTCATTTAACCCATTAAAACTATTCTATGTCTGCCACATGGCTGGTTAGTTACCTTTCAGTTTCATACATCTTGCTTCCCATCTAGAGTTCCCTGTCCAATTTCCCACAATCTAATCCTGCCTCTAGCTCACTGGCCATTAGCTTTTTATTGACAGGTGATGCTTCCACAGAATGCACAAGAGATTGTCTGTACAGCAGTCATGTCTGCCTTGTTAGCCTGATGGTTGCTGTGGCCTCCTGTGTTGGACAGCTTTCAAGTGGATACCTATACATACCGGTCTACTCCCCCTTGACGAAAGCAAGGCCTTATCTCAAAGCCCTTTCATCCTAAGAATAAATTCTGTTCTTTGTGTCCCATTCCAGAGATTCCAAGTCCACTTCCTCTCTGGATGCCAGTCTGTGGAGAGCACTGCCACATGGGCTGACCATCAGGCCTCAGAAGCCTTTCTCAAGAAGCCAGGCTTTAAGTTGCTCATCAAAGTAGCCCTTGATTCGAAGAGTACCTGTCACCTCATTAACCTGGGTGACAGGCGTCTTTCCCAGCAATGGGCTCAAAAATTCTTCCACATCCTTCTGTAGAGCCTGGGGAAAGATAAACTCTAGTCACCAGTTTCTTATTACAGGATCCCACCCCTTCAGCCCTGGAAGAAATCAGGCACACACCCAAGCCACTTACCCAGATGTCACCTTCTACCTTGCGAATTAAGGTCATCTGTCGGTTGCCATGTGTGATCTCCTTATAGACAGGGATGTTGTGCATCCGAGAGCGACGAACAAAGTAGGGCAAGCTGGGAAGGGGATCTATACAGGAATACAGAATAAAAAGCTTATAGCCTCACCCACCTCAACAAGGCCTTCCCCTGCACAAAAGCTGCAAAGGGCTCTGTCGGGGCTTATTGGTTTCAAACTATGTAGTTAAGACCTTGAACTTGTACCCCACCCCCCGGAGCTGAGGACCAAACCCAGGGCCCTGCCCAGGGCCTTGCGCTTGCTAGGCAAGCACTCTACCACTGAGCTAAATCCCCAACCCCCGACCTTGAACTTGTAATCCTGTCCCCACCTCCCAAATTCTAGGATTATAGGCCTGCTGTACTTGCTATAGCGCGTATTAAATCCTACTGGACAATACTGCCTCAGATTTCGGATGAGAGCGTTTCCTCTGTCTTTCCTAAGAGTCAAGGCTGAATTTTCACCTTGGTCTTCTAAGGTCCCACACAGACCTGCTACCATCTAAGTGCTCAAGAACAACAAAGCTAGGCACGAATAAATGCTTATTCAAGCCTATAAGTCAGAAGCTGGGCATCTTGGCCTACACCTTTAATCCCAGCACTCTGGAGGCAGAGACAGATGTATCTGTGAGCCCAGTCTGATCTACAAAGTTCCAGGACAGTCAGAGCTACACAGAGAAACCCTATTTACAAATGAAAGAAAACAAATGAAGGCAGGCACAGTAGCAGATTCCTTTAATCCCAGCGGAGGAATTGGAGTTTGGAGCCAGTCTGACCTACAGATTAAAGACCAGGCTAGTCAGGGTTGCACAGACACTTCTTTAAAAACAGGGGTTGGGGATTTAGCTCAGCGGTAGAGCGCTTGCCTAGCAAGTTCAAAGCCCTGAGTTCAGTCCCCAGCTCTGGGGGGGGGGGGGGGGGGGGGGGAAGAAAGCCACAAAAACAGTTTACTAGAGTGTATGTATCTCTCTGCATCTTTGGGGACTCCCCACCCCAACCCTCAATCGAGGAATACTCTCTCCTTTCCCACTGACCCAGTGAGGCTGACAACTTCTGAACAAAGAGGAGTTAAAGGGATTCTGGTTTTTATGTGAATTAGTGACTTGCCTACATACCTATGTCTGTGTGAGGCTGTCGGATCACCTGGAATTGGAGTTCTATATGGACGGTTATAAGCTGCCAGGATGGTGGGTGCTGGGAATTGAACCTGAGTTCACTGGGAGAGGAGCTAGTGCTCTTAACCAATGAGCAATCTCTTCAGCCCCCTTTGTTTGTTTGAGACAAAGTCTCTCTGAAGCTCCAACTGTCCTAAACTTTGCACTGGCAATAAGACTTTAAAAACAGAATCACACACTGGACTCTGTGCTAAGATTTTACATACTGAGCAGATGATACCCATTTTCCTGAATTCGAGGTTAAGAGCAGCTAAATGACTAAAGAAGTCACACCAATGAAGGACAGACCCAAATTCAAAACAGGCGCTCCAGACACTTTCCTGTCTGCTAAACTGCATTCTCTGTTACCCATGGTCAGTTGGACTGGAAGGAGAGAACTCCAAACACAGGAGTCTTCTCTGCTTTTTCACCACAAGGGAAGTTCACCCCAGTAACATAGGGTGCTACTGCTGGTCCCTTTCCTGGGCTTAAGACAATACTAACCCTCCTACATCTAAGAACTTCTAAGCCCACTGGAAAGTCCAAAGCCTTTATCACTTGACTCACCTCTGGGAGGCTGCCAACCACTAGGAGTGGGATAATGTTTATGTTTTGGTGGCTCTGGGATTTTGGTAGGGGGGAGCAGGCGCTCCACAAACTGGTATTCATCCACAGATTCCACAAAGCTGGGGTTATCAGGAGGCCCCTGGGTCTGGCTCTAAGGCAAAACAAACAAACAAACCATCTTTCCTTTAGTTTAATCAACACAGAACTTCAGTTTAAAAAGAAATAGCATGAATAAAACTTGGAACTGGGAAAGCACCAGACTTCGATTTTTCAGTGTGCATGATAGGAGAATGGGGGTGGGGGGCTGAAAAAACAACTCCCAGTCAGAATCCCAAGACTTCTCCAGGACTCAAACAGCAAACGTGCATATTCCTGAAAAGTCGATTAATTAAACGATTGACCAATACAGTATCCTTCAGTATTTTTCTCTAAATATGGTGTTGAGACGAATGACATGCTTGATCGAGCGGGGACATACAGCTGCTCTCACGTCTTAACCAACTGGAGGGATGCGGCAGCCACATTCCAAAACCCAGACTCTGAACCTGCCCTCTCCACCTTGCATCTACCCTCCAGACAAGTATCAGCTGGAGTACACAGGAAAACTAAGGCCTCGTGAGGGAATACAAAGTTCATGAGTAACAGTGAGGTTCACACACTGCCTTTTGTCCTCCGGGTTCTCACCAGCTGCCGTCGCCCGTAGCTCCACCGCACGCAAGTCTTCCAGTCATGGAGAATGACTCGGAATACATTTGCTGCCATCTTTGCTCCTCCAATGAGTGACATCTGCGCGCGCAGCCGAACTCGCCCCGCCTCTTCCTGCGCGCGCAGCCCCAATGAACGAACGCCTGCGTAAAGCGTAAGGGGCGGCCTAGGACGGCGGTAGGCGGTACAAACAACCAACGATCCGCGCGGTCGCGCAGTAGTGACGTGGCACGCAGCAGGCGGTGAGGACGTGCGCGCCCCCGCTCCTTCCTCTTTCTTGACTCCATCTTCGCGGTTGCAGCAGCGGCGTCCGCGGGTAAGGTGAGACAAGGGGTGCGGCTGGGCCTGGAGCACGCGGTAGTAAGCGGTCTTTGAGCACAGAGGGTGCGGGGAAGGCAAAGGACACGGGCGATTCTGCGGCCTTGTCTCCGTTTTCATCCGGGTCCCTGACGAGCCCGGCCTTCCGCATGTGAGACCGCGCAGTCCTCTGCCCTGATTCCTATGCCCCGACCTTTCTCCTGGAACGCTCCTTATTTTCTCTCACAAGCCTTTCTTTCTTCAGTAGCCAACATGCAGCTCTTTGTCCGCGCCCAGGAACTACACACCCTCGAGGTGACCGGCCAGGAGACGGTCGCCCAGATCAAAGTATGTAAAGATCCTTGGTCCCACCTAACTTTGCCCTTTTATTCCCAGACCTACGGAGAAAGTCTGTCTACTTTTAAACATTGCCTCTCTTTTGCTTTTAGGCTCATGTGGCCTCACTGGAAGGCATTGCCCCCGAAGATCAAGTCGTGCTTCTGGCAGGCTCGCCGCTGGAGGATGAGGCCACCCTAGGCCAGTGTGGTGTAGAGGCCCTGACCACTCTGGAGGTAGCTGGCCGCATGCTGGGAGGTGAGTGCTTTTTCACTGAGTTAATGGAATGTTTGTAGTTAAACCGTATGACAGCTCATTTAGGGACATTAGAACATAGTGATACTTGTCTTTAACCAGACTGAGGTTCTCAGTGTCCCCACTAAATTCTCCAAACCTGGTGGTAGCCCACCTTTAATCTTACTTCTTGGGAGGCAGAGAGCCAGGCGGATCAAAGTCTGGTTTACTAGGTTCTCGGTATGCTCCTGTCTGTTCTGTATGTAGAACGATAGCTGAGAGTATGGACTTCTTTGTATATACCAACCTTCAGCGCTGAATAAACTGGTTGTGACTTGGAGATGGGAGCAACCATGGACAGCTATTTTGTGACCATTCTCTAAATCTATGCAACTCTGTTTCATTACTTGTTGGGTCCAACTTGTCATCAGAAAGCTCAAGAATTGATGGGGAAGAAGAGTTGTGTAGGGCATAACCTTGCTACTTACCTGATGCCTTTCTCCCACCCCCAACACAGGTAAAGTTCATGGTTCTCTGGCTCGTGCTGGGAAAGTGAGAGGTCAGACTCCCAAGGTGAGCCATGCGCTTGGTATTTGGACTTTGTTTCTTTTCTGTCAAAGCAAAGTGAAGACCTTTGGATTTCCTGTCTGTGTTCTCTTTTATGGAGAGGAGCCGGTGGGAAAGATGGCAGGCGTGGGAGAGGTCAACCAGGGTCTGATCAGTCCTTCCTTTTCCCAGGTGGCCAAACAGGAAAAGAAGAAGAAGAAGACTGGTCGGGCCAAGAGGCGAATGCAGTACAACCGACGCTTTGTCAATGTTGTGCCCACCTTTGGCAAGAAGAAGGGCCCCAATGCTAATTCCTAAGTCCTGTTGTGATCCTGCCACACTAATAAAGCCACTTTGCCCAGAATTTCTTATGCGTTCATCATTTGTAATGCTGTGGCCAATTTGAGGCTCACAAAGTGCCTTGGTCATCAGCACGAAGGCTGGCTTCAGAGTTCAGGGAACCTGCCTTTAGTTCCAGCACTTGGAATCTACATAGTGAGTTCAAGACAGCCAGGGCTACCTAGAGACCTCTCAACCAAGCAAACAAATGTACTAAAGAGGCGTTTGTGTTTAGAGGTAGCAGTGGAAGGGGGAGGGGTTTTGGGTAGAAGAGAATCTTCTGGATTTGGGTAGCCTCAAAAAGTTGAAAGCACAAGGAACATGGTTTAGAAACTCAGCTTTAGAAACTGGTATTGGCTGACTATCTTGGCATCTAAATCTTACCTGGCCTAATTTAATCACCACTGTGACAGACCTGATTAATGGTTCCACTCTCCTGGACTCCATTCTGCTCATCTATGTTTGTGACCTGCTTTCTTGGAATGTGGCATAATCATGGAGTAAGGCTGAGTTTGGACATTCCATCCATTCTCTCTGATGCTTTGAGACCAGTGTCTGGCCCACTGTAAATGTGACCATTCTGTTTTGTTCTATAATGGCTGTGAATGTGTCCCATATTCATGTGTAGGTAAATACATTCTTCAGGTCTGTTGTAGGCATGGAACTCCAGTTGTTAGAAATTAGAAACAAGTACTTGGTTCTTGAGACTCAAGGTCTCAAACTGCAGGCCAGGCTGGTTTTGAACCTCCAAAGTGCTTGTATTGGTATAAACACTCTATGCCTGAGTAGTACTCAAGGCAAAAATGCAGAAACTCATAACCTACTCAGACTCTGTAGAGAAAAAGTAGTACAAAACTAGAGATTGAGCCAGGAATAGCACAGGGGAGACAGATGGATCTGAGTTTGAGATCAGTGGTCTACATAGTTAAACCATAGCTACACAATGAAAATTAGCCATGGCTGGGCTGTAGTGGACTTGAATCCCAGCACTCAATCCCAGGCAGGGAGGCCTCTGAGTTTGAGGACAATCTGGTCTACAGAGTGAGTTCCAGAACAGCCAGGGATAGACAGGAACTTTTAACTTAAAATACCGGAAAAGAGGATAACATTTGAAACTTAAAAATATCCAATAAAAAAAAAAATAGTTAAGTGTGGTGCTGTACTGGGGTGGGGAATTGGCATTGTTTTCAGAAGAATGTCCCTAGAAAAAGCTTAGTGTGTGCCTCCTGTCATTCCAGTACTGGAGAGGTGGAGGCAGGAAGATAAATTCAAAAGCATCCCCTGCTATACAGGTAGTTTGAGGGCAGCCTGAGCTTCAGACCTTGTCTCAGGAAGCAAAAAAAAAAAAAAAAAAAAAAAAGCAAAGAAATCCTTAGAAGGTTACAGACGTCTAAGAGATGTGATTAATGAGACTGAAAAGGAGAGCTGATCTGAACTACAGAAATTTGACAATGTGACAAGTGGTCATTGAAGGTACAGATTCTACAGGCTTTGCCAGATAGCTTTCTGGTTTGTGTTGGTCCATTTTCCAGTATGACTGGACACTAATACAGTATTTCCGTCACAGGCATACCCTCCAGATAATCCACTAAGGCCTACCTCTCAATAGGCCTCATAATATTTAACAATGCAAACAATTTCAATACCGTCGGAGGGATGTTTTCCCTATTTGTATTGCTTTGCTGTGCTTTTGTTATTTGAGACAGGGTCTCAGGTAGGCCCAGGCTGGCCTTAATTTGATATGCTTGCCTGTTATGTATTTTGAGCTCCAGATTTGTTAAAAATGCCTGGTTTATTTATTTTTTTAAATTTATTTTATGTATATGAGTACTCTGTAGTCTTCAGACGCACCAGAAGAGGGCATCAGATCCCATTACAGATGGCTGTGAGCCACCATGTGGTTTGCTCACCATGTGGGAATTGAACTCAGGACCTCTGGAAGAGCAGTCAGTGTTTTTTTGTTTGTTTGTTTGTTTTTTTGTTCTTTGTTTCGGAGCTGGGGACCGAACCCAGGGCTTTGCGCTTCCTAGGCAAGCGCTCTACCACTGAGCTAAATCCCCAACCCCGCAGTCAGTGTATCTTAACCACCAAGCTATCTCTCCAGCCCCCTATTCATTTATTTTTGTCTGTTGTTGTTAGTAATATTTTGCTGGCCTTGTTTGTTTGTTTCCAAGATAGGGCATCACTATGTAGCTCTGACTATCCTGGGATGCACATGAACTCACAGAAATCAGCCTACCTTTGACAACCCGGTGCTGGAATTAAAGGTGAGAACAGCTACGCCCTGCTAAGACCCTGGTGTTTTTTGTTTGGTGGTGGTGCTTGGTTTTGTTATTTAAAAGATAGTTTATTTTTGCACAATTTGGTACAACCACAAAGAACAAACTGGGATTAGCGACACAGTTTTTCAGAATTCGGCGAGCCAACGTGTTGGGAAGAGCTTGGGCGACTTCTACGCTTGCCCAACGAGCTACTCTGGAGAGTTACTGAGAAGTCCCAGAAATGTGCCGAAAGGAAGCTTCCCCCGCCCTCCACGCACACAAAAGCGGAAATAACCAAAGAAGCGCCGGAAGTGGCGGAACTGGTACAGGACAAGCGGCACCAGTTTCCATGGAGCCCGCGGGGCTCTGCGGCTTCTGCCCGGCCGGGGAAGCGGTACCAGCGCGCTACACCTGCCCTCGCTGCAACGCTCCCTACTGCTCGCTCCGCTGCTACCGGGCTCACGGCGCCTGCGCCGAAGACTTTTACCGCGACCAAGTGCTAAGAGAGCTCCGCGGCCGAAACGCTTCGCCCAGTCGTCTGGCGGGCGCATTACGCCGGCTGCGTGAACAACGCGAGGCCGAGGATGAGCCCGAGGAAACAGGCCTCCGGCCCGGCACGCGGCCGGGCGGTCTTTCTGGACTTTGGGAACGTTTAGCGCCGGCTGAGAAGGCGGCATTCGAGCGGCTACTGAGCCGTGGCGAAGCCGGACGCCTCCTGCCTCCGTGGCGGCCCTGGTGGTGGGGCCGCGGCACCGGCCCACGTTTTCTGGAGGAGCTGGATGATGACGCGAGTAGAGATCTTGCGGAGCCGGAGCTACTCCCTGCGAGGACCGGGTTGGAGTCCGTGGATGATGCCGCTGCCGCTGGGGAGCCACTTGCTGAAGACTCCAGTGTCGCCAGACCGCCCGCAATGCCTGCCCGCATCCCAGCACTGGCCAGTCTGAGCCGCAGCCCTACCTCGCCACTGGTGCGCTTCCAGCTGCCCAATGTGCTGTTCGCCTATGCTCACACTCTCGCCCTATATCATGGAGGGGACGACGACGCGCTACTCTCTGACTTCTGTGCTACTCTGCTCGATGTTTCTGGGGCCCTGGGAACCCAGCAAGTCTTTCACTCTACAGAGGAAGCCCTGCAGGCCGCAGCCCACGTTCTGGAAGCGGGCGAGCACCCACCTGGGCCCCTGGGTACACGGGGTGCTATGCAGGAAGTTGCCCGAATCCTTCTGGGCGAGGGTCCTATCAATCAGAAAGGCTACACGCTGATAGCATTGGGGCACCTGGCTCAGACCCTGGGTCGAGCCCGGAAACAGGCTGTGGTTGGTGAAGAGCGAGATCGCCTTTACCGGGCTCGGAAGAAGTGCCAGTTCCTGCTGGCTTGGACCAATGAAAACGAGGCTGCTCTCACACCCCTGGCTCTAGACTGTGCCAGAGCCCACCGAGCCCATGCTGTGACAGTTGAGGAGATGGCAACCCTTACTGGGGAGCTAGAACGGCTTTGGGGAGGCCCAGTACCACCTGCACCAAGGATTCTCATTGAGGAGCTTCCTGGCTGAGCTGGGCATCCATGTCATTACATTAATAAAGATGTGTCTGCTCTGCCCAAATGTTGGCAGTGCCTTTCTTTATAGATGGTGCCCTGTCGTAAGCTTCTTTTGAAGTTACTGTATAGTTGAAGATGACCTTGAACTTCTGATCTGCTTCCCACCCCGACAGTGGGAGGTTACAGGTGTTAGCTACCTTGCGGATATGCAGTGCTGGATAGCAAAGGCTTCCTGTGTGCTACACAGGCACTCTATAACTGAACTACATCCCCAGGCCTGAAGTGCCCCTTTCTGAGGGTAACCAATTGTCTCACTCAGGCTTTTGGACCCACAAACCACTTTTAAGCTTTCATTAGTCAGCTAGTCATCCCCAAGCCTCAAGTCACTGACCCCAGGATAGAAGAAAAACAGCAAAGGTTGAAAACATTTATTCAACAGGGAAAAATTTCCTTCTGGGAGCAGTGGCTCCCTCTTGCTTTCAACGTTCTTGTTTTCAACGTGCTGAGCATCCCTGCCGAGTAGAACTGGTTCTGCTTCAGTAGACATACGGTATGATTCGGTAAGGCACGCGCTTGCAGTATTCCTGCCAGGCACGGCCATACTTTCGCAGGCACTGCTGCTCATCTCGGGCCTCGCGGTGCACCAGCAGTGCAGTGAAGTAGAGCAGGTAGAAGTAGGGCAGCAGGTGGGACAGCCCTGTAAGGAAGGGGCTGCATGGTCAGCCATCACGATGAGCACCGGTTTATAAAGGCTTTCACAGCTGATGGCACATGGGGTGTCAGGCTTCCTAGGCCCTGGGTCCACTCCAGTAACTGATTAGTCCCCACACCAGGCACACCGACCTACTCCAAAACCCACTCACCACAGGGCAAGGACCAAGCCAGAGCCATGATGAGGTCTCCCAGGTAGTTGGGGTGTCGAACCATACCCCACCACCCAGACACCAACAGCTGCCTCCCCGTGGCAGTAGGGATGGTCTCAAGACCTAAAGAGAGATAGCTAATGAAATGGAACCACAAAGCCTTGCTGTTTCATCTCACCCATGACCTAAGAGGCCCACTTACCAGCCACACTGGGGTCAGAAGGATTCTTTCTGAATGTATTTTTCTGGGAATTGGCCCCTCGGAAGATGTAGTAACCAACAGCTGAGGGAAAGCATGAGCAGATGGTGAGATCCAGGCCTTTTGCCTAAGTCTACCAAAGCCTGTCCAAATCCCAGGCTGTGCTATGATACCCAGGAGCCAGTTCCCAGCTTTAGAGGAGCATCAGAGCCTGCGACTTACCTGATGGGTACTGAATAAAGTATGAATGAAAGGGGAAGGGGAAATGAAGGACCCTCCTACTGACCCTTAATGAGGCAGATGAGCAAGGCCATGGGCAATCCCAGAGGCTGTGGATGGTACAACAGGAACTGGGCCTGCAGGCTGTAGGTGAATGGTACCCAGGCCAGGTCTCCAAAGACCAGCATGAAGCCAAAACCATCATGTATTATGTCCATGGTGGTGAGAACAGACTCCTGCAGGAACATGACCCAGACACTGGTTTAGTCCAGATGACATCCTCAGGATCCCCTGCTTGCCTCCTGCTGTCCAATCCAGCCTCACCTCATACCAGAGGGCATCACCCACATACAGCAACTGGAAGCCATTGACCAGCCACATAGCCAGTGAAGGACTCCCCCGAAGCTCCGCCTCCTGCATCAGCAGGGCCAGGTTAATGAAGACCTAAGGGAAGTGGGGACAGGGCCACTGTCTGAATAGGAGCATCCGAGTAGAACAGTACCAACCTCTCCCCTCCTTTGAGCTGTCTGCTAACATGTTGAATGGATCCAGGTTCTGTAGTCTCGAGACACTGGATTGCAAGTCTGCCTTAACTTAAAACCCCTGCTTTTGAATCTGAGCTTTGTCACTCAGGCAGAATATGTATCTTTGCTAAAGCTCACTGTCCCACTGCCACTGCCATGTGAAAAACAGAAATAATCAGGGCTCTGCCTTGAGCTCTTGTTTGAAAATGAATATGTAGAGATAAGGATTGGCTTGTTATGAACCTAAACTTTGCACCCTCCTCTTCCTCCTTTTTATAATAAGACAGGGTTTCTTTGTGTATCCCTGGCTGTCCTGGAACTTCTTCCATAGACCAGGCTGGCCTCGAACTCACAGAGATCCACCTGCCTCTGCCAAAGTGCTGGATAAAAGTGTGCACCACCACTGCCTGGCTTTGCACCCTTATTTTATTAGCCCCAGTGGTCTGACTAGGGTAGCCTCTTTAGAAATACTGATGTAGTATTTTCCTTAACAAACAAAAATAAAAGGAGTCTCACTAAGTCGCCTTGGTTAACTTGGAACCATGCAGACCAGGCTGGCCTTGAATGCAGAGATCTGCCTGCCATTGCCTCTGGAGTGCTGGGATTAAAGGTGCACCCTACTATACCCAGCCCTCACAGATAATCTTAGAGTGAGAAGATAACCTTATAGTCTGGTGCATACGTGGGCAGGCCAGTCTCCAAAGTGACTCATGGAGGGACTAGGCCTGGTGTGATTACAGTAACTGTAATCCTGGTTACTTGATTAGCTGAGGGAGTGGAGGGGACCTTGAATTTTGAGACTAGTCTGGACCATCCTAGTGAGACCTGTTTCAAAACAAACCAAACCCTAACTCAGATTCAGAGGACATTAGCACTCCTGCCTCTGTATAGGATATCCTTTATGGTGATCGCAGGACCTTGCCCTTTGGAGCTCTCCAGCCACCAACCAGGTATGTATGATCTTAAAACAATGAGAGCTGGTGTGTTGTCAAGGTCACCAATGACAAACAGGGTATTAAATCTCAAAATCCCCAGAGGCAGCTGCCTTGTTCTCCAAGCCTCTTCCTAGTTGTCTTTGAAGTCAGTTTTGTACTTGGCCACTATATTCAAAGCTGCATGTGCTCTCCCAGCTCCCTGCCTGTTTTGCTTCCCCCACACAACCTGCCATCACTGTCATGCTATATAGATTGTTTTGTGGTGCTAGGGTTGCAACCTAGGGCGGCTTTATGTGTGCTAGACAAATGCTCTTCTCTCTCTTCAAGATTTGGTATTAAAACCCCTCTTGGTCTTTTTTTTTTTTTTCTTTTTTTTTGGAGCTGGGGACCAAACCGCTGAGCTAAATCCCCAACCCCTCTTGGTCTTAATATTAAAGCAAAACCATGGGTTCATAGCATAGCAACATATTGGCAAATGAATGAATGATTGCTGTCCACCCAGCAATGCTAGCCCTCTACTCTTCTCCTTGCCCAAGACCAGCAGAGTTAAGTCCAGCATACCCAGCCGATGAGGCCAGGTCGCAGCTCACAGAAATATTTGAAGTCAAAGGAACCGAGGCGAGGGTTCAGCTCCCGTCCGAGAAAGAAGTCATACACAGAATTTCCTGGAGAACAACAGAGAGTGAAGCCACAACGGGTAGGCATCCCACCTACCTCACCCCTATCTCACTGGGACCCTGCTCACCTGAGTTTCCCCCAGGAGCCAGGGCTGAGGCAGGAGCTACCAAAGCCTTTGCATAGAGAAGGAGGCTGAAGATAAAGCTGGTGAGAGTGGTCGCAAAGGCCAGGGGCAGGAGCATTCCAGGGAGTGCCCCCAGGGGCAGCCCAACTGACACCCCTAGCCCCACCAACAGGGCTGTTAGCACCAGAGCCTGGAAACCTGAACCACAACACAAAGTGAGCTCTGGGGTAGCTTGCATACTTCCATGGCCAACACACACATACAAAGTTCTGGGCCTGGAGCCGAGTAACAGCAAAAGAGGTGGAAGTACAGCCAGATTCCCATAGGGAACATGTCATCAGAGCTAGTCCATAAACCTCCCACTACCCTTGGACCCCACCCCAACCCAGATTGAGGGAGGAGGGAAAACCCCAGGCACCATTAATAGGGTAGCGCAGGCGACTCTTGTCCTTCAGTTCCAGCCCCTCGGCCACCTGCGGGTACAGGGCAAGTTTAATAAGGGCTGGACCTTGGTCCAGACTTCCCTGCACCCTCGTGTGTTAAAACATAGCGCACACCTTGCGTGCAGGCAGCAAATAGAGCGCCACCTGCAGGCCGAGCCAGATGAACAACAGCAGCAGAGCCCGTGGGCTCCACAGCTCCTCCAGCCCAGGCAGATAGGCTGGTAGGGCCAGGAGGCGCGCCGGACCCGAGCGGGCCGCCAGAAGCAGGTGGAACATGGTGGCAGGCAGCAGGATCAGCATCGCCGTGACGCCTGGGAAGAGGGCCACTGTGTCGCGTGACTGCTCCCCAGAGCGCTCTCAAGTCCACAGGCGCCTTGAGTCACCTGCCTGCTTAGCGAGTTCCCAGCGCCATATTCCTACCCTGATTTTCTTCTTGGTCCTCTTACCTCTGGCATTCCCAAAGACCATCCTGCTCTGCCAACTGTCTTTCATTACACAAACTCCCTGCTGTGCAGCCGTCAGCACACAGTCCTTCCTCTCCCGCAGACACCCCGCCACCCGCGCACCGGATCCTTCTGCCAGACTTCCCAAAAGCCTTCTAGACCGCTCGTATCCTACCCTACTCCCGTTAAGTAGCATCGGTTCAGCCACCTCCCCGAACCTTCCCATTTACCCAACGGCCCCCCGAATTCCAGTGGGGCCTGGGAGGCCTCACGAGAAGCCATGATCTCTCCTTTGCCGGGAAACAATGGTTCACAAAGTCGATCAGGGAAACACAGCCCACCCCATCCCAATGGCCTGGCTACGCCTCTGCATCAGTCCCCGAGGTGGAAAAGCTGCTGCTCAGTGATCTTTAAATGGACGCGCCCTCTGCCCACCCTGGGCCCAGCACAGTAGCCAATCAACGCTGGGAGGCGGGCCCCGTGCTGGCGCCTCAGAAGCTTAGGCACTGAAACCCAACCCCCGGCAGGTTCCGCCCCTGCAGGCAAGAGGAAGGAGGAGGACACATAAATTTATTAGAATGGTTCACAAACCCGCCAGCGGGGAAGGGCCTCCAGGGTGAGAACAGGGCACGGGGAGGACAGGGCGATAAGGCTGCTCCGGGACTCGTCAGTGGATTCTAGCCGCGCTCGCAGATGACCTCGACAACACTGGGTTCCATGGGCACTGGGTCGGGACAACGTAGGGCAGCTGAGGCTACTACTTCGTCCAGCAGCAGGTGCACTAGCTCCTCATCAGCCACAAAGCGCCACAAATAGAGCTGCAGAAAGTGGCAGTCCACCTGCACCTGCTGCAGCCCGAAGCGCCCAAAGGTGCGCAAGCGCACACACTCCAGTAGTGTCTTCAAGCTGATTTTAATAATGCCAGTCAGCACCGACACCTGTAAGTGAACAGATATGGATGCAGCTCAGTGACTGAAGGCTTTGGGGGAGGAGCATACATCCAAATTCTGAGCAGAGGCAAGGGAGAAAAAGACAGAAATGTCTAGGGCTCAGGTAAGGAGGGAACAATCCAATGTTGCCGCCATGAAGGAAGGGAGCAGATAAGCCCCAATATTCAGATCAGAGATGGGGACAGCATGAGTATGATGGGCAGGAGTCACCACTGAAGAAATGGAGGGAAGAGTTCCTGAGCTTGGGCTGCTGTGAGGCAGAGATCCAGCAATGCCTGGAAACCCCTGAAGACTCAAGGCTATTTTGGAGAATTGAGTGAGAGCAAAGAAGCCTTGAAATCAGCATCCTGATGGACAAGGTGGTTTTGCCTTGGACCACCTAGAGATAGGGACTAGATAGAATGACCATTAGTTAAGCTCAGATTGGGTCCTAGGGCTCCCTGGATTGATGTGGGAGCCAACCTTCCCCCTGGGACCTAGATGAGAAGGTACTTCAGACCTTATTGAATTCCACAGGGCTGAACACATCGATTCGTTCAGAGAACAGCTTCTGAATATTGCTCAAGAGGTTTGTGTCCATCGGAGCACTGGAAGGGGGAAGGAAGGAGTCAGAGACCATTCTGCCCACCCTCTCTCTTTTGTCTATCTCAGAGAGGCTCCCTCCTAGCCAGACCTGGGTGTGTAGCTAGGTGCATAGCGGCCCTGCTGCCGGGAGCTGCTGTACACAGAGAAGGTCCTTTTGCTGGAGTCACTGCTCTGGGCCTTGCGGACACCCTCTTCATACAGGAGCCCCACCTGGTGGAGAAAAGAGGTGCTGCAAGGCCAGAGCATGGGTTACTGACAGAAACTTCCCTTATCTGCTTGTCGAATCATAGGTATAGTCACCACTTACACTCGGGAATAGAACAAAGGCAGGGCAAAAACTAATCTGAAACCCGATTTTTCAGCCCACCCCTACTTGAGGTTTTTGGGGGCTCTTGACCTGCAGACTCCCTAGGGATGAATTGGGGGTTCTAGTGGCACAACACAGGTACAGTACAGCCAGACCCTTTGTCTTGGTCCTTGGGGAGCCGTTATCCAGGAGCCCAGCATGCCTGAGGCAGCACCTGTACATCAATAGCTGTAGTGTCCTCCACCACACGCTTCATGACAGCACGCACGTTCCGGGGCTCCAGAGTACTGAGCCAGTCCCGTGTCTCCACACTCTTGCGTAGCATCTGTGATATGACCAGGCCTTGTACCTTCACATAGTGTGTCAGCAGCCGCCGTGCTGTCTCTCTGGCCTCTGCACACAGTGTGCTCACAGGTGTAACAGGAGACTGATCCTAAGTCGGGAAAGCAGAGGACAGAGGTCAGAGGTACTAGAGACAGATCAGGAGCCACCGCCAATGAGAAATGGAGGCTGAGATGGGTGCAGACCCCCAGTCTGGTTCTGGCAACAGGAGAATATCAGCCTCCTGTGTTCCCAGCATTAGTGCTCTTTCCCTTCTCCTGAGCTACTTCACCTGCACCAGAAACTGTTCATCGGTGAGTGTGAGGATGTAGGAGATGGTGGCTGTCTCATAGTCCAGGCAGAGGCGAGAGAGCAGCAGGAGCAGGGCAGGTGGCGTGGCACCTCCCTTTTCCCCAGGGCTGTCACAGAAGCCCTGGGCTGTCTGACACATGGAGCGGATGAAACCCACGATGAGGCCCTCACGGACTCCCTGGCTGCAGAACTCACCCTGTGAAGGGAAGCCCAGATCCACTACCAGTCCTTTCTTGTAAGCTGGAGAGGTTCAGTAAAGACAGGGAGAGCCCAGGGCTGTTCCTTGTTCTTTGCCCTAACCCTACTCTAAAGGACAGCCCCACCCTGCTTCCCAGCCTCACAGGTGGTAAGTGGCCACAGTGAGGTCCCTGGTACCTAGCTACATAGCATTTTCCCCTCCAGGCTAGCTCCTGAGAATGTAAATCCACATGCAGCGTACTTGGGACAGTACCAAACACTAGTAAAAGGTGCTGGGGAGGCCAGTCAGAAGAATGAATAGTCCAAGGGCAGACATACCCTGAAGTAGGGCTTATTGGAGAAGGAGACCTCCTTGGCGGTGAAGAGATGCACAGAGGCCAGTGAGGCCTTGATGTGGCTCAGAATGGAGCTGGCCACATTGGCCAGCAACTCAGCCAGGCTGGGGCCCTCCTTCCCAGCTAGGCGAGGTGCTGCCAGGGCCTGGCGAACATCTGTCAGGCAACTCAGGAAAGCAGCCTTCAGACCCTGCAGATGGTGGCTCAGGCGCTCCCGGGCCACTCGCTCCACAATCTCTGTGGCTGACTCTGAAAGCCCAGCGGCAGCCAACAGCGCCCCAGGTGCTCGCAGGCGCCGGTGGAAGCGATCTAGTGCCCGCACCAGCAGTGAGTTGTCACTGCCACCCTGCTCCTGGGCCAGCCGCCGCTCAACCAGTGCAAAGTAGCGGCCACCCAACTCCTGCGCGAAGGCTGCCAGCTTCTCTGCACCAGCAGGGCCCTGAGCGGCAAACAGCTCCTGGTAGGCCGCTGCCACCTGGCAGAGGCCACCCACAAAACCATTGCCACCACGGTCAGTGAACTCTAACACATCAGGTGCGGGAGGGGAGGGCCCCAGCTCGGTCTCCAGGCTGCTCAGCTCTTCTTCCAGGCGACCCCGAGCGTGTGCCAGGAACTCCTCACACAGCTCCTCAGCGGGCTCGCCTAAGGCCAGCAGCAGCTCCACGCACTCAGCCTGCTCCGGGGCACCTGAGCAGCCTTCCCTGTGGTGACAGAGATGCAGTGAGAACAGCTTGTGGGCTGCAGGGGGAAAAAAATGTGGGGAGCACTCGATGTGATTGGAGAACAATGACCAGGCCCGGAAACCACACCTGAAGCGCTGCCGCAGCTGCTGGGCCAAGCGGGCTGTGATGACCTGGCAGTCATCCTGGATGGCGCGGAAGGAGGGCAGGTGCTGGTACTGCTGCAGCACGGCCCTGGCACGACCCTGGTAGCGCACAGCCTGCCCGTAGGCACCCAGCTCCACGCACTTGGTGAGGCGCGAAGGCAGCTCGAACAGGAACTGCAGCTTCCGCAGTAGTGCATGGACCCCTAGAGGACAGGAAGGGCACGTGAGCTGCAGAGCTCGGTGGCTGGCTCAGGGCCTGTCCTGTCCAGAGCCTACCTGCTAGCTTGGTGATGCGCTCGTGTCGGTCCTGTAGTGTGGCGCTGATGCGTGCGCTGAAGTTGGTGATCACTGCCATGTTGGTGGCCAGCCGGTCCATCTCGTCTTCCATCTTCCGGAAGTCATTCTTCATCTTCCGAATGGTGTCTAGAAGGGCAAAAGCCGCAAGGGGGAAATGAGTGATCTGAGTGAGCTGGACTGGGGCTTGGCATCAGCATACATAGACAAGAAGGCTATCGTGTTGGTTCAACAAACCCTCTCACCCCGTCCCTGGTGTGGAGGGAAGAGAGTGAGACTACTTTTTAAATCTTTTTTAAAAAAATATTTTGTTTTATTTTTATTCATTTATTATATATAAGTACACTGTAGCTGTCTTCAGACACACCAGAGGAGGGCATCGGATCTCTTTACAGATGGTTGTGAGCCACCACGTGGTTGCTACTCTTTGAGAACCCCTAGAAGTGAACCCAGGAACAGGTTTCTGGCACCAATCTCTCCCATCAGACAGTATCCAGATCCCAACAACAGCCAGACACTTTGCAGGGCCAGCACTTCTTTGATTCATTGGAACATAAGCTCTGCACAGGCGGGGACCACCTGAGCACTCAGTCCTGGAATGCTCTCGGCACACAGCAGGTCAGATTATAAACTTGCTCACTCAGAGCTCCTTGTCATATGGTCCAGATTGTCAGTGGACTTCTAGAACATACTGCATCTTCTGTAAAGTCCTTCTCCTTTCAAATGCCTAAGGGCCTAACCTAATACTTTTAACTGTCTCTGTGTCTCTTCTCTTCAAATCCCATTTTAGAAACCATGTTTACCTTTCTGTTGCCAATTCTATTATGCCATGCCTACTGGCCTTCTCTTACCTCCTTCTTTTCATTGCCTGAACATCAACAATTTGAATGAACTTCTGGCCATTCTTGACTGGTTGCTTACGTCATTAATCCCACCTATTCTTGCCTCTGGTCCACATCTCTTGACCATCACCTGGCTGTCCCTCAGCCTTGAGCCCTGCCCCATTCTGTAATCCCACCACAATCCTAACTCAAGTTGAACATTTATTTTCATTCTGGCTTTTTGAGACATGGCCTCCCTATGTAGCCCTGGCTGGCCTGCAACTTGTTATTTGGACCAGATAAGTCTCCAATTTACTGTGATGTGCCTGTATTTGCCTCCGAAGCAAGAGCTGGAATTCTATTTAAGCACCACCAATTCAATTTAACTTATTTATTTATTTATTTATTTATTTATTTACTTATTACATATAAGTACACTGTAGCTGTCTTCAGACACACCAGAAGAGGGCATCCGATCTCTTTACAGATGGTTGTAAGCCACCATGTGGTTGCTGGGAATTGAACTCAGGACCTCTGGAAGAGTAGTCGGGTGCTCTTAACCGCTGAGCCATCTCTCCAGCCTTCAATTTAACTTCTTAACTTCTTCCTTTTTGAGACAAGGTCTTACTGTAGTTCTGACCTGGAACTCTGTAGACCAGGCCAGCCCCAAACTCACTGAGGTCCTTTTGCCTCTGCCTCCCAAGTACTGGGATTAAAGGCATGAGCCATTCTGCCTGGTTTTCACACCTATTTTTTACTTCAAAAACATGAAAAACATGGGGCTGGAGAGATGGTTCAGCAGGTAAGAGAACCTGTGGCTCTTACAAAAGATCTGGTTTTCTAGCACCCAAATGGTGACACACAACCATCTGTAAGTCCAGTTCCAGGTATCTGATGCCCTCTTCTGGCCTCTGCTGGCACTACATGCATGTAGTACATAGACATACACTACACTGACAGAAGCACCACAGACGCACACAGTGCACCCACATTTTTTTTAATAACAAAAACAAAAACAAAACCTGCAGATCTAACACTTGCAAAACAATGAGATTTCTATTTTTTTCACAGAGAAGTTGGTTACCAATAGTGAAGAGAATTCTTTTTTTTAAGAGATATGTTTATTTATTCTATATTAAGTACACTGTAGCTGTCTTCAGACACACCAGAAAAGGGCATCTGATCCCATTACAGATGGTTGTGAGCCACCATGTGGTTGCTGGGAATTAAACTCAGGACCTCTGGAAGAGCAGTCAGTGCTCTTAACCACTGAGCCATCTCTCCAGCCCGTGAAGGGGGCTCTTTACATCAGCCACACAACACATGAAGCAAAAACATTCACACTGTTCCTTTCCCGTAGACACAGAGCTTGAACCTAGGGCATCTCACATGCTAGGTTAGTGCTCTACCACTGTGCCACAGCCTTAGCCCTCACCTTCTTTTTGATTTTAAAGTTCAACAGCAAAGACAATTATTATAAAATAAAAATGCCAGATATAAGTTATATGAGGAACAGAACTGGGAGAAGGGCTGTCCTGAGACAGCCCAGCCCTCAAGGATCAGCCTGACAAGACATTGTAAACACTGGTCCCAGGTAAAGTCCCAGGCCAATAAGGACTACACAGATGGCACTGTCTTAAAAAACAACACAGCCAGGTGTATGGTTGTAGTGGTGGCAGCAGAAGTGAATGCCTTTAGTACCAGAGCACCAGGAAGGCAGAAGCAAGCAGATCTCTGAGTCCAAGGCCAGCCTGGTCTACAGAGTGAGTTCCAGGACAGCCAGAGCCACATGAGAAATCCTGTCTCAAAACTTAGCTCCCGGGGTTGGGGATTTAGCTCAGTGGTAGAGCGCTTGCCTAGCAAGCACAAGGCCCTGGGTTCGGTCCCCAGCTCCGGGGAAAAAAAAAAAAACAAAAAAACCCCAAAAACTTAGCTCCCAACCACACCCCTCAAAGAAAATGCCATAATGAAACACATCTCTTTGCAAGTTAACTTACTACTTTTTTTAAAAGGTATAATTCAAGGCTGGAGAACTGGTTCAGCATGTCTGTAACTCCAGGATGTGACATCACACACACACACACACACACACACACACACACACACACGGATGGACGGACGGACGGACCCGGGCAGTGGTACACATGCCTTTAATCCGAGCACAATTGGGCAGAGGCAAGAGTATCTCTAGGAGATTGAGGCCAGCCTAGTCTACAGAGTGAGTTCCAGGAGAAAACCTGTCTCAAGAGAAAATCAATTAAAACACATTCATTTTCTCCTCATTTTTTTCTTTTTGAAATAGCATCTCACTATGTAGCTCTGACTGGCTCAAAACTCTACCTGCCTCTGCTTCCTGAATGCTAGGATTAAAGTTGTGCATCACCACACTCAGTCTTGTCTGACATCTTCTGCATAATGTAACTTGGTTCGTCTCACTTTTTTAGCTAACTAACACTGTTTTTGGGTCACATCATTTATTCATCCATTTACATAGTCAACAGCTATTTAGATTGCTTCTACTTTTTGACTAAAAAAATTGTGTATGAAGTTCCATGTGAACATGTTTTCAGTTTTAATTTGTGTATGTATACATGTGAGCACATACAGAGGCACACATAGTATATGGACCTATGCATATCTGTATGGGATGTACTCGCCACGAATACAAACATGGGAGGTCAGAAGTTGATGGTAGGTGTCTTCCTCATGTGTGTGTGTGTGTGTGTGTGTGTGTGTGTGTGTGTGTGTGTGTGTCTGTGTCTGTGTGCACATATGTGTGCAGGTGGCCACAGAGGCCAGACAGAGAGACGGATCCCTGTAAGCCAGAGGTTTAGGTACTTGTGAGCTGCCTAGATCTGAAGTGCAGTCCATCTCCCCAGTCTTCCTCAGCCTTCCTTTTACAGACAGGGCTTCTCAGTGGCCTGGATCTTGCCATCTCATCTCAGCTGGCTGGTCACCCAGGAGGCCCAGAGACACCCCTGCTCCACCTCATAGACTGAGGCTTCAGATGTGCCTTGCCACACTCTTTTCTGTTTGTTTGTCTAAGACAGGATCACACTATGTATTCCTGGCTCACTCAGAACTCAGAACAATGCTGGCCTCAAACTCAGAAAGATCTTCTGCCTCTGAAGTACTAGGGTTAAAGGTATGCTTTTCTTTTTTACATAGGTGCCAAGAATTTGAACTCAGGTCCTCAACCTTGCACAATAAGCACTTTACCCACTGAGCCTTTCCCAGCACCCTCACTTGTTAGGATTTGATATGAATGCTAGGCAAGTGTTGAATTTGCAGCAATCCTCTTGTCTTTGTTTTCAAAGTGCAGAGATTACAGGAGCTGCTTGTGTGTGTGTGTGTGTGTGTGTGTGTGTGCACATGTACACACATACACACACACAGTAATCATATTATATAATAGTAATATATTATCAGGAATGGAATTGATGCTCTTGGGATAATTCTGTTAGCCTTTTGAGGGCTGGCAAAGCTTTTCTGCAGGAAGATACAGCTCTGTTCCCACTGCTATGTTATCAGGTTATATATCCTCCACATCCCATCCAACATGCAATACCACTAGGAGTGCAGAGAAGTCATACCTCCTTAATTGATGAGGCGGGACATCTTTATAGGAGCTTGTTTTTCATTTGCATTGGGGGGGTGCTGTGTACACTGAGCAGCTATGCATGGCATATTACTCACATTGAGGTCAAAGGGCAACCTAAGGAAGTTGGTCTTCTCACTCCACCACATGGGTCCCAAGGACCAAACTCACCCCAAGCACCTTTACCTGCTGAGCCATCTTAGCTGGAAATCTGAAGGCAGCACACCCTGTGTCTGTTTAGGAGCTCACTGTGTTTTTCCTTATCTAAAGGGGCTCTGAGCAGTGCACAGGCATGCAGCTTTCAGCTCCTGAATCTGTGAGCTGTTGCCTTAATCAATCAATTTTGGGGTGTGCATTCAATAACCATCCCTGTCCGACAGAGATTAGTGTTCATGTGGTTTGTGGGGTGACTCCTGGACGCTAACAACTGCTATTACTAAATCTTAAGGAGTGAGGACCTAGTCAGAAAGGAAGGGAGTGGGCTGGAGAGATGGCTCAGCAGTTAAGAGCACTGACTGCTCTTCCAGCAACCACACAGTGGCTCACAACCATCTGTAATGAGATCCGATGATGCCCTCTTCTAGTGTCTGAAGACAGCAACAGTGTGCGCACATACATAAAATAAATAAATAAATCTTTAACAAAAAAAAAAAAGGGAAGGGAGTGACAAGTTTGCTATTAAGGCAGACTGACCAAAAACAAAGGTTACCACTAATAAAAATTTTCTAAAAAATTTCAATGACTCTTAGATGGCTTAGCACAGGTAAATGTGCTTGTCATCAAGCCTGATAACCTGAATTCAATCCCTGAGACCCTCATAGTGGAGAGTGCAGACTGCAGAAAGTTATCTTCTGACCCCTACACAAATGTTGTGGCCCCACACATGCATGTACACAAAAGCTAAAGCACACTGAGACATCTGGGTGCTTCCTATGTGCTGCAGAGAAACTCTTTTTATTCTTCCCAGCTCTGGTCCTTAGGACAACCCTCCCACAGGAGTCATCACTTCAAAGGCAGTGGATTAAGGTTGGGACCCAACTGTAATCTGGGTCTCTTTCCTCTAATCCCTGTTTTTCTCAGCACAGGATGTGGGGTGGGGAGGTGTAAGACTGTGAGGAGTGTGTCCCAATGGGATCACCTGTAGCTGAGATGAACTTGTTGTAGTTCTCATAGACAAGGGTCTGCATGTCGCTGTCTAGAGCCCGGATCTGCCGCACCATGTCCGTCTCACTGTCCATCAGCTGGGCCAGAGGACACTCTCTACGCAGCTAGAGAAGCAGGTAGTAACATTCAATGTTAGTGCTCACTCATGTCCCCCTGCCTTGCTTTCCGAGCAAGACAATCCTGATCCCATCCTTATCAGGAATTCCACATATGGAACCTCTACCATACTTCACAGGTTACCAGGTTAGACCCAATTTGGGATTTGTCTTCAGGTTCAGCTTAAAATCGACCTAGGCCCAGCCTAGCACCTGTCAGAGCATGGCCACGCCCACTACCCCGGGCCTATCAAAACAGCAATGAAGACCTCAGGCTCAGTATCACCTCAGGTCAGTCCTAACTGGCCCAGGCTTCCTTATCCTCCAGATCTGCCTCTATTGCCTAGTAAGGACTGTCCTCCTCTTAGGAACTCTCGCTCCCGTCACCACATCAACAAAATCGGGGACATGATCTAGGGTCCAGTATATTTGGGGTCTGGACCCGCCCTACTTCGCACACACACCTTGTCCAGATAAACTTCCGGGTCGAAGTGCGCCCCATTGAGATCTGTTGGGTCTAGAGGGTCAGACCCAGCGGAGTGCCCCGTCGCCTCCCCTTCCGAGAGACCGTAGTAAAGCTTCAGCATCCCGTGAGCCTTCCGCCGACGCTCCGGAGCGTCTGCCTCGGAACCTTCTGGGGAATCCCCAGGCCCGGACCCTAGGCCAGGCCCCACAGCTGCCGCGGCCGCCATAGCTCCAACCTCAACACAAGGGGGTGAGACAGGGGAGGGAAAGGAAAGCACTTCCGGGGACCATAAACTTGTGATACCAGGCGGTCCTTCAGGTGAAATGTCCCTCTGCAGCTGTAGGATATGTGAGACTAAAGTTCCGTCTTGCGTTTGTTCTTCTGGAACGCAGCGGTTTCACTGAGGTTCCGGCTCCTTGAGCTTCTGTGATTTTGCTATGGTACATGGGCGAACCGTGGCGAACCAATCCTGCATCCGCACGGGAAAGAGACTCACGGAAGATAGAATATGCGTCACAGGCAGTCTACAAGGTTCAAGTGCCCGTTCTTTAGCCTGCAATATGACTTTAACGAAGTGTTTCCCAAGGTCCTATCTCTAAGGAGTCATTCAATATGAGAAACTCTATTCTACTTAGAGAACAGGTCCTGTTAATCTTAAGAAGTTGGTGGAATGTGATACATGAGCAATTGGGATTGAGGATAATTCTTAAGTTTTAAAGATGTAGGCATAGAGACGAAGCTGTTAAGAGAGGAGGGAATGAGGTCAGATTGGTTTATGCTGAGTTAAATAGAAGAAAATGAGACTTTACTAATAATGTACGTAAACGTTACCGAGGATAGGCTGATAGGGTGCTGAGCTGCCAAACACTGACTACCATCTGTTTTTATCTGAAAACCAGAACGTAAAAAAAAAATCTAAATGATATAAATTTTATTTATTTTTTTTTCAAGACAAGAGTTTCTCTGCTTAGCCCTGACTGTCCTGGAACTGGCCTGTAGACCAGGCTAGTGTGAACAACTGCCTGTCTCTGCCTCCCAAAAGTTGGGACTAAAGCCATGTGATACCACTGTCACCAGCTCCACTGCCAAGGAAAAACAGTTCTGAATAGTATTAAAATTAACTTGTCATCCATCTGTCCAGCCCCCAGTATTTATTGTTTTTAATGTGTATTTGTGTGTGCAGAGGCCAGGGGCCAAAAAGTGTTGGATACCTCAGAGCTGTAGTTACAGCAAGTTGTGTGAACTGCCCACCATGACACTGGGAACCAAAGTGCACTACACAAACTTCACCATGAGCCATCTTTCCACCTCAAGCTCCTTTCTGTCTTTCTTTTCCCCCTTTTTCTTTGATACAGGGTTTCACTGTGTAGCTTTGGCTGACCTGAAACTGACTATTGTAGACCAGACTGGCCTCAAACTCGGAGATCTGGCCACCTCTGCCTCCTGAGTGGTAGGATTAAAAGTGTGTGCTACTATGCCCAGAGCCCACTTCTTGACCTATCATTTATGGCTGCTTTTGTCACAGACTAAATGGCTCAAAAAACCTAAAGCATGGGGTTGGGGATTTAGCTCAGTGGTAGAGCGCTTGCCTAGCAACCGGAAGGCCCTGGGTTCGGTTCCCAGCTCTGGAAAAAAAAAAAAAAACCTAAAGCATTTACTCCCTTGGTCTTGAACTAAAAAGTTTCTTGACTTCTTGTTCAGTGGGCTATTCAGAAACTATACATTTGCGGATTTCAGTCCACAGAGCTTTGAGAAAGTGAATTTGAGCTAGAGAGATGATGGTTTCACAGTTAGAAGCACTTGCTATTCAGTTCCCAAGTTCACAATTGTCTGTAACACCCTGGGGGATTCAATGTCTTTTTGGCCTCCATGGGGAGCAGAAATACATGTGCACGCAGGCAAAGTACTCATACACCCCCCCAAAAATAAAAAGCCAGGCACGGTGATGTGCATCTACCTAGAACATTGGAGGGCAGAAGTGCAGGAGTTTGAAGCAGCCTGGCCTACATGAAAACTGTCCCAAAGGCTGAATGAACAGCAAAAGGGCTGGAGAGGGCTCAGCAGTCAAGAGCAGGTTCCTGAAAGCTGTCCCCTGACCATCACATACGCATCGTGGCAATGCTAACACTCTCACTTCACCCACACTAAAGTGAATGAGGCTAGACATGGTGGCACAATCCTTTGATCCAGGCAGTAAATCTCTGTGAGTTTGAGGCCAGACTGGTCTACAAAAGTGAGTTCTGGGGCTGGAGAGTTGGCTCAGTGGTTAAGAGCACTGACTGCTCTTCCAGAGGTCCTGAGTTCAAATCCCAGCCACCACATGGTGGCTCACAACCATCTATAATGGGATCTGATGATGCCCTCTTCTGGTGTGTCTGAAGACAGCGACAGTGTACTTACATATAATAAATAAATCTTTTAAAAAACCAAAAAACAAAAGTGAGTTCCAGGGTAACCAGGGCTGCCCAGTGAGACACTATCTCAAAAAACAAACAAAAAACCCAACCCTAGGTTAATTAGTACTAATTAAATGTCATGATCTTTTTTTTTAAAGATTTATTTATTTATTTTATGTAAGTACACTGCTTATAGTCTCCCTGTCTTCAGACACACCAGAAGAGGGCATCGTATCCCATTACAGATGGTTGTGAGCCACCATGTGGTTGCTGGGAATTGAACTCAGGCCCTCTGGAAGAGCAGTCAGCGCTCTTAACCGCTGAGCCATCTCTCCAGCCCCCAAATGTCATGATCTTTAAAACCCTATTTTCATGCTATAAAAATATATGGGCCTTGAGAGTATACGAACCAGCACTGCACAGAGGCAAGGAGGAAAGCACAGGATCTAGGTGACAAGAAGCACCAACACCAGAGAACAAGACAAGGCTGACTACCCACCCAATCAAAGGGAAGACAACATTTTGCTGTTTCTGATTTCCTATGAAGTCTGGTGGCCAGAACTGAGAGGAAGAAGGCAGATTTACTGAGGTTGGGACAAATAGTCTGTAGTCATCCCACAATACTATCTAAAGAAGGGGTGGGGCTGGAGAGATGGCTCAGTGGTTAAGAGCACTGACTAATGCTCTTCCTGAGGTCCTGAGTTCAAATCCCAGCCACCACATGGTGGCTCACAACCATCTGTAATGGGATCTGATGCCCTCTTCTGATGTCTGAAGACAGCGACAGTGTACTTATATATAATAATTAGATCTTTAAAAAAAAGAAAGAAAAGGGCAATTTAGATTCAATTTAGTTTGTGGTAAAAAAAAAACAAAAACTATGTTAACTCCAGGGCTTCAGCTAGAGCCTAGGATGTGACCAAAGTCGTCTTTTGCTTGGAAAAGTCTTCAGCTATTCTAGACCCTAATCATCTGCCCAAACCTTGCTTGTGGAGCTGGGACACGCCTCTCTACCTTTCTGAGTCTGGGCCTATTCCTTATACAATGTCCCCTGAGGGAACACTGAGCTGCCATAAATGCAGTGGATGGAATAATGTGGGCTGTGTCCCCATCCTGATACCACAGGCTCCTACCACTCAGCACACTCTGCCCTCCACAATGGAACATCCTCAATACCCAGACATATTCCATTTGTTGGAATCAGGCTGCGTTCTAGAACCTTGCCCTCTCCAATGCCTTCCTCACTCTGGAACACACTGCTGTTTCCCACAGGACAGCCTAGCATGGCAGGATTTTGCTGGCCCTGGACAGTGACTTGAGAGCAGGCTGTGAGCAGGATGCGCTGGCGGGACCGCTTAGCTGTGTTATACTTCCCCCCAGGCCTGATGCTCACTATAGCTGCACTCATTCTCTTCTTCATACACATGGGTGTCTTTGCTAGTGATGTTCACAACTTCTGTGTCATCTACCACTACGACCGCATGAGCTTCCCTTACACGGTTGTACTGATAGTAAGTCTGGGGTGGGGCTCAAGAGCTGGTTGGGCAAAATCAAGGGGCTGATGGGAGTGTTTGTGATGTCAGGGGCCACTCTCCCATTGGATTGGTCTCCCAGTTTTCCCAGGTGATCAGCATCGGCTGGGCTGCCATGGGGTCACTCTACGCAGAGATGACTGGTGACAAGTTTCTTAGATGCTTTGCTTTGACCATCCTGAGTGAGTGGGGAGGTTTGCTACAAGGAGGGGGAGTTTTGAAAGCCTGAGACATGACATGGAGGGGACAAACATGTTGAGCTGATGGGCTCTCTCCTCTATCCAGTCCTCAATGGAGCCATGTTCTTCAACCGCCTGTCCCTGGAGTTTCTGGCCATCAATTACCGAGAGGAGAGACACTGAGGCCTGGGGATTGGGGACAGGACTAAGAAGGGAGATGGAAAAAGCTGCTTCAGATGTTTTAATAAAGTCTGTTGTTTATTTGTACCTGTCTGCTCCTTTGAGGGTTGAAGTAGAAGGATGAAGACCCAGAGGCAAGCAGGTGAAGACCAGTTTGATCAAAAGGGCTACAGACCTGGCCTTGTAGCCTCAGCCTCCAACTGTCTTGGCCAAGGGGATCTTAGTGTCTCAGGAATGAGGGAGAGGAGTAAAGCCCTCAAGCCTTCCCACCTTCTCTCCCTAGGACTCCAGGTCCTAAGCTGGCCCAAACATGAGCAAGGGCTCAGGAAGGACCTACACGGATGTGAGGGTTCATGAGCGGGTCCAGATTGGGATCACTGTCTGCTGCAGCCCGGCCGAGTCGAGACATAAGGGCGAGGAGCGCCAGGAAGCCCAGCAGCCCCAACAGGAGCAGCAGTCCTGCCCGCTGGAGCAGAGTCAGTGGCCGCTTCCGGGACCCAGCCCGGCTCCTAAGAGGAATGAGAGAAAAGTCAGGTCAGGCCCTGGGTCCCTGCCCTGGCACAGGGAGAAGCCTTAGCCACTGCCTTTGTGGACTGGAACTGGTCACCCTGCACTCCTGTATTCACCATCATATTGTGTTATTATGAAGCTTGAATTAGTAGGACACAAATTATCCTGGGAGCCTGAGTATGTTAAATATGAGGGACACTTAGAAAAGTCAGGTGGCACCCCAGCGGGAAGGGGCCTCAGAGCCCAAACCCTTTATAGGAGGAAAGGGCAGAGCCCCTGGGGAGGACATGATACACCAAAGTTGCCTGTCAAGCCAGGGCCTCACTGTGGCCCCGGCACTGAATGTTGTTTGTCACCAGAACAAGTTCCAGTGTCATCAAATTGTCCATGATGGGGCCTCTCCTTTCTGACGTCCCACCCTTGGGCCTGTGTACCTGAGCAGCTGGGCCAGCCAGCCTAGAGCAGGCCGGCGGCGGTATTTGTCGTCGTCACAATCTCCATGAACGCCTGCTGTCCGGTCATCATCCCGTGTGTCGTACACTTTCCTTGGGGCTGTAGAGATAGAGACACGAGTATCAACAGGTTCAGATAAACTGATCCTGTGGCATGGGTGGAGGTCATATGAAGGATTTCCTGCCCTTCCCAACCTAACAGAGTACCTTAGGAACTGTGGGGAAGCAATATCTGAACTTGGAGTGAGGAAAAGCCATTCCACATGAGCTCCTGAGCTTACTCCACCCAAATCACCCTGTATTTTTTGTTTTCTGTTCTCTGACTGGGAACAGTTCCCCAGCTCACCGTGTGTCAGGGCTTCAGTACTACCCATGTGTATGACTGTGTGTTGCTCGGGACGGCTTGGGGAAGGAGGAGGGCGGGGAACCTGGCTGTAGAAAACTGGAGCAGCTGCAGTGCTCTCTCTCTCTTCCTGTACAGGAGTGGTGGTGGCTGTGGAAAGACAGAACTCTCAGTAGAGCAGGGAGGCAAGGTTCAGACAGCAGACGGAGGCCACCACTTACCATTAAAGCTGGACCAGTCAGAGAAGTCTGAGGAATTGAGGGGCTCGGGCTCTGGGCTTATCACCTCATCGATCTGCAGAAAGGAATCTAAGTCAGTAGCCCGTCCACTCCTGCTGCTAACCCATCCGATCTACCTCAGGAGAGGCCGGCACAAACAGATGGTCAGACAGACAGAGATTCTCACCAGAGGGAGGCCCAGTCCTGCGCGGGCCCAGTTGACTGTGGCTAGCTTTTCTCTCAGTGCTGAAGCCACTGGGCCAGCTAGGTTAGCTGGGGGGAAGATGGGGCCGTTACAGCTGGGGCACTGGTAGCCTGCAGGCGCTGTGTTTCTCGGTAGCTGGGCAGCACGCTCATTGATACAGGCCCAGTGAAAGAGATCTTAGGACCCATAAAATAAAAAAGGACAGACATAAGAGGCAATTCTTTGAGCTCTTACCCTTGACCTAGCAATCCCATAACCCCGAGGGCCAGCGTACAGCAGGAATGAATGTGTGGATGCCCAGGGCGGCTCCTTTTCTCCCCACTTCAGGTCCCTAAGGCTTCTTGCCATTGAACCAAATCAAAGTAGAGTCTACCAATTTGGCCAGCCCATGAGAAGGTGTGACTGGAATGAAAATGCCTTCCACCCTTTCGAGAGTCTTCTCAGGTCTAAAATCATCATACTCCTTGGGCTAATGACTACACAACACTTTCAGGCTGGGTATGGGGCAGTGCCTATAATCCTAACACTCAGACTGGGTGGGGGCCAGTGCCTATCATAATCCTAACATTTGGGAGCTAAAGGCAAGAGTGTCAAGATTTCAAGATCAGCATCATGAAATCCCAGTCTCAAACAAACAAACAAACAAAACCCTACATACAAGGACACTTTCAGGGAAGCATCCCAGACAGATACATGCAGATATGCAGAGGCACAAATACACATGTGCTTAGAAATACACAAGCAAACTCAAGAGCCATTCCCTTAACGTACACAGTAGTCATACATGTAAGACATACACATCTGTGCACTCATGTCCCCTAATACTCAAACCCCCCACCTTCTTGTCATCCTGCATCCCTCGGAACATGGGCTCATATACACCCTTTACCCATCTTCTCACCCACAAGTACTAATCAAGGTATACCTTTGTATGAGCGCACACACAGTTTCACATGGAGAATACAGGTGAAGCTGCCCCTTTTGGACCAGCACCTTGTAAGGTGGGTAGCTTCCTCTTGGTTCAGTCTTAAGAGTCAGTAACGTTCCCTAAAGTGGATCTTGCTCACAGCCACAGCTCATAGTCATCTCTAGCTCTCCAAGACTAGCAGAGCAGGAAGTAGGAGCTTTAACCTGGGGAAGATTCTAAGGCCTAGGAAGGGAAAAAGCTTGCATAGGCTTAGAAAACAGTACAGCAGCACCTAAAAGAATCAGGGTCTGAGGTTCTGCCCTCCAGGCTTGAGGGGCCCATTGTATTGCTGCTAGAAGGGTGCTATTAAACTGGTCTCCAAGCTGGATCCTGGGGCTGCCCTGACCCCTTCCCAGGCCTCACCATAGCAGACAAGGCGGGTGGTCTCCCGACTGGCCAGGGGTGTATTGCACAGGCGGCAATTGGGGTTGTAGTCACTATCTTGTAGCCACTGCAAGTAGGACTGCACGATGCACTAGAAGGGGAGAGAGATGTCACAACTGGTGCCCCAGGCTCCACGATGAGCATACCACTCCAAGGCCCAACTGCCTTGTTTCTCCCATCAGACTCAATATTTCATGTTCCATCAATGCACACTTATTGAGCAGCTACTGAAGGCATTGCAGAGCGCATCATGCGCCAAGTCCTCGTCCTTGTGGAGCGTTCAGTCTAGCATAGGACCCCTCGTGGATTTGGAAGTAGCCAAGCTTGTCTGTCCACCCACCCTGCTCAGACACTTCTCTAAATGCCCCACCTTGGCGTGATTGGCTACCAAGCAGTGCTCGCAGACGTTAACTCGGTGTTCAAAGCAGAACAGGTTCGTCACCTTCCTCTTGGGACACTTGCAAAGTCCCATGACTGATCCTAGGGAAAGGTAATCACTTAGCAGAAAGCCAGGTTCTGGTGGCTGCCACTTTGTTCTCACCAACACAGTTCGTCTCTTCTTCTAAATACCCCAGTCCTGTCCCACACCAGTCCCATCACCAAATTCTTCTATACTGCCTCAGCAAGGGTAAAGCCACGTCCCCTGTACACAGATCGTACCACAAATGACTGATCCCTCATTCCCTAGACAGATCTCTCCACAGCAACTCCAATACCACCAGTCCCGCCCCCAAAACCCCACCCCCTCTTGACCCGCCCCCAGCCGGCCGACCACATTCCGGATGTTAGCGAACCTTCGCGATGCCGGTCGTGACAGGTGCGTACTGTAATGGAAAGAGCGGAAGGCCGGGGACTGCGCTCACCAACTCCGGTAGCTGCAGCTCCGCTCCCTTCGGATCCGGCCTCTCTGATTATCCCTCCGCTGCCACGTCTCTTCCGGGTGCGGCGCACAGTGATGACACCACATCACTGCTAGGACACGCCTTTGCTTTACGCTTGGCGTAAAACCTGTGACGGCAAAGAGGGGTCGGCCTCCTGCCTTGTGTCACTTCCGCCTTCTCGCTAGCCGGGCGGGTAATTTGAACGTTTGAAGCCGCAAACCTCCGGGTTGGCGCGAGCCTAAGTAGGCGACCGCGGCGGAAACTGAGCCCGACCATAGACATGTCGGAGCGGCGAACACGATCCGGAGGGGCCGTCCAGCGGTCTGGTGAGCGAAGGGGGCACGAGAGCAGTGGGCCCGGGTTGTTTGGGAAACAAAACTTGGCTCCTGGTGGAAGACGCCCCAAAGGGGTAGTTGGAAAACAACTTCTGCTGTTCTGGACTCGTCAAGCGTCTTGTTTCGTTTGGTTGTTGTCTTTTTTTCGAGCAAACTTGCTCAACATTAAACATGTTCTCCTTTCCAGGGCCCAGAACTTCACTTACTAAGCCTTCAAAGTCGTCCAAGCGGAAATCTGGCTCAGATCTCCCGAACACGTTCCCTGAAGTTTGGCCGAAGGTGAGTTCCTAGGTCATCAGGTGTGGGGGTTGGTCTTGTGCTCTGTGTATTCAGATGCTAAGTCAGGCTAGCAAGGTCAAGCATCTGCTCACTCACTGTTTTTTTATCATCTCCGATTGGTTGATAAAGAGCTTATCAGCCTATGGCTGGGCAGGAGAGGACAGAGGAGGCGGGGGCATCCGAGCCCGTTGCGGAGTCTCAAAGAGACCTTAGAGAAAGAATTAGGAGAGGGGGAGGTGTGGAGGGACCAGGTAGTTTCCCCTTGAGGTCGAGAGGAGAGAACAGTCATGAGGACACACGTGGACCAGAGTAAGTCAGGGCAAGATTCAGATACAGGTAAAGAACTATATGGCTGGGAGATAGGCAGCCTGAGAGGGTTAGAGTAGCTCAGAACCTGCACAGCATAGTGCCAGCAGCCATTTAATACCTCGGTGGCATTTACTCAGGCAGAGGGAAGAGGGGGGAAGACATGTTCTGCGGTCATTTAGGAGCAAAGACACACACACTATAGTTGGTGCCTAACATGGGGCGAGAACTTACGAACTAACAAACTTAGAGCCAGGCTTAGAGCCTAAAAAGTCTTGGGAGGTGAGAAAAACATTTCTTCTTCTTCTTCTTTTTTTTTTTTTTTGTTCTTTTTTTTGAAGCTGGGGACCAAACCCAGGGCCTTGCGCTTCCTAGGCAAGCGCTCTACCACTGAGCTAAATCCCCAACCCCGAGAAAAACATTTCTTAGCAACCCCCTTCCCCCTAAATTACTTTACACTGACCTAGCAGGCTTTGAACTAATGTAAAGCTTCTGGCTAACACGTTCGTTTGTTTGTATGTTTGTTTCAGACAACTCCAGCAGCTCCAGTCAGAAAAGCCATCATCTTGAAGAAGATTGTACCTCGTGCAGTAGAGGTAAGGGACTGAGAGAGGGATTTGGGAGTGAGATGTCAAAACTGGGCTGAGAGAGGGATTTGGGAGTGAGATGTCAAAACTGGGCTTAGCTATTGATCAACTGGTTGATGTTATCCCTGCAGGTCCCAGATGTCCACACACCAGTTCGCAGGAGTCCTAGGGTAAGCTCAGTTCCATCTGATTATATGCATAGGACTTATTTGTTCGCCTTAGAGAGTGGGCATACTAAACACTCACTCTTATCCAGGCAACAGCTTCATGGCTTGTCAGTTTAGATCTCACTGTGTAACACAGTTTCCTGAGCTGGAAGTTACTGTAGACCAGACTGGCCTTAAATTCACAGAGATCCATCTTCATCAGTCTCTGAAGATAGATTCAAATAATAGAGATGGGCGTGCTACCTACCAGGAGTGGCTCTAATTACCATTCATGTTTCCTGCCTGCAGGTGTTACTCATTTTTAGTTCTTTATGCTCTGAGCATTTTCACTATTTTTCCTAAAAAGTTATGCCTTAAGCATAGGTCTGTAAATTGTTTTGCCACCAGGTAATTATGGTGGTACACATCTTTGATCCCAAGATTTGGGAGGCAAAAGCGGGCAGATCTCTGAGTTTGAGGGCAGCCTGATCTTCAGAGGGCTAGGACATCCAGGGCTACACAGATAGGGTTCTATCTCAAAACAACAGATTAAATCAGATCCTAAACACCTATAGCCCCAGTGTCCAGTGCCCTCTTCTGACCTGCACAAGCACATGCATACACAGTGTAAAAGATGCCCCTGTGGTGGTGCACACCTGTAATCCCAGCACTCAGAAGACAAAGGCAGGCAGATCTCTGAGTTAGAGGCTAGCCTGCTCTACAGTGTGAGTTCCAGGACAGGGTTACATGTGGCCAAGCCTGGCACTGAACTTAGTATGTGCTTAAAGCTGGTTTTGAATTCCTGATTCTCCCAAGTGCCGAAATTATAGACACACGTCCAATGATATTTTGTTCTTTGAACAGGGTTGTGTTGCTCTGGCTGGCTTTGGTACTTTTCGAGTAACATATGCTGGCCTTGAACTCAAGGTTACCTTCTTTCCTTGGTCTCAGTGTGCAGGGGATTACAGGCGTGAGGCAAAGTGCCCAGTTTGATTTGTTATTCTGATGTGTATGGTGTTGGAGATCAATCCCAGGTCTAGTCCCAGGTCCATACTAAGTAGGTGCCCTGCTGGTGAGATAATCCCAGCCATCTTTTTTTGGGGGGGGGGGAGCCAAGGCATTGTTTTTCTAGGTAGCAGCCCTGTCCTAGAACTTGCTTTGTAGACCAGGCAGGCCTCAACCTCACAGGTTCATTCTCCCCAACCCCCCAGTGCTAGGATTAAAGGCATGCACCACCACGCCTGGCATCCCGACCAGCTTTTGACCCAACCAGCTTTTAACCAAAGTAATGACATAATAAGCTGAAGTTTCATAGGAAGATTTTTCTAAACATAACCTTTAGAGCGGGAACTTCTGCGCTCAGTGCCAGCCTGCTCTCCAGAGAGACCTTGTCTCAAAAATAAAAATCCGCTGACTTTGCTGCAGATGACGGAAGTAGTGATCAGCGGTCATTCCTCTCTTGATGACTTCCTTGTATTAGAGCACAGGTGTCCTTGAGTTTGTCCTTTTACTATTTTACTAGGTGTTGGCCAAGTTTCACGTTCATCAAGTCAGTGAGCCTCCAGTGTGCAGGATTCTGCTGTACATGCTGGGCACTGACAGTTAAAACTAGACAGCTGGTGGTCCCCAATATTCCAGAAGTTTCCCTGTCTGGGTGGCATGAGTGAATTAACTGAGTCACAGGCCGACTTCAGATAGCCGTGTTGTGATCGTAGAAGTAAGAGTGTTGTGATGGCATAGTTAGCAGATGAAAGCCTAGGCTGGATCTCAGGCGTCAACAGCCTCCCTGAGGAGGAACTATTTGAACTGAGAGTGGAGGTATGAGTAACCAATGCATTAGCCTCAAGTACATGTATCAGGTTGAGCTTTTGCTGTTGACAGCTTTGCCATGACCCCACTGGCCTTTAGCCAGAGCCCTTAAGATGTCCACATACACAGAGGTTACGGCATTGCAGTGTGCTGTAATACCACTTTTGTTGTACCTTCCTCTTCAGTTTCTGGATCATTATTTCCTGACCTCAGCCACACTGGTCCCTTTTGTTCCTTGAACCTGACTGAAACACCTGGTCTTCAAGGCTTTTGTGTCTCCTCTTCCCACTCGCTACCTAGAACACGGTTACTCCAGATGTCCATACAACTCTGCTTCACTCCGTCAAACCATAGCCTGTATCCCCTTCTCAGTGAGCCTGCAATCCCAGCCTGCCCCCAAGGTTTGTCCTGCAGCCCTGGCTGGCCTTCAACTCAGAAATCTGCCTGCCTCTGCCTCCCAAGTGCTGGGATAAAGGCATGTGCCACCACCACTACCACCACCCAGCCTGCTCTGCGTTTTAACCCCCAGTTTCCCTCATTTTGCTCTTATGGCTACAGTGGAAGCACTGAAGTGCCAGTGGCTTTTTGTTTTCCTTGATGTATTCACAGTTCCCAGAACAGTCCCTGGTATAGGACAGGTCACCAATGGATAGTTGGTCAAATGAACATTTTTGAAAAATCTTTAGCAGTTATGTAGCTGGTGAGCCTAGATACAAGCAAAGTAGTTAGGATGCCATCGAGCCAGCTTAGATATGCTAACAAGTGGTAGCTATTTACTAGGTACACCTGGTGGTAGCAACAGGAAATAACTTGTCACAAGTGCCTCTCCTTAGGAACAATATGATTCTTCCTAACAGTGGGCATGGAACCCAGGGCTTCACATTGTGGGCATGTGTTCTGTGGCTGCATTTGTTGCTTAAAATCTATCACGGACTGGGGTGGAGCATCACAGCACAGTGTTTGCTGACATTGGACAAGGCCCTGCGCCCCATCCCTACCCCATGAAGTACAAAGAAGCAGTAGAAACCCTGTGTGTCTTGTAGGCAGTCATTCCATCCTGAATTCCCTAGCTGATTAGACTTCTGTCCTGTCCTGATACAGATCTCTTTTATCTTGGAAAAAGAGAACAACCCTCCACTCAAGGTGCCCACTAAGGAGGACCTCTTCAAGACGTGTAGCGTCCCTGGCACTCCCTCCAGCACCCCCGTGCTGTGCGCTCAGAATGTTAAGTCTAACTCTAGAGAAGTGGAGCCGGACACCAGAGATTTGGAAATGTCTCAGAAAGTCAGGCGGTCCTACAGTCGGCTACAGAGCCTCCATTGTGCCTCAACCTCCACCCCCGGCCGCCGATCCTTCTTTGGCTTTGAGAGACCTGAAGACTTGCCTGGAGTCTCACCTGTCATTCGTTCAAAGTTAATGGAGACCCCAAAGGTGCCTGTGAAACACTTGGTTCCAGATAGAACGCTCCCTGGAATCTCTCCCCCAATTGTGAAAGAGAAACGAAAGAAGAAGGTTCCTGAGATCACGGTGAGTGAGCAAGCAAGGTGTGCAGGGCCAGGCAGCTCTGCCTCTTAAGGGAAGGCAGTGCCTGAAGGTGTGGGTGGCGTGCTCTGGCCAACATGGCTGCTCTTCCCACTCATGTGCCCTCATTTCTTCCCACCAGAAGTCAGAGCTGGATAAGTGGGCTGTGGCCATGAATGCTGAATTTGAAGCTGCTGAGCAGTTTGAGCTTCTGATTGAATGAGATGACTGGGATGCCAATCATGACTGGGCTGAACTGGCTGACTTCCCTCTTCCTGTACATACTGCGCCCTTTGAGTAGAGCAGGATATATGGATTCCTCTTCACTAGCCTTGTTATTCAGAATGGTGTTGCTGGCCCCTTATCTTGTGTCTAGTTACCCTGGACTTTCTACCTCTACAGTGTTGGGAGTGAGAAGCCATTTCTGCTTTAGCCAGAACTACTGTCAGGAACAGGTTTAGCTGTGGCCGTCCCTGCTGCTGTGTCAAGCCACCAACCAGTAAAGAGGTTCTGTGTTCTGCTTTGTTTCTGTAGAGAGAACTCAAAAGACTGGGGAGACAGTTAAATGCTCGAGGGAGGATCTGGACATTGAGTCTGTGGAGTCCAGGATATGAAAGGAGAAGGGGGGCATAGTTGGTTTTTTAACACAGTGACTGTCGTGTAGGAACCGGTCTGTGTCTGCTCTCTGCTGTTGACATTGGCGAAGGGTGTGCTGCTGCTTACAGCTGAGAGAGTGCACTTGACAGTGTGGGCCTCAGTGCACCAACGTCAGGTTTATAGTCTCTACTTTGACCTCTTTCCTCACCCACATGTTAAATACAAGCTGCGTGGTCTCAGCTCTGATATGATGTCACGTCACCTCTCACATGCTAGACAGCTGGAGCACTGATGGCAGATTTTGCTGTGAGCTTAACTATTGTCATGTAAGACCATTTCTGGGGTCTGGGAACACAAGTGGATGTATCATGGTTTCTGCGGCTCCTGCCTGCCTGTCACCTCCTCTCAATTATGGTAAAAGCTATGGTTTAAAGGCCATTGGACTTCCAACATTTACAAGTTCATTAGAATAGAAGCTGCCGGAATGAGAACTCACGTAAGTACCTGTTATACCAGGATGCTTTCAGTGGAAAGCTCCTGCAGGGTTTGTTCTCACCTGTTCCTGTGGACCCCAAGCTGGATCATGCTGAATTGTTACCATCACTGCAGACCTGTCTGCCTTTGAGGAACTACCGTGCAGCCTAAGGGAAGGGTGGCTTGATTTCAAATAAACTTTTTAGAATTTTGTACCTGTTTGTAGACTGCTTTTTATTTGATTGAAGACAGCCACTGCAGTGAAGCCTTCCATGCCATGTATTTGGGCTGCCTCACCTGTACAAGCTGCCAGCCTGGCCTCCATCCAATGACCCCCAGTTCCCAGTTTCTTCCTCCAAGCTAAGGCTTCCTGGAATGAAGGCCCAAGCTCTCCTACCAGGAAGGAAGAACTTGGATCTGAGGAAGGCTGCTAAGCACTCTTTCCCAGAGGAGGTATATATGGCATCGACTACAGCTAGCCTTGTTTCCCTTCTCCTCAGGCTCTATCCAATGGAGGACCTGTGGCCCAGGTATAAAGCTCCTCTTGGACATTACCCAGCATCCAGGCTGGAGCACCCCTGAGAGGCTGACCTGAGACAGTGTAATTCCTAGGTCTGTCGTGTAGGTCTGTCTAGCTCATCCTCTGGTGAAACCTAGGCCATTATGTTTTCCCCAGAGCTCTTGCTAAGCCTAGAGTACTGTCTCAGCTAGACCGGCTGGCTAACAAGACCTCAGATCTTGTCTGTCTTACCCCTTCCCACCTCTGGGGTTAAGATACATTCTACCACATCTGGCTTCTGTGTTGGAGGGGTATTTGAACTCAAGTCCTCATGCTTGCATAGTAAGCCCTTCATTCACTGAGTCATCTCTCCTTTGCTGTACCATCATGTTGCATGCTTAGAGGGCATCTGCATTATCATAAATTGAAATGATACTGGCCAGATGTGGTAGCACTCACCCATACTGTGATCCCAGCACTAGGGAAGCAGAGGCAAGTGGATCTCTGGGTCCCAGGATAGCCTAGTCTTCATAGTTCTAGGTCAGGCCGAGCTATGTAGGGAAACTCTTATAAAACAAACGCCCAAGTTGTGGTAGCACATGCCTTTAATCCCAGCACTTGAGAGGTAGAAGCAGGCCAATTTCTGAGTTCAAGGCTATACAGAAATTCTGTCTTGGGAAAAAAAAACAGCTGGACACTAGAGCTTGGCCCTGTAAGGACCTGGTGTTGGCCCCTCTTCAGTGTTGATGCTCTTGAGAGATCAGCCAGCCCATTCACAGGTACCATTATGGCAGTACTGAAGGAAGGGAGAACAGGGGTAGCAGGTAGCTTCAAACTTGTAACGGGAGATGCTTTATTTCCATCCCAATAGATGGGACCTATGCTACACTGAGTAGGGAACACCCTCAAAGCAAGCCCACCAACGACAGACAGGATCTTTTTTTTTTTTTTTTTTTTGGCTCTTTTTTTCGGAGCTGGGGACCGAACCCAGGGCCTTGCGCTTCCTAGGTAAGCGCTCTACCACTGAGCTAAATCCCCAGCCCCGACAGACAGGATCTTAAGGAAGGGACGTTTACTCAGCAGGGAACATTTGTCTCTGTGTAAGCACAGCACTGGGGACAAGTTTGCAATTATACTAAAAAGAACCCCTATTCTGAGTGAAGAAATGATGTGGGGTTGAATCTGTCAGCCAGCTGTGGTGGTGCCTATCTGCCATCCCTGCTCTTGTGGGGTGGAAGGGGCAGGAGCTCTAACCCACTGTGATGAGTTTGAGACCAGCCTTTCTCAAACAAGAACAAGACAAACCTTTGGTGTAAGTGCGCACCCTGCAGTGCTGTACATTTGGGGTGTGTTTATGTGCTAGAAAATCCTTCAGGGGCTGGAGCTCAGAGGTTATCTGAGTGCTTGCCTAACACACATGGGCCTTTGGGCTTTGTCTCCAGTACCACTTACATGAAACGATTGAATATCTGTAATTGAATTGTCTTGTGTGTCTGCCTGCCTTCCTCTGTTTTTCGAGACAAGGTTTGTGTGTACCCCTGGCTGTCCTTTAACTCAGAGACCAGGCTGGCCTTGAACTCAGAGATTTGCCTGTCTGCCTCTTGAATGTTGGAATTAAAGGCATGCACAGCCACCACCTTGCAAATGTCCTGTATTTTTTTTTAATTATTTATTTTATGTATGTGAATACACTTGCTGTCTTCAGACACACCAGAAGAAGGCATCAGATCCCATTACAGATGGGTTGTGAGCCACCATGTGGTTGCTGGGAATTGAACTCAGGACCTCTGGAAGAGCAGTCAGTGCTCTTAACCTCTGTGCCATCTCTCCAGGCCCTCCTATATTTCATATGGTGATTTTTACCAAAGCAGAATTGAGCAGAATTTTGTCACATACCTCCCTTCAAAAAAGCAAAACCAAAAACCCAACCAACCAAAAAACCCCATAAGGGCTGGGGGAGAGGAGGAGGAGGTGATAATATTTAAAGGAGCCCCCTACTCTTGTATGAGTGGGGAATCACCTCAGCTTGCAGCATCAGGTGGGTGTAGCAGTAGAATAAAAACAGGCACAACCGGTTCCCACATGTCACCATTCCATGCTCGGCCCCTGGTACTCTCCCACATAGGTGGTTATTCCCTGGCATTAGTTCTAGTCCCATAGCTCCATATGGAACTAACCTTAATTTATCTCAGCGGTGACTGGCTTCAGTGAGGCACCATGCCACGTTAGCCTAGCTATCTTCTGGCCCCAGCGGGTAGTCACCCTGGCCAGAGGGAAACTCTAGTCCCAAATACCCGTTAATATCAAGACTCAACAAGGGGTTGGGGGTTAGCTCACTGATAGAGCACTTACCTAACAAGCACAAGGTCCTGGGTTGGGTTCTCAGCTCTGGGGGGGCGGGGGGACCTCAACAAACTGTAACCCAGCAACCAGATTTATATGTTAAATACTCTTATATGTTAAATACTCAACGTGTAACATCCACACAATAAACTTACAACCAGTTGATATGGACATAAACCACCCACCTAGATAAGATAAAGTTTGCTCATCTAGATATACAAAATCCTATACAGGCCCATGCCTTAGGAATAGTCATAACAACCTGTAAATGTGCAGAGAGAAATCTTAACACCCGCCCACCGCCATGTTCTCTCCTTGGCTCCCTCTCCTCCCTCAGGTCTCCTCTGCCTCTCTAAAACTTTTCTCCCACCCATGCTTCCTTCTTGTCCAATGACAGGCCTCGTTCTATCTTGTACCTGCCTTCACCTGCATAATGACATCAACCTACAGGTGGGTACCGAGAAGCCGGGCAAAGAGCCCCGAGGCTCCCTCGAGCCCTCCTCCTGTTACTGCGCTTCACATTCTGTGTTTTGTCTGTTTCTCCAGAAAGGGTTTCATGTAATCTAGCCTGGCCTTTACACTGTTATTTACCTGAAAGGTGGCTTTAAATTCTTTAAATTCTTTATGCTCCTGTCTCCACTTCTAAGTACTAAGACTACAGCTATGCCTAAAATATTCACTTTTGGGATGTAATTGAATTTATACCCTGGAGATGGCTGTGGTCTCTGGAGGTGACTCAAGGTGTAAAGACCAACAACACAAGCCTAACACCCCAAGTTTGTTCCTTGTCAATAGTGGAAGAAAAGAACCAATTCCTGAAAATCATCTTCTGATGGGCCATACACACACACACACACACACACACACACACACACACACACACCTGTACTCGCTCACAGTGGTAATAAAGTTTTTTTAAACACTGTCAACTGAGTGTATTGATTCTTTTTTTTTCCTTACGACAAAACAGCTCAGTAAGGTAGGATTTGCCTTGGCTCACAGTCTGAGGGTATAGTCCACCACGCAGGGAGCAATGGCAGCAGGCGTTGAGGAATCTGGTCCTGTAGCATTTGAGATGCAGGGAGAGATGAGTACCGTGCTCAGATCTCTTTCTGCTTTTCCTTCTCTCTTGGACCCCAGCCCGTGCAGCAGTGTATTCTCCAAGAGTGGGTCTTCCTCTTCAGTTTACCCACTCTAGGAACTTCTTCACAGGCATGCCAGGAAATTTGTCTCCTAGGTGATTGTAGATTGTCAAGGTGACAATATTGACCATTAACACTGGGTATCCCGTATTGTACTTGCTGAGGGCTTTACCATCTGGGCTGGGCTTTGGTCGGGCAACACCAGTTCTGAGGACTCTGGCTTGCTGAATAGTGCTGGTAATAGGCGCTAGACCATTATTACTGAGGCCAGTTACTATCCGAAGAAAGCCATTGGTTAGAAAAGGCAAGCAAGCAAATGGATGGGGGAGGTGGGTCACTGACCAGGTCTGTGTCTCCTCAGTCTTCCACAGCCAAGAAGATCGCCCTCTACAAGCAGATTTTGAAAACAGCCATGCAGCCTACTGAGCCACAACTAGAAGAACCTAAGGACTCCGACGTGGAGGTGACAGCAAAGCTCTAGTGGCTCCCCATCTACTGTTGACCCTAAGACAGAAGGCAAGAAAGATAGGCAGGGGACTGGGGATTTAGCTCAGTGGTAGAGCGCTTACCTAGGAAGCGCAAGGCCCTGGGTTCGGTCCCCAGCTCCAAAAAAAAAAAAAAAGAAAGATAGGCAGGCTGCAGAAATTCTTCCTTGGCCTGGGCCAAGACTTGTATTTCTGATCCTCAGACTCCCACTGTGGAGCATCTCAGGTCCTTCAGCAGCCAGAGGGCCTCCTCTGGGAATAGATCTCATTTGCTCTGGCCTTTCCACTGCTTCTTCCCCAGAAGCTGAGGGTTACAGAGATCAATTCCCTGTAGAGAAGAGAGGTGGACAGAGCCAGAAGGGGAAGGAGGGCTGGGCTCTTGGGTTGGAAGCCTTATACCATTTCAGTCACCAAAGCACCTTCTCTGCAAAGCCATCTTCAGAGCAAATGTTGAACGAGCAGCCGGAACCCACTGTCACATTCCTGTTCACACTCCTGAACACTCCTGAGCCCAGAGATGAAGAAACGTAAGGCTCCCTGAATGGGGTGCGTCTGTGAGTTACTTGAGGGACTTGGGAGGCAACTCCCACTCAAGACCATCTGAACCTGCTAGGATTAAACTTTGGGCTGGACAGCAGGGAAGTCCACATGTGACTGATGGGGCTGGGTCTCAGGCTGGGAGACCCTGAGGTCCAACTCTTACCTCCACAGGGACACAGAGATATTGGAGAATCAGTTCGTGGATCAGGATGACTGGGGCCCTAGGCGGACCTCAGAAGAAATACAGCTTTTGCAGATGGACTGCAATAGGTGAGTTTCAGGGACAGACCAATGGGTCAAAGTTTGCAGGACAGGTTGGTGAAGCCAGATCTAGTTCTTAGCTGAGGGCTTGGGCTGCTGTTGTGGCTTTGGGTCTCCACTTGCTCTGAATTCTCTGCCTGTGTTTTTGTTGTCTTTATTCTGTCAGGGCCCTCGACTCTCAGACAGACGTATCCTACAGGATCAGAATCTGTCCCATCGTTAGTGACCATAGCCATGGCCGAGTGGCAGGAGTCTAGTGTATTGCGGATTCTTACATTTAACTGTCAAAAGAACTGGAGAGGTAGCTGGTTGTGGAGGGGTTCTGTTCTGTGATGTCAGTCAATGGAGTTGGGGTCTACTCCATTCCTCCTGGCAACAGAGGTCCAGGGATGGAAGTGATGCCTCTCCTTTAGCGCTCCATGCCTTTGACCTTGGATCTGAGCAATGCACTTTTCCACTCACACTCCGCTGGCACTGAGCTCTCAGGCAGGGCTGATTCATACTAGAAACCTTCAGTCTTGAACCAGACCTTACAGAGCTCAAAGAGATAGCCAGCCTTCTGCCCTGCTCCTTGGAGACTGCAGCCTACCTGATAAGCAATTGGCTTAAGAAGAGCTGGGTGTGGTGAGGGGCTGCAATCCCAGCGTTTTGAGACGGAAGCAGCAAGATCAGGGGTTTAACATCATCCTCTCTCAGAATTCTAGGCCAGCCTGGGCTACTTGAGATCTTGTTATGAATAAGTGAATAAAGGTCGAGCACGTAGCTCATTTGGTTCAGCGTTCACCTTTCAGGAAGCTATGGTTTGAATCCCAGTACTGTATAAACTATGTGACAGTATGTGTCAAAGTCAGCAGTGGGAGGCGGAAGTAAAATAATCAAGAGTTCAATGTTGGGGGCTGGAGAGATGGCTCAGGGGTTAAGAGCACTGGCTGCTCTTCCAGAGGCCCTGAGTTCAATTCCCAGCAACCATATAGTGGCTCACAACCATCTCTGATTAGGAATCCAACTACCTCTTCTGGCTTCTGAGGGCATCAGTCACTGGAACACTCATAAACTAAATCTTTTTTTGTTTGCTTTTCTTTTCTTTTTTAAGATTTATTTTATGTATATGAGTATACTGTCTTCAGACACACCAGAAGAGAGCATCAGACCCCATTACAGATGGTTGTGAGTCACCGTGTAGTTGCTGGGAATTGAACTCAGTCCCTCCTCTGGAGGAACAGTCAGTGTTCTTATCCACTGAGCCATCTCTCTAGACTGTTTGCTTTTCAAGACAGGGTTTCTCTGTGTACCCCTGGCTGTCCTGGAACTCATTATGTAGACCAGGCTAGCCTGGAATTTACAGATGTCCACCTGCTGGGATTAAAGGTGTGCGCCACTACTGGTCAGCTGAAATAAGTCAATCTTAAAGAAAATGCTGGCCATAGTAGCCCACTCTTTAAATCCCAGCACCAGGAGGCCGAGGCAGGCAGTTCTCTGTGTGTTTGAAGCCAGTCTTGTCTGTATAGTGAGTTCAATGCCAGCCAGGGCTACACGATGAGACATCTTCTCAGAAACAACAAAAGAGAAAAAGAGAAAGAGCAGGATTGGTTTGTCCAGACTGTTAATGCAGGTTATATGGGAGCAGCTGTTTCCTCTGCAGTGCTGATGTGGGGGATGGAGGCACCAGTCACAGAGCTAGTGCTGGAGGTGTGTGTATTATAGGGGCAACTGGGAAAAGAGCCTGGGGGTAAGGGAGCTCCTCTCTTGCCCTAGGCTTCAGGAAGCTCTGTACGCTAACCAGAGGGAAAACCTGATCCTTGAAGAGAAGCTAGAAAACCTGGTGAGTCCCTCGCCCCAGAGCCAAGCTTCGCCTGGCTCCTCCCTGCTCCCAGCCTTGACCCTTTGTTCCTGAGACTGAACTTAGCCCTGCTGGTAGAGCCATCCACCTCAGGTCCTGTAACCCTCTTTCCTAGCCTACCTTGTTGTACGGGGACCTGGAGAACATTTTGATCAGTCCAGAGGAATCTAGGGTCACCCAGGACACAGATAAAAACACCCAAGGCCAAGCAGAGGACATCTATGAGGAAGCAGAGGACATCCATGAGGAAGCAGAGGACATCCAGGAGGAAGCAGGGGTTACCCAGGAGGAAGTCCAACCTCTTGCACAACCAAAGAGTGTTTCTGGCCCGCGCTACTCCTTTGATGTTTCCATACCTTTGCCAGCATCCAGCGTATTCCCAGAAGATTCATACAGGAATGCCCCACCAGTCAGCCCCTCTTTAAGCCCCAGCAATAAAGATCCCCACTGATTGCAGAACCAAGCATCCATGGGTCTCAGGTGAGGTAGACATCCAGCCAATCCAAGGAGAGCTAGGTCTCTGGACTTTCCTAATCCCATAGTGCTGCCCTCAGACTCACTCAAGGATCTATGATAGATAAGTTCTGGGGTAGGACAGGGAGGGGCTGTACTTATCCTTGAGGACGGAGGCTGGAATTTCAGAGGACAGACTAAGAAGGTCGGGAAGAACCTTATGTAGGTCATGGGGTGGGGAGCAGGAAGAGGGTGGGAATTCCTAAGGACTTAGAGATGCATTTAGATGGGGAGTGGGGGGCGTGACTGCTTGAGGGCTTTGCCTGTCAGTGTGTGCCCAGCCTGGGCGTCCTCACTAGGTTCCCACAATTCCTGAGAGACATAAACCATGTGTGTGAAGGGAAGTCCTACTTTCTAAAGCCTAGGGAGGCGTCACTCAAGCTGAAGTACCTGGGTTGGGATCTCCCAAATCCACATAACAGTGGGATGCATAACACAAGTGGCCATTCCAGCACTTCCAAGGAGTGATGGGAAGCAGAGACAGAAGAGCCCCGGAAGCTCTCAGGCTAGCTAACCTGCCTGGCCTGTGCAGTGAGAAAACCGCAGAGATACCTGTGGTGAGAAGTTTTGGATTTGGATTATTTTTTTAAAAAACATAGAAATATAAGAATATGTTTGCATTTTAACCCAAGGTATGGGATATGGGGCTGCTTCAGACTGTCCATAGCAGCTATGATTTGTCTCGTGCTCTAACAGGGGCGTGATTTTGCCAGCTACAGATAATTTCTGCAATTGTGTGACGGCATTTGGAATCTTGGGGACTTTTCTAAGGGTATATAAATACTAGTGCCCCTGAGAGGTAGTATGGGTTCATTGGTTGGTTGGTTGGTATTGGTTGCAATTTGTTAAGTAATCATGGGCATAGAAGAACCAAGGAGGGGCTGGGGATTTAGCTCAGTGGTAGAGCGCTTACCTAGGAAGCGCAAGGCCCTGGGTTCGGTCCCCAGCTCCGAAAAAAAGAACCCCCCAAAAAAAAAAGAACCAAGGAAATTTAGATGTCCAGACAGTGAATATCATACTTGCCCCAGGGACCTTGACTCCCCTAATCAGCAGGAAGTGGCCTAACCCCTGACTCTATTCATGGATGTCTCTCTTCCCCTCTATCCTTTTCTCTCCTCTCTAGTGTTAGGGGACTGAAAAGCTATAAGAAAAGGGTGAAGAAAGAAGAACCCGCATAGTAGTCAAGACAGCTATAGATACTGTCTAAACTGACAGCATGACCTCAATGGTATGGATAAGGGGAAGCTTTTATTGTAGAGATGAGAGAGAAGAGCTAGGGGCATTTGAAAGGTCCAGAGCAGAGAGAGAAAGAAGTAAGCTGGGCATGGCCAGGACTATTGGTGAGAGAGAGAAACTAGCAGGGGATGGAGAAGAGAGGAATCATAGTGAAAGGAGAGAGAGAGAGAGAGAGAGAGAGAGAGAGAGAGAGAGAGAACAAGCATATCAAGAATAGAAGGGTTAATAGGACAGTGAGAAGCTGGGGAAGAGAAGGGAAGCCTGTGGTAAAAGTCAGTTACATCCTAATCCATTTTAGGGGAAAATCTCTTAATTTTATGGAGCCTGAGCTCGAATTCCTCTCCAATCCTCCAAGAAGGCTTACTGAGGACAGGAAACCCTAGAAAGGATGAGGCTGGGAGTCAGGCCACGTCTGTGCCTGTTCTTGGACTCGCACACACCATCGGGAAGGAGATCCCTGCTTGTGGCTCCGCCTCCAATCAGGCTTGACCCTCCAACCATCCACAGTGTTGTGGCTCAAACCCAAGGCCCCACTGGGCTAGGCACTAAAATACAGCCCCAGCCCCTCTTGCCTCTGTTTAACTTTGAAGAACCCTGGGGGCTGTTCCTAGCACAGTAGCTGAGGGAACACTTGACAGGGCACATTTGACCCTCTTTTAGCTTAGGCTGAGCAGAACTCACACCTTTAATTCAACAGTACACCTCTTCAGAGAGAGATCCCATCTTCATCTGCCGGTTGGAGGCGAGTTCCAGGCATCCTGTGACCCATTTCCTGCCAGCCCTGGACCAGCAGCCCAGCGGCCCAGTGGAACAGTGAACAGTCTTATCGTTTTCCCTAAGGGAATTAATTATGCAGTAACGAAGTTGACCAGGGATGTTTTGGCCAACAGTTAATGATGAACCCATTTATCAGACTAAGGACCTCCTCCCGCATTTATTAAAAGACTATCATTTATTGTGTATATTTCCCAATATACACAAATTTTCCCCAGTTATGGTATTAAACCTATTCCCACTTCGTGTTCCCATTATATTGAATTTAGATCAGCTCAATCTTGAAGTATAATCCAGTAGGACTGGAGACTAAATGCCTAAGGTTCTGGGCAAATAATAAAGTGCTCATAAGCCTTTTGGCTCCTTAGATAGTTGATATTAATAAGGAAGAAACTTTCCAGAAGTCCTGGGTTTAATTCCCAGCAACTACATGGTGGCTCACAGCCATTTATAATGGGATATGACGTCCTCTTCTGGTGTATCTGAAGGCAGCTACAGTGTAATAAAGTATATAAAATAAATAGATAATTCTTTAAAAAAATAAGGAAAAGATTATTTTTTTTTTTTTTCGGAGCTGGGGACCGAACCCAGGGCCTTGCGCTTCCTAGGCAAGCGCTCTACCACTGAGCTAAATCCCCAGCCCCCTGGAAAAGATTTTTTAAATTAAGGGGGAGGCATATATGCCACAATGCTCGTGGAGGTCAGAGGACAGCTCTGTGGAGAGTTCTCTCTGTTCACCTTTACATGGGCTCCAGGAATCAAATTTAGGTGCCAAGGCTTGTGGCAAGCTGAACCATCTCTCCGGTCTGCAACCAATTTTTGACGTAAAAGAAATACGTTTGTCTCCAATGGTAATTTCAAGCTCTTGTCAGCTTAATCAGAGGGAGTCCATAACACATCCTCTTCTTAGGACTTCACAGTCAGCATCTACTGATTGCTCCACCCCACTTTTATGTAAACAAGCCTCTTTTTCTGACCGTGACATCATTTTTTATAACTGTTGTTATTCAAATATCTAACTCAGTTTCCCTTTGGGTGGGAATTCAGACTCCAGAAACTCACAATCAAACTGCCTTGTTATGCAAATAAAATTTACTTTCCTTGCCTAGTAAGAGACAAGATAGAACTTAGGTACAGACGAGACTGACGTGGTCTGTACTGGCTTTGTCTCTTTCAAAGCAGAGTGAATATAAACTAAGGGAAATTCTGGAAAGGTCGAGGGGTTCCAGGGAAAGAACACTCACCTTAAGGACTTCCCTCAAGAGCAGACATCGGTGTAACCTGACTGCCCTGTTCTCTCTGAAAGGTCTCAGGCCTGGGAACCCAGTAATGTGGAATCTTAGGCACTACCAAGGCTGCTGGGCTGCAAGGAATCAAGTGAATTAGCCCTCAGCTAGCATTCAGGCACAGGAGTTTAGGTGTCCCCAATCCACCTGGCCCTGCAGTTCCCAGCTTCAGTGTGTGCTGTTCTAAACTTGGTCCCTATGGCCACTCCTGTTGACACTGCCTGGCCGTACCAGCCTAAAAGTCTCATTCAAACCCAAGTCTCATGGGGAAGCTGTGATGGTTTTACAAGGCCTCTCAGTTCACACACGGCTGCCCCAGATTTGGTAGTCAAAAGAAGGTTTTGTGTGTGCTGTACTGTCCTCCAGACCCCTCTGTCCTCAAGACACTGGGCTAAGTGACAAACCTTCCTGTGTCCCGTCTGGTGCCATCTTCTGGGAAGTGCTGAGGCAGGAGATGCTTTCCTGCAGCTGGATGGTGCCGAGTGCGCACAGAGCTATAGCCTCACCACAGCTCTGTCGTAACCATAGCTGAGGCCTCTGCAGTTACGGGACCATGACTGGACAGACTGTGTGTAGCACAGTTGGTGACAGCTCAGAGGCTCCTCGGCATCAAAGGCTTCAGTGTGATGTATCCTAGTGAGTTAATGGTTATTTGCCCTCTGCCTGGCTTGAAAGGCCCAGGAGAAACACATTTTTTGTTTGTTTGTTTTGTTTGGGGGGGCGGGGTTGTTGTTGTTGGTTGTGTGTATGTGTTTGCATATCATGTGCACATGTGTCACACATATATGTGTGGGTGCTTGTGCACAAGAGTCGGAGGGAATAGGACTGAGTCACACCCTTGAGTTATTAGGGCTCCCAGGGTGGAGGCTGACCTCAGATGGGGACAAGGACTGCTTGCTCTGCAATGATACCAAGAGGGCAGGACAAGGGAAAGGGCCAGGGCTAGAAGACTGAGCATCAGAGCAGTGACCTGAGAAGCAGTGGTCAGCTGAGGGCTGGGCCGGGACAAGACTGTGGGCTTAAGAGAGGAGAGGCAACAGAGCTCAGTGAGTGACGGAATTTCTACCAAGCCTGATGCCCTGTGTTTGATTTCCAAAGGAAAGGAATAAACCGACAACCAAAGGTTGTCTCCTGACTTCCATATGTTTGCTGTCATATGAACACATACATCTAAATAAGTGGGCTTTGGGGGGGGGTGTTTTTTGGTTTGGTTTTGATTGTTTTTTGGGTTTTTTTAGATCTATTTTATTATATATGAGTATGATCAAGCCAGCTCAGTCAGTCAACAGGTTCTCCAGAGCAGGATCGAGGATTAAAAAGAAAAACTAGACAATTAGACAGCACTGTAACACGACCCCAGCCAGTTCTGAGGCTGAAGCGGATTGTTTTTTTCCAGTTTGCTTTTATACCACTTTAGGTACACGCAAAATGATAAGATCATTTTGGGTCAAGGAACAAGCAAGGCAATAAACAAAGTCCTTCAAACACCTTTCTGGGGGCTCATCAGAATGACCAAGGCGAAAGGACTGCCACACTGCCTCAGCTGAGCCCGCTCTGAGCTTTGCATTAACTCAAATGTAAATGTTCTTAATCTGATCCTATTTCCTGAGTCTGAAGTCCAAGTCAGATTCCTGCCTTTGAGTTTACTTCTTCTTTTTATTTTTTTTTACAGATTTATTTATTTATTTATTTAGTGTATGTGGGTACATTGTCACTGTCTTCAGACACACTAGAAGAGAGCATCGGGTCCCATGACAGACGGTTGTGAGTCACCATGTGGTTGCTGGGAATTGAACTCAGGACCTCTGGAATAGCACTCAGTGCTCTTAACTGCTGAGCTGAGCCATCTCTCCAGCCTGATTGGTTGATTTTTGAGACCAGGATTTCTGTGTGGCTCAGGCTTTTCTGGAACCGAATCTGTGGCTGGCCTCCAACTCAGAAATTCACCTCTCTCTGCCTCCTGAGTACTGAGATCAAAGGTGTGCACCACCACTGCCTAACCCAAATGACTAGTATTTTATTTATTTTTTCTTTTCTTTTTTTCAGAGTTGGGGACCGAACCCAGGGCCTTGCGCTTGCTAGGCAAGCGCCCTACCACTGAGCTAAATCCCCAACCCCATGACTAGTATTTTAAAAGCAGAGAGAACAGGGTATAAAACTGTTATCTGGGCCCAGCTAGGATGTGTGGTGGGAGGACCTGTTTTAGGACCTGACAACGCTAAAGATGGTTTTCTAGTTGTGCTCAGAGAAATAGTTGGGAGTGAAAGCTAGATGCAGCTGCTTGCTGAGGCCTAAGCAGACACTCCCAAACGTGAGGCCTGTTCCATATGTTCTGTGCCTGACGCCCCCAGGGTCATGTGATTCTACCGCACAGGCGCTGACTATAACCAGCGCGTGTTTTTTCCCCACTGTTGGTGCCTGTAGCAAAGAAGATGAAGGGTCACTGACTGGGCCAGAAAACAGAGAAGGAAGAGATGTTTAGTGGCTCTCCTACCACAGGGAGGGAGGGGAGGGAGGGAGCTCACATGTTTTAGCTCCCTGCAGAGACTTCTACCAATGCTCAAAGTCTAGAATGTTCAGTGCCCGTCCAGCTGAGGTAGCCCAGTGTCTATGAAAGTGTGAACACCAAGTGATTCCAGCAGCTAGAGCTCATTCCCTTCTTATTTATAGAGTGTTGTGTATGCATCGGTGTTTGTATGTGTGTGTACAAGTGTGCATGTGTCTGGAGATCAGAGGTCAGCATCTTCCTTCATCCTCTGCCTTTAAGATTTATTTATGTGTATGGGTGTTTTGTGTGCATGTGTGTCTGTGTGCTGTGTGCATTTGTGTCTGTGTGCTGTGTGCATGTGTGTGTGTGTGTGAGTGCGTGTCTCTGGGTTGTATGCATGCTGGTGCCTGCAGAGGTCAGAAGAGAGAATCAGGTCCTCTGGAACTGAACTTAGGTGTGACTGGCTTAAGAGCCACCATTTTGGTTCTGAACCTGGGTCGTCTGCAAGCTGAGTCATCCCTTCGGTCCCTTCATCTTATTTTTTGAGATAGAGTCTTTCATTGAACCCAGAGCTCCCTGATTTAGTAATATTGGCTGGCCAGCAGATCACTTTCCTAACCCTGGGGTTGGGATTCTAGACAGAAGTTACCATGCCCAGGCCTTGTACAGAGGCGCTGGGGGTGGCACTCAGGTCCTCACCCTGGGGACTCAGGTCCTTATGCTTGTACAGAAGCACTTCACTGACTGAGCCTTCTTCCCAACCCTTCTTATTTTAGGCTGGGTCTCATGGGGCTGACGTCAAACTCACTGTTTCCTAGGCTGGTCTTGAACTTCCAATCCTCCTGCTTCTACCTCTAGGGGCCTGGCTTGAGTTGATTTTTCCAATGTTACACAGACAGATGTGGTTCACCACGCTCTGAGGCACAACCCAGACTCAAGCAAAACTATGCACGCACTCTTGCCTCTGTGCCCACCTGTGGCTTCAAATGTTCAAAGAACTAAATCTTTCCAGGATAGGGTGTGGCTATGCCCTGGGTGTCATCAGAACCTCTGCTCAGCTTATCAGCTAACCTTAGCAACTGTCCCCTAGTTCCTCTTTAAGGAAGGTATGTGCTCTCTAAATTGGCAATCTTCTGATAAGGCCCAAGGCCATCACCTGGGCCCTGATAATCAGCCTTTATATCTCTCCTGCTGGACTTTGCTTCCCCAGGGCCTGCCATGGAGCTGGCCCAGAGCTGAGTAAGTGAGGGTTAGAGCAAAGGAGGGAGTGTAAGTGGATGGATGGAGGGGTTGGTGGGATTAAAGCGATAAGTGGAAGAGCAGAAGGGGAAAGTGACTGATGAGAGGAAGATGCATAAGCAGTGGGATCGTGGAGGAGGAAGGGGAGGATGGTGGAATGGGAAGAGGAGGAGGAGGAAGATGGTGGAAGGGGAGGAGGAGGAGGATGGTGGAGGGGAGGAGGAGGATGGTGGAGGGGAGGAGGAGGATGGTGGAGGGGAGGAGGAGGAGGATGGTGGAGGGGAGGAGGAGGAGGATGGTGGAAGGGAGGAGGAGGATGGTGGAAGGGAGGAGGAGGAGGATGGTGGAAGGGGAGGAGGAGGAGGATGGTGGAGGGGAGGAGGAGGATGGTGGAGGGGAAGAGGAGGAGGATGGTGGAAGGGAGGAGGAGGAGGATGGTGGAGGGGAGGAGGAAGATGGTGGAGGGGAGGAGGAAGATGGTGGAGGGGAGGAGGAGGAGGATGGTGGGAGGGAGGAGGAGGAGGATGGTGGAGGGGAGGAGGAGGATGGTGGAAGAGGAGGAGGATGGTAGAAGGGACAGATAAGGTGACTAAGGCAGAGCATGGTGGAACAGCCTCTAATCCCAGCAGAGAGGGGCAAGCAGGGCAGATGTCTGTGAGTTTGTTACTAGCCTGATCTACAGAGCTGTAGACCAGCCAGGGCTACAGAATAAGATTTTGTCTTTGAAAAAAAAAAAGATGATGGGTAAATTTCACATCCGGGGACATCAACACACGGGTTTGCACCCGGGGCTGGGGATTTAGCTCAGTGGTAGAGCGCTTACCTAGGAAGCGCAAGGCCCTGGGTTCGGTCCCCAGCTCCGAAAAAAAGAACAAAAAAAAAAAAAAAAAAAAACAGGCACCCCCTTTAAAAGTCCCATAAACTGAGATGTCTGAGGGACAGAAACAGACAATCCTGCCAGACTTCACTCCTTTCATGCTCTGACACTGGGCTAAACATTTCTACAGCGGCGGCAGCATCTTGCTTCATAAAGACAACAATATGGTTATGTAAGGAAAGTCTTTATCGTCACTATTTTCTAGCAAAGAAAATGGGCTCAGAGAAGCTACGTGAACTGTCTAACATCACACAGCATGTCTAGCAAAATGACATCATTTGAACTAAAAAATTGGCTCAAGCCAGCAAGATACCAGAGTCAGAGACTGACCAACCCTAGTGAGGACACAGCAGGTAACCACGCTCACAGTGGGGCAGTCAGGATCCTGACTCCCAGGCCTGATATGGTATCCATTTTCCAGGGAGACCCTGAAAAGGACCATTCCCTTTGCTGGTAGTGTGTCCTTGCATTGTCCTGGTTCCCTCGGAGAAAGGCAAAATGTGGTCCAGGTGTCACCTCCCTGCTGGCCCTGCAGGATGTCTCCTGGCTCTTCACCCATAGGGGCAAAAGAACGTCACCACCCATAAGTAATGGTTAACCAGCCAGACACCTCATAAATAAGGAAGCCCAGCCAGGACTGCAGGGCTGTTACCACAGGATGCACTGGGCGAAAATACTAGGGGTGGGCATCGGGGCAGCCGCCCTCTTGGGGCTGGGGATCATCCTGGGGCACTTTGCCATCCCCAAAGCAACTGAACCTCTGGCCTCCAGTGTTTCAGACTCCCAGGACCTGGACCTGGCGATCCTTGACTCTGTAATGGGACAACTAGATGCTAGTAGGATCCGAGAGAACCTCCGGTGAGAAGTAGGTCCGCTCAAAGAAACCTGTTAGCCAGAGGCTTCCCCCGATAAACTCCACTCTCCCCTGCCCACCTGCAGAGAACTCTCCAAGGAACCACATGTGGCCACCAGCGCTCGGGATGAGGCCCTGGTGCAGCTGCTGCTGGGGCGCTGGAAGGATTCGGCGAGTGGGCTGGACACAGCCAAGACCTATGAGTACACGGTCCTGCTCTCCTTCCCCAGCACAGAGCAGCCTAACAGCGTGGAAGTCGGTGAGGTCAAGCCCAGGGATGTCTGGGTGGTGAGAGCTGCTGCTCGGTGCCCTGCTGACTCCGCCTTCTTACTCTTCTCAGTGGGCCCCAATGGGACGGTCTTCCACTCCTTCCAACCCTTCGAGAAGAATCTGACCGGGGAGCAGGCAGAGCCCAATGTGTTGCAACCTTATGCTGCCTACGCTCCCCCTGGGACCCCAAAGGTGAGCTGGAACACCCCCCCCCCATTATGATATTCTAGCTCTCCTTGGTTTTCTCCTCTCTCCCTCTAAAGCAGAGGCATCAGAGAAGTTCTTCAAGTGGAGCCTCAAACCCCCTCCACTGATCTTATTCCTATCCTCCATCAGTCATAGCGATCCCTGCTCAAAGCCTTGCGTAGCACATTAGAGAAGAGAGTAACTATCTTTATCTCCAGCTCTGGGTAAGGTGGGGAGACAGAACCAAGAGTCTTCTTGCTGCTAATCCATCTTTGTAGCCCTTTGTAACTGCCTTTGGATAAACCCGGGTACAGCTCTCTCCTTCTGGTCTCAGGGCCCCCTTGTCTATGCCAACCGAGGCTCAGAAGACGACTTCAAGAAGTTAGAGGCTGAGGGCATCAACCTTAAAGGCACCATCGCACTGACTCGCTACGGGAGCGTGGGGCGTGGGGCCAAGGTGAGTAGCATTCATCGTGCAGGGATCTGGGTGAAGGACCAGCAATGGACAGGAAAACAGGAGGAAGAGGACAGAGAGGAAACAGTTAGGAGTGGAAAGAGGAGGAGCATTAGTGTCACATGAACACTTGAGCTCAGCTCATGGTGCCTGGTACCACAAAGGCCAACAGGAGAGGCAAGAACCTACGTTCTGGGTTTTTTCCACCTCCTCCTCCTCCTCTTCCTCCCCCCTCCTCCTCTCCTCTCCCTCTTTCTTCTTCTTCTTCTTCTTCTTCTTCTTCTTCTTCTTCTTCTTCTTCTTCTTCTTCTTCTTCTTCTTCTTCTTCTTCTTCTTCTTCTTCTCCTCCTCCTCCTCCTCCTCCTCCTCCTCCTCCTCCTCCTCCTCCTCCTCCTCCTCCTCCTCCTTCTTTTTCTTCCTTTTAAGATTTATTTATTATATATAAGTACATTGTAGCTGTCTTCAGACACACCAGAAGAGGGCATCGGATCTCTTTACAGATGGTTGTGAGCCACCATGTGGTTGCTGGGAATTGAACTCATGACCTCTGGAAGAGCAGTCGGGTGCTCTTAACCGCTAAGCCACCTCTCCAGCCCTCCTCCCCCTCCCCCCCCTCCTCCTCCCTCCTCCTCCCTCTCCCACTTCTCTCCAGGGTCACTCTCTATATCCCTGCCTGTCCTGGATCTCTGTAGACTAGACACAGAGAGATCTGCCTGCCTCTGCTTCCGGAGCACTGGGATTAAAGGAGTGTACCACCATGATTGGAGTTGTTTTTTGTTTTTGTTTTTAATATCTATTTAATTATGTACACTGTTACTGCCTTCAGACACACCAGAAAAAACAAAGCCCAATGATTGGAGTTTCTCGGATTTTTTGTTTTTGGTTGTTTTTGTTTTCTTCAAGACAGGGTTTTTATGTATATTCCTGGCTGTCCTGGAACTTGCTGTGTAGACCAGGCTGGCCTTGAACAGAAATCTGCCTACCTCTGTCTTCTGAGTGCTGGTTGCCTCTCCAACACCGGTGAAATTTTATTTATTTATTTGTTTGTTTATTTATTTATTTATTTATTTATTTTAAGATTTATTTATTGGGCTGGAGAGATAGATGGCTCAGTGGTTAAGAGCACTGACTGCTCTTCCAGAGGTCCTGAGTTCAATTCCCAGCAACCACATGGTGGCTCACAACCATCTGTAATGGGATCCAATGCCCTCTTCTGGTCTGTCAAAAGACAGTGACAGTGTACTCACATACATGGAATAAATAAATAAATCTTTTAAAAAAAACACTTTTATTTATTTGTTTAATTACTTTTTGAGGGGAAGATGCTCCTTCTGTGTGGAAACAGAGGACAACGTTTAGCGGTGAATTCTTCCTTCCTCCATCTGTGTCCTAGGGTCAGGTTGTCAGGCTTGGTGACCAGGACATTTTTTCCTGTGATGCCATCTCACCAGCCCAGGAATTGAGTCTTTAAGCTGTGTTTTATTCAGAGACTTGGTGATCTGTGAAAGTAGCAGGCTGAAGCCAGTTAAAAACTGGCATTTCAAAACAAACAAACAAAAGCCCCAGGCATTTCTAGCTGGGCGATGGTGGCGCACACCTTTGGTCCCAGCACTTGGTAGACAGAGGCAGGCAGATCTCTGTGAGTTCTAGGACAACCAGGGTTACACAGAGAAAAACCAAATCAGCCCAAATCTCCTGGCTGTGTCATTTCCTCCACAGCCAGATTACAGAGTGAGAAGGCAGAGACACTAAGGCAGGCAGTTACTCTGCAGCTCAGTGGGCCCGGGCCCTCTGCTAACGGGGGCAGTCACACTTCTGAGATTTGCTGTGTTTGAGTCTCCTTTCTTCCTACTGTGTGCTCCTTCCCTGGGTGCTAAGCTCAGGCCCTGAGTCTGTTCAGTGTTTGCTGATACCAACTTTGTATCTAGGGCCTGAGGCAGGGTTAACTAAAACAAACAGACCTATGATATGATATGGTATGATATGATATGATAACATAGGATATGTTACTAACATGTCCTATAGGCTCCTTCTGCCACACAGAGGACCCTGGGGCTCAGTGGATGGCCAGCCAGTCTAGCTGAATTGGCGAGTCCTAGATTTCAGGGAGAGAGTCTATCTCCAAAAATAAGGTGGAAGTGGGCTTGCCTTTAATCCCTCAAGAGGGAGGCAGAGGTAGACAGATCTCTGTGAGCTCCAGGCTAAGCTAGGTCTATGTTGTGTTTTTCAGGTCAGTAAAAAAAAAAAGCCTGGCTCAGTGTCAGACACCTTTAATCCCAGCAAAGACAGGAGGATCTGCATGACTTTGAGACTAGCCTGAACCACATAGAGAGGTCCAAGGCAGCTCCATAAACAAAGCAAAAGCAACGACCCAAACAAACAAGAAATTAGGCAGAAAGTGATTGAGGAAAACACCTGTCACTGACCTCTGGCCTCCTATATGTGTGCACAGACACTTGTTTACACATAGACAGAAGAACACACACACACACACACACACACACACACACACACACACACACACGAGAGAGAGAGAGAGAGAGAGACAGAGAGACAGAGAGACAGAGACAGAGACAGAGATAGAGACAGACAGACAGACATTGGGGTTGGGTGTTACCGGTAATTTAAGCTAACCACCCTGGTTAGTCCATCAACCAAGGTGATCTCCTGCTTCATCCTTTAGAATGCTAGGATTACAGCTGTGAGCTTCCGTGCCTGGTTTTTCTGTCAGCATTTTAAAGTCTGGAAGTTAAGAACATCGGCAATGTACACCATTGTCACTGCCCCTGTTCAGCACCTCAGCATTGTTAAAAACCAACATTCTGGGGGCTGTAGAGACAATGCAGCTATTAAAAGTACATTCTGCTCTTGCTGAGGGCCTGCATTCAGTTCCAGATCCCATGTCAGGGGACTCACAACCACCTAAAACTTTAGTGCCAAGAGGATCTGGCACCTCTGGCCTCCTCAGGGACTTACACTTATGTATACAAACACACATACAGGCACACACATACACACAGACACACACAAGTGAAAAAATAATAAATCTTGCAATGGAAATTCTCCTCCTCTCACCCCACTCCATCCCCCTTTCTTTTTTGTATTTTGAGACAGGGTTTTTCTGTGTAACAGCTTGGGGTGTCCTAGAACTCTATTTGTAGATCAGGCTGGCCTTGAATTTATAGAGATCTGAGTGCTGGGGTTAAAGGTGTGGGTCCCCACACCTGGTTTTTTGTTTTTGTTTTTTTGTTGTTGTTTTGTTTTTCTTTTTCTTTTTCTGAAACTGAAACTCTACTTAACAATTTCTCTTCACTTTGTACCACAGGCCTCTGATAACCTCAACTCCGATTTCTTTTGTAATTTTGATTGATGTGTATGAGTGTTTTGTTGGCATGAAAATGCAGTGCCCACAGAGGCTAAAGAGGGCATCAGAGAGTCAGATCCCTTGCAACTGGAGATGCTAAAGAACTGCTGTGTGGGTGCTGGAAGCTGCACCCAGGTCCTCTGGAAGAGCAGCCAGTGCTCTTAGCCACAGAGCCATCTCTCCAGCACCACCCACTTCCTTATTTTTTTTTAAGATTTATTTATTCATTTATTATATGTAAGTACACTGTAGCTGTCTTCAGACACACCAGAAGAGGGCATCGGATCTCTTTACAGACGATTGTGAGCCACCATATGTTTCCTGGGGATTGAACTGAGGACCCTGGAAGAGCAGTTGGGTGCTCTTAACCGCTGAGCCATCTCTCCAGCCCCTTATTTTTTTTAAAATGATAAAGGACTTTAAACATTTGCTTTTTGTCTGTCTGTCTATGTGCCTGTCTGTGCATCCTTATGTTGTGTGGGTGCCTTTAGTGGCCAGAAGAGGGTGTCTGATCCATTTGACGTGAAGTTTATTGTTGGTGGGGTTTTTGTTGTTGACTGTTTGTTGAGACAGGGTCTTTCTATATAGCCCTGACTATCCTGGAACTTTCTGTGTAGACCAGACTCTCTCCCCTAATTCACAGAGATCTGCCTGCCTGTGCCCCCTGAGTACCGGGATACAGGTTATGCAAAACTGTGCCAGCAATATGTATTTTTTATATTTGACTTACTTAACCAGTTTAACATTTTAATGTTTCTTGAGGTTGTTTGAGGACTTTATTCCTTCTCAAGGCAGACTAGCATCATTCCATTGTTGGACTGGGGATGTGCTCAGCTGGTAGAGTGGTTTCTTGGCATGTACGAGGCCCTAAAGTCTATTCCCAGCGGCCCATAAAACTGGATGTTGTAGCGCATGCCTGTAATCTCAGCACTGGGGAGGTGGAGGCAGGAGGATCAGAAGTTCAAGGTCATCCTTGGATAAACCACCCCTTTCTTATTCATTCGTACCCTGGTGGACAGTTGGCCTGTTCACACTGTGGATGTCCAGACCAATGCTTCCGTGAAGGGTGCACGTCTCTTCCTTTGAGACTCTGAGTCTCCCTCTGTAGCCATGGCTAGCCTCAACTGCACAACAATCCTCTTGCCTCTGCTTCCTGAGTGTTGGTATTGGCAGGCTTTGGCCACCACAAATGACTTACATCTCACTCTTTTATACCTTCATAGTATTCCACCACGGGATACCTACTTTTTTTTTTTTTTTTTTTTTGCCAGACCATCCCCTAGTGGCCCATGTAGTTCTACCATGTTTTGGGCCAACACTACCTTGCTCATGGGAAGACAGCACCTCTGGTTTCCAGGTAGAGAGGAGAGGGGGAGCATAGGGCGTGTCCCCACCTGTCACTTACACATAGCTTGTTCTGCCTTCTGCAGGCCATCAATGCTGCCAGGCACGGAGTTGTTGGAGTGCTGGTGTACACTGACCCTGGTGATATCAATGACGGGAAGAGCTTGCCTAATGAAACCTTCCCCAACTCCTGGGGACTGCCTCCTTCTGGTGTGGAGCGAGGCTCCTACTATGAGTATTTTGGGGACCCTCTGACTCCCTACCTTCCAGCCCACCCCGTATCTTTCCGCCTGGATCCTCATAACATCTCGGGATTTCCCCCAATTCCCACCCAGCCTATCGGCTTTGAGGATGCGAAAAACCTGCTCTGGTGAGCCTGTGCCCAGTCTGTCTTGACCCCAGACACATGCAGATGCCAAACTTACCCTCACAGTCATTCTCTCCTCCCCAGTAACCTCAATGGAACATCCGCCCCCGACTCCTGGCAGGGAGCACTGGGTTGTGAGTACAAGCTGGGACCGGGTTTCGAGCCAAACGGAAACTTCCCGGCTGGCAGGTGAGGCAAGGCGTCTCTCTTCTCTCCCTTCCCCCAGTTCCCTTCTTCCCTTGATACCTTCTTATCCAACATTCCTTCTTCCGTCTTCGAGGCGGTCTCCCAGCCCTTTCCAAAATGACTTAGTCTTTGGGGGAAGCTCACTGAAAGGAAATGACCCACCAGACCCCATGGGGTCTCCCTGCCCCTCCCACCTACTTCCCACCCAATTCAGCTACTACTACTTCCTTTGACCCTGCTCCTAGACCTGGGCAGTGCATTCCTGGCCCCTGGCCGCTTTCCCATCTGAACGTCCCTGGCCACCAGGTGTCCCCTCTTTACAAGCTAAGAAGGCTCCCAGCCCAAAGAGAGCAGCTTTGCTTACTGCCTTTCTTGGTCCTACTGGGCAAACGACTGATGGTGTCACCTTCCCTCTCTTGCCTCACTTTCTTCTGAATCTGATAGGAGGACAGGAGAAGGCTTAAATTCTAATCTTATCCTTCGTCCCACCCCTAGTGAGGTGAAAGTGAGTGTCTACAACAGGCTGGAGCTGAGGAACTCCTCCAACGTCCTGGGCATTATCCAGGGGGCAGTGGAGCCTGGTGAGCCTGTTAGCACCAAGTCCTGCCACCCCGCAAGTCTCCCTGGGTCCTGCCCTGGTTGCAGCCCACCTTGGCCTGCTCCCCCTCTGTTGTCCCTTCTCTGCCCCTCTGACTCCAGTCCTCCCTTCAGATCGATATGTGATCTACGGAAACCACCGGGACAGCTGGGTACATGGGGCAGTGGACCCCAGCAGTGGCACTGCTGTCCTCTTGGAGATCTCTCGAGTCCTGGGGACCTTGCTAAAGAAGGGTGAGGCCATGCTCTCTTCTGGTCACTCCCCCAGAAGCCCCAGAGTCATTTCCTGCCCACTTCTTCTGTTTCCTTCCTCTCCAGAGCTTACTTGAGCCAGGCATGAGCCCTGGAGGCATTAGAACCTGGGTGCTAGACCCTGGCCTTGGGAGCCTCAGGGCACAGTAACAGATTATTGATATATGCAGTCGTCCCCAAGATCCTTCTATGTGTGCTGGGAGAGTCAGGCCCCACAGGCTGCGAACATGATCCATCCAAGCTCTGCCCATAAGGTCCTTGCTTTTTAAGCCAGGTCTCTCCATTCTGGAGACATTCCAGCATGGGAGACACTCAAGGGAAGGCATGGCTCCTCAGAGCAAGGAATCATAGCTAGGGAGGAAGCTGAGCATCAAGGGATGGTCAAGGTAATGAGAGGAGAGGGCAGGAAGAAGGTTGAGGGCTTCTGTCTCTGGGTTGGAAAAGACACTTGTGAGATGAACTGGAGGGCTGTTAGCAACGATGGAAGGTCAAACAGATGTGGCAGATGCCAGCAGAGGAGGGCAGGTGTCAGCTGGGAGCAGCAGGTAGGTCCCCGGAAGACTGTGGCCAGCCAGTCTAGTCTACTTGGGTGAGTTTCAGGCCATGGAGCCCTCATCTCAAACAAGCAAGCAAACAAACAAACAAACTTGGACAATCCTTTTCTGATGCATTTATTATAATTTAATCTCTCAAGTATAGGCAGAATCTAAATAATGGATTTTCTATGTAGATTGTCAGGAATTACTAATAACTAGTATGGAGTGTGGGCCCTCTAGAAACAAGAATGAAAACCAACAAAATCCCTAAGCTATGGACTGTACACACAAACGCCCTGGCACGGACACAGCACCTTGGCGATCTAACCCAGGACATACAGTGTGTCTCACTGTGTCCTTTTGTTTCTAACAGTGCCTTAGCTGCTCTGTGTCTTTTGTTATATTTCCCTCAGCCTGGTTGACCTGACTGCCATCAGGTCATACATTACTGGCAAGAGAAAGTGTGGGATTAGTAGCTGCAAACATAATTCACGCTATATTTAATGCCTTTCTCTTCAGCCACAAGGTGAGTGTTAGGTGTGGTGGCTTATGTCTGAAGTTCAGTCCTCAGGAGGCTGTGGCGAGAGGCGTGCAAGCTGTTTGAGGCCAGCCTGGTCTACAGAATGAGTGTCAGAGCAGCCATGGCCACAGAATGAGACCCTCCCTATCTAATGAGTAAATACACCAGTGAATCAATAGGGTCTGGGGTTGTAGGTCAGTTGGTAAAGCGTGGGTAAAGTTGTAGGCCTAGCATATAGGAGGCCCTGGCTTTGGCAGAAGGAGCAAGAGAATCAAAGTTCAAGGCCATCCCCAGCTACACAGTGAATTTGAAGCCAGGCTCTGATACAAAAGATGAGCTCTGGAATGGTAGCACATGTCTATGATAGCAATATTGGGGAGGCTGAGGCAGGAGAATGGTGAGTTTAAGACCATTCTGTGTTACATAGGTAGTTCTGGGCCAACCAGGACTATATAGCACGACCCTGTTTTAGAAAACAACAAAATAAGAAACAAACAATAATGATCAGATGATCCAGCTGCAGCCAGAGGTGCAACAAAACAGGGAACACAGAGCTGAGGGAGCACAGAGCTGAGGGAGCACAGAGCTGAGGGAGTACGGAGACAATGAAGGGGCAAGCATCAGAGTCTCAGGGGTGTGGCTAGGGACTGTGGGCAGGTAGCCTGGAGATGGAAACTGGGCCGCAGAATGCTGTAGGAGGCAGGGTCAGGCCCTGGGTAAATAAATCATATGCCTCTGGAACCTATGTCTGGATTTGAACCTGGCTGTGCTACCTAGTGGCTATGACCTAGGGCAAGGCATTTAACTTCTAAGTGACTCCATTTCTTCAACTGTGAAGTGGGAAGACACTTTCTTTTTCCTTTATTTTTATTTTATGTGTATGGGTGCTTTGCTTTTATGATTGTCTGTGTACCATGTGCATGCAGTACTGTGAGGGCCAGAAGAGAGCATTGCGTCCTCTGAAACTGGAGGTTGGAAGCCTCCATGTGGGTGCTTGGAGTAGAACCTTGGTCCTCTGGAAGAGCAGCCAGTGCTCTTAATGGTTGAGCATCTCTCCAGACTCACCCTTCCCATCCCCCCATCACCCCTTTTGTCAGGGTTGATTTGGGACAAAACTATTCAGCAACTACCAATGTATTAGCAACAAGTGTTTTGTGGGATATTTAGAGATTGAGGGTAGAGGATCAAATTTTCTCAAAGCAGGCCTACAATGGACCAGAGAGGAGGTGGGGCATTCAGGTCAAAAGAGACCCACTGATCCAAGGATCTCAGGGTACAGTGTGTTGAAGGTGGGAGGCTAGAAAAAGGACTGTCTCCTGGAAGACTGGCAGAAGGGTGCCAGGTGGTGTGGTCTGACCATCTTTTCTAGCTCTTCCCTCCCTTCCATGTCCCCAGCCTACTCCCTAAGTCTCCTTGGGTCAGAGGACCCTGCCCTTCAACTCCTCATGGCTTCCTCTTCTGTCCAGGCACCTGGCGGCCCCGTAGATCCATCATATTTGCCAGCTGGGGAGCAGAGGAGTTCGGGCTCATCGGCTCCACAGAATTCACAGAGGTGAGTGAGCCTCACAAAGGAGTGAGTAATAGGAGTCCTTGGATGGGGCAGCAATGGACTAATGGACTGATGTCGCTTGCCCTCTCTCCTACCCTCCCTTGGCACAGGAGTTCCTCAGCAAGCTGCAGGAGCGCACAGTGACCTACATCAACGTGGACATCTCTGTGTTCTGTATGGGAGGCTTGGCTAGCTGGGAGTGGGCTGGGAGAGGAAGGGACTGGGTCTGAACAGGCCCCCTTGCTTCCTCTCACAGCCAATGCTACCCTCCGGGCACAGGGGACACCCCCTGTACAAAGCGTGATCTTCTCTGCCACCAAAGAGGTACAAGGGGGTATGGGTGGATTATGCAGTATAGGGTGGGCAGGACCGGAGCCCACGGGTCACATCTGGTTGTTGAGGCTGGGTTTCCTGAACCATTGGATGTTCCTCTGTACCAGATCAGTGCACCAGGCTCCAGTGGCCTCAGTATCTATGACAACTGGATCCGATATACTAACCGCAGTAGTCCAGTATATGGACTGGTTCCCAGGTGAGCCCAGAAGCCAGATGGGTAGGGGGCCTATAGGCTCAGCTTGACTACCTGGCATCCCCAAGACCCCGTCTTCTTCCCTCGTCTAGCATGGGCACACTGGGTGCAGGCAGCGACTATGCCTCATTCATTCACTTCCTGGGCATCACCTCCATGGACCTTGCCTACACCTATGACCGGGTGAGTAGAGTCTTCCACATCACTCCCTTCCCAGCACTGCTGGTCAGATCTCAGGGAAGATCTAGTCCAGACCAGATCTGGTTCATTCACTAAACAGCTGTCCACTGTGTCTTAGTTTTGTTTCCTGATGCTGTGACAAAAGCAACTTTGAGGAGGAAGGGTTTATTTTAGCACAAGCCCAGGTCCTGGTCTATTAGAGCAGGGGGTCACAGTGGCAGGAGCACCAGAGAATGGAACACAGTCACACTCGCAGTTAAGAGCAGAAAGTAAGGAGTAGATGCTCAGTGGTTACTAAGCTCAGCCAATTTCTCCATCCCTGACCTAGGAATGGTGCTGCCCACAGTGTGGTCCTGGAAGGGAGAAACACCAGCTCAGGACCCCAGACCAAGTTTCTAGCATAGAGTGACAGAGGGCAGGGAATATGAGATAAAGACAGGAGATGAAGAATGAGGGAGAAGGGGGAAAGGTATTTATTCTGAAGGACGAACAACTCTCTGGATAGAGACAGACAAGGTCCATAGGCAAATGGCAGTTTAAACATAAAAGGGGAAATCCCATGTTTGGATGAAGTGTTGGATTTTAATTGGGCATGCTAACTCGGTAAGCCAAAGGGGCCTTTTGATTGCTGGATTTCAATGTTTTGATAGCTGGACCTCAGAAGGAGGGAGTGGCCAAATAAGGGGATAGACCTTGGTGGCCAGCTTTAGGAATATAATCTAACAGCACTTAAGATTAGCAAGGCAAAGGGAATCGGGGAGAAGGGCAGGGCCTGCCCAAGCTGGCCAGAGTCCCTTCAGTCCTCTCGCCTCAGTAAATGTAATAAGATAGACTGACTCCCACAGACATTGCCACAGGCCACCCAGGACTTGTCCCAGGTGTTTCTAGATTGTATCAAGTTAACAGTTAAAACTAGCTGTTAGCATTGGGCAACACAGGCCGGCTTTCCTAGGCCTCGGAGCTTGTTTCTGCTCATCAATAACCTGCATTGACTGTATTGATTTGAAGTTGCTCCACCTTACTCATTCTGCAATGCTGTCATGTCCTGTTACGCCTTATTCAGGACTAGGAAAAGACAGACTGCTGTCAATCAGTTGTAGGATGGCAGTGACTAAGCAGAACTGAGTGTGCAAACGTTTGTGTGGGTGTCAGCACGACTTAAGAAATGTTAGGGAGGGCTGGAGAGATGGCTCAGTGGTTAAGAGCACTGACTGCTCTTCCAGAGGTCCTGAGTTCAAATCCCAGCAACCACATGGTGGCTCACAACCATCTGTAATGGGATCTGATGCCCTCTTCTGGTGTGTCTGAACAGCTACAGTGTACTTACATGTAATAAATATTAAAAAAAAAAAAATGTTAGGGAAAGATTCACTGGTCGTGGGGATTGAGGTGGGAGCTGCAGTGCATGCACCCTGTAGCTCGAGTGGGTGCTCTCAATCCCTTCCCCTGGCTGTGCTGTCCTTGAGGTGGAGCTGGGATTCTCACACGCCCCAGGCTCACCCTCCTATTTGGGTGCTGCCAGGCAGGCCAGTCCCTGACCGTCAGCTCCTCCTCTGAAGTGGAGCTTCTAAAGCCCACACGGTTCACACTGTGGCCCACTGTGGGTACCCAGATTTCCCACCCCAAGCCTACCCTACCCCCTCTTTCTTATTCATCTAGAGCAAGACCTCAGCCAGGATCTACCCAACCTACCACACAGCGTTTGACACGTTTGACTATGTGGAGAAGTTTCTGGACCCTGGTGAGGAAGGGACAGGGGCATTCTGTGGCTGACAGAAGGATGGGCTGAAGATGCAGCCCTAGCCTTGTGTCCCCTCCATAGGTTTCAGCAGCCACCAGGCTGTGGCCCGGACTGCTGGGAGTGTGCTGCTCCGGCTGAGTGACAGCCTCTTCCTGCCCCTCAATGTCAGTGACTATAGTGAGACACTACAGAGTTTCCTACAGGCTGCTCAAGAGAACCTTGGCGCCCTGTTAGAGAGTCATAACATCAGTCTGGGTATGCACACCCCGACATGGAGTCTTGGGGAGCCCTGTATCCCCGGGCAGGGCTAAGCCAGGTGTTCCCTACCCAGGGCCCTTGGTGACCGCAGTGGAGAAGTTTAAGGCAGCAGCTGCAGCCTTGAACCAACACATCTTGACACTGCAGAAGAGCAGCCCTGAGTGAGTGTCAGCAGTGGGCAGGTGCCTGGGGGCGGGCCCTCGTGCACCAAGCCAGCAGCTGAAATGCTGGCTTGCAGAGTGACACACATGCTCTCCAGTCCTCTGCAGGTACGGATGGTCAATGACCAGCTAATGCTCTTGGAACGGGCATTCCTGAACCCGAGGGCTTTCCCAGAGGAGCGATACTATAGGTGAGCCTGTGCCAAAGCTCTGGGGAGGAGGGGTTAACAATTACCTCCCACCCTGCACTGCTGTAAGCCCTGGCTTTCAGAGACCAGACAGGAGTTTTATGCTTGCCTATTGTCTGTGCTGAGTCCCAGGTAACCTCTCACTGACCCTTGCTTGCCCTTTCTCTTCAGCCACGTGCTCTGGGCACCCAACACAGCCTCTGTTGCCACATTCCCAGGTCTGGCCAATGCTTATGCTAGGGCCCAGGAAATCAACTCCGGAGCTGAAGCTTGGGCTGAAGTAGAGAGGCAGCTTAGCATTGCAGTAATGGCCCTGGAGGGCGCAGCAGCCACCCTGCAACCTGTGACTGACCTCTAACCCTAGCCCTGTCCCTGGGGCCTTTTCTTATCTTGCACCTCTTGCACCTGTTTCTCTGGGTTATGTCCCAGTCCTTTCTGAGACCAGGAGTAGGTACACCAGGAAGCACTCTAGAGTTTCTATAGCAACAGCTGGGAGTCCCTGGAGTTAAGGACACCTGCTCATGGTAGTGGGTGAAATCTGGGGCCAAAGTAATATAGAGGCTAACCCCTTGCTCAGCCTGCTTTCCTGTTCCTCTCCTCTATCTCCTCTCTTAACCCTCAAATAAACAAAGTCTAGACGTTCCTGTCCTTGTTTGAAAATCATAATGAGTTCCTTTTATTGTCTGGGAGTCGTGAAAAAGAGCCCTAGGTGTTCGGATCCAGGTCTCATGGGAAATGAAACCGCTCAAGTGGGAGACCCAGGTCTGTGAATGTCCTTCTCTTCCTCTGCCATGACCACTTCCTCCAGGGTGTGTCCCTGCAGCTTGCTTCCCACTAGTAAGTGGCAGGTACCAGGGGATGGGAGTCCTTCCTCAGAGTACTGACCCCTCAGGAATATAACTCTATCTTTATCCAAGGTCAGTCCGTGGGCCTGGCACAGGTCCTGCGCTTCCTGGAGCCCATCCAGGGCCAGAAGGTGTACTATGAAGTCCAAAGGCAGGGTTTGTCCTCTGGGCGTGCTCAGGGCACGGGACAGGCGGGACAGGGCTTTTCGGCGGGCATAGCCAATGTGTTCCTGCACCGCGCAGCTCTGTAGGTAGGGCAGGGTCCGAAGCAGACGAAACAGTCGGGCATAGTTGTCTTCACGGAAGGCAGAGTCAACAGCCAAGGCAGTCTGAAGGGGTGGGCAGGCACGCAGGGCGGCAGGCAGCTGCAGAACCTCCTGCAGGGCTTCCACGGAACCTATACAAACAAGGATGCTCGATGCTTTCCGCATGGGCACACCTCACATCCCATGCCCCACGCCATGTACACCTCTAGTTCCAGGCAAGCCCACTTCCAGAGCTTGGTTCTGCCTACCTGCCAACCTGTCATGTTCCCTCAGAGAGGCTAACCCACTTCTCTCCTCTTCCAAGAAAGATCCAGTCTTTTTGAGGTGCCACAAGATCAGACCTCCTTCTGTCTAAATCCTTATGAGGCAGAAGTGGGCAGTGTTTTACATTTATATAGGGGCACAGGCCAAAATAACTTGAAGGCTTGCCTGAGGCTGTCCTATAGTACAGGCTATTATGCTGGACCCTAATTTAAGATTTCTGACTTAGGTTTCCCACTGCTGCCCAGTAGCAAAAGGGTTTTAGGTGCTGGCTTCGCTACACTTTCTCTATCTGGAAAGGTCATTTTTTTGAGGAAGACTCTGCCCTAGTTTCCTTTCCAGGAAATCTTGGCCACTGGAACCTTGGGTCACTTTTGGAAATTAGTGAATTTAAGAGTCACTGTGTGTGTGTGTGTGTGTGTGTGTGTGTGTGTGTGTGTATGATCCAAATATACTGTATCTGCATACAAAAATCACCAAAATATCTGCCTGCCTCTGCCTCCAAAGTGTTCCAATACAAGGCACCTGTCAGCACGCCCACAGGGCTTTCTTATAATTAAGTAAACCACCCACAGAAGGGAACCTTTTAGCAACTCCTGTCAGATATATTTATGGGCCAGCCCACGGAGTAGTTCTTACAAATTTGGAAACTTTCTAGGTCAACTTCTCAATACTATCCTACCTTCTTCTACATCAGTAGAAAGAAAACTGCCCAATTTGAGAATGACAGGCCTGGGGGTCCCAGTCGGGACTCTTAGGAACTGACTTTCCCAAGGAGAAGCTATTGCTGAAGGATGGAAGCTACCGTACTCCCAAGCTAGAGTCTGCCGTTGTTGCTAGCTAGAATTGCTTCCCGACCCCAAGCTCCTCGGGTCCCCGCACTTTGTTCTCCGGGATCCGACTCACCCAAGTTGTAGAGCAGAAAGAGGCCCTGAAAGGCAGCCTGGCGGGGGTGCGGGGCCTTGCCCCGCGCGTAGCAGCGCCGCAGCGAACCGAAGCCTTCTTGCACTTGAGTCTGAAGCAGCACAGGGTCCGCCACTCCGCGCGTCTCTTCAGGCCGCATCCGCGCCACCACGACCAGCAGCGTGGCCAGCGCGGGCTCCAGCACCGCCGCCGCTTCCGCGTCGTCCACGCCCTGCAGCGACAGATCCAACCGCACCGCCCGCAGGCGGTCGGCCACGAAGCTCGCCACCTCCGCGCACGACACGTCGGTGCGGTCGGCCACCTCACCCGCCAAGTAGCGCACGGTGGCCAGGAGCACTGGGGGCGGCCGCAGCAAGCTTGGCGGGGGCCGGGGTTTGCCCGCTGCCGGACGGCTGTACTCCTTCACTGTGCGCCTCGGGTCGGCTCGGGGAGCATTCCCACAGCCGCCTGGCTCAACCTCCAGTCGGTGCAGGCGGCGCTCGCGTTCGCGTCGGGCGCGCTCCGCAGCCGGACACATGTCTGGGCACAGGCCCATGGGCAGTTTGTAGTCGGACATGGCTGGGCTGTGGGTAGAGGATGCACACTCAGCATCGCTGGGCCAACGGAAGCGCGGTACTGCATCCTGCCGTGGGCTCGGGGAACAGGCTTGGGATCCAGTCTGGCTAGCCCACCCCTCTTCACCCGGTTTTCTCGATTTGCGGCTCCGGCGGCCTTTAGAAACGCCTCCCATAATCCACCGCGCCTGGCTTCGGTTTTTCTCCTTTAAATCGTCCCATGATGCACCGGTTTGTAGTCCAGCCATGAGGTCACACCTCCCCAGGCCTGGGATTTGCTAGTTTAGCTTTTTGTTCTTAGGGCTCTCGAAGTAGGTAGTCCTACTTTGCCTATGTGTCCATCATTTCTTTAATATACTAAACTAGTGCTGCGTGTCTGTCATTCTTCATTGTTTCTCTGGAGATATTCTCCTAATGCTTTTGTTTTAACACAAGATATCACTATGTAGCTCTGGATGGTCTGGAAGTCATTATATAGTCTAGGCTGAATTTGAACTCGCTAGATACCCGCCTGCCTCTGCTTTCCAGTTCCCGGATTAAAGGCGCCGGCCACACACTCATAGGTATGATTTGCAAGACACAACTTATTCAACTCTGTTAGACGATGTAAACGCAACCACAGACAATAATAAGCAAACGGATCTGGTTGTGTTCAGATGTGTTTTATTCACATGTATTTAAATTTTATAAATTTTTCACTAGTCAAAGAATCTTTTTTCTTCCAACCATTAAAAAAAAAAGAAGACCATCGAGGGCCTTACACAAAAAGGCAGTAGGCCAGGTCTGGCTACAGACCCTGGCTCTAGATGTGTGAACTGACAGATAAGTGGCCCAGATGCCACTCACATAAAACAGATAAGCAGGACCAGAAGTTCAAGTCTGATTCCAAGGAGGCAGGCAGGTCAGAGCTGAGAAGTCTGCTTTTTTCACACTTGACCCAGTTAACACAGATATGGCTCCTAGGGTCACAAGATCCAGTTAACGGAGACATGGCCCCTAGGGTCACAAGAGCAGGAAGCAAGGAGAGGCATGGAGGAGGCTGGCAGTGCTGGAGCTGACGTCCCAGGAAGGGTCCACCCCATCAGGGCAAGTGTGCGTGAAGGGTCTCTGCCCGCTTCAGGTACTCAGCTGCCTTCTTCTTCACACCTTCCCGACGGGTGGGGGATGGGTCACCTGTAGAAAGCAGATGGCCCAACTACATTCAGAACCCCTGGTCACAATGTGTGTGTGTGTGTGTGTGTGTGTGTGTGTGTTTTCCCTCCCTGGGTCCTAGTGTCTTTGCCCCATTTTATGAGGCTATTAAAAAAATTAAGGGAAAGTTCTGCCCAACGTTTCCAGTTGACCTGTGGGAAACAGGATCATAGTTGCTTTCTTTCTTTAGAATATGTCATATGTGTGTGACGAGCATGTGAGGGTCAGCGGACGGCCTTAGTGTACGTCTCCCCAGACCTTCACCATGTCTGAGATGAGGGTCAACAGACAGCTTTAGTGTAGGTCTTCCCAGACCGTGTCTGAGAAGAGGTCTCTTTGTTGTTCTCTGCAGCCTATGCCAGGATCAGCAGCCCACAAGTTTCTGGGGATTCTCCTGTCCCTGCCTCCCATCTTGTCACTGGAACACTTGATTTCCTGACTCTGCTGTTGCACAGCACTTTGTGTGGGCTCTGGGCACTCTAGTTCAGTTCTCAATGCTTGCGAGGCAAATCCCCCCACCCCCCCAGCCCTTTGCCTTCTGCTTTCCCTCCGTACTGTCCTACCCACCTGAGACGCCCTGAAGCAAGATGTGCACCCCTTCTTGGTAGCCTTGGAGAGCAGCAGCATATGCACCAGCCTTTTCATTCCTCAGGGCTTGAGTGATGAGCTCTGTGGCCTGGCCAAGGTAAGCCGGGGCAGGGTCTCCATCCTCAGCCTCTTCCTCCTCCCGTCCTCCTGGCTCCCAGGGCTCCTGGTCCAGCCTTTTGGACTGTACCTCCATGGCTGCCAGCTCACTTGTGTGGGTAGGGCTGGGGCCTGTACTTTCTGTAATAAAACAGGGAGGAGTCAGAGCAGACTGGCCTTCTCTTTCCCAGGGCTGTTGCCCACCCCAGGCGTCAACAGAACACCAACCTGTCCCACTGGAGGGGAAGAGGCTGGACATCCTGGACTGACTTGAGCAGAAGGAAGCAGCAGGAGGTTGGTAAAGGGTTCAGAGGTTATTGCTGCGTGCGTGCGTGCGTGCAGGTGGGAGCAGGCCATGGCTGGAGGGCAGGATTTGGGGTTGGTTTATCATCTATGGTAGAACCTGGGCATGGGACCACCTGGGCATGGGACCTGGCTACCAGGCTCACAAGCAGGGCTTTGACCCTCTGAGCCGCCATTCTGCTGCTCTACTGCCTTGAACCGCTGGTCTTTCTGCTTCTGCCTCTCAAGTGCTGGGACTCAGGGTGCGCACCACCAAGGCCAGCCACAGCAGGTCCGTGAGCCATAGGACCCTATGGTGATGTGCTACCTGGAGTTTGCTCAGAGAGGAGGACTCAGCTCCAATCTCTCATAACAGAGCTCCTCACAGAGCTCCTCACAGCCGTGGAGGTTCTCCCTTCACGCGCCACGCCCCACGTCCTCTACCCCACACCTGCGTCTTACCCTCTTTGGAGTAAGGGTCGAAAAGGGCAAGTTCGGCCTCAGAGAGGGGACCTCGAGCTGGGGAGCTGGAAGCTTCTTCAGTGCTGTCACAGCAGAAGAGAAGGTCCAAGGCCTCCTGGGCAGGGCTGGATGGGAGGGGATCCACTGGGGAGAGACCACAGGGACACTGATGCCTGCACTGCACTTTCTGTTTCTCAGCTTTCAAAACAGAATCTCCATCTTGATTAACCCTTGCAGCAGCCATGGGCATTGACAGAGCCACAATCAGGTTGCTAAACCTTATTTGATAGACGACAAACTGAAGCTCAGAAAAGAAAATGACCCATGCAGAGGTCCTCCTGGGGATGGTAGAACTGCCCACCCCTATGCTTTTCCCCGAGATTCTCGAGGAGGACTCATTCCTTCCCTGACTCTGATATACCTGGCACCTCCAACTCCTCCTGGCCTCTCCTTTCTGCAGGCAGTGGCTGGAGTAGCCGGGCCTCATCAGAAGGTGGTGTGGGAATGAGAGGGGGCGGCAGGATTTGCAAGTCCCTGGACACCTCAGAAGGCCGAGTCACCTCTCCGCCCTGCAGGAGACAAAGTCCAGCAAGGAGGGATAAGTAATGTAGCTGGGAGGGAGGGGAGCTGTACCTGGGAGGGGGAGAGCAGGCAGACTCACCCGGAAAAACTCCTTGAGCTGAGGGCTGTTGTTGAGTGCAGGGATGGGCACCGTGAAGCGCAGCAGGTCCTCTGCACCCTTGCGCCGTTCCTCAATCACAGAAGCTTCAAACCGACCTGCAGACCACAGGGCAGGAGGCCAGCAGTGTCACAGGCTTCTGGTTCACCCCACATGTCCTGGTTCTGCCTATATGTGCTGAGCAGGCTACTGGCCATCATCCCCATGTCCCCATAGTCTTTCCCAGCTCCTCCTCCAGATGTGCAATGACCCCTTCCTGCTGGCTCTGGGTTCCTGAGGAAACCAGCTCCTGTTCTCAAGGTATCACGCCAGAGACAGGGAAATAAGAAAGCTCCGTCTGGCCTCTTTCTTCCCGCAACACCCTCCTTCTGTTCCCTCGCTCTCTGTGTTCCCATGTTTTCTCTCTGTCTCTGTCTCTGTCTCCAATGTCTCATTATGTAACTGGTGGCTTCTGAACTTGCTGTGAAGACCTCAAACTCATGGAGATGCGTCTGCCTCTGCCTTCTGTGTGCTGAGATTGCAGGTGTGGGCTATCATGTCTGACCAGAGGGCGGTTTAGGGCTTGGATGTGATCAGGAGGGAAGTAAAGCACAGAGAAGGAGGTGACTTGCCCAAGGTCACAGAGCAAGACGCTATTTCACGGCTGGGCAAGGTGGAGCTCACCCCTGTTAGCCCATGCTTGGAAGGCTGTGGCAGAAGGATCATCAGAGGTTCAAGGCTAGGAAATGGAAAAAACAAAACCCAAACCTAGCCAACAACAGATGCGAAGCTCCATGTAGTCTAGTCCAGCTCTGCCCTAGTGCTGTGCTGGGGCACAGCCTGCCCCTCACCCTGCGATCCACGGTGGTCGCATTAGCCCAGGTGACTGCCAGCAACACATGACTCTGGGAACTCCTGTCATAATGGATTAATGGACTCCTGGGTTCTCTGTTATAAAAACTAGCTCGGTTCTGTCACTTATGTCTTCCTTGACTCTCTCTGTGCCATGCTCCCTGCCACCTTGGGGCTCTGCCAGCAACAGAGCCATCAGCAGATGTGGCCTCTGAACCTTGGACCAGAGCCATATGCCAACATAAGCGTCTTTTCTATAGTAACCAATACATCGTCTGTGTTGCTGCAAGGGAGAACGACTGACGCTCGGACACAGGCCTTTCTCCGTGATGAGCCTCATTTGCTGGGACTGTTCATAGCCCAACATAACAAGGGGTAGGCTGCTCTGAGCCTCAGTTTCCCCACATTCAATGAGACCATCTCAGAAGGCCCATCCAGGTTTCCAAAGATGTCTATTCAGGGTACAGGGTCACACAGCCCCCATGAGACCAGTTCCCCTTTGCCTAAATCTACCTGCACACTGGGGCAGGGGTTCAGAGTCAATACTCACCAAACACCTGAGCACGGGGGAAAGCCGGAAACTCCTCTAGGCGACGGAAGAGGTTGCGGTGAGTGTAGGCCAAGTCCCCGTGGAGCTTACGGAAGTCACTGTATCGCTTCCAGACTACTACCTAGGAGGCAGGGGAGAACTGACGTGGACCAGCAGGTGCGGAAAGCGGCCTTCCGTGCTCAGTCTATGTTCGCTCGAGACTGAGAAGGACTGCACACACCCTCTCCTGAGAAGGACTGCACATACCCTCTCCAGCACCAGCCATGGAAGAAGGCAGGTCCTTACAGTTACCAGCTACTCCCTTACGGATTCAGTGTGTGTATATGGGAACGGTCCCCCTTTCCCAGGAGTCTTACCTCTTTGATGTCCTCCGGGTCCTTCTTTGAGATGAACTGAGAAAGGAAAGGCAAGAGGGTGAGACGAGAGCCTGGCATGCAGCCCTATGCTACCCTTAAAAGCCGAGGGCCTCCAGTGTCCCTCAGAAGAAAGTGCCTGCTGGAGTAAATGGTCCTGGATTTAAGGTTTTGACCAAGTTCTCTTTTGGGTTTTTGCACACAGAGTTTCATGTAGCCCAAGATGGCCTCAAACTGACCATGTAGCAGAGGATGGCCTTGTACTCCAAATCCTTCTACCCCTGCCTCCCGAGTGCTGGGATTAGAGCCTGCACTACTAAATTAAACTATTTTAGTATTTATTTTTGGTACTAAGGATTGAGCTCAGGACTTCTTGAGATCTGGGCTAGCCTTCTGCCGTTGAGGTACATCCTCATCTCCTTGTATAGCTGTATCTTCATCTGGAAAAAGTGAGGGTCCTGAATACCTGTCTAGATAGCCCCCCACTCAACATTATTATTGTTATTATTTTAAACCTTTTAAAATGTTTTATTTATGTATTTTTTTTAAATCTAGGAGTGCTGTCTGTGTGTATACTTACATGCCAGTAGATGTTTTGTGTTTTTTGAGCCAAGCTACCATGTGGTTGTTGGGAATTGAACTCAGGACCTCTAGAAAAGCAGCTAGTGCTCTTAACCACTGAGCCATCTCTCCAGCCTAACTTTATTATTTTTTTAAATTGGCTTTTTTTTTTTTTTGAGGGGTGACAAGGCTTCTCTATGTAGCCCTGGCAGACCTAGAACTTGCTTTGATGGTTAGGTTGACTTCAACGTCACAGAGATCTGGCTGCTTCTACGTTAAGTGGTTGGGAGTAAAGACATGTGCCACCAGGCTTGGCTTTCAACTTTTAGCCCAACTCCTTCCTAGGGCCACGGCCTGGTATTCAGAAAGCAAAAAACTACACTTCCCAAGAAATGAGAGTCCAGGGGCTGGAGAGTTGGCCCAGCAGTTAAGAGCACTGACTGTTCTTCCAGGGGACCCAGGTTTGGTTCTCAGTACCCACAAGGTCACAACTGTAACTCTAGTTCCAGAGGGTCCAACAACCTCATACTGACATAAATGCAGGGAAAACACCAGTGCACAGAAAATAGAAATGAAAAAATCATTCTAAAAAGTGAGAGTCTGGGGCTGGAGAGATGGCACAGCGGTTAAGAGCACTGACTGTCCTTCTAGAGAACCTGAGTTCAAATCCCAGCAACCACATGGTGGCTCACAATCACCTGTGATGAGATCTGATGCCCTCTTCTGGAGTGTCTGAAGACAGCTACAGTGTACTTATAGATAATAAAGAAATAAATCTTAAACCACCAAGACATTTAAAAAAAAAAAAAAGTGAGAGTCTGTCCCAGGATCCAATTCTTCCTTAGGAGAGGAGCTATGAGCTCGCCTACCCATGAAGACAGGAGCAAGCCAGCACTGGGTTGGGCACTCTGGGAAAACAGAATTGGCTGTAGACAGAAGTAACCCTTAGTTTTTGCTATTATGTTATAGAAGTTTTACAGTAAGGTTGTACAGTTTAGAATCATTAACAACAGTTTTCTTTCTTTTTTTTTTTTAAAGATTTATTTATTTAATGTATATGACTGTAGCTGTCTTCAGACACACCAGAAGAGGGCATCAGATCTCTTTACAGATGGTTGTGAGCCACCATGTGGTTGCTGGGAATTGAACTCAGGACCTCTGGAAGAGCAGTTAGTACTCTTAACCACTGAGCCATCTCTCCAGCCCTAACAACAGTTTTCAAAAACATCCTTTCCTTTTTCTACTAGATCTCAGCAAATCACACAGGATCAAGATGCCCATTTAAAAGCGAGGATGGGGACCGGACCGGAGAGGTGGCCCAGTAGTTAAGAGCGTGTCCTGACCTTCCAAGGACTATAGTTCAGTGCCCAGAACAGCACCCACATTGTGTGGCTCACAACCTTTTGTAATTCCAGCTGCAGGGCATCAGATCTGTTGTACCTTCCTCTGACCTCCACAGGCATACAAGCACAGTTGTGATACACACAAACAAATGGGGGGGGGGGCACTACAGTGATGATTCAGCAGTTAGAAGCACTCACTGCTGTGGCTGAGGACCCAGGTTTGGTTCTCGGCATGCAGATGGCAGATAGAAATAATTTCTAAAAAAGTCCAATCCCAGGCAATTCAATGTTTTTCTAACCTCCGAGCCTATGAGGCTTGTATTGGTGCATATACATAAGTACAGACAAAACATTCATTAAAATAAAAGTAAATAAATCTGGACTAGATTGATGACTCAGAGGTTAAGAACACTGGCTGCTTTCTAGAGGACAGAAGTTCTATTCCCAGCACCAACAGGAAGGCACACAGTGGCCTATAATTCCAATCCATAGGGATCTACCGCCCTCTGCTGGCCTCCTTGGGTATTGCATGGATAGCGCACTGATACATGCAGATAAAACATGCATGTTTGGTTTTTTTTTTTTTTTTTTGGTTCTTTTTTTTCGGAGCTGGGGACTGAACCCAGGGCCTTGCGCTTCCTAGGCAAGCGCTCTACCACTGAGCTAAATCCCCAACCCCTCTTTGTTTTGTTTTTGTTGTTGTTGTTGTTTTTTCTTTTCTTTTTTTCAGAGCTGGGGACCGAACCCAGGGCTTGCACTTGCTAGGCAAGCGCTCTACCACTGAGCTAAATTCCCAACCCCTTGTTTTGTTTTGTTTTGTTTTTCTTTTTTTTTTTTTTTCGGAGCTGGGGACCGAACCCAGGGCCTTGCGCATGCTAGGCAAGTGCTCTACCACTGAGCTAAATCCCCAACCCCTGTTTTTTTTTTTTTTTAAACCAACTACATTTTAATTTTTAAGTAAATAAGCCAGGTGGGGTGGCACACACTTTTAATCCCTAGGGAGGCTGCACTGGGGAGGTAGAGGCAGGTGGAGCTCTGTGAGTTCGAGTTTGATCTATAGCACAAGTTCCAGGACAACCAGGGCTAACAGAAAAACCATGTCTCGGAAAAAAAGAAAACAAAATTAAGTAAATAAATCTATAAAGTAAAAGGATCATCCCATTGGATGCTGTGTCAGGTGAGAGAGAGAGAGAAAGAGAGAGAAAGAGAGAGAGAGAGAGAGAGAGAGAGAGAGAGAGAGAAGAAAAAGAGGAGGAGGAGGAGGAGGAAGAAGAAGAGGAGGAGGAAGAGGAGGAAGAGAAGAAGAAGAAGAAGAAGAAGAAGAAGAAGAAGAAGAAGAAGAAGAAGAAGAAGAAGAAGAAGAAGAAGAAGAAAAGAAAGAAGCACTTCTAGTATGTGGGAGGCCCTGAGTTCAACCCTAGCACTGAAAAAAAGGAAAAACTGTAAGCATGTGTAAGGCATGTGACTAGGTCTAAAATGCTCACAGGAAGACATATAAGAAAGGGTTATGAATGTTTTTTCATCCTTTCTACCCTCTGGCCATCTTCCTAGAGACAATTACTATATTTGTATTTTTTTGGCATTGGAAAAAAGCAAGGCATTGGGCATACCCACACTCTTGAGGTATCTAAAATTCTGGCTTACATTGATTTGGGAGCGATTTTTACGTGTTTGCTTCCTTTTAACAGTTGACAAGAGCACTAATCAAACAGTTGCCTAGTTGAAAAAAATTTAAGTATAAGAAAACGTATAGTCAGCCTTCAGGCAGCAACCCGATTTCTTCTGCTGTAGACCCTCCATAGTTACGCACCCATGGGTAAAATTCTAAAAGCATTCTTTCCTGCTGATGTTTCTACAAGCTCATTTTAAGTTTTATTGTTAGACACCAATTCCACCTTGACTTCCTTATCTGTGAAGAGCAGTCTTTTTGAATTACGTTTTTAAAACCACACAAATATTGTATACTGTATATATAATAAATGTATAAAATACATTATATATATATATATATATTTTTTCTTTTCTTTTTTTCGGAGCTGGGGACCGAACCCAGGCCTTGCGCTTGCTATACCACTGAGCTAAATCCCCAACCCCTATATATAAATTTTTTAAAGAGCTTTTTTAGTCGGACATGATGGTGCAAGCCTTTAATCCCAGCACTCAGGCAGCAGTTGCAGGCGGGTCTCGGTGACTTCAGGACCAGTCTAGTTTACATAGTGAGTTCAGGACAGCCAGGGTTGTCTCAGAAAAAGAAAAAAATAAATAAATAAAAAGGCGGGTGTGTGTGTGTGTGTGTTTACGTATCAAGCAGGAAAAATTACCAAAAGTTACTCTAAGAGATTAAAGAGGAATATTGAGTTAATCCGGAATTTTTTTTCTTTGAGAAATTCGTAGACCGCATCTAGACACCATCATCAACAGGGCGGGGGGGGGGGGGGGTGCCTGGCTGGGCGCAGAGCACTGCTCCGGAGTTTAAAAATGACCCTTAGCCCCGCCCCAGGCGGTGAGGCTCCTTAAGTCTTCTGCCTCAGACTCCTCTTAAAGGGGAAATCCATTTGTGTAGGCCAAACCGCGACCTCCCCGGAGCTCCTTACCTTTAAGGTACAGCACGGGTCCCGAACTGCTTAAAAGGGTAATGTTCCCCGCTGGGTCCCACCTCACCTGAGCAGTTACTTTGTACTCGGTGTAACCCTTGGGGTGGGTCCTGGGGTCCGAAACTGTGTAGTGTCGCAGGAAGTCATCCTTCTTCGCCCGGCGCGACATGACAGCGGAGCTGGCCGCCGGCTCCTCCTACTGCACGTCGCCCCCGCTCCGCGTGTTGAGCCTGCTGCCACCGCCAGGATCCGGCCTGCGCCCTTCTTCAGGCCTAGGGACCAGTCACAAGTGACACAGCCGTTCTTGGCTTGGGGGCGTGGCTAAGGGAGTGTCTGACAAGTTCTAGGTCATTGGTAAAGCGGAGTTGTAGGTAGAGATTAAGGATTGGTTGTTTAGGAGAGGATTTACCAGCTGGCATTGTGGCATGTGATTAAGCTCACCTTACAGACCTCCAAAACGTCTCCCTTATTCTCTTATTTATGAATTATTTTGAGCTATGGTCTCTGCTGTGTGGATCAATTTCTGGGCTTAAAATATCCTACCGAAGCCTCCTGAGTATCTGGAATTTAAGGTGCTTGGCATAGGGCCTAACCCATGCAATTTTCATTGTGTTCAAAATGTGCCTGGCAGAGCCAAGTTAAGTTCCCTGCATCTCTGTGCCAGAATAGCTGGGGAACTGACATATTCTGATGCTGAAAATGCTGAACAGTGACAGAGTCTCTGAAATCACAACACTTGCAGCTATTTGAATTCCCCTTAACTGCTTCAGATTTGGGGAGGTGGGAGATTGAGAGGATCTCATGTAGCCCAGGTTGGCCTCAGACTCACTATTGTAGTTGAGGCTAGCCTTGAATTTTTGATCCTTCATTTTCCACCTCCCAAATGCTGAGGTCACAGATAAGCATCACATTTCCCTCCCATGACTGCATGCACCTGGTTTATTCCTCTATGGAAAGGAGTACTTGTCGTTGTATCTTCTGTAACAGATTAGATCAAGAGGCATGCTGGCAGAACACAAGTATGGTGAAAACCCAACACTAGGGCAAGGCCAAATTGCTGAGGAAGGTGTATCAACAGTGTTATTCCTAAACATAGATTCCAGCACATTCCCCCACCACCAGAAATCCCATCTTCAAATGAAAAAAGTGAAAAAAAGAACCATTAAAAAATTTGAGGAAATCTGGCTGTGGTGGTGAATCATGTTTTTAGGTGGATCTCTGTTTTGAGGGGAAAAAACAAAAACCAACCAACCAAAAAGACCCCAAACCATTTGTTATGGTTTGCATATGCTTGGACCAGAGAGTAGCACTATTAGAAGATTTGGCTCTGTTGGAGTAGGTGTGTCACTGTGGGTGTGGGCTTAGAGACCCTCATTCTATTTTTTTTTTTTTGGTTCTTTTTTTTTTTTTTTTTTCCGGAGCTGGGGACCGAACCCAGGGCCTTGCGCTTCCTAGGTAAGCGCTCTACCACTGAGCTAAATCCCCAGCCCCATTCTATTTTTTTTAAGATTTACTTATTTCATGTATGTGGGTACATTGTCACTGTCTTCAGACATACCAGAAGAGGGCATCGGAACCCCATTACAGATGGTTGTGAGCCACCATGTGATTGCTAGGAATTGAATTCAGGACCTCTGGAAGAGCAGTCAGTGCTCTTAACTGCTAAGCCATCTCTCCAACCTGAGACCCTCATTCTAGCTGCCTGGAAGTCAGTCTTCCACTAGCAGCCTTCAGATGAAAATGCAGAACTCTCAGCTCTGCTTGTACCATGTCTGTCTGGATGCTGCCATGATGATAATGGACTGAACCTCTGAACCTCTGAACCTGTAAGCCAGCCCCAATTAAATGTTATCTTTATAAGAATTGCCCTAGTCATGGTGTCTGTTTTCAGCAGTAAAACCCTAACCAGGACAGAAGTTGATACCAGGGACTGGGGTATTTCTGTGATAGGCCCGGTCATGCTTTTGTTTAGAAGAATGTGGATTTTGGAACTTTGGATTTGGAAAGCGGTGGAATGCTTTAAATGGGGACTTAATGGGCAATCATAGTAGGAATATGGAAGACTTTGTTACTAAGAATGATTTGAATTGTATGGACTTGGCCCAAGAGATTTCAGTGGAGAATTTCAATATGTGGCTTATATATTATTTTTGTGGTATTTTGGTGAAGAATGTGACTACTTTTTGCCCTGTCTGAAGAGTCTGCCTGAGGCTAAGGTATTAATTGCATTGACAAGGGAAGTCTCAGAAACGCCCATCATAGACTTTGTTCTCTGGTTAAGTCTCATGAAGAGCAATGTAAACGAGCAGAGCAAGCTGAGAAAGAAAAAATATAAACTATATGGTTCAAGGACACCAGGGGCACCCAGAAGTGAAATGGAGCTGAATCCTGTGTTCTAGGAGATAGCAGATTAAGGGAGTGGGTCTTTGGGGCAAGATCCTACCCAGCTAAATTTTGCTCTAGGAATGGTGGTATGTACCTTTAATCCTAGAAGATAAACCAAGCAGATCTCTGAGTTCAAGATCAGCCTGGGACAGAGCAACTTCTAGGTAAAGAAAAGATTAAGTCCAAGTGTGGTGGAATCATGGTGGAGACAGGCATGCAGATCTCTGAGTTCAAGGTCAGTTTACAGAGCAAGATCCAGGACAGCCAAGCTTAGGCAGTGAAGGAGTTGGAAAACAGAAAGCTAGTGATAATGTAGTAGAACAAGGGGGGGTCATGTTCCAGCTCCTGCAAGCAGCAAAACTTGGCAGCTTTGGCCATGTGTCTCTAGCTTTAGAGTGAAAAACAGAAGGGACCACTGGGATAGTTGATGCTGGTTAGCTGGAGCTAAGAAATTAGCATTGATTAAGAAATCTTCTGGGAAGCATTTTCTGAGAGCACAAAGAAGCTGGGTTCTAGAGATAGCCAAGGCATTTGGTGATGTGTAAGCATCACCCAGGTGGTACTCGTCTTGACGACATGAAGGGGTCATGAACAGCTGAGGCTGGGCACTGTGAGAGGCCATGTAAGACCACTGGTGAAGGTGCATCCTCGGTTGTAGTTGATGGCCCAGGACTGAAGGGGTCATGCAAAGGAGTTGAGGCTTGGCACCATGAAGAGAATCTATGAGGGGCTATTGGTGAGGTCTAGCTGCAGCAGAAGACCCCAGTGTACTGGAGATGCCAGTACCATGGGATGATCACTAAGAGCAGCAGTGGCAGTGGAGTGGATCACTGAGCTCAGAGTGCTACAGAAGGCAGAGCTGGAGAGGTGACGCCAGCCCTTTGGAGGAGCCCAGAAGATCATGTGTGGATCCCAGACATTGAAAAAAGAAACTGTAATACTGAGGTTGCCTTGGCGTCCCCAAGATGCTATAGCCAGGGCCTATCTGCCGAGGAAAGCTACTAACAGGGAGAGGAACCAGCCCAGGAGAAAAAAGTTGGTTGCAGTCAACAAAGATGAAAAAGGAGCTGGAGATCTGAAGACCACTTTGACGTCAGACATGGAGGTGCAGAGTTTGGAGTCTGCCCAGCTGGTTTCCTGTCTTGCTCTGGGGATTACAGTTAAGTGATTGGATGAATCTCAGAAGAGTCTATGAACTTTGGACTTTTAACATTGTTGAGACTGCAATAGACTATGGGGCTTTGGAAGGTGAACTAAACGTACCTTTTTATTATGCTGTGGGTAGGTTTGGCCCCATAGACTCATGTATTTGAACAAGCCTAGTAGTAGTAAAATATTATGGTTTGTATATGTTTGACCCAGGGAGTGGCACTATTAGAAGGTGTGGCCCTGTTGGAGTAGGTGTGTCATTGTGGGTGTGGGCTTTAACACCCTTATTCTAGCTACATGGAAGTCAGTCTCCAGCCAGCATCCTTCAGATGAAGATGTAGAACTCGGCAACCCTTGCACTATGCCTGCCTGGATGCTGCCATGCTCCCGCCTTGATGATGATGGACTGAACCTCTGAGCCTATAAGCCAGCCCCAATTAAATGTTGTCCTTATAAGACTTGCCTTGGTCTTTGTGTCTGTTCACAGCAGTAAAACCCTAACTAAGACACCATGTAATTGAGACTTGCTTAGGTTTAGTCCATTATCACCATGGAGATACAAAGGCAGACACGGTGCTGGAGAGGTAGTTGAGAGTTCTACATCTGAACCCACAGACAGCAAGAAGAGAGACACTGGACCTGACATGAGATTTTGAAACCTCAAAGCTCACCCTTAGGGACACACTTGCTCCAACAAGGCCACACCTCCTACTCACTTTTAAGTAATGGCATTCCCTAATTACTAAGTCTTCAAATACATGAGCCTATGGAGGCCATTCTTATTCAAGTCACCACAGCGCTGTGGTGGTGGTGGGGAAAGCCCAGGGACTTGGTTAAACACAGAGCAGATGTTCCCTGTGAAAATTAGACCAAGGCAAATCACTAATGATGGCACATCCACTGGTGCTCAGGATACAGAGGCAGTGCTGCACTGTTCCCCAACCCCAACACACACACCCACACACAGAGGCACACATCCCAGCCCACACACCTCAGGCTGACCTTGGCTGGGGAACTCTGTGAATTTGAAGGGGTTGGGGGTGTGAATGGTCCCTCTTGGCTTAGCACTTGATTGGAGACAAGTAACTGGTGTTAACAGAATGAGTTCCACTAACCACTCGTCTTGGGAGCAGAAAGAATTGCCAAGGGGATGGAAACAAGCAAGACCCAGTGGTTAAAGAGCGCTCACTACTCCTCTACAGGACCAGAGTTCAGAACCCAGCACCCATGTCTGGCAGCTCACTCTACTGCCTGTGACCGGCACCCTCCATGCACACAGGCACACAAATATAAATCTGAGAAGAAAAGAAAATTGGAGAGGAAAGAGGTGTGCTGTGGTAGCCTTTAATCTCAGCACTTGTGAGGCAGAGGCAGGCTGATCTACACAGAGTTGCAGGCTAGCCAAGATTACCTTGTGAGGTGGTGAAACTTGTCTCAAAAACAAACAAAAAACCCCCGAAATGCCATAAACATATATACACAGTACCAAAACCAACAAAATAAAACCAAAGGAGAGATGCCTCAGAAGGTGAAGGTTCTGGCCATCAAGCCTGACAACCTGAATTCCATCTCCAGGACTCAAAATGTGGGCCCAATATCTTCATGTTTTTTTTTTCCTTTTTTAAAAATGATTTATTTTATTTATATAAGTACACTGTAGCTACACACTAGAAGAGGGCATCAGAACCCATTATAGATGGTTGTGAGCCACCATGTAGTTGCTGGACTTGAACTCAGGACTTCTGGAAGTCAGTGCTCTTAACCACTGAGCCATCTCTCCAGCCCCTTCCTATCTCCCTCTTTTTAATTCTTTTTTTTTTCTTTTTTTCAGAGCTGGGGACCGAACCCAGGGCCTTGCGCTTGCTAGGCAAGTGCTCTACCACTGAGCTAAATCCCCAACCCCTTTTTAATTCTTTTTATTGGTTTGGTGATGAAAGAGTAGTAGTCTAGCATGCACAAGGCCCTGAGGTTGAGCCTAAGTACAGTATTATTCAGATGCTAACACACACACACACACACACACACACACACACACACACACACACTGAGGCAGCAGCTCACATAGCCCCAGCTGGCCTCAAGCTGTGTAGCTGGCATTATAGATGCACACCATTATGCCTCGCTTCTTCACTTCCTGTTCTCCTTCCTTCTCCTTGGCCTTGCTAAGCTCTTCTATCTGCAGCAGTATAGTTCCTGGCCCTGTACAGATTTCCAGGAGCACCAGATGCCAGCAGAAGCAGTAGGGAGAGGTGACTTTGTGTCCTGTGTTTCCTGCCATTGACCATGAAGTGAGGGCTCAATACCTGCTCTCTACTCGGTCCTGCAATGACCATAACCTTGCTGCTTTCCACTCTCTGCCTAATTCACTTCTCCCTGCTTACACACACACACACACACACACACACACACACACACACACAGAGAGAGAGAGAGAGAGAGAGAGAGAGAGAGAGAGAGAGAGAGAGAGAGAGAGCGAGCGCCAGGAGCACTTGGACTGGGGTGACTCCATTGTATCAGTGTCTGAATGCATAAGCTCCCATTGTTTTAAATCACAATCATAGCTGACACTCACCCAATGCTCATGATGCCCCTGACACCGGTTGATTCCTATCTATAGCAGGGGCTGACATTGTCTTTTGCCAGCCAGCCAGAAGCCCAGATGAGTCAGGCTATTCTGGCAGCCTTAACAAGGCCTTCACAGAGCCATGGGTGTCTCTGGGGCCTGGGTTTTATTCTTGCTGGGGTTGAAAGAGTGGAGAGAGGGTCAGCTACTGCTGTCACCTGATAAAGCTGAACACTTGAGACTTAACACGCATGCACAGCACAGGGGCTGGGGACAGTGCTTTTTTAAATAACAAGCCAGTGCGGCTCATTGTTCTTACTGCCATTTACTGTAACCTTAAGCCTCCTCTGGGTTTTGACAGGAACTGATGGAGTTTCCAGAGGTTGCTCTGGCTAAGGACAGTGAACACCATGCTAACCTAAAAGAAAACATCTCCGATCCAAACAAGGCTGTTTGCTGGTTTCTGGCTGTATTATGACCAATTCCTTCTCCATGTTCTGGCTGCCATCACTCCTGAGTGACTCTCCCCGGACCCTGAGACAACAGTGTGTTCCTTGATGCCTTGGAATGTAATTTAATCAGCACAAAGAAAGCTGTGCTTGGAGTGGTGATGGCCAACCTGTGTTACACAGGGGAACTCCATCTAAAAGAAAACATTTTTGAGGAAGATCAGGGAGAGGCGAAAAAGGAGAGGTATCTTGGGAGAGCTGAGCCTGGTGTCTTAAGGTTTTACTGCTGTGAACAGACACCATGACCAAGACAACTTATAAGGACATTTAATTGGGGCTGGCTTACAGGGACAAGGTTCAGTCCAGATTATCAAGGTGGGAGCATGGTAGTGTCCAGACAGGCATGGTGCTGGAGGAGCTGAGAGTTCTATATCTTCATCTGAAGGCTGCTAGGTTGAGGGTATTTAAGTCCATCCCCACAGTGACACACATACTCCAACAAGGCCACACCTCTTTTTTTTTTTTTTTTTTTTTTTTGGTTCTATTTTTCGGAGCTGGGGACCGAACCCAGGGCCTTGCGCTTCCTAGGCAAGCGCTCTACCACTGAGCTAAATCCCCAACCCCAAGGCCACACCTCTTAATAGTGCCATTCCCTGGGCAAGCATATGCAAACCAGCAAACCTGGACAGGGAAGAACCTTTAAGTCCCTCAGCACTTCTGTTTGAGGACTGTTTTATTCTGAGGCCCGTGTTCCCTCCTTAGGGACCCAACCAAGCTTTTTTCAGGTCTCTGCTGCTCTGGAGGTGGCGTGAATGAGGACTCAAGCCTACTGTGTTATCACATTCCTTTGGGTAACTGCCCTCCACCCTGGGACACAGTCCATTGGGCTTGGTGGCATCAGGACCTTGTTAGTGATTGGCAGGGCCCCCGCCAGTTTCTGCCCTGGGCATTTCAGTTTCAAGCATGAGCAATGACAGAAGATGGCAAGTCTAGGCTTAGACCTGAGGTGGCAGAATACAGGTCCCAGGTGGGTCAAGTTTCTCTGAGGAAGGGATGCTCAAGTCTATGGAATAAGGCGAACCCCGCACTGGGCCCTGGAGACAGCCTGGCTAGGCAGCTGAGGCCCTAGAGTGGCCCTGCTAGTTGTAGTCATCCCTGACTGACATAGCCACCTTCTGTACACCCTTCCCTCTCTGTACACCCCAATCTGTTATCAGCCTGTCTGATCCGGACTCCTAAGCTGTGCAGGTTGCCCACTGTGCACTGGAAGCTAGGAACTGAATTTAAACTATTCATGAGTCCAGACTGGGGCTGGGAGAAGCCTTGTTTTTTTGTTGTTTGTTCGTGTTTTGTGGTTTTGGGTTTTTTTTGTTTTGTTTTGTTTTTTTTTTGTTTTTTTTTTTGTAATTCAAACTGATGAAGGCAGATACTCCTCTAGGGAATTGGCAACCCCCTCTCAGAAACCTCTTCCTCCTTGTTTCCCTCTTTTAGTGTCTCTTCCTGGAGGAAGGCTGCTTGGCCACCTGCAGAAAGACCCAGCTAGCCCTGCCCTGAGCTTTCATGCTCTGCCCATTCCTTTGACAAGGGAGGACTAAATCAGCCTTCTGCTCTGCTCGGTCCCCTCTGGACTCAGCATTCCAGGTGAGCATTAAAGTCATGACTCACAAATGGCCCAGCCAGGGACTGGGTGAGGAGGACTTTATTCTCACTGCTGGACAGGTGAGGAGGACACCCAGGATCCTGGCAGCAGCAGGCAGTCCCTCCCAGCCCAGTCTTTCCTTTTGGCATGGCGGCTGCAGGCCACTTTGGGAGATGGGTGACAGCCCTCCTCCGAGGGAGCAGCAGTGGGCAGCAGTAGCAGCAGCAGGTCACGGTGGGGTTGGGAATGTTAGTCTGGCCAGCTGGTGCTTATCCCTCCGGCTGGTGTCGGATGAGGACAGGGACCTAGACAGTGAGCTGGGACACTGAAGAAGCTCAGTCGGCAGTAAAGACACGACTGGAAATGTCATCGAGGAGCCAGTCGATGCCAGGCAGCAGGTCCTCCCCTGTGACGGCACTGCAGCCTTGGATGCGCCAGTGGTGGCTGCGGATGGAGTCCAGCTCTAGGGCCTGGGGACAGAAAGGACAGGTGGAACCACCACATGGTGGCTCACAACCATCTGTAGTGAGATCTGATACCCTCTTCTGGTGTGTCTGAAGACAGCTATATATAATAAATAAATCTTTAAAAAAAAAAAGAGAGACAGTGTGGTGGGGCTCCTATAATACAGTAGTACACTGGGGGAGGGGGAACCGAATGTCTCAAACAAACAAAAGTCAAGATGCTGAGCCTGCTAGAGGGATGGTTAAGGTGTACCATGGCTCCAAGGCTGGGTCAGCATGACACACAATCCTGGCTTGTTTACCTACTATGTGACATCGGGCAGGCTACCTAGCCTGTGTCTGCTGCACCCTCTGTAAGGTGACAGACTCTCCCTCATGGATTGTAGTACAATGGGGTGAAGAATGAAACTTGTGAACCTACACACGGCCCACGGCAACGGGAAGACTCCCTGCTTTCTGGCTGCTGAAATCCTGAGATGATCTAGTTACAGGTCTGCCTCCTCCCAGACCGAGGGGTACTCCATGTTATTAATCATCAAGTCCCAGGACCCGGCTAGGTCTTGTCACACAGCAGGAGCTAATAATAGCTGTTAATACCAATTATTAGCCAGGCATGGAGGTGCATGCTTGAAATTCCAGGCAAGAGGACTGCTGCTGAGTTTGAGACCACCCTGGACTACAAAGTGTATTCTAGAATAGCCTAGGCTATAGAAATTGTATCAAAAATAAATAAAATAAGATGGGGCCTGGGGGTGGAGCTCAGCAGAGCTGCCTAGCATGCACAGCCATGGGAGCGAACACTAGCACTGCAGAAACCGGACGTGGTGGTACACACCTGGAATCCCAAGTGCTCGGAGGTGGAGGCGGAGGCAGGAGGATGAGTGAGTAGTTCAAGGTCATCCTCGGCTTCCTAGTAAGTCTGAAGCTTCTAGGGCTGTCAAGACCCAGTTTCAAAAAAACAAAACAAAACAACAGTAAAATCAAAATAATAAAGTCCTAAAGACCCTTCAGCTTTACTCAGTGGACCTGAACCAGGGCCTGACTCACCTCCTGAATAGCATTACAGGACAGTGCTCCAGGCAGGTCCTGCTTGTTGGCAAAGATGAGGAGGGTCGCTCCAGCCAGGCGCTGGGGAAAGAGAAGATGGGTTGGGGGTGGGGGAAGCTTCACATAGAGCTTGATCCCTTTGGTATAAGACATGAGGTTGGTGGTCAGTAAGAGAGCTCCAGGCTGTGGAGGAGGCCCACAGGGGGCAGGCAGTAGACAGGGCTACTGATGCTACCACACAGTGGGTATCTCTCTCTTCCAAGCCTCAGGAAGAGGATGTTGCCCACAATGATCCCCAAGCCCTCTGTAGCTCTGGCCATGTGCAGAAAGCATAGGTGTGCTGAGGGCTGCCCTGGGGACTGGGATAAAACAACCTGCCCTGTCCTCCCAGTTCACAGAATCCTTGTGTTTTACTTCCAGCAGACGGCCCTGTTGGTCTCTCTACTTAATCCCCTTGGTGTGCTAGTCTTTGGAACCTCTCCTGGTGCAAACAGAAATCTAACTTCTGGGCCTAGCCCTGCTGAGCCTTGACTCAGCCTCTGACAACAATGACCTCTCTAGACCTGTTCAATGCTACAGAAGGGGCTGAAGTCATACCAGGGGCATGTGTAAACCTAAAGTCCCATGCATCCCTGTGGTTCCCATACAGCCATTAGCAACTCCCTCTTACTCTCGCAAAAGTGCCCTGGCCTTCAACTAACTGAAATGTGGCAACATGATCCAAGTTCCAGGGCAGACAGAGCAGTGTCCAAATAAAACTAGCAGCTGAAGGTAACAGTAATGCCTGAGCATGGCTAAGGGGTGCCCACTGTAAGCCTGGCATTCAGGAGGCTAAGGCAGGAGGAGAAAGAGTTTGGAGCCAGCCTGGACTACATAAGGAAACCTGATCTCAAACACCTACCCCAACTCTGCTGCCAAACAAACAAACAAGCCCAAAACCAAAACACCTGCCCAAACAAATGAGTAGCCAACAATGAAGGAGTGTGGCACGCACGTCATTTGGGAAGTAGAGGCAGGTGGACCAGGATTTCAAGGACAGTGTTAGCCAGTTTGGGCCAGCCTGAGATGAGTAAAACTCTGTTGTCAACATAACAAGTCTTTCGATCCAGACAACAAATGGCAAGATTGGCCTAATCACTGCTTTAGGAATGTGGGAGTTAAGGCTCAGGTTAAGGGTCTTCCAGAAGCCACACAACAAGGTTAGATTCCTGTGTAAGCTTCACTGCCCCCCTGAGCATTGCTGGCACCCTAGCCTTGAGGCCCCTGCAGCAATGGGACTGAAACTCAGGGAGGTGGGAGGTGAACCAGTAAAAGCAGAGATGTGCGTCTGTCCAGGTCTCAGCTCAGGGCCCACTAAGTGAGTGGACCCCTACCTCCCTCCCTGAGTGTCCCAGTAAACCATGGCACTTGTGGCAGGCTGTGGCCTGGCTGCCAGTGAGCACAGGGCACACCTCCTCCACCAGTAGACTCTGCAGCTCTCGCTGACAGTCCTGCATGCGCTGGCGGTCAGCGCTGTCCACCACCCAGATGAGGCCATCTGTGCTCTCGAAGTAGTTCCTCCAGTAGGAGCGCAGAGACTTCTGGCCACCCACATCCCAGATGTTCAGCTTGAATCTGGGAAGGAAGGGACAATGGAGGTCAGGCTGGTCCTGCCCTCCCAGCCTCCTCCCAGCCCCACAATGGCCCACAGTGACCCCACTCACCCCCGGTGCTCCAGGGTCTTGATGTTGAAGCCCAGTGTTGGCGAGATGGTGTCCACATCTTCTCCATTGAACTTCTTGAGGATGGTTGTTTTGCCAGCATTGTCCAAGCCACTGGGGTACACAGGCTAAGGAGATGTCCCTGAGCTCTCCTGGAGGACATGTCATCACCCTACCACTCTCCTAGGGACTGGTATTTCCCTACTGCATGTTGAAGCAAGTTGAGCACACACCTCACCCATAATTGGACTGAGATAAATGTGGAAGTATGAAAATGGAATTCTATCATGTCGGCCATCTCAAAGTAACTTAATTTACACACCAAATATTGAGTGCCTACTAAGTGCCAGGCCCCCTCAGCTGTTAGTGGACAAAGCCACCACCCTTATGAAACACACACTAGCAAAATGACTAAATTAAAAGACCCCCTCCCAGAAAGGGAATTATACAAGCCCAAGGCCCTCAACTATAGAAGTAAAAAATAAGTTTTTAGATATGTGGGACAAGCTGACCCATCATTTAGACGAAACAGACCAGAAAAGAAAACAAAATACAGAAACCAGACTAAATTATGGGCACTGCTCCATGGGCCACCTGACAAGAAAAAGAAAAAGTCCCTGACCCCCCGGAAGCCCTGACCACCATGTACTTTTTGCTAACTCACTGTTATGATTATAGCCAAAATAGGTAACATACACGTATGCCTCATTTACTCCACCAATCACATCCCTGTAACCATGCATCTGCTTCTGTAAGCCTGCTTCTGCTCCCCAATGCCCTATAAAAACCCGTCCCTGGTTCTGCTAGGCGCACCAGTCTTCCAAATTGACTGGGACGCCCACAGATACCTGTGCTCCCTGATCAATAAAAAATCCTCTTACAGATTACAGCCGGTGGACTCGGACTGGTCATTGGGGCTTGAGGATCTCCCTCCTGAGAGAAGATTCTCTCTGAGAGTCTTACATATGGGGGCTCGTCCGGGATCGGAGATCCTCTGCCTAGAGACCACCGACCACCCACCGGGAGGTAAGCTGGCCAGTGTTTGTCTTGTCCTGTCTTGTCTTGCTTTGTGACTTGTTCTGTAAATGCTTAGTTACTTGGCTTGGGTCTAGACCGTTTGTATTTGGGCGGGCCAGAGAAGGAGCTGACGAGCTCGGACTTCTCCCCCGCAGCCCTGGAAGACGTTCCAAGGGTGTTTAGAGCCCGGTTTTTCGGGGCTCAGCCTGTATCGGAAGGATACGTGGTTTTGGGTTGGAGGAGAGAGGAGAGAGCCGGATCCACTGAAGGATCCGGACCCTCGTCACCTCTGTCTGAATTTTTGGTTTCAGTTTGACACTGAAGCCGCGCGGTGCGTCTGTCTGTCTGACTGTTGAAATTGTTTGTCTTCTTTGTGTCCTAATTTTCTTTGAATATCTGTGGAAATTGGTTATAGGATGCTTTGTCTTGGTCTTGTTTGTCTGGTTTGTTTTCTGTGGTATTGTCCAGTGTCTTTTTGGCTTTTGTTTCGTTTTTGGACTTTGGACAGACGACTGTGTTTAAAATCTTGGACTGACAACTGTGTTTGAAATCATGAAACTGTTTGCTTTGTTTGTCAAGGAGTTTTACTTGGTCCTCTTGGTGCTTAACTTGGAAATAATTTGCTTGAGAAAAATTGTTTTCTGCCAGGGAGTTTTATCTTTCTCTCTTAGCCTCCTCCCCAAGGAGAGATGCCCCTCCCTTTGCTCCCCTTGTCCAGTCTAGCTGCTGTTAACAGTTGTGTATGAAGAACTCCAGGTTAGTGAGTGACCCTGTCTGAAGCAGGTATTAACAAGAGCCTGAAAGCTTTACCTTGGATCCTGAAGAAAAATTTCTCCCTGTTGCTTAAACATTCACAGCTTCTAAGGAAGGGAGCCTGCCTTATCTGCTGGCCCTATTCCAAGAGAGGAGTTGATCTCCAACATTAAATAACCTTCCCTGTTAGTCATCATTGACATGGAGAGTGCCTTTGATCCTATCCCCACAGCAGCCAGTTCCTGCCCCTGTGGTCAAAATGCCCCAGGTTGGGGGACAGAGAAGCCCCTGAGATAGTTTCAGAGGGAATCTACAACAAACTGTGAAGAACTTTGTTTTGCCAGTCAAAATTTAGAATTCAAGCTTTGGCTGTGGCCAAGGTCAGTATTAATGTTTTCTTTTCCATGGACCTTTAGCCCACTGAGACAGTTTGGTAAAGGGCTGCTACTGAGGTCCTGAAAGTCCCAGGTGAACTGGTTACAATTCTTTTGTCAGCCACTTGGCATCTAGCACCCAGGTCCTAACCATCTCTCCATCCTTTTGTTATTAGTTCTTAAGTCCAGAGAGATAGTCAGTAACAGATCAGCTCCCTCTCTGCTTGCCGTTCTGTTTCACAGACACAAAGCTTGTGCTTATTTTTACAACGGCCTTTTTGTCCCAAAAAGTCCTCCTGGTTTAGCTGTGTGACTAAATGCTATTTGTCCTCTTCAGTGGACCTCTATTCTCTAGACTGTTACAGGTCTTCTTTACCACTGAGGAAAGACGGAATCCTACTAGAGGCCAAAAAGAATGTTCCAGACATGGATAGAAGACCCTCACTCCTGACTGTTGACTTGAATACCCCTGAAGGTAGGGAGTGCTCCAGGTCTGCCACCAGGCTCCAAGGGTGGGTCTCCGAGGGGCTAAAAAATGCCCCACCAATCTGGCTAAGATAAAAAAAAGATATAAAGAGAGAAAGTTACAGAAATTTAAAGGGTTAAGCTAAGTTGCTGAGAGTTAGTGTAAGTTACAGAAAAAATAAAGTTAAAGTGTAGTTACATAAGTGGACAACATCTAATAGCTGTAGAAGAAGATGCAGAAGGTATGAGAGAGAGACTGAGGAAGAAAAAGAGGAAAGAAGGTAAAAAGAGCAGGAAGCTAAGGAAGAAAAGAGACAAAAGGAAAAAGAAGCTAGAGAGCTAAAGAGAGATAAAAGACAGGAGAGGAATATATACTGGCCACAGTAGTTAGGGAACCTAGGAAGACAGTACCTGGCAACAGAAGAGAATTCCTAGCTAAAGATCAGTGTGCCTATCGCAAGGAAAAAGGACACTGGGTCAGGGACTGCCCCAAGAAGAACAAGAGGGGCCTCTCCAGCAGCCCGGAAGGCAAGTCTCTTGGTCCTAGAGTGCTGGCTGTCCGCAAAGATAGAAGGGAAGCCTGCCCAGTTGTTTTGTGAATACGGGGGCCCAACACTCTGTGCTCCTACGCCCAAATGGGCTAGTGTCCAGCAAAAGACCTTGAGTACAGGGGACTACCGGCAACAAATGATACTCATGGACTACCCGAAGAACAGTGGACCTTGGCGTGGGCCGGGTATCCCACTTGTTCTTTGTGATTCCAGACTGCCCCTACGAGTCTAAACCCTGCAACCCTGCTCCTGGACCCTGACCTAGACACCCCCCTTCATGACTGTCAACAGGAGCTCACTAAAGCACAGGAGTGGCATAAAGATCGGACTGATCAGCCAACAGAGGGGGTAGATGCCATCTGGTTCATAGATGGGAGCAGCTTCTTACAGAAGGAAAAAGATGGGCTGGGGCAGCAGTGGTAGATGGAAACAGAGTCATATGGGCTCAGGCCCTACCAGAAGGCACCACTACTCAGAGAGTAGAGCTCGCTCCCCTTACCAAAGCCCTTGGGCTGAGAAAGAGACTTAACATCTATGTGGACAGCACGTATGCCTTTGCTACAGCCCATCAACAGAGGGGCCTGCTGACATCTGAGGACAAGAAAAAAAAAAGAGATTCTGGCTCTGTTAAGGGCCCTACATGACCCAGCCAGGCCGAGGAAGAGACTCTGGTACACCTCAACGAGAAAGAAGATCCTGCTAACTAAATATTATGGCCCAGGTCTCAAGTATCTCGTGGAACAGATAGTGCACTGATGTATACCATGCCAAAAGGTAACTGTTTTCAGGAAAGTTGACTGTGATAGGAGGCTCCATGGGGAACGGCCTAGATACTACTGAGAAGTGGACTTCACAGAGATAAAACCAGGAAAATATGGTTATAAATGTCTCCTAGTGTTTATAGATATCTTTTCAGGAATAGGTAGAAGCTTTCCCCACCAAGCAAGAGACGGCCTCAATAGTCATCAAGAAGATACTAGAAGAAATCTTCCACAGGTCTGGAGTGCCCAAGGTAATCTGGTCAGACAACAGCCCTACTTTCGTTGCCAAGGTAAGCCAGGGTGTGGCCAAGTATTTAGAGGTTGATTAAAAATTACGTTATATTTACAGACCTCAAAGTTCAGGACAGGTAGAATAAATAAATAAGACTCTAAAAGAGACCCTGACCAAATTAACCATGGAGACTGGCACAGACTGGGTGACACTCCTTCCCTCTTGCTCTCTTTAGAGCAAGAAATACCCCTTCCAGATTCAGCTTTACCCCCTTTGAGATCTTATATGGGGCCTCAGCTCCCCTGACTATATTAGATGATGTTACTGAACCAACATGTCATAGTAATAATGATTTATATGCCAGGCTAAAAGACCTACAGGTGATACAGAAAGAAATCTGCTCACAGCTGACAGCAGCCTATGCCCCGGAGACCCCTGAGACATGTCATCAGTTCCAGGTCGGAGACTACAGCTACACTGAGCCCAGACACTCGAGCCTCGCTGGAAAGGACCGTACCTGGTGCTGCTGACCACCCTGACAGCCGTCAATTCTCAGCCCTCACCAGCCGTGTACTAGCTGTTGGGGCTGAGAGCTGGGACCTAGAGGGACTCTCAGATCTTCAAAAAGCTTTCTAGACTTAAGTGACTGGGAGGTTGCTATAATGCTCACTTGAGGAGTGTGTTTTAGAAACAAGAATTTCATGTTTGCCTGTTTGCCCTGGGTTCCCTCGGAATAGGTGTAAAGATAGGCTTGATTTTTATTGCAAATGATGTAACATTACATATGTTAGCACTCCTAACACTTCTTGGGACTGTGCCTCAGGGATCACAACCTATATAAGTTTAGAAGTTCTAAAAGACCTTGGTGTATAGGTTCAGATAGTGTCCAGATTAGAATCCTGATACTAAAGACTTATAAGACACAAAAGAGAGTTGAAAATTATTTAAGGCTATCTAGGTGCTACAAGGACAGCACAAGGACATCTGCTGTTGCCCTACAATGCAAGGCTTATAGAGAATTCAGAACTGCCATTGACTCAGATATAAAAAGAATAAAAAAGACTTTTTAGCTGACCTCCAAGAACACCTAACCTCCCTCTCAGAGGTAGTCCTTCAAAATAAGAAAAGATTAGACCTGATATTCCTTAAAAAAAGAGTCTGTGTGCTACACTAAAAGAAGAATGTTGTTTCTATACAGATCAGACAGAAATAATAATAAGAGATATAGTCTTTCAGTCATTCAAACTTTTGTGCTGAGACAACAGTATCAGATGGTGAAACAACAAGAAACAGAGGTACCTTAACCAAGTTGAGTAGAAGATTCCACTCAAGGACAAAAAGAAAATGGGGGAATAAAAGACCCCCTCCCAGAAAGGGAATTATACAAGCCCAAGGCCCTCAACTATAGAAGTAAAAAATAAGTTTTTAGATATGTGGGACAAGCTGACCCATCATTTAGACGAAACAGACCAGAAAAGAAAACAAAATACAGAAACCAGACTAAATTATGGGCACTGCTCCATGGGCCACCTGACAAGAAAAAGAAAAAGTCCCTGACCCCCCGGAAGCCCTGACCACCATGTACTTTTTGCTAACTCACTGTTATGATTATAGCCAAAATAGGTAACATACACGTATGCCTCATTTACTCCACCAATCACATCCCTGTAACCATGCATCTGCTTCTGTAAGCCTGCTTCTGCTCCCCAATGCCCTATAAAAACCCGTCCCTGGTTCTGCTAGGCGCACCAGTCTTCCAAATTGACTGGGACGCCCACAGATACCTGTGCTCCCTGATCAATAAAAAATCCTCTTACAGATTACAGCCGGTGGACTCGGACTGGTCATTGGGGCTTGAGGATCTCCCTCCTGAGAGAAGATTCTCTCTGAGAGTCTTACAAAATAATGGGGCTGGAGAGATGGCTCAGCAGTAAAGAGCACATGCTGCTCTCACAGAAGACCTGGGTTTAGTTCACAGCTCCCATTGTTGACTTCTGTGGACACCAACCACTCATAATGGTGCACAGACCTACACGCAGGCAAAGTTCTCACATGCATAAGTATTAAACATATTAAAGACTAAATAAAGCAGAAGAGAAAGCTGGGTACTTGAAACCAGTGAAGGACACTCCTGACAGGAATGGCTTTCAGCTCAGGGACCAGATAAGGCTCTGTGGGGTCTTGAGGCCCAAAACAGATAGGCCCGGCCTTTTGAAGGTCCAAGGAAGTGCAAACATCTAGAGGTGGCAACCACCACCATCTGTTTCTGGAATGATCCACAGCCTCTGCTGCAGAGAACAAACCAGTAGGTGAACTCAACAGCAGGTGAGAATGTGGGGCAGCCAAAACCTGAATGGAGAGCTCAGAAGGACAGGACAGGCTCTGCCTTTAGGACTTCTTCCTCATTTGACCCTGGCCCAGTGACTCCCACCTCTGAGAGGCATGAGTGAGTACCTCTCACCTTCTGCAGCCCAACTCTCGACTTGAAAAGCCAGCTGATTACCCTGTCCTTCCAACACCATCCGCTGCCCCACCTCACTTGTGGCAGCAGAACCATCTCCATCCACACCCCCATTATCTGCTGAGTCAGTCCCAGCTTCTCTGTGGTGCAGCCTGGGAACGGGTGTTTACACTCAACTGCACCATCTTTGTGCTTTTACTGTTGTTTTTTCCCTGGTACTCCTTGTAAAGCAGTCTGGCCTCAAACTTGTGAAGGTTCTCCAGATTCTGCCTCCTGAGTGCCAGGATTACAGGCATGGAACCACCATGCCGGACCTTTCCTGCATTTTGTTTGTGTTTTTTGAGAAAAGGTCTATGTAGCCTTGGCTGGCCTGAACTTTCTCTGTAGACCAGGCTGGACTCAAAGCCATAGATTCACCTGCTTCTGCCTTCCAAACGCTGGGATTAGAGGTGTTCAATACCATGCATTTTTTTTGTTTGTTTAAAATATTTTGAGTTTTTGCCTACATGCCCACTGAATCAAGATGAGGACATCAGGACCCCAGGACTGTTACACGAGGCTGCGAGGCACCAAGTGGGTCCTGGGCACTGAACCCCTATTCTATGGCTCTTAACCACTGCAACATCTTTAGCCTCTTGCTTTCTGTAAGTCTACTATCAGACTGGCTCCTGATGCTTCCCGAAGCCTCATCTTGCCAGGCCGATCTAGAAGACCTCCTGACTGGCTAGGTGGCCCATCTTCTGCTCCACCCGGCACAGTTAGTCTTTCCTTGGTCCCCTCCCAGATCTCATCCCTGTCTGCCTCATCTGACTTCACAGAGTATCTACGCCTGGGTCTCAGCACTCCTCAGGTGGGCCATCCCATCATCATTTCTAGGCTGGTGGCTGCCACCTACCTAGCCAAGCAGTCAGGGATGGGGTCTTCCCAGGAATGTGCTTCTCTCACCTCAGCAAGTGGCTCCTTGTCCTTCTGATGACTCTGGCCAGAAACCAGTTCATGCTTGGCTTCATCTCCCTCATATGGTCCTCCCACCCGGCAGCAAGTCCTCCAAGCACCACTGTCATAATACTTCCACCCTGGTCTAAGTCACCAGCCTGTGGGCCTTTCATAGTACAGCTGCCTAAAGGGTCCCAGCAGGTGGGCTCTCCCTCACTCCAGCCCTTTCCTCCTCCTCTTCCCACCATGCCTGTCTTATCTACCCAGGACCTTGGCACTTGCAGGTCCTCTGCTTAAGTTTCCCCAGATATCTCTATTTCCCTTAAGTCTTTGTCCAACAGTTACTATCTTGCCATGGCCTTTGACCACTTGTGGACTATATTCTTCTCTGGCCACACTACACATTTTATTTGCTTTATCACTTTTTCTCTCCCCTCTTATCACCTGAAGTGAAGGGTTTTTTCCGTTTCCATGTGACCGTATTCCCTAACAAAGTAGGTGCTCAGAGGTCATCTAATGAGTGTCTTTCTCAGAATTGTCTAAAACAGTCGCGAGTAGTAAAGTTCTAAGTGTACATTAATTTCCCTCTGACACTTCGTGGATCGCAGATGCCTAACTGGCCTGGCACAGTGCAAGACGGGTGATGAAGGTGCCAGTTAATACAATGAAAGGTCGGCAGTGGCCCTAATTGACAGTTGGACCTGTGGCCAACCAGTCCACGCCTACCCGTGGCAGTCCTAAGGACCCTGGGATTCTGACCCTAAGGGAACCGCCAAGGCCTACACCGGTGGATGAAGGGGAGGGGGTCAGCGCCGGGGAGGAGCAGGGCCCATGCTCCGACCAGCCGGAGCGAGCGTGACGTCCGAGTCATCACCACTGCGTCGCGCCTCGCAGTGATACTGGAGTCCCCCGTCTAAGCCCGCTCTTGAGACCACCGGTCTGCCTTTTGCACGCCATCCCCCGCCCTGCAGAGTGGTATGGCCCGACCCGGCCCCGCGCCGAGCAGTGGTAGCGCCGCGTGCGTGACGCACCACCGGCAATGGGTACCCACGGCGGCCGCGCCCCCGCGCCCGGCTCCGCCCACCCGGCGGGCCCCGCTACCCTCGCGACCGTTCTGGTGCTCCGAGGATACAGCATGAGCAGCCGCAGCTCTCGCTCTTTCTGCTTCATCTTCTTCAGAATGGTCAGAAGCCCCATGATCCCGTAGCCCCCTCCCGGCCGCCGTTTCTTCTAGTCCCGGGACCCCGCTCCCGTTTCCTATTGGCTAGTCTGGTGCTTGGTTCCGCCTTCGTCATCACGTGACCACAAGAGTGTGGGGCGCCGCCCCCTAGCGGCGCGACAGCGAATTTGCAGTCTGCTGCCTTAACCCTTCTCTTCCAGAAAGCTGAAGGTCGGTGGACTCGGGAGAAGTCCCTAAGTCTTCCGCCTACCAGAAGCTGACTTTCTCGAGCTGTATCTCGTTTAGGTAGGGAATATACCCGCGAAGAGGTTCTGAGCCAGGAATCCAAAAAAAGAGCTTCACAAAGAGCTGATGAATCAACCGTGGACCGTAATATGGCCCAGTTACCCCGTGCATCTTGTGACTTCCATTATCCCCATTTGCCACTAACGGAGGATCCTGGTCCAGACTGTCAGAAATGACTCCATCCGTTTAGTTGAGGGGGATGACTCCCCTAGGGACCATTTCTAAATGTGCGGGCAGTATGGGCTCCTTGGGTTATTTAGAGTTCTAAGCTCCCTGCCTGTGGTGCAGGAATCAGACCCGCACAAAGGATTGATTACCCTGCCTAGGACCCTGACAGGTTGAGAAGCTCTATTCCAACTGTTAGGATAAAACTGGCGAGGCGTGGTAGTGCAGATGTCAGTCCCAGCACCAGGAAGGCAGAGACAGGAAGATCTCTGAATTCAAGGCCAGCTACGGCTAGTAGTCAGACAGTAAAGAGACCCTGTCTCAAAAAACAAAGAGATAAAAAAACCTGAAGCCCACCTGGTGCTTAGCCTCTTGGCCGCCGGCATGTAATAGGTGTACAGTCAGAATATCTTTAATAAATGACTTTGACCAAGAGTTCGTTTTTAAAAAATAATTTACTTTGCTGGTCGTGATGGCACATACCTTAAATTCCAACACCTGGAAAGCAGAAGCAAGTGGATCTCTGTGAGTTTGAGGGCAGCCTGATATATATATATACTGTGTGTGTGTGAGTGTGTGTGTGTGTGCATGCGTGCGTGCATGCATGCGTCTATGTGTGTTCCAGAACAGGAACGACTACACATACTGAGTGCCTGTCTCAAAACAACCATTATTATCAGTGTGTGTGTGTGTGTGTGTGTGTGTGCGCGCGTGAGTGTGGCTGCACATACCACTTTGTGGAGCTGATTCTAACATTTTTATGTGAACTCAGAGCATCAGACTGTCTCGGCAAGTGTTTTTTATTGGTGAGACTTCTCATGGGCCCAAAGAGCTAGTTTTTCTTTTAGTCCTCCCCTTGTCTTTTTGACTTGTTGTAACAGGGTCTCAGGCAGCCAAGGCTGGCCTTAAACTCAGTGTGTAGATCAAGATTAATTGGAACTCTTTCTTCTCAAGTATAGGTTGGTCCACCATGCTCAGCCCATTTTATAATGGGGTTTACTTTTTAAAAAGTTGTTTGGGGTTGGGGATTTAGCTCAGTGGTAGAGCACTTGCCTAGCAAGCACGAGGCTCTGGGTTCGGTCCCCAGCTCCGAAAAAAAGAAAAAAAAAGTTATTTGTTTAATTTACTGTTTCATTTTTACTGAGAAAGCCAGGCTGATTCCATGACAGGTTTCAAATTGGCAGTTAAGGCGACTAGGCCTAAATTTCTGTTTCCAAGAACCGGGGCAATTCCAGGCAAGTCCAGGCCTCAGAAGCTGCCCCACCACCTGGCCTGAGGCAAGGACAATGGGTCAGTAGCAGTTTCCAGACTTCCTCAGCAACAGTTTTCAGATCTCCCCAGCAAGTTTCCAGCCCCCACATCCTGATAATGAAAAGTCCGTAGAGGTGGACCCAACAGATTAACATAGAAGTCACCTGCCAACCTCAGAATTCCCCAATGTGCTTTAAATCGAGCCTACAAGCTCACTTGATGGTCTGTCTTGGTAATGGGAGACCCTAGCATGCTGGACTTCTGCAGAATGAAACATTCTGTGTGTTTACATACTGCTTGAGTCTGGGCTATCATTCTTCGGTGAATCATGAACCCTTACATACATTGTGTATACAAAGGTTTGCTTACATGCACATCTGTCTGGGCATCAAGTGAGTACCTGGTGCCCCGAGAGGCCAGAAGATGGCATTGGAGCCCCTGGAACTGAAGTTATGGTAGTTATGATCTCCTAGTATGCGGAGAGGTTAACTGATGCATCATCTCGATGCCACCCCCTTGTATTGTGAGACAGGGTCTCCTGTAGTCCATGCTGGCCTTGAACTCCCTGATCCTCTTGCAAATCTGGGATTGCAAGTGTGTATCACTACCAGTTAAGGCTTATGGGGTGCTGGGGATTGCACCCAGGGCTTCGGGAATGCTAGGCAAACACACTAACAACTGAGCTACACTAGAGTAGACCTTGATCTTTTAAAGACTGGGAAGAGGTGTCTGGGAGCAGCTGGAGGGATATTTGTAGTGGTTGGACAGGAATTCAATACAGTATACGTGCACACATGAACATAATAATAACAACAACAGCAACTACCACCACCAAGATTGGGGTCTAGCCTAAGCTACCTTTCCATTTGTCTCATGGAAAGGAAAAAAGGCTATTCTTGTAACCTGTGGGAAACATCCTAGAGAACCAGGAAGACGCTACGTGGACCTGGGGTTCTATTTAACTGTGACTATATATGTGCTCTTGAATGTGTGTACATGCGTTCATATATTCGTGCGCATGCGCACGCGCGCGCGTGTGTGTGTGTGTGTGTGTGTGTGTGTGTTCCTCCACCCAAAAAAAAAATGTAGCGAGACTTTTTTTTCTTTAAAAAAGATAGACTTTATGGGAAGATGGTATCATTTTAATCCCAGGTATGGGCTATGGGGCTGCTTCACAGCTGCTGGCTGTGATTTGTCTCATGCCTTAGCAGGGCATGGTTTTGCCAGCTGTAAATAGTTTCTGCAAGGGTGTGATATCTGGAATTCTGGGCACTTTTCAGAAGGTATATAAACTACCCGAGAGTTGGTTATTGGTGGGTTGCTGTAGTCGTGTAGAAAGAGACAAGAACAAGAAATTAGATATAGTGACGGCAAAGATCAGACTTGCCCCTAATCAGCAGGAAGTAGTCTATATCTGTTGCCTCCTTCCCTACCCCTGACTGTATTCAGGGATTCTTCTCTCTCTTTCCCTTCTAAACCTTTTTATGTCCTACCTAGGGATTGAAAGGGTGGAAAAAGAAGGGTGGAAAAAAAAAAGAATCCACAGAGTAGGTAAAGTCCACTACAAAATAATAATAAATTTTAAAAATGTTGATTTTTGGGTTGGGGATTTAGCTCAGTGGTAGAGCGCTTGCCTAGCAAGTGCAAGGCCCTGGGTTCGGTCCCCAGTCCCGAAAAAAAGAAAAGGAAAAAAAAATGATTTTTTTTTGTTTGTTTTCTGAAAGAGAAAGAGAGTGCAAGCGAACGCTAGGACGTAAGGCATGCACTACCACTGCCCAGCTAAAGTTGAAATTCTCATAGCCAAGTGGTATGTAGCAATGTATGCCTCCAATCCCAGCACTCTGGAAGGGGATTCAGGATCAGGACTCAGGGTTCATCCTCAGCTCTTTAAGAGAGTGAAGAGCTACTGTCTTAGGGCTTCCATTGTTGTGAAGAGACACCATGACTAAGACAGCTTTTTTTTTTTTTTTAATTTATTTATTTTATGTACAGCATTCTGCCTGCATATGTGACTGCAGGCCAGAAGAGGGCACCAGATCTCATTATAGATGGTTGTGAGCCTCCATGTGGTTGCTGGGAATTGAACTCATGACCTCTGGAAGAGCAGTCAGTGCTCTTAACTGCTGAGCCATCTCTCCAGCCCGACTAAGATAGCTCTTATAAAAGGTACCTGGCTTACAAGTTTTGAGGTTCAGTCCATTGTCATCATGGCAAGAGGCATGGCAGCATCCAGGCAGACATGGGATTGGAGGAGCTGAGAGTCCTACATCTTGTTCCAAAGGCAACAAAGAGAAGACTGGCTTCCAGGCAGCTAAGAGGAGGGTTTCAAAGCCCACACCCACAATGACACACTTCCACCTAATGGTGCCACTGCCTGGGCTAAGTGTATTCAAACCACCACAGCTACACTAGACAGTTGAGACTTAGTCCCAAGACACAAAACAAAACAATCTACCCAAACCTCCACAGTTGTCAGAAGAGCTGCCTTTGAAGAGAGGAGGACCCCTTAAGTGGACTGTGACCCACCGCTGAGTTCCTGAGGCTCTGTGCAGGGCTCTGTTGACTTGGGGAAGGAAACAACTTAGCTTGACTTTTGCTGGAACCCATGGCTGGTGCTTGCTAAGACTAGAAGGTGGCTTGAACCAGAACTGTAGGATAAGCAGGGAGACAGAGTGAGACTTCTCTCAAAATTATAAATAAGTAAAGCATGTGTCACCTTCCACAGAGCCACTCCTCTCCCTGTCCCTTTGAAGGCAGTAGTGAATATAGCCAACTCTTTATCTGGAATGGAAATAAGAACTACTAGGAGTCAGGGGCCCCTGTTTAAAGGAAAGTTGCTAATCATTAAGCATTAGAGTATATTGAAGTATTTGCATTAATTAAGCATTAGAAGGATATTGAAGTATTTGTACTCATTTTTTATATCTAAACATTTTAAAGGTAACTTTAGATACATTTTCTATTTTATTCTTCTGAGAACTATAATGCTGCCTACAGCCATACCACCCTTGGAAGCTAAGCAGGGTCAGGCCTGGTTAGTACTTGGATGGAGAACTCTGGGGACAGGCTTGCACAGTGCTGGAGTTCCTAGCCAGCACCAAAATAAGTACTAAGGAAGGGGGTGAAGAGAAAGGAAGGAGAGCCTGATCTTCTCTCTGGTAAGATATGTGACACTACTATTTTTCTTGTCACATGCCCATTACAGAGGCACTGACCAGCACTTGGTGGCAGCATACTCAAATAAAGGTTTTGCCTAGTTAAATAGCAAAGAAAGTAGAATGTGCAGCCTGAATATTGAGACAGTTACTATGTACAGACCAGTTCTGTCCTGGCCTGCTTGAAGACTCCCACACCTCATCTACCAAGGAGTCTCCAGTGCTCCAGGGCAAACCCTGTTGTCCCCAGGGTTTGCTCCTGACTTATCGAGTGGGTGTGTGCTCCACACAGGACTCTGTCAGGGACCTCAGAAGACAGGTCTGAACACTCAAGCTTCTTCATTCCAGGCCTCAGCCCAGCTGCCTCTCGTGGGCGGCACAAGCAGCGTCTCACGCGATTTGCAGGTGATGCCATTGATTACTGGCCCGCGGCAAGGCACTGGCAGGCGTGTGCCAGCTTCAGGCCTCCCCAGAGCCTTAGGAGTTGGGAAGTACTTGAAACTCGAGTTGCTAGCAGCCTCTGCACCTGCTTCATCAGTCACCATGGTTCCCTTAAGAACAAGACTATAGAGGGACAGTATCTCTCATATATCTAATCCTAGTACTCAGGAGGCAGAGGCAGGGGGATTGACACTAGTTTGAGCTACATAGTCCCAGCCCAGCTTAGTCTCAAGAGTGAAACCCTGTTTCAACATGGTTACCTGCACTTGAGAGGCAGAGTCAGGCAGATCTCAGTGAGTTCTAGGGCAGTCTGGTCTACACAGGGAGTTCCAGGACAGCCAGGGCTACATAGACCCTGTCTTAATAAAGAAGAACTCGAATCCAAAACCCAACAACAGAAGAAACAAACAACAGGACCTCCCCCGGAAAAAGCTATCACAGTGTCTCAGTCGCTTATGACTCCTAAGGACCAGCTGATGACCTAGTGGGAGCAGCTATGTGTCTCCAGGTGTCCCTCCTCGCTGGGCCTGACTTGGCAACCTGAAAGGCAGAGGCAGCTTTGGTCTCCACCCACACAGCCACTGTTTACCTGGAGAGCTGCAGCAGCTCCTGCTGGCTGCTCTCTCTGCTCCTGTTTCTTCCAGACCAAATCTTGCATGTAGCCTAAGCGGTCCTTGAACTTACGGCCACCCATCCTTTTGTCTCAGCCTCCAGGTGTGCCCACTGTGGCTGGCTCTACAGGGTCCTTTCATCCTTCTCAGTTTGTGTCTCCAGAGCGTCCATGTATGTCTCTTAGAGCTTGTGTGTTTGGTCCCTTAGATCAGTCCTAGTCTACTGCTCCCTGCATATTAATCCCACCTGGGCCTAGAGTACACCACCCTCCTCTGCCTGCCACCCAATGCCTCTCTTTTCTTTCTTTGCTCTAATGTCCAGTGTCTTAAACTATATGTTTCTGTGCAGACACTGGTTGGGAATTTAGTTCAGTGATCTAGAGCTTGCCTGGCATAAGGCCCAGGGGAAGTCTACAGCACCACAGTCAGTGTCTTAATTAAAATAGTCGGGAATGGTGATACAAACCTGAAATCCTAGTAGTTAGGAAATTCAGTCAGGAGAATCAAGAGTTCAAAGTCGATTGAATTCCAGGACAGGGCTATTCAGAGAAACTTTCTAGAGAAAAAAACCTCAAGGTCATTGTCAACTACATAGCACGTTGGAGTGGAGAGTCCAGTGTAGGCGGCAGGAGACCCAGTCTCATCCAGCAACAGTGTCACCATCCTAGAACCCAGCATGACTCCATCACATTTTTTTTCCTCAGGTGGCTGTCATGGCACACGCCTCTAATCCCAGCATGGGGGAGGCAGAGGCAGGCGGATCTATGTGAGTTTGAGGCCAGTTTGGTCAATAGAGCAAGTTCCAGGATGGCCAGAGCTATAGAGTGAGACCCTGTCTCAAAAGCCCAGAGTAAATAAATTTTCATTTATTTTTATTTTGTATGTTTGGATCCTTTGACTGTATATATGTCTGTGTGCCATGTGTGTGCCTAGAGTCTGTGGAAGCCAGGTGAGGGCATTGAGCCCTCTGGAACAGGACTTAAAAGGCAGTTGTGAGCTGCCCAACATAGATGCTAGGAACTAAACTCGGGTCCTCTGGAAGGGCAGCAAATGTTCTTTGTTATGCTCTAAGCAATGGACGTCATCAAGTCACATCATGTGACAGATCTCATGTAGGAGGTTTATTGGGGAGAGGGTAGACAGAGGCTGCCACTGGGCAAGGGTGGAGGGAAAATGAGGGGAGAGGAGGGACTGGCCTTTTACGAAGGGTTGTAACCCATGCACAGGGTGAGGATACGTGACTAGTGGTCACAGGGTGAGGACACGTGACTAGTGGCATCAGTAGGAATGTGCTGCATCTTGGCAGGTAGTGAGGAAGCGTTCTGTTGTTGCAGGTTCCTGCAGGCAGTGGAAATGCCTGATTGCTAACACCCCTCCCCTTTGTTTGTTATAAAAGAAGAGGAACTAGAAAGGGGTGATGGTGAGGCAGGAATGAGGGTGGTGTGCTCTTTAGGCTACTTCCTGCTGACTGGGGGCATCCTCATTCTTGAGGCACTGTTGTTCTTCACCATGGGGGGGCGGGGACGACACTCCTATCTGGAGGGAGCCTCAGGCTCTGTGGCTAGCATTTGGCGGGCATGTAACAATAACTGACTGTTTTTTTTGGTTCTTTTTTTTTTTTTTTTTTTTTTTTTTAATTTGTCATTGGAGAAATGCAGGGTGAGTCTAGTAAAAGCAGAAAACCGAGAGGGAGCTGAGCTAGGAAGGCCAATATCTACTTCCAAAGACCTGGGCTTGGTTGGAAGCATTGAGTTGTTCCTTTCTGGAGATCTGTTTGAAGTTGCTGGATTTTGTTTTTTTCCCAAAGGTTTGACATAGAAGCAGCATTTGTCCTGGAGGAAGAGGCAAAGGCCACCTTTTCCAGCTGTAAGATCTATTCCCCGTTAGTTTTGGGGTACCATCACAGCCAGGGAGTCGATCTGTCCTTGAGGAGTGAGTATGGTTTGGGCCACCTGCTGGAGGTTACAAGGTCAAGGTCAAGGACATGATCTGTCCTGATGTCCCAGTGGTGACACCCGCAGTTATTCCTGTGACAGCCAAGAGGGGCATGATTTGAACTGCCCTTTCATTAAGTCAGTCAGGTACTGAGTCCTTTACTGGAGTCGGTAGGGACTCTTCTCCATGTATCACCCCTACTTGGGGAAGAGAAATACTAGCATGCAAACTCCTGAACAACTCGCAGGTAGGGGATGGTAGATTTGAGTACCACAGAGAATCGAGGTGTTATGAGCTGTAGGTCACTGGGGCAGAGACGAAGTATCAAGGGTTATGGTCTTGTTATAATCTAAGGGATTTAATGCCCCTACAGAATGTCTCACAAATCCCATAAAACCATTTGCCATTGCCAAAGAGAGTGATAAGAAAAAGATAGGGAGTCGTGGCCACACCGGCTCAGGGCGGTTGGTAAATGGCGAGGTGAGGTTATTTGTCAGGATCATGGGAGAGGCTGTAAGCCGCAGTTCCTCCTGGGACACACAGCCAGCAATCTCCAAGGCGGCCGGCCAGGTTGGGTGACATTCAGAAGCAGGTAGGCTGAGGTCAGAGTCTGAAGCAGGAGATGAAATGACAGGTTTGTATTATTTAAGAGACAGGATGTCAATGAGGCAACGGCGTTGGAGGAGTGTTTTGTTACCTCTTCTACTTCCCCTGTATCCAGGGGTCAAGTGATTGAGATATTATTTTCTCTGGATATTAATCATGCTTACCAGGGGTCTGGGGTTGAAGCAACTGTAGAATTTACCAGCAGTGCCTGTTTTCCACCTGTACTCCATGGGTCCTGAATATAGAGGTAGAAGGTCTTATCTCAAGGACAGAAGAGGGAATCAGGGTGGGGTTTTAATGTTAATGATATTGGCAAGACCAGTATGGGTACGTGGGTGGCTAGGAGGAGAGAAGGGACTGCTGGTGAGCTTGGGGTCAGGTGGATGGGGGAGCAAAGGAAATAGAGGCTCCAGCTTTGGCTAGGAGATCCCTTCCCAATGAGGGGACGGGACTGGTTGGCACCACCAGGAAAGAATGAGTGACAGGAACACCCCTTAAACTACAACCAAGGGGTGGGGTCTGGTGAGGTTGGTAAAGCTGTCCCTCTACCCAGACGATAGGGAAATGAAAAAGGAGAGGTGGGTCCCCAAAACTCCATCAGCACCAAGTAAGTGGCCTCCTGGTGTCCAGGAGGAGGATGGGTCACTGACACTGTGATGACTACCCAGGGCTCCCTGTCAAAAACGGGCCAAGGGAACCCGGGCTCCTTCAGTTGTCCTTGGCCAGGCCTAGGAGATTATCTGGGAGTGATGCCCCTGCTCCAGGAGGGATATGGGGGCAATCAAGAACCCAGTGTCGGTTGGGGATTTAGCTCAGTGGTAGAGCACTTGCCTAGGAAGCGCAAGGCCCTGGGTTCAGTCCCCAGCTCCGAAAAAAAGAAAAAAAAAAAAAAAAGAACCCAGTGTCCCTCTTGATGGCACTTTGGACATGGTGGGGGTGGGGGTGCTGTAGGGATTAGGGCAGGCCCAGGCTGATGACCCTCTGAAGTGGAAACTTCTGGTTTCTTTGGAAAGTCAGTTATGTCAAATGATGTTTTGCTGGGGCATACAGGTAAAAGGATGTCTTGCTAAAGCAGACATGTGAAAGAATGTCTTCCTGAAGCAGACACAAGTGAAGGGATGTTTTTCTATAGTACACACATGAAGGGACACATGACATTCGGAAGGAATATAGATATGACCCCACAGACAGTGGGAGCTCAAGCACTGGTTTGCTTTGCTCCACCTCCCATTCTTGGCTAAAGACAAACATGTATTGGTTCGCCTTACACTGTGTTACTGAGCTCCGCTTGTGGGCTTGTGGCAATGCCTTGGAGAGAAACTGGCCAAAGGACTTCTTGTGAGGTTCCTGTGGCTTCTGGCTGCTTCCACAGACTCGGGCTGGTTGGCAAGCCTTGGGGTTTCTTCTGGATTGAACTGCCCTTGCTGGTTCCTGTGTGGTGACTGCCAAGTGGGCTGTCCTGCAGCTGCTGATTCATGTTTGGGGTTTGCTACTGGGATGAACTGCTGATATCTTGACAATGAAGATTGGACTCATCCCCCAAAGAACTATTTCTAAACAGTCCACTTCCCCCATGTCCTAATAACTTTTTTCCCCATTACCTCTGGTGATGGACTAGAGGGGAGGTTGAATGTTTATTAAAGTAGGTGATTAAAAAAAGGAAAAAGTCAATATATGATATTGGAAGGAAATGTTCTGTTGTTCTTGTTATTTTCTTTCTATGATGCTAGGGATTAAACCCAGGGTCTCAAATTTGCTAGACAAGAACACTTCCTGTGTCCCTAGCCTGACATGAGATGATCAATTGGAAGGGTATTGGAAACTCCTGGGGACAAGAAGCCTGCTCTTCTAGGAGACCCAAGTGCAGATACCAGGATCCACGCCAGCAGCTCACTACTAGTAACTCCGGCATAAGGATCCGATGCCCTCTTCTGGTCTCCTCGGGCACCTACACAAGATGGTATACACTCATAGAGACACACACAAACAACAACAACAAAAAAAAAAACAATCTTTTTAAAAACAAAAGAGAATTTCTCCCCTCACCTGAAACTGTCCTTAGAACTTTTGCTGGCAGCTGAAGACTTGATACTTAACCCGCCTGCACTCCCTGAAAACCACTAGCTGGGGAGATCAGGAAGCATGTGTGGTAGCTGTGGGGTCATATGTGTGCCCAGAAAGTGTGGGAGAAAGACAGAGGCTGAGGAAGAACAGACCCAGGTCATGGGGGCAGGGCAGACAGATCTATCTCTAAAGTATCAGCTTTCCCCCCAAAAAACTGTGTGAGATTTCATGTCTTTGTTTGAGACAATCTCATATAGCCCAGGCCAACTGTAGCTGAGGATGGCCCTTGAATGCCCATCTCTAGTCTCCTGTGTGTTGAGATGGCTGATGTGTTCCACTGTTCCCAGCTTAGATTTTAGTGTCTTAAACAGTGTCTCCAAATCCTGAAACATCATTTTAACATGAGTGAATCTTATAAACAAAACATCATTTGTCATAACTGGCTTTCCAAGGAAACCAGAAGTCTCTATGTCAACCCTTCTGACTCCATCTGAAGCTGAACTCCTTCAGGTCCTGGGGCCTTAGGAGGCAAGAGAGCCCAGGCCATCCCTGGTGCTGGCTGGCCACTTTGGCCTGTGTTTGGTATTTTCACTTGCAGGCTTTTTCATCTTTCCCAGGTACACCTTAAAGGCCAGCACCAAGACTTCTGCCTGTGGAGTTACGGGTTCTCTCTCCAAGTGCCTAAGCTTAGAGCTATATCAGGGAAGCTCTGGGAAATGAAATAGGTTATGAGGAGCTGTTTACCCTCTGGGTTTTCGGGGCTTAGATTGGTGTACTGGAAGAGGGAAGAATTCTTAGAGGCATTTCTAGGAATCGAGGCAGCTTTTCAGGTTTGTCCTGGATGACCTAGGGGTGTCTCAAGGTTTAAGGACAGATTTACAGAGACCTGCAGGGAGGCACATTGTAAAATGGTCTCTAGTCAGAATGCCCCCTGGGTATTGTAGTTCCATTGTGGATCCTGGTCTGGCGGGACCTGCTTCACATTAGTTTGGTGGGCTTCATCTGCATGTGCTCTAGCCTGTTCCCAGACTCACCTGTGTTCCTTGGGAAGCAGATTAGTTAGAATCACACATGTGTCACGGAAGAGGAGAGTATAGGCTTGGGTAGTATGTTGGAATTCTCTAATGAAAGTAGAGGAGTTAGAGGTCTAGGACCCCAGGTTTTTTTCTATTTGAGGGAGTTCACTTAATAAAAGGGGGGACATGTACCCTGACCATGCCATCCGCCCCAGCGACCTCCTGCAAAGGGAGAACTGAGGCTGAGTTAGGCCATTTGGATTGGTTATCTAAGGGATATTGGGCTGCAAAGGCATATACACTTAGGAGCCTTTAAGTCAGGTACTAGGTATAGTGGTCTGAGGTTCTCCAAAAGACACCCCAGTGGGGAGCTCGGAGGTATTGACAAAGACACAGCTCCCGGGTGAGGGGATGAGTCAAGGCCCAAGATGTCCACAGATTGGGGAGGGAGAGGGAAGACTATGCTGGAAAAAAACAAAGCCTCACCCAAGGCAAAAGGTCAATGGTGGGGGTCAGCTAGGAGGGTCAACTGTAGCCTTAAAGACCGTGGTTGGGAATACCCGCTTTTCCAAAGGGATGCAGGACACTCAGCAGTCACTCCCTCGGATCCAGGGAGTGTTTATGTTGATCAGGAAAGGAGAGACTTACCAATGTCCAGTGTTGCATGGAGTGCCCAGCAATCAGTTAGCTGAGAGAGAAGTGAGCCCGTTGCAGGTGGACTGTGAATAGGGTTTCAACCCATGAAGGGGAGCACAAGCAAAGGCAGAGCCTTCTGAGACACTCAACATCAGTGTTATGATGTAAGCGACAGACACCATAATGTTAGACCATGCAACGGATCTCTCATGGGAGTTTATTGAGGAGGGGTAGACAGAGGCTGCCCCTGGGTGATAATGGAGGGACGGAGAGGATGGGGCCTTTTATGAGGAGATGTAGTGCATGCACAGGGGGAGGATATGGGACTCACAGTAACGTAGGAACATGCTGAATCTTGGCAGGTAGTGAGGACTCATCTTGCTGTTGCTGGGTCCCTGGGGTGGGCAGTGGAGATACCTGATTCCCACTACATTTAACCGCCGAGGCATCACTCCAGTCATGACTGTTTTGTTTTCTAAGTCAGGGTTTCGTGTTGGCCAGCTGGCCTCAAATTCCTTTGTAGGAACGATGAGCTTGGACTATTCTTAAAGATGTTTCCAGTTGCCTAGGACAGGACCTGCCATGTAGTAGATGCTTCAAGAGTCTTTCTGTGCAGTGCAGGCGTGAGGACTTGGGCTGTGTCTGCATAGCCCACAACAATGAAACAAAACAAAACAAAAAAACCCAAGCAAACTAAAACCTCATGGGACCTGGTGACACTTATCCAAAGGCTCACTGGTCGTCTAACTCAGCCTAATGGGTGAAGTCTAGTGAAGAAAGAGACTGGAGAGATGGCTCAGAGGTTAGAGTTTACTGAAGCCACAGAGCATGTGAGTTTGGTTCCCAATACCTGTGCTGGGTGGATTGTAGCCACTTTTACCTCCAATTCTGGGAGATCTGACCCCTCTTCTGGCCTCCACAACCACACACATACATGGTACATATACACATAGCGGGGGTCTGGGGGAAAAATAAACCCAGCAAGGTAGAGAGGACTCACTGAGGTTGACCTCTGACCTCCATATATGCGCATGTACAGGAACATTTATTTATTTATTTATTTATTTTCTTCTTTTCGGAGCTGGGGACCAAACCCAGGGCCTTGCGCTTGCTAGGCAAGCGCTCTACCACTGAGCTAAATCCCCAACCCAGGAACATTTATACACACACACACACACACACACACACACACACACACACACACACACTCACTCACTAAGAGGGGCAGAACCTGAGTCTCCTTGGCTTTGCCATTTTGACTTGACTGTCCCCTCCTCTTACTGAGCCTCAGTTTCCCCAGTTATAAAGAACTGGTCCTTCCTGGGTTATGTCCCCAAGAGTTGCTTCCTTAGTCCCTGACCGGCAATCAGCTGCCTAAATGGTTCCCTTCTGCTAGCCCTTGCCTTCCTGTGTGTGCTGACTCTCAAGACCTTGCTTCCCAACTCCAGCTGATGATAAGGAATGGAGAGAAATGGGTCAGGATAAAAGTCCCTGCAGAGGCTGGATAGACCATTTCTAGGATCCTGTGGTTGTGAGCACCTCTCCACCAGCCTAGCCCAGGTGCTTCCTGGTCCATCCCTACGTCTTGGCACTGTCTGAGGTGCTGGTTTGGCCAAAGGCAGCCTCTTGTGTTGGGTCCTGTGAATTGCTGGCCTCCCTAGAATGGGCAATCTTCAGTCTACTCCAGCTAGGTCTCTGGTTACTTGCTCCTTGACTCTTGCTGGCTGCTCTCCAAGGACAAGAACAAAGAGACTCACTCTTCAGAAGCTCACTAGTGACCACCATCCATGTTTAGCTTCACGATGGCAAAGAGAGGGGAATTTTTGGCTGGAGAGATGGCTCAGTGGTTAAGAGCACTGGCTGCTCTTCTAGAGGTCCATGAGGTCAAATCCCAGCAACCACATGGTGGTTCCCAACCATCTGTAATGAGATCTGATGCCCTCTTCCAGTGTGTCTGAAGACAGCTACAGTGTACTTGTTAGATATAAATCTTTAAAAAAAAAAATAGAGGGGAACTTCATTTTGTTTGTTTGCTGGCTGGTTGGTTTTTTCCTTTTTTCTTTTTTCTTTTTCTTTTTTTTTCTTTTTTTTCGGAGCTGGGAACCGAACCCAGGGCCTTGCGCTTGCTAGGCAAGTGCTCTACCACTGAGCTAAATCCCCAACCCCTGGTTTTTTCAAGACAGGGTTTCTCTGTATAGCTTGGCTGTCCTGGAACTCATTCTGTGGACCAGGATAGTCTCGAACTCACAAAAATCTGCCTCTGCCTTCCAAGTGCTGGGATTAAAGGCATGTTCCACCACTGCCCGGTAGGATTTTCATTTTATAGACAAGAAAACTGAAGCCCAGAGAAACCAGGCCTTAGCCAAGGTCACAAAGGCAAAAAAGCTTTGGGAGAGAGACTCTAGGAGTTGGGCTCCTAGCCGCCCGCCCCCAGTGCTCCGTTTATTTACTATTTATACTTCCTGCCCTCCTCCAGAGGTTCCGGTGAGCTTCCTGGAAATCTGTGTGATTTAAGGAAAGCACAGCTAAGTGTAAGCAAGCAATGCTTCCCAGGCAGCAGAGGGCTCCGCAGAGAGCTCAGCTCTGCCGAGGCGCCCTGGATGTACCATCTCCTGCTTCCTCTCGACTGGCGCCACCCACCATTAGGAAAGGACCGATGACAGAGGTGACTTCATAGAACTGCACAGAACTGCTGTTACCACCCCTCGGGAGGCGTGCTGAAACTGAAACTGGTCCTTGCTGGGTTATGTCCTCTCGAGTTGCTTCCCTATTCCCTGACCAGCAATCTTCTGCCTAGAATGGTTCTCTTTGGCAAGCCTTTGCCTTCCTGTGTGTAGATGACTCAACACCTTGCTTCTCAATTGTAGCTGATGGTTAGGAATGGGAAGAAGTGGGTCAGGATAAAAGTCCCTGCAGGGGCTGACGATACCTGCTTCAGTTCTCAGGAGGTGGATCAAAAATCCAAGGGCTGAGGCTGGAGAGATGGCTCAACAGTTGAGGGCACTGACTACTCCTCCAGAGGACCCAGGTTCAATTCCCAGCACCCACATGGTGGTCACAAACATCTGTAACTCTAATTCCAGAAGGTCCTCTCTGGCCTTCTTGAGTACCAGGCATATTTGCAGGCAAAACACGCATGCACAGGAAATAATAAAAACATTTTTAAAAGAACTCAAGGTTATCCTTAGCTGCATAGCTATGATGAAGCCAGTCTGGGCTGTGTGAGACGCTGCTTCTAACAACGGAGACTGTGTCACCCTGGGAAGGAGACTAGGAGGAAAAGGAATTCCTGCTGAGTGAAGCTACCTAGATTGCTCTGAGCCCAGGATCCTCCCAGGACCCACTCACCACTTGCCCTTCTGGCAGCATCCTGATGGCTGTGGGACTTAGCACGTTCTCACTTCTTGTCCCTGTAGTTTAGAGAAGGCTAACCCCAGCTCCTGCCAAAGAGCAAGCCTGGGACCCTGGCTTTGCCATTCTCATGGATAGCAAGCATGCACAGGAGACTCAGGTCAGACCAAGGACTGGAAAGGCTGGGGAGACATTGTCACACCTGCGGGGAAGTGTGGGAGGACCCCTTCTCAGAGCAGCTGCTTGTGGGCAGCTTGGTACAGAAAGCCCGCTTGAGAATGTAGCCAGGCCCACAAGTGTGTGTATGAGGGCGGCTCCTCTTCCTTCTCTTCATCATCTCCCCCCCCCCTTTTTTTCTTTTGAGACATGGTTTCTCTCTATAACCCTGGCTGTCCTGGAACTCACTCTGTAGACCAGGCTGGCCTTGATCTCAGAGATCTGCCTGCCTCTGCCTCCCGAGTGCTGGGACTAAAGGCATGAGCCACCACCACCTAGTGGGCTTTTTCATTAAATATGTATATACTTAATATTCTTGTATCCTGGAAAAATTGGGGTGGGGGGGCCTAGGATCCTGCTATGTAGCCCAGGCTGGCTTTAAACATAAGACTATCCTCCTAAGACAAGACAGAGAGAAAATTATGGGGACCTGAAAAAGAGAAGCACACTTTACCCTGGATTCTAGATGAAGCTTCTTACCAGCTGAGACGCAAGGACAACACAAACATTTGCTGTGTGTGGGGCTGGAGAGATGGCTCAGCAGTTAAAAGCAATTATTGTTCTCGCAGAGGACAGCTCGATTCCCAGTGCCCGCACTAGGTGACTCACAACCACCTGTTACTCCAGTTCATCTGGCTTTGAGGCACACGTTGTGCGTGTAAAATTGTGCAGATGCACATACAGACAAACCTCTAAATAAAATGCTGTTAAGCACATTTATTTATTATTGTATTATGAATATCTGTGGGGGGTACACGTGCATGGCACATTCTGCATATGTGGAGATCACAGAACAACTTCGTGGAATTGGTTCTCTCCTACCATGTGGGTCCTGGGAATTTAACTTTTGATCATAGGCTTGGCAGAGAGTACATTTACCTCTGAACCACCTCACTGGCTGTAAATTATCTTTAATAAACCTCAACTCTGCTTCATACTGGCTCATTTTAAAATTGTTTTCTGTTTTGAAACCGATGACTTGGTTTTACCTGCGTGGAAGTCCCTAAAAAATTAAAAGAACCGATCAGGCTTCTGAGGCAGTGGCATGGAGCTGTGCTTCTATCCCTGTTACCACTGCTGCTCCTGCCTCAGCACCCTGAGTTCTGAGGTCGCAGGCATAGGTCCCCATGCTTGGCTATTGGTGATGATGGTGTTGGCAAAGAAGGAAAACCCAAGTCTAGAATGATCTGAGCAGCGGGAAGAAGAGACACCCACTGACTCTCTGTGTTAAAGTCCAGTGCTTCCTTCTGTGGCCGTGTCAGGTGACCTGCAAAAATGACTCAATGTTCCTTTGACCAGAAGACCCACAAAATTGTGCAAATCAAGAGGAGCTGACCTCCTTCTCCAGAATCTACCCAGATAAGTGTGATTTGCACCCCTCACGGAGAGAACTCTTTGTGACAGATGGGGAATACACCAACTGGTTACTCAATACCAAGTGGTCAACCCCGAAATAAGGTACATGCAAGTAACATTACACAGAATCAGCAGGTTGAATACATGCGTGTGTATATGTGTATATGCAACAACAATTAAAGGAAAAGCGACTATAAATCTGAAAGGAAGAGGATACGTGAGAGGGTTTGGCAGGGAAGGTCGAAATGATGTGATTATAATCTCAAAAAGTTATTTTTAAAAAGAGGGTCAAATCTTCTTGTTTACTATGTAGCTGAAAAAAACCCTCAAACTGACCCATTTGCCTCCACGTCACCAGCCCTACCTAGCTATGAATCCCAGCATCTATGTTGAAAGATGTCACTTTAAGGTTTGGGTATGGTGTACACACTTTAAGCTTCAGTACCCGACTGGTAGACAGAAACAGATGGATCTTTGTGAGTTCAAGGCCAGCCTGTTTTACAGGGTGAGTTCTAGGCTACATAGTGAGCCCTGTCTCAAACATGGAAGAATGGCTAAAATGACAGAAGGCAGGAGGATCATCCACAAATTCTAAGCAGTGAGTTCCAGGTTGTCTTGGAGCATGCGCACACACACACACACACACACACACACACACACACACACACACACCATAAAAAGAGAATGAAAATTACTTTAAAAATTAAAAACAAAAAAATAAAAGACAGCTGGGCAGTGGTGGTATATACCTTTAATTCCAGTACTCAAGGTAGAGGCAGGTGGATAGGTGGATCTCTGTGAGTTTGAGGTCAGCCTGGTCTGCAAAGAGAGTCCTAGAACAGCCAGGGGCTGTTGAACAAAGAAAGCCTGTCTTGAAAATACAAGCAGAAAAGTAACGGACTTTTGGTTATTAAAAAGTAAAACCGGGTTGGGGATTTAGCTCAGTGGTAGAGCACTTGCCTAGCAAGCGCAAGGCCCTGGGTTTGGTCCTCAGCTCCGGGGGTGGGGGGAAGCAAAACCCCCAAATCTTGCCCAGATGTTGACTTCTGCTGTGCAATGTTCTAGGCTTCATCAAATCCTTATTAACCCATTTTACGGAGGAGACATGGAAGAGTGAGTGGACTAGCACAAAGCTTACTTGTCCTCTAAGTTCCTCCCAAAGAACTGTTACCCTGTAAGGCCTTCCCTGACCTCCCGGACAGGAAGCATCCTACACACATTTGAGTAACAAACTAAGGCTCAGCTTTCAGCAGGTCCTTCTATATGAAAAGTCAGGCCAACCTCAACCCCTTTCTTCCATGCTCTTCAAGGGCCAAGGAGGCCAGCTCTAAAACAAGGGGTGCCCATCACGGGAAGACTTAAACCAAGAGATCCTTGTCCCCACACAGCTGGAGGCCGGAGCATCCATTCCAACCCCAGCAGGTATGGAAGGACATTGGGACCAAGCACCAACACATTCTGGGGTGTTCCACTAATCGATCCCCTCCCTGCACCTCAGTTTTCTCACTGGCTAGAAGCCTCTAGGTGTGTAGGTCCTACGGTGGTGAGTCTCCCAGGGAAATCTCGGGGATCCTGGATGTGTGAAGTCTCCACACTGAAGCCTTTAGTTCATTCACCCCGTGATGACGTGATGACGGAGCATCTGTTAGGTGAAGGCAGTGTTCACTTCCCAGAGCAAGGCAGCCACTTGGACCTCCAGAACTGGGGAACCCTCAACTTCCACCCACCAGACTGCAGGGGCCACAGGCCCCCAAGAGCTCGGTAGAGAAGACTGAGGGCTTGGAAGAAAGGGAGATTGTGCTCTCCTTCCAGCTCTGCCTCATGGGGTGGGAAACCCTAACTCTCTGGATTTTATGACCCGGCCCTTCAGGAATGTTCTTAATGTCTGTGCTTCCTCCAAATTCATGTTTTAAACACCTGGGCTACATAGTAAGACCCTGTCTCAAAAAAAAAAAAAAGAGGAGGGGGAGGAGGGGGGGAGGAGGAAGAGGACAAACAGTAACAGTAGCAGAAGCAGCAGCAGCAGCAGCAGCAGCAGCAGCAGCAGCAGCAGCAGCAGCAGCAGCAGCAGCAGAGCTGCCACCTCCAAGCATGTGGCTCACTAGGCAGAGGCAATTGGTTTAAGGCCAGCCTAGTGCACATAGAGTTCTAAGCCAGCCAGGGCTACCCAGTGAGACCCTGTCCTAGAGAACAAGAACACTAAGCACTACGGAACTATAGAATGTGGTGCCACACACCCTTAATCTAAGTGCTTTGGAAGCTAAGTCCAAAGCATCGCTGTAAGTTTAAGGCTAGCCTGGGCTACACATGAGACCCTAGCAACTTTTGACGAGAGCTGAAACTGCTGGTGTCTTGTTTTGGGGCTTTTCTGCCTCTAAAGCTATAGGAAATAAACATCGTTTAAGCCATACAGGCTACATTATTGTGTTGGTGTGAGCTGACAAGGGTAATGTCTGAGTGAGGGGTCAGGGTGTGTGGTCTCACTGGTCTGGGAATCCGTTTACCTCTCAGGGAAACCTTGCAGGGCCATTTAAGGTTAAATATTACCCTGTACCCATCCCTGCCCGCCACTCCCTCTCCCTTCTGATGATCAAGCCATAAACACCTCTCTTCCCTCTCCCTCTAGAGATATGGTCCCAGGAGAGGCACTCCTGTGGACTGTCCACCTTCTCCCAGAAGCCACTGGTCTAGGAGGTCAAGGGAGTCTAGCTCTGGTTAGAGCTACAGACTGAAGGGACACTGTCTCCCCAATAGGTGCTTTTGGGGTGACATCATACCCAAGCTTCCTCCAGATTGTTCCCCTGTGGAGTTCACAGACCAGCTTAATGAGCCCCTCAGGTGCCTGCATCCAGCCAGCGGCATCCAGCCAGCGGCCCTACCTGATGTCTGGGAAACAAGAATAATTCCAAGAAATGGGCAGCCTCGTTGTACCAGGTCAACCCAAGTCAGCTTCTGTCCCCAGGGCTCTCAGAAGCAAGGTGATAGGGTCCTGCTGGCATGTCCAATCTCACCTACCCAGACAGTTTTTTAATTATGAACATACATCAGTCATCCTAGAATCCAGATCCACTGCAAGTCTCCGAAGAGGAGATGCACCTGGCCAGGCAGTCCTTTCTAATAGCTGAAGGGCTTTCCTCATCCTGGTCCTTCCCTTCAAATGGCTCTGTGAACTAGGACTGATTTAATCATCCACAGCAAAGGGGTGAGCACACAGAAGCTACGGGCAGTAAATCTGGTGGGCAGAGCACCAGGGCTCAGTCAAGTCTTCCACCTCTTAAGGCTCAAGCTGGCTTTGGGACCAGTTCTAGAGATGGCAAAATATTGCTGCGTTCCAAAACTCCAGTCATTACAGAATTACTAATCAATCATAACATGGCAGACATTACTAATCAACTGCAGTCTTTTAACTTTTATTTATTTACTTAAGAGACACCATCTCTTATAGCCCAGGCTAGGCTCCAGTTCTGAGTAGCTAAAGATCTCCTTGCCCTTCTGATCCTCTTGCCTCCAATTCTCAAGTGCTGAGGTTACAGGCATCTGCTCCTGTGCCCAGGTTTAGCACTTTTTCTTTTCTTTTCTTTTTTCTTTTTCTTTCTTTCTTTTTTTATTAACTTGAGTATTTCTTATTTACATTTCGAATGTTATTCCCTTTCCCGGTTTCCGGGCAAACATCCCCCTAGCCCCTCCCCCTCCCCCTCTATATGGGTGTTCCCCTCCCCATCCTCCCCCCATTGCCGCCCTCCCCCCAACAATTACGTTCACTCGGGGTTCAGTCTTGGCAGGACCAAGGGCTTCCCCTTCTACTGGTGCTCTTACTGGGCCATTCATTGCTACCTATGAGGTTGGAGCCCAGGGTCAGTCCATGTATAGTCTTTGGGTAGTGGCTTAGTCCCTGGAGCACTTTTTCTTTTTTTAATATAAATTTGGACATATAGGTCCCTTTAAAATTCTTATTTTGGGGGCTGGAGAGATGACTGTGTGGTTAAGATCACTGGCTATTCTTCCAGAAGATCCAGGTTCAGTTTCTCGCACCCACATTTTTGCTTAGAAATACCTGAAACTCCCAATTCCAGGGATCCAACACCCACTTTTGGCCTCTGAGGACACTGGGCCCAGACATGCAAGCAAGCAAAACACTCAAACGCATAAATTAAACTTAAAAAGTTTAAATCCTTCACCATCCCTGGGACAGGGTCTCATCGTTTAGCCCTGGCTGCCCTGTAGCTCACTCTGTAACTCACAGACACCTGCCTGGCTCCGCCTGAGTGCTGGGATCTAAAGGCGTGCGCCATCACGCCAGCTCTGGCTGCGTATTTTGGCAGTCATGTCTCCAACATTGGTCTCAGAGAGTTTGGAGTGGTCATGTCGTCACAGTTCTTTTGTCAAACCCAGGAACTTTTATATTTTGGGATATTTTTAGTTCTTACTATGTAGCCCAGGTTGGCCTCAAACTCGTGAGTGATTCTCCTGCCTCGGCTTCTCCAGTGCAAGCACCACACTAAGAATACTCAGCCCCAAGCCTGGGAATTTGCTTCACCCTACCCACATCCTTCATAGATAAGGAAACCAAAGTTCAGAGAAGGTGAGTCACCTTCTGAAAGCTGCACAGCTCCAGCGTGGACTGTGAACCTGGGCTTCCCAAGAGGCTACAGGGGCTCCTTCAGGCATCCCACCCCACTTCTCCTCTAGGTTCTGTTGCTGGCACCTTGCTAGCCCTCCGGAGAGACCGTCTTGTTGCTTTCCCTGTCCACCCTCTCCCATCCTTCTTCCAGAGAAGGGGGCCAACCGGAAGGCTGCTCATGCTAGGAAGTTCCACCCACGTGAGAAAGCAAGAGCCAGGGATTCTGGGCAGCCCATGGCTTTAGGAGAAACTGAAACTGGGTGTGCTGGGGGAGGAGTGGTCACTGGGGATTTAAGGAGCCACCACTTCCTTGGGCCTCATAGGGCACTGGGAGGGGACAGCTGCTTAGGGGACACCCAGGACCGGACTGAACCTCTGTTCCCCTTGCCTAAGCCATGCAACTCTGTGGGAGTGGAGTGCTGCTGACTGGGACAGTGAGTACAGGGGACTAGGAAAGAAAGGTTTTGGAGAGAAAGCAGCCAAGGGTCCCAGGGCCCAGACAAGGAAAGATGCAGTAAGGTCACCATGATCTGTGTGACCTGGGACTGGACTCCACACTCCCATCTCGGAGTTTTGTTCTTCCTGGGCATTGGAATGAGACCTTCCTTGGCTCTCTCACTGCAGACCAGCCTCCAGCTTTGAACTTGGACCCTGCTTACTGCTTCTTCTCAATTCATTTGTTCTCACCTTGCAGTCTTTTCCAGATCCTTCCCTTCTCTCCCCAGTCTCTCGAATCACAGCTGCCTTCTTTCCTCACTGACTTTCCCTAGCCTCTATTCTGGTCCTCTGGGGTCTGAAGTTTGCCCTGGGGAAGATATAGCCACAGTCCAAGGGACATGCAGTCTTCGGCCACAGTGACTGGAGTCTTGCCTGAGGTGGAGTGACAGACAGGGTCCAGCTAGCTCTAGGCTTTTTTTGGCTTCAGGTTCCATTTAAGTTTTGTGGTCTTCAGGGTTGGAAGGCTCAGAGTTATCAGCAGCAGTCCTCTCCCTGTCAAATGGACTCTCCATTAATTCTAGGCAGCTGCCCCACTTCAGTGTGAGCATGGAGACTTGTAGACCTCTTCTGTGCCAGGCAGATACTCTTCAGGTAGGTGCTTTGTTTGAGAAAAGACCTCATGTATCCCAGGCTGGTTTCAAATTCACTATGTAGCCAGGTCTGGCCTGTGCTAATCCTTCCATTGGAATTACAGTCAGGCACCACTACGTCTGGCCATTTTGCCTAGTTTTCATTTGTTTGTTGTTTTTCTCCTCCTTCTTTTCCCCTACCTCTGTGCCCTTCTAGCTTAGTGCCTGGTACATAGTAGGTGCTTAATAAATGTTTGTTGAAGGGATGGGTGGATAGCATAGTCAGTGCAGTCTTGTAAGCATGAAGACCTGAGCTTGGTCCATAGCATCATCCATTTAAACCTCTGGTTGGGTACCAAGCGCTGTAACCTCCTCACTGGGACAGGAATGCTTGCTGACCAAGCAGTCTTTTTTTTTTTTTTTAAGATTTATTTATTTATTATAAGTACACTATAGCTGTCTTCAGACACACCAGAAGAGGGCATCAGATCCCATTACAGATGGTTGTGAGCCACAATGTGGTTGCTGGGAAGTGAAGTCAGGACCTCTGGAAGAGCAGTCAGAGCTCTAAACCACTGAGCCATCTCTCCAGCCCTGACCAAGCAGTCTTATTGGTGAGCCCCAGGCCAGTGAGAGACCGTCTCAAAAACAAACAAGGTGGGAGCTGGAGAGATGATCCACCCGTTAGGGGCACTTACTGCTCTTGGAGAGGACCAGAGAGTGGTTCCCAGACCCTTCCCAGGGCAGCTCACAACCAAACCACCTGTTACTCCAGCTCCAGGGGACTCAACACCCTCTTTTGGTCTCCAAGGGCACGTACACTCACATGCACACACAGGTCACCACATATGTACACGACTTAAAAAAATTAAAATAAGGTGGATGGCTTCTGAGCATAAATGATTCCTGAGGTTGCCCTCCTAACACAACACACACACACACACACACACACACACACAGAGAGAGAGAGAGAGAGAGAGAGAGAGAGAGAGAGAGAGAGAGAGAGAGAGAGGAAATTAAATGTGGGCTGGAGAGATGGCTCAGCCGTTAAAGGCTAGGCTCACAACCAAAAATATAAGAGGAAATTAAATGTTATGTAAGTAAGTGAATACCAGGTCTTTGAGACTGAGTTGAGGACAAGTGCATGGAACCATATCAGACCCTGATCCTGCTGCCTTTGTGGAGTTCTGGACTGGGAAGATCATAGAAATGGCAGCTCACTCTGGGGTGTCTACTCCCAGCTTCTCTCCTCCACTTCAGCTTCTCTCTTCCACTGTCTGTGGACAGTTGGGAAAACGCCTCCATTATACCACTGAGATTATTATGCTCAGGAAAAAGTCAATCAATGCTAACTTTTGAGAACGTGTGTTTGAGGTTGCTATGGTCTGGGTTCAAATCCCACCCGCGCTGCTTATGTAAGCTGTAAGCTGGTCGCTGGGTAGGGCTGGCTTTACTGTAAGGAGTACAGTGTCTTTAGGAGGACTGTTGGCGCATGGGAGGAGACAGACTTTGGGAGAACAGGGCTTCTCAGGACTAGACTTGAGAGACAACGTTCCAAGTAGCTGATCAAGGTAGAGGGGGCAAGCTGCTACCAGAACCCTAGAACCCCTGTCTCCTGCCTCCTAGGACCTCGAGGAGTCTCAGAAACAGCTGAAGAAGAAGCAGAAGAACCGGTTGGCTGCCCAGCGCAGCCGGCAGAAGCACACCAGTAAGGCGGATGCTCTACACCAGGTAGGGATGGCCTTGCTCTTGGTTCAAAAGACTGAGTAACTGACACAGAATTGTCCTTCTCTTTCTTCTTATCTATTTTGAAAATTTGTGTATATGAGTGCTCTGTCTGCATTATACACCTACATTCCAGAAGAAGACATCAGATCATGTTATAGTTGTGAGCCATCCTGTGGGTGCTGGGAATTGAACTCAGGGCCTCTAGAAGAGCAGCCAGTGCTCTTAACTGCTGAGCCATCTCTCCAGCCCCTCTCTTTCTTTTTAAAAGTTTATTTTAGGGGTTGGGGATTTAGCTCAGTAGTAGAGCGCTTGCCTAGCAAGCGCAAGGCCCTGGGTTCGGTCCTTAGCTCCGAAAAAAAAATTTAAAAGTTTATTTTATTTTATGTGTATTGGTATTTTGCCAGTGTTTATATCTGTGCACAACATGTGTGCCACGCTCATGGAGACCAAAGAGGGCAGAAGATCCCCTGGACTAGGGTTACAGGCTGTTGTGAGCCCCCGTGTAGGTGCTGGGAATAGAGTCTGCTCCCTCAGGAAGAGCAGCCAGTGCTCTTAACCAATGAGCCATCCCTCTAGGCCAGAACAGAGTTTCATTTAGCTCATGGTTCTAGGGACAGGGAACCAGTTCCATCGTGACCCAGCATCGGCCCAGCGGGTAGTGAGAACCTCTTGGAGAGGCAAGGCAAAGCAAGGACATGACAGGGTGTGGGAGGAGCATGCCAGAAACATAACCCACTAACCCACAAGTGGATCAGTCCACCCTTCCCAGTGGCCTTCCTTCCACACTGTTCCCTTGCATCCATTAACTCGGGAGTAGATTGGTCATCCTTTACAGTAGCCTTCTCTTACATCTCCCACACTGCTTCTCTCCTGAGACTGACTCCATGTGCCACCGAGACGGCGCTGAATTGTCCCATTCCATTCTGCTTGCAATCACCTACAGCAGGGCCTGGCAGGGAAAAGAGGCCTCATAATTTACTACAGAGCAAATGACAGCATCAGGATAAGGAGCTCTGGAAACACACCGTGGGGGAGGACACGGGCCGCCATCCCATCCACCACAGACAGGCTTTAACAGCACAGCTCAGCGTCTGTCTGGTGTTCTGGATGCTGGGAAACACAACTGCAGACCAGGGTCATGGTACTGGACCAGTGCCATCGCCGAGCTACATCTCCAGCCCATTATTTGTTTGTTTGTTTACTGGATTTTAATTGATGTAAGTGTGAGAGGGGCATATTACCACAGCGTGCGTGTGGAGGCCAGAGGGCAACTCTGTGGAAGCAGTTTTCTCCTTTCATGTTTGCACGACTCCTGGGATCAAACAGGCCATCAAGCTTGTGTGGCAAAGCTCCTGTCCCTGCTGAATCTCCTCACTAGACCAACTTAACTTTTATTTGTTTGTTTGTTTATATATTTATTGAGACAGGCTTTCTTTGTCTAGCCCTGGCTCTCCTGGAATTCACTCTGTAGACCGGGCTGGCCTGGAACTCACAGAGAGCTGCCTACCTCTGTCTCTCAAGTGCTGGGATTAAAGACATGCATTACCATGCCTGTCTTATTTTATTTTTAATTATGTGTGTGTGTGTGTGTGTGTGTGTGTGTGTGTGTGTGTGTGTCTATGTGCTTGTAGGTGCAGTGCCCACGGGGGCCAGAGATGTCAGAGGCCCCTGCAACTGGAGTTACAGGTGGTTGTGAGCTGTCTGAGCTGGGCGCTGGGAGTTGTAGTTGGGTCCTCTGGAAGACTAGTTCACGGCCTTAACCACTGATCTGCCTCCGTCTCTCTGGTGCCAACATGCCTAGTCTATGTGCTGCTGAAGGTTGATTTTAGAACTTCATTATGCCAGGTGAACACCCTGCCAACCGAGCTATGCTCCCAGCCGAGGCAGAAAAACCCGCTCTGGGGCTGCAGAGAGGGGTCAGCCGGCAAGAGCACTTGCTCGACCTCATAGATTCACACAGTGGAAGAAAAAAAGAACCGACTCCTGAAAGTTGTCCTCCAACCCCCACACCTGCACTGTAGCCAGATGTGCCCACATACTCATGCACACACAAAATACACGCATAAATAAAGTACACTTTCAATCTCTGTAAGGAAAATAAATGGCCTTTCCGTCTTTAGAAACCATTGCACAAATGGGGCCGCTGAAGGCTCTGAGGCCTTTCAGAATGGAGGCCATGGCTATACCACATGTCATGTGGAACGCCCTTGAAGCGTCTCCTTTCAAAATGTCCACAAAGGGGACCGAAGGAGGCTGAGTTATTCAGACTTACAAGATGTGGAAATAAAATCCTCTCCTCACCTTTGCCATTACCAACACCGTAAATGGCACTTAGAAGTGCATTTATGGAAGGAGGCGAGGTGTACATAGAACGCCTGATCTGTGACTGCATGCAGTGGGAGGAGAGCACTTACCACCAGTAGGCCTCTGATCCTCACACATGGGTCATGCCACACGCCACTCCCTCAAAAATGTTTAAAAAAAAAAATAGAAGCACAGTTTTTGCATGATGGCACATGCCCCAATGGGTTCTACTCCAGGAGGGTCGGTAGCCTTACAACGAGAGGTGGATGGGCAGCTTGGTATGAGCCTGTGATCCTAAGGTTTGGGAGCTAGAGTCCGGAGGATCAGGAGTTCAAGGCCAACTTGGGCTATATGCAACTTTCCCCCAAACAAAATGGCATGTTGATGGTTGTCCTGTGGGTTCTCAGAACGCGGCATTTAGAAGAATAGAGCTTAGAAAATGCTAACTCAGGGATACCCGCCACCTATGCAACTGTACCCTGAATCCCTTAGAGTGTCTTATTGGTGCTTTCTGGGGACCCGGAGGCTGAGCCCTGGCCTTTAGTAGACTTTAGGTTAGTAGACTTAAGGTATTCATGAAAGAGTGACCTTGAAGTTGCCCTATAAAGGCCTTATCAAGAGCAGTGTGGAGGCAGGGTTCCAAGCATCCTGGTAGAGGAGACAGCAGTCAAGCAGATCCCAGTGGGAGGGGAGAGGGAGGAGGGCAGGAGTTAAGAGAGAAGCTTTGAGGCCCACAACAGTGCATTCAGAACCTGGAGTCTTGGGAACCTTTAATGGCTTTCAGGCCCACACTTAATGGCACAGGAGGGCATGGCGACTCATGTCTAGAATCTCAGAATTTGGGAGGCTGAGGCAAGGCAGAAGGTCCACAGCAAGTTCAGGGTTAGCCTGAGCTATAGAGGAAGACCTTGTCTCAAAAAAAGCTGGATACTGGGAGATGCTTTAGTAGGAAATGAGAAGTTATTTCTCTGCTGGTGAAATGAGCCAATTCAGGCCGGATTATATTGTATTGAATACAGGCTTATTGGGAAGCTGCTCTTGGTTGAGTTCAGTGGCCCCAAGGACAGAGACCAGGGAAGTCACCATGGTGGGGGAGGGGCCGTAGAAACAGAAAGTGTACTCACAGAGAGGAGAGAGAAGGAAGGAGGGAGGAGACCAAATATCTGGATTATTTAGGGAAGAGGCTCTAGGGGGAAGGGCAGCCTAGCCCCTGGGCTGGAAAGTTCAGGGCAGGCAGTGCCTGGTAGGGCCTGAGGCCTGGGAGAACCGGGAGGCCAGGTCTACTTTGATAGGTAAGAACCCTTGCTACTGAAAGTGATCTCAATCCGGAGGTTTCTACCCTGCGTTTGACCATTCAGTTTCTGGATAAAAGACACAAAACCTTTACATTTATAATAAACCTTAAGGAGCGTAGAGCTGGGCAGATATCTTCCCTCTAGGGTATTTCGTCTAATTTCCTAGCAATAAACCAGAGTTACATGTTGCTGTGTTCCACCTGGGCTGCTATTAATGCCAATTGGCCAGACATCATGGTCATGTTTTGGAATTTCTTACCCCATGGTGTCTTCTGCTCTCTCCACCTTCTCTCTCTCCTCCTTGTGGTCCTCAGAGCCCAAGCCCCGAACACCAAACCCTGCCTGTCTCAATTCTGTCCAGCTACAGGCTGTAGCATCTTTATTCACCAATCAGGGATAACTTGGGGGACAAGGTCACATAGCCTCACTTGGGTCTTGTCCCTGGAGGCACCCAAGGTGGGTGGGGAGTTAGGGGCAGAATTTAGCATCACAATACACAGCAAAAGATCAAAGCTCAGCCTCTCGGGTTTTGCAAGCCCTCCCATCATGCTTTGCAGCTTTGATCTCTAATACCATCTTAAAAAGGCTGGGTGTGTCATTAGAGGCAGAGATAAGCACATCCCAGGAGCTTGCTGGCTAAAACGTCCAGCTTCAGGGTTCTGGAGAGATCCAGACTCAAAGGAATATGAGGCAGAGAGCAAGAGAGGAAGATACCCAGTGTCTTCCTGTTACCTCCTTATTTGTTTATAGTGGCCCCTCCCCAACCAAAGATACAGTCCAAATCCATCAAACAAGGATACTGTGACTGAATGGGCCAATGAAGTGTTGGGTTAGGGATAGGGCAATTCGAAGCCAGGTTGAGATCCCTGGTGAGAAATGGTGCTTCCCAGAAGAGCCATACTGGGCTTTTGTGGCAAGGTCACAGCTCAGTGGGGATGTGGGGTAGAGTACCACAGCCAAGAGCTTCTATCTGGATATTTGTATCCTACAGCAGTGAGAACCCCAGATAGGGTGGTCCTGATGCTGACATCCCTCCCTGCCACCCGTTTCTCCTCCAGCAGCACGAGTCCTTGGAGAAACAAAACCACGCCCTTCGGAAGGAGATCCAGGCCTTGCAGTCTGAGCTGGCAAGATGGGGCCGGACACTGCATCTGCATGAACGACTGTGCGGAGTGGGCTGTGGTCCATGCCCTGCTCTGCTGCCCTCTGGATGCCCAGTCCAGGCCAAGCAACTCTCAGGACAACCTGCCCCTCATGGATACCATGGCTGCCAGGAACAACTGTTCCAGACTCCTGGCTCCTCTCCCCGAGCCCAGCAGCTCTCTCCAGGCCCATGCTATCATGAGTCTCCTGGCCTCCTCCCTTTCCCCCTGCCCTCACTGTCCTCGGACCCTCTCATGGTGAGGACACCTCTAGCCCAGCTATCCCCCAGCCCTGCCCTGTCTGCATTATCATCTGGTTCCAGCCGGCTGGGGTCTTTCTCTAAGTTTGATGCCCTCATACCCAGTCCCCCAGACCAGCTGGTCTCTCCACAGCGCCTCAGGCTGGAGCAGCCCACCAGTGGGAGGCTGGCATCCTCCGACTCTCCAGCTGCTCTAGGACCAGAGCGTCCACAGAACGGAGAGCATTTGCCTACACAGTCTGGCTCCCCGACTCATTGGCAGAAGTCACCTGTGGACCCTAGCCCACAAGCCCTCACAGCCTTCCCCCTGCTCTCTTCTGCAAAAGTCCACTTCTAGCCTATGTCTAGAGAGGGGCTGCCTTACCTGGGTTCCTGAGGTAGCCTGAGCACCCAAGCAGCTCCTCCATTTCCATTCTTCCTGAGTTACTACTGAGTGCCTGCCTACCACTGTGGACCACACAAAGCCATCCTGCCCCTCACCACCACAAAGGATGATGGGAGGACCAAGTGCAAGAACCTTGAACCTGACTGGAGCACGGTCTGTGTCCTTGGCAGCATTCCCAACTCTGCACAGTACCTGTACACTACCGTCGGGCTCTCCCAAAATGGCTCCTTCATGTCTCTTGGGACTACTGGGGCCATGACAGCTAGGAGAGTAAGTAAGATCTCTGAAAGGGTGGTCATTCACAGCAGCCCCAAGTGCCTTGAGCTCTTCACCAGGTTTTCACACATGGAACTGAGTGAGACGGTGTGTCAGAAGTGGACCCACTCCTGCATCAGAGCACACATCTCGGCACATAGGATGGTAAATACAGTTTTCCCCACCTCTTTGCTTTGCCAGGTTGTTGGAGACTGGTTACACTCTTGGCTTAAAAAATATGTATATATATATATATATATATATATATGTACAAACGAACGAACTGAGCGTAGTGGTGCGCTTCTTCAATCCCAGCACTCAGGAGACAGAGGCAGAGGCATCTCTGTGAGTTCCAGGACTGCCTCATCCACATCACTCCATGCCAGCCAGGGTGGTATGGAGAGACTCTGTCTCAAAAAACAAAAAGCCAACAAAATTATGTGTATGAATGGTTTTGCCTGTGTGTGTGTGTGTGTGTGTGTGTGTGTGTGTGTGTGTGCGTGCGTGCGCGCGCGCGCGCGCGCACGCACCGCATGCATACTTGGTCAGAAAAGGTCATCAGATCTCCTGGGAATAGAGTTACAAATGGTTTGAGCCACCAGGTGGGTGCTCAGAATTGAACCTAGGTCCTCTGCAAGAGCAAGTGGTGTTAGCCCTGAGACAATTCCCAGGCGCATACACTCTTAACTGGTAAAACCATGGGGTCTTCAAAAACAAAGAGTAGGCTGGGTGATTGCTCAGTGGATAAACTGCCTTCCCTGCAAGCCTCCAATTGGTGTTTGAGCCCTGGAAGGCTCACAGTGGGAGGGAGAACTGACTCCACAACATTGTCCTCCACGCTTTTCCAGAAGCCTTCACACATGTGTCCCCAGCCCCAAACTAATTTTACTTTTTAAAAGAAAATAAAAAAACAAGATCTAGAATCTTCAGAGAGGCATTCCTCATAGGCTGCATAACCCAACCTATTTCTGATAGCATTGGTGAGGGAACAGGCCTGGAATAGGCCGGGCAATGGGGAGATGCTCAGTGGGTAAAGCACTTGTCCACGAGTAAGGACAGAGTTAAAATCTCCAGAGCCTGAACAAAGCCAAGCCTCGGAGTGTGTGTCTGTGGCCCTGTATCCTCAATTGCAGGATGTAAAGCAGACATAGAAGAGCCCTGGCGTATGCAGTATAGAGCAAGAGATCCTACGTCAAACAAGGTGGACCATGAGGATGAACATCCAAGGTTGTCTACACACACACACACACACACACACACACACAAAAAAAAAAAAAAAAACAGAAAAGAAAAGCTGAGATGAGATGGATTTGCTCAGGCATGTTAGTTATCAGGGTTCTCATTGAGTGGCGGACTTGTCCAGGAACTCACAGTGTAGCCCAGGTTAGCCTTAAACCTGCATCAGTCCTCCTGCCTCGGTGTCCCAATTGCTAAGGGGACCAGAAGCTGCTAGATGGGCCAAGAGGGCAACCCTCGATCTTCTGTTCAAACATGAAAGGACTGTCCTTAGATCACTGCTCATTTGGCAACTACTTAAGAGCTTCTAAGAATAAAGAATATTCTGGAGGGCCAGCCAGATGGCAAAGGCGCTTACTCGCCGTTTAAGGCTGGTGACCGGAGTTCCACACAAAAGTAGAAGAGTCCAGGAAGTTGTCTTCATGTCTCTACGGTGTGCCATGGTGCAGCACACACCCCCACATCACACCTGCACCCTAAAAAAGTGCTTGGTAGATTGTTAAATGAGAGGAGATGATGTTTGCAACATTGTAAGCAGAAAAGCTAGAATCTAGCCCTAGAATTGTCCCTATGGTTTGATCCAGTGTTTTCTTAAACACACAAACAGAGTGAAAGCAGTGGGTAGGAGCAGGGGGGTGTGAGAGCAGCAGGAGCTCTGTCAATGCGCTTCCAATTGTGTAAACACAGCTAGCTGGCCAGCACCAGCCTTCCAAGGCCAGCACCAGCCTTCCAAGGCCAGCACCAGCCTTCAGAGGCTCAGAGGCCACCAGACGCTCAGTACATCCTGAGGTCTGCAGGAGTCATGCTGGTGGTCTGTTGCTGTGTGACAAAGGGCTCCAAAATTTCTTTCTCTCTCTCTCTCTCTCTCTCTCTCTCTCTCTCTCTCTCTCTCTCTCTCTCTCATCTCATCCAAGCCAAGAACTCAAGGTGCTCTTTCTGTCTCTGCCCCCCCGAGTGCTGGGATTATAAGCCAGAATTTGCCTTTTTTTTTTTTTTAAACTTTGTGAACACTTTGGGTGGTTTATTTATTTATTATAAGTTTTAAGTTTTTCAGTTGACAGTAATCGTACTTATTTTGGGACTTTGAGCGGCATTTCAGCACAGGTACACAGTGTGTAAGGAGCAGATCAGGGCACTTACCTGATCCCATCACTTTACCAAGTCTCTGCAGGAAGCTTCAAAAGCTATGAAACGATTCCATGCTTGATTTAATATATATATGATGAGATATGATGATACATACCTTTAATCCCAGCACTTGGGGAAGTTAGAGTTATGAGGATCTCTGAGTTTGGACCAAAGTGATCTACACGGAGACTTAATCTCAATAACACAAGAAGGGGCGGGAGAGAAGGCTCAGCAGTTAAGAACCCATACTGTTCTCGCAAAGGGCCCAAGTTTGGTCCCAGCACCCGTGTTAGACAACTCAGAGCCAACTGCTAATTCTAGCCTGGGGGCTCTAAGCTCTCAATCACCGAGATTGCAGGTGGGTGGCACTCTTTTGTGTCCCACTTTCACATTAAAACAATTTATTGAAAGCCGTCGAGGTGGCTCAGTAGGAAGAGGCAGTGACCAGACCTGACAATCTGAGCTGGGTCCCCAGATCTCTCAAAAGGTGACAAGACAAAACAGACCCCCACACCTGTGTTACCACACATTCAAACCTGCATTCGCTAGTTCTTTCTCTTTTACATGAAATAAAAAAAAATTTTTTTTTTTGGTTCTTTTTTTCGGAGCTGGGGACCGAACCCAGGGCCTTGCGCTTCCTAGGCAAGCGCTCTACCACTGAGCCAAATCCCCAACCCCGAGATAAAATTAATTAATTAATTAAAAAACCCTATTTATTGACATGCCTATAATCCCAGAACTTGAGAGACAGAGGCAGGAGGATCACCACAAGTCCAGTTCTAAGGCCAGTCTGGTCGACTGTGGAAGTTTAAGGACACTTTGTGCTATACATGTGAGGCTGTTTCAGTGACAAAAAGTGGTGGGTGGTGGGAAGGGGGGGCAGGTTGAACAGGTGGGGGTGGTAGGGAGGGGGCAGGTTGAACAGGTGGGGGTGGTGGGGAGGGGGGCAGGTTGAACAGGTGGGGGTGGTGGGGAGGGGGCAGGTTGAACAGGTAGGTGTGGTGGGGAGGGGGGACAGGTTGAACAGGTGGGTAAAAGCAAAGCATTTCTGTGCAAGCATGACGAACCTGAGTTCAGACCCCAGATGCTGGGGTGGAACAAGAATTGACTCCTTGGCAGCTGTCTTCTGACCTCCCCATGTGATCTGTGGACCACATGCACATGGGCACCGGCATGCACAGCTCACACATGTGTATACTCTGTCTCTTTCTCGCCAAAACAATTATGTATTGACTGCCACTCCGTGCCAAGCACTAGTAAAGGTACTGGAAATAAGGAGAGCAAAACCCCTCGATGTCTGTCTGTGCGAGTCTTACGTCTTAATGGGATGAGGGGAGAGATGAGGAGAAAGAAAAGAGGGATCCGGAGGGGGTTATGTCTAGCTTAACTACTTCCTGGTTCAACTCTGTGTGTGTGTGTGTGTGTGTGTGTGTGTGTGTGTGTGTGTGTGTGTGTGTGTGCGCGCGCGCACATGCACAGGTGTCTGCTTCGTGGCTCTCTACTTCTTTTGAGACAGGAATACTAGCTAGCCAACGAGCCTCAGGGATTACTGTTCCCACTCCACCCTCCTAACGCTGGGTTATAGGCGTATACCTGGCCTCAGCTTTTTACATGGATTCTGGGGATCTAAACCTAGGACCTTACTCTTCAGGTTCAACGCCTTCAGGACTCAGACAGTGTTTTGCTTATTGCTGTTTTTTGTTTGTTTGTTTTTGAATCTGTAAGATAGAAATGAAGAGTTATCCACTTACAGCCCACTTCATGTGCATAGATCATAGTACATATCTGTACAGGTACAGTAGATAGGTATAAAGCGGAAACACACATTCACTCCCCAAAATCCAGAGTGGAGCTGGGTGCACACCTGTGCTCCTAGTGCTCCTAAGTCCGTTCCAGCACTCAGACAGGAGGAAGCAGGAGGATCAGGAGTTCAAAGCCAGATTCATCTACATAGACAGTATAGAGGGTTTGAGGCCAGCTTGGATACCTGAGACACAGTCTCAAACAATAGCAAAAATACCAAAGGTATTTATGACAGCAATGCTCAGAATGGGAGAAAGCTGCGAGCAACCCAAATACCTAACACCTGTCAACTAGTGAGAGGTAGAGTGGGGCTGGAGAGATGGCTGAGTGGTTAAGAGCACTGACTGCTCTTCCAGAGGTTCTGAGTTCAAATCCCAGCAACCACATGGTGGCTCACAACCATATAATGGGATCTGATGCCCTCTTCTGGTGTGTCTGAAGACAGTTACACTGTGTTTATATATAATAAGTAAATCTTTTTAAAAAATTAAAAAAAAATAATAGGTAGAGTGGAATGTTTTACCTGGGCATTGCTACGCAGAAGGAATAAGGCATACAGCTGTCTGGGACAATACGGATAAAATGTCACAAATGTCATCATGAACCACAGCAGTGACACCACTCCAGATTTCACCTAAAAGCCCAAGGAACCCCCTCATCTTTTGGAGACCCCAACATAGGTCAAACTGGATCCTTGGGCTCCTCTGTGGAAAAGGAGCTTCAGGACTAACCAGTATGAGGCACAGCTGAGGTTTATTAAAAATATTTTAGGGGCTGGAGAGATGGCTCAGAGGTTAAGAGCACTGAGTGCTCTTCCACAGGTCCTGAGCTCAATTCCCAGCAACCACATGGTGGCTCACAACCACCTATAATCAGGTCTGGTCCCCTCTTCTGGCCTGCAGTTGCATACATGCAGGCAGAAAGCTGTATGATGTATACATAATAAATAAATACATTTTAAAAAAATATTTTAATATAGACTTTAAGGGCAAGAGTTGAGAAGAGAGGCGCTCAGGAAGAAGGACACACCCCAGAGTATGAGTACTGGCTCCTCAAAGACTTGTCTCATTTTATTGTCTTCATAATAACCATTCACACTATTTTGGTTGTGTTTGAAGCTATTATCTTCAAAGAGTTGTTATGGAACTGAAATGAGATCACAGAGTGGTTCCCAGGGTTTCTGACAGGATTAAAATTGATACTGTTTACTGTGGGATGATGTCACAGGTGAGGCAGGCACAAGATAGAATGAGACCTGTCATTGGACAAGAAGGAAGGATGGGTGGGAGAAAAGTTTGAAGGAAGAGGAGGAGCCGGGAACAGAAGAGAGGGTAGATGGCAGAGTAGCCGCAGAGAGAGAACATGGAGGCTGACATTAAGATTTCACGCTGTACTTTTACAGGTGAACAGGGCTTTGTATGTTTAGGTGGGCAATTATATCTTATCAATTGGGTTAAAGGTTATTGTGTTGTGTGTTCTTTATTGTAGCGATTTGAGTGTAAGAGAGTGTGGGGCGGCTAGGGACACTGAGCCGCCATGGTATTAGGATGCATATTTTTGCCACGATGGCAGCCTGCCTTGGGAACTGGATGGGTAGAGAGATTGTTGCCGGGCTCAGAAGTGCGATATGGGATGGAGCAGAGCGGGTGAGACGCTTTGTTGATTGAGACTAAGATATCTAGCAGACATCTTGGGCACTGTGGTGCCGGACCTAGAGCGGGTAAAAAGACTGTTTTATTTTTTATATTTTTACAACAGTTTACAAATGGAACAAAATGGAGAGAGAATTCCAAAGGATCCAGGTTTGATTCCCAGCACCACATGGTAGTTCACAACCATCTGTAACTTTTGTTCCAGAAGATCTGACACCTTCCTCTGACCTCCAGGGCTACTAGGCTGCACAGACAGACATGGAGACAAACACCTATACAAATAAAACAAATTTTTGTTGGTTTGTTTTTTGAGTCAAGAGTTTCTCTGTTTAGCCCTGGATATCCAGAACTCATTTTGTAGACAAGGCTGGCCTTGGATGCAGATCTTCCTGCCTCTTGCCTACCAAGTGCTAGGATTACAGGCATGTACCCCCATGCCTATCTATAAAAATGTTAAGAGGCTAAAACGAGATTATCATTACTATAAACCAAGTTTATGGTCTTGCTTGGGATTCCCAGAACATGTCTGGAAAAAGAAACAAAACCCTAGCCAAGGTCATATACTCACAGGCCTTAAACTTGGCTGTGACTTTAATGTTTTCAATGGCCATTTTTAATGATGGTTTTTTTTTTTTGTTTTTGTTTTTGTTTTTTTTTTTTTTTTTTTTTTTGTTCTTTTTTTCGGAGCTGGGGACCGAACCCAGGGCCTTGTGCTTCCTAGGTAAGGGCTCTACCACTGAGCTAAATCCCCAGCCCCTTAATGATGGTTCTTAAATGCTTTAACTTCCCTTTTAGCCTACCATCCACCAGAGGTAATGGAAAAGAGAGATATGGGGTAAATGAACCTGATTAGAAAGGTTTTTTCCCTCTTTCTTTCTCTCTCTCTCTCTCTCTCTCTCTCTCTCTCTCTCTCTCCCTCTTTCTTTCTTTCTTTCTTTCTTTCTTTCTTTCTTTCTTTCTTTCTTTCTTTCTTTCTTTCTTTCTAGCAGCTCCCATCCGAATTGTCTAGAAATCAGCAGTTGAGTTCACAGGTCAGCAGTGACAGCTCCATCCACCTGCAAACACTTCAGGGATGTAGCAGCAGTTCAGTTCAGTAGAGTTGGGGTAACAAACACAAATCAGTAATGGTAACTACCTAACAGAGACAGCCAGGCCTCAGCCTGGTCACACGTCAGCACGAGGGACCAGGGAAAGTCACTGGGAAAGGTTCTTGGCTGTGTCTCACTCAACAGAACAAAGATCAGGGAAGACTCAAGACCAACAAGCATTTAACACTACAAACGAGCCAAGCTTAGCCTCTGTCGCTGTTGAGTCTTTTTATTCTCTATCCAAACATCATGTGTCCTCCACCCGTCTGGCCTCAGCATGTGTCTTGCCTCAGACATGAGTCTGCCTCAACTGACATCACTCTGCAAACAGCCCTATTTCTCAAAAGCAACAAGAAGCTGCAACACATTAGTAAAAGGTTTTTGGTGTGTTTCTCTCTATAGAACCCCAACAAATGTATCTCAACTACACAATGTAAGGAAGACCAATAGATGGGTGCCATTAACAAAGAGTCCTTCATCACATGTCCTTTCACATGCTTACTTTAACAGAACATCCTTTCACCTGTGTCTACTTCAGCCAAACGTTCCTTCACTAGTCTGCCTTCGCCTTTCTCCTATGTCCACTTCAAGAAAACACTCCTTCATGTGTTTGCCCAAGCAAGACACCATCCGACAGAACTGACTTTCCCAAGAACCCCTGAGTTTCCACTTCACCTGGCTCTTTGCTATTTTAGTAGAAAGTATATGCTAAGGAATAGTGTCTCTATGTCTGCAGCTCTTACAGAAATGCTGATCATGCAGTTAAGAGCACTTCCAGAGGTCCTGAGTTCAATTCCCAGCAACCACATGGTGGCTCACAACCACCTGTAATGGGATCTGATGGCCTCTTCTGGTGTGTCTGAAGACAGTTACAGTATGTATTCATTCACAAAATAGATAGATAGATAGATAGATAGATAGATAGATAGATAGATAGATAGATAGATAGAAAAATAGATAGATGCTGATCATGCTGCAGTCTTCACTCCTCAGCTGGTGAGAAGCTTCAGACAGACTGGGATATGGGCTCTTTTCCTGCCCCCAGTTCTCCTTGGCTTGCTAATCTGCTTCAAGAAACCTCATGTTGGAGTACAGAGGCCAGAAACAAGAGGTGAACACTTGCATGCTCTGTTTCTTTCAAGTGCAGGGGAAATGTACAGTGTTAAAAGCTGAGTGAGCCAGGTGGAAAGCACACACTTTTTTTTTTTTTTTTTCGGAGCTGGGGACTGAACCCAGGGCCTTGTGCCTGCTAGGCAAGCGCTCTACCGCTGAGCTAAATCCCCAACCCCAAAAGCACACACCTTTAATCCCAGCACTCAGGAGGCAGAGGCAAGAGGATGTCTATGTGTTTGGGGCTGCACAGAGAAACGCTGTCTTAAGAAAAAAAAAAAGCCAAGTGAGTTGTCATAGTAGGACCTCAGAAGCTCCATCGTGTTCTGCATTTTTTTTTGTTGTTATTGTTTTGTTTTGTTTTTAATTTTACTTTCTAATGTTTATTGGTTGGGGGCATACACACTCAGTTCTCCTTCTAACATGTGGGTTCTAGGACTTGAACTCGGGTCGTCAGGTGTGAAAGCATGTGCTTTTACTCTTGGAGCCATCTCAACTCCCATGTTCTTCTTTTCTCTGGAAGTGTTCACTGCGTGAGGCGTCACTGAGCTGTCTCTCCTTCTGTGGCTGTGCTATTTTCATCTATGCCTGATAAACTTCGAAAAAATGAGCTTCACAAGGTGTAAATCAACTCCTGACACATGACAATTGCTCAATAAATGTTAGGGCTTCTCCCTAACATATGCCAGATTATAGGCACATACCATCCCTCCTGAATTTTCGAGGAGCCTTGTAGCTCCAGTTCCAACACCCTCTTCTGTCCTCCAAGGGCACTGCACTCAAGTATATACACACGACTATTTAGAAAGGATCAGAATTTAAACTTGGCATAGTGACTAACATGTTTTGGGAAACTGGGGTTGGGGGTGGGAGTGGAGTGCTCAGAAGTTCAAGTCCGGCCTAAGCTATATAAGGAGACCCTTTCTCTTTCTCACATACACCCACACACACACATACATACACTCACCCACACACTCACCATACACACATGCGTACACACACACACACTTTAAAAAGAAAAAAAGGAAAGAAAAGAAGGAAGGGAGGGAGGAATATGAGCACAGTGACTCGCGTCAGCTGTGGTACTTGGGAGGTGGAGGCAACAGCCTGAGCTACAGAGCAAGGTCTTGTCTCAAAACAAACAAGGATGAATACTTAAAAGAAAGGCAGGCAGAAGGAAGGAAGAGGAAGAAAAGGAGAAAGGAGGGTTGGGAGAGAGAAACACTGGGGTCTTGCTGTCATGAGGGAGCCATCAGCAGTCAGAACCATGGACAGATCCGAGGCTACCTTCTGGAACCCTTGACAGAGAACCCAGAGGCTCACCTCACACTCAGACCTTCCTTTGATGAGGCTTGTGGTCCTCTGGGGATCGTTCCCATTTGGCAGCCAGGAGAATTCCCCAGGGAGTGTCTATCCGGTCTATGTGCAGATTCTCCTTCCCGTGCAAAAGGGTCTACAGTCCCTAAACCAGTGAATGCTGAACTCTCCCTAGGGGAGCTTGTCCTGGACCTCACAGACCCAATGACTGTCCCCTTTTCTTCCTGTCATAGGCTTGTGTTTATCTGGCATGAAAGGACATGATAGGAACCCCAAACTACTTAGAAACTCAGTCATGACCAGACCCCTGAATCTCACTCCTGAGTCCTATGCTCCCTGGGCATGTCTGAGCCTTTGCAAGGAGCACCAGTCTAAAGGGCCTTCTGGTGTGTGTGTGTGTGTGTGTGTGTGTGTGTGTGTTTGGTCGTGGAAGGGGGAGGTGGGCAGTGGATTTCCTGGCCAGTTGCTCACTTTTTTAGGAATTTCACATTCTTTCTGTGATTTTACTTTTTCTCCTCTCCTATGCAGCCACTACCTGCAAGAACTACCTCTACTCCTTAACTACACACAAAGGCAGCGAGGACCCGGATAGAACCTCAGAGCTGCAGGAGACCACTTTCAACCGTCCTCTGGTACCCCATGCCCTCTCTAAGCCATATACCTCACACCTGGGTGACCAGCAGGATTCTCCCACTTACAGTGTCCCAGATACTGCAACACAGAGAGGTAGTGACTACCCTACACCCAGGGCTGCGTTTCTGACCCAGGCAGCTTTGCTCCCAGAGGCCCTGCCAGACTCTAGTCTTGCCTGCTGGCTTTCCTGAGAGGAGGGCTGTTGCCTAGCAAGTAATTGGGCCTGGGAATCCCAGAGGGGGATGGGGAGGGACTGAGGAGGAGCCCTAGGTGTGGTAGGAAGGGAAGCTATTAAGTGGCTCCTCCCTCAGCTCTGGGGACCCAGGAACTATATAGGCAGCAGGGTTCTTAAAGGAGACAGACATGAGCTATTCTGACCCTGTCTTGAGAGGATCCCAACTCTTCAGAGTATTGCTCCGAGAGCCCTATTAGGACAATGGAATCTCTGACCTAACATTCTGCCTCTCCCCCCTACAAGCCCACCCCTTTCCAAGAACAGGATTTGTCCTGGGAGACCCTGTGAACAAAGGATCAGGGTATGGCTAGGCTTAGGCTTAAAGGAGATGGGGTAGCAGACTGGCCCTGAGCTCAGGTCTACCTGTCTCTGCCTCCCTCAGCTTGGATTAGTGGTGGGCCTCCATGACCAGCCTTCTGTTTCTTTGAGGCAGCGTCTCATGTATTACAAACTCCTGTGTACCCAAGGATGACCTTGAATCTCTGGCTCTCTGCTCCTGAATGCAGGATTACAGGAGGGCTCCAGAACACATTCATATATGCGCTGCTGGAGCCCTGTACACGGTAGGCAAGCACTTAACTAACTGGGCTACATCCCCAGGTCATGAGGTCCTCTTTAGAGGAGAGAAGTCCACCCTGAGATGCAGTTTTCTGAGCCAGTAGGTGCTTCATGGCTCTGAATGTGAAGACAAGGTATGTAGAGGGGGTGGTGGTGGTAAGGAGCAGTCCTTACTGAGAGAACAGCAGGTTATGCAGAGAAATGCAGAGCTTGGACATTTAAGGCCACAGGTCATCTCCCACAGACACAGGCCCATCATCACCAATCCAGAATACTCTGCTGTGTACACAAGGATGCCAAATTACCTAATGACTCACCACACAAAACCTGACCAACAGGAAGTAGAATAGCACACAGACCCATGACCGATCGAGCACCTTGCCTTCATAAGTCCTTCCATTTCCTGGTTGTATTTAAATCGGAATATCAAAGATCTGCCTTAGGGTTTGGGAATGATGATTAAAGGAGAGCATGTACCCACAGTGCCATGTATGAATAGTGCCTGGCACACAGCAGAGAACTCAGAGTAGCACGTACCTCACCGGACTGTGCCCAGCCTGGAGCGGGTGGGGAAGAAAGCAATGCACGGATAAATCTCAGTGTAAAACGCTTCTGGACACCTCGCCCATTTTGGCCTTGAGTGTGGTCCAGTCAGAACTAAGAAGGGTGGACTGCGTCCTGGCTCATTGGAAAGGAGCTTGCAGCATAAGTCTGATGACCTTAGTTCAACGCCCAGAACCTACATGGTGGAAGAATGCTCCCTGTAACACACACACACACACACACACACACACACACACACACACGCACACACACACGCACAAACACACACGAACACGAACGCACAAGCGTGCTCACACACACATAAATGAGAAAGATTTTTAAAGAAACAAAGACACCAGCCAAGGGATAGGTCATGAGGCTGCGCGTGAAGCCCAGAAGTTATGAGTTCTTGCGCAGGCTTCAGTTTTGTGAAACCCCGCCCTGCCTCAAATCTGCGCGTGCGCAGAGGATTTGGCGGGAAGGTCCAAGGCTTCACTTGTGCAGATCAGTTTAGAGGCCGAGTTCAGATCGACGAGAGCCTTAGTCCCTGGCCCCCAGTCTTTTGACTTTGGTGTGCTCTCTGAGAAAAGATTTCTAAGCAGGAACTCAAGACTGGCTACTTTTCTGAGGTGCTAGAGGAACCCTAGTCAGTGTGCGAGCGGCAAAGCGTGGCCTCCAGAACCTGGGCGCTTCGAGGCTGAGGTAACCTCCCCGCTGTCTGGTGTCCCTGTGAGATTGACTTTGAGAGTGTTTTCCGCCTTTGAGGGCAGATTCTGGGCCCGGCCCCACTACCCCACTTGTAGAGATCCCTTATCTCTGAAGTTACCTTCTCAGGCCTGGCTTGGGGATTGTCTAGCACATCCGTTTGATATCAGGCCTTGAACTGTAGGCTGGGCACTGGTACAGATTGGAGGCTTGGAGAGTGTGGAGAGCTGGGGTGGCAGTGAGGGAGAGAGAGTGGCGGCCATGAGCACTGGCCAACCACCAAGTCTCAGTCAGCCTCCAGATGGTAACCAGCTCAGAGATGATGAGAGCTATGTTTTCTGGGCTGAGGAGTGTTCTTCAACCTTATCATGTCCAGGGCGGTGCGATGTTTGCCTATGACACCTCTCCAGCTTTCTCAGATCCCCCCACCCAGTGCTTCTGTACAGAAACTTCCAGTTAGTCAAAGAAAGTGTTTATTCTGGCTAATAACTACTCCCTAATATATGTTCAGACACACACACACACATACAGAGAGAGAGAGAGAGAGAGAGAGAGAGAGAGAGAGAGAGAGAGAGAGAGACTTTCCATTGAAATGTGACACAGGAATATCACATGGTTTTTTTCCCCCCATGTTTCGTTTTGCATTCTTTCTTGCTTGGTGGTTTTGTTCATTTCTTTCTTTTGTTTTGTTTTGTTTTTCTTTGCTTTGGAGACTCATAGAATCAGGGTCTCATGTAGCCCAGGCTGGCCTGAAACTCAGCTAAGGATGACCTTAAACTTCTCACCTGCCTCCACTCCCCTGAGTGGTAGGATCATAGGTATGAACTACTGACCTATTTTTTGGGGCTGGAGAGATGTCTCAGGGATTAGAAGCACAGGCTTCTCTCTTAGAGGAAGCAGGTTTGATTCCCAGCACCCATACTGTTATCAGTAACTTCATTTCCAGAGGATCTGATGTCCTCTTCTGGCCTCTGTGGGCACCAGGCTCAATGTGGTGTATAGACATATATAGAGGCAAAACACCGATACACACAAAATAATAATAATAATAATAATAATAATAATAATAGCAAAAACAATTATACTTAAAGAAAAAAATGCAAAGAAATTACTTTCCAAGACTCCCTGTTTTCCCCAGGAAGGGCATGTATATGTCTTCAGTTAATTAGGTATCTATCTGTTTGGCTTTTTTTTTTACATTTCTTTTTTCATGTGTGTGTGGTGTGTGCATGTATTCACATGTGTGTGACACCTGAAGTTGATGTTGGAATTGGCCTCCATTGCTCTTCCACCTTATCAATTGAGGTGATTTCTCTCAATCAAACCCAGAGCTTGTAAGTACAACTAGTCTTACTAGTCAGCTTGCTGTGGAGGTCACCATCTCTGCCTCCTGAGGCTGGGATTCCAGGCCACCAGGCATTACATGGGTGCTGGAGAGACTGGAGACCCTCTTGGTCCTCACTCTTGCATGGCAAACACTTTAATCTCTGAGCTATCTTGTCTGCTCTCTTTCCCTTTTTGAGACAAGGTCTGACTCTTGAGCCCAAACAGTCTTCAAACTTCTAACAGTTCTCCTGCTTCATCCTCCGAGGGTTAGGATTTCAGGTGTGAGCCATGATGCGTAGCCCCAGGAGCCATCTTTGACCCTTTCCTGTACCTGGTCCCCAGATGATGAGTGGACATCTGTCAGGGCAGTCTACACTGCAGCTCTGCTTTTATCTCTAAAGGCCATGCAACTGTTAACTTCTGTCCAGAACCACAGGAGTCTGTGTAACGTGGTCCTGTTCATCTTCTCCTGTTTCAAGTTGTCTTCATTACTGTTCTGTTGTTGTGAAGAGACATCATGACTAAGGCAACTCTTATAAAAGAAAGTATTTAATTGGGGTTGGCGTACAATTTCAGAGGGTTAGTCCATTATCACAGTGGCAAGCAGGCATGATGCTGGAGACAGCTGAGAGCTACATCCTGATCCACAGGCAACAGGCTGAGAGACACACAGGGTCTGACACCTCAGAGTCCGTCCCTATCAACACACTTCCTTCAAGGCCACACCTACTTCAATAAACTCACACCTCCTAGTCCTCCTCCTCCTTCTCAAATGGTTTGCCAACTGGGGACCAAATATTCAAACACTTAGCCTCTAGGGACTATTCTCATTCAGACCACCACACAGGCTGTTTCCTACATCACAACCAGTAAACTGGACAGCTGCAGTCCTAGAAGGTGAAAGGCTCAGGCAAGAGAATCAGGAGTTTAAGATTATCCTTAAAGCGCCTGCCTAGCAGGCACAAAGCCCTGGGTTCGGTCCTCAGATCCGAAAAAAAAGAAAAAAAAAAAAAGATTATCCTTAGATACAGTTAAATGCCTGCCTGGGCTACATGAGAACCTGTGTCAAAACAGCAAAGCAAAGCAAACAAACAAAATACCACCAACCATCTAGTGTGTGTGTGTGTGTGTGTGTGTGTGTGTATGTGTGTGTGTGTGTGTGTGTGTGTGTGTGTGTTATTTATATACATGTTAACATGAGGATGTGTACAGATGTGCATGCATGAAAAGGCCAGAGGCTTTTATGATGTCCTTCGACGCTTTCTTTCTGATTTTGGGTAGGCTCTGTGATCCATAAGCAACCTCATAAGGAAGGCTTTGTCCCTTCTCTGCGCTTCCTCCCCAGATGATGTCATCCCCTCTAACAGCTCCAGCTTCACTGAAACACTGCTGACTCCATTTTGCATTTCCGTCCTAATCTCCGTCCGTCCCTTGCACAGTAGGACACTGCTTCCTCAGTGTAACCATTCTGTGTGTAAGTCCCGTCAGACCTCACAGAAACAGAGCTATAGGTTCTGTCCCTCACAGCTCTTTCTCCAGAGTCGGTGAGCACTATTGCTTACCCAATTTCCAGAAGCCGCCCTTGATTCCTGTATCCTTCCTTTTCATTAGCGTAACGTGTCTCAAGTCTGGTTATCACACAGACGCTCCAGGTCCACATTAGCAGCAACTCTGACCTGGAATAACAGCAGCTTCCTGAGCCTCTCAGCTCCTGCGCTTGACTCTCACAATCCTTTTCCTCTTAGCAGCCACATATGAAAATTCCTAAAGCAGTGATGGCACCATGGGTAAAGGTACCTGCTGCCAAGCCTGATGCTGAGTTCCATCTAGGGGTCCCGCTTGGCAGAACTGACCTCTGACCTCCTGGGTTTGCTGTGGCATATTTGTACCTACAAACAAAATAGAAAATTCTGAGATTAAAGATTAATTCTGAGTGTGCTAGTACACTCAGCTGCTGGCCTGGTCTTAGCCTTTCTGTTGGCCTAATCAGATGGCCTTGGGGTAGACCTGTCAGTTTAGTGTGAGTAGTAGGGATAGAACTGGGGGCCACATGCGTGCTGAGCATGAACTCTACCACTGAGCCTCACCAAAATGCCTGTCTTCATAGACTTAGGGAGTACAGTTTTATACCCCAATATCTCACCAAAAACTGAATTAAAGCTAATTATTTAAAATATTATTAAAAATATTATTAAAAATTATTTTAAAATATTTCAAATTTCTTGAGTAAATTTTCTTCCCTTATATAAAGATGAGGTTTTTGTGGGTTTGTTGTTGTTGTTTGTTTGTTTTGTTTTATTTTCTTTTCTTTTTTAAGAAGGGGTTTTGCTGTGTAACCCAGGCTGCCCTTGAATTTGCAGCCATCCTCCTACCTCAGCTCCCTCTACACCAGCTTCATTTTTCTTATTAATTTCTTCAGAGAGTTCCATTGTTTTGTGCCAAGAACAAAGCTGTGTGTTCTGGGAGCTTTCTTTCACACTTCATGTCCCTTCTGTCTGCCTTTAGAGGTCCTTGAGGTAGGTGTCTCAGAGACACAGGCTATATAGCTCAACGTTGTAAAAGATACTTTCTTTTTCTTGCTTTCCCTTTGCCCTTCCAAAACTGTCACTTTGCTTCTCTTTCTTCCACAAACTTCTAGTTTACTGCTTTAAGCAGTAGACCCAGTTGGTCTAACCAAAAAAATAAAAAGCCCCATTACCTGCAGTTTTACATGGAAATGATCCCTTGGACAGGTAGAATTTTGAGAGTGAAGTCAGTGTGATATGAATGCTAGTAGGTTGGTCATCATGTTGCAGGCTACAAATGGTGGGTGGAAGAAGCCAGTAGAAACAAATGATCCATCCATACACATTGGGAGAGTCACATCAGCAGCTTGGTTTGGTTAGGAGAGGCTGAGCCCCTTGGAAAGGAGCTCATATATGACCCTCCCCGGTTTTAGCACTAGATGTTTAAAATGAGGACTTGACTGCTCCAAGGTATGGTTGAGGGGAAGGTTTTTTGTTTTTTTGTGAATAAGGGAGATACAGCCAGAAGCATCTGGAAGAGCAGTGATGAGAGAAGAGGGGAGAGAACAAGACAGAGGACCAAAAGGCCGAGAAGAACAGAGAGAATCAAGAAAGCACATGGCTGAAATGGCAGGGTTATATAGGAATGAGACGCTGAGGAAAGCTAGGGAAGCTTAGGGTAGGGACCTTGTGAGAAGAGCTGGGGGAGCCAGCTCCTCGGTATGTTAATAGACACCACCGCTATTTGCCACCTGTTTCTTTTGGACCTGACACTGGGTTGGATAATGAGATGAGAAAATACTGTTTTCTAGAGTGGGAATGCAGTCCTGGACCTATTCAGCAGAGGTAACTTCCATAATTTCCATTGGCTTCCTATGGTTTAAGGGGAAATGGAAGATTTACTTAGATGAATGAGTAATTTAAGAGTTTGACTTCTGATTTATTGAGTCGTTTACTAAGACATTTTAATTTCATTTTCAGAGTATCTTTACAGCGATTGTTTACCCTTCCCTGCTAAACAAAACCAAATCTGGCATCGCTCTAAAGGCAGTTGTTTTTTTTTTTTTTTTTTTTTTTTTTTTTTGCAGCACAAAGGCTGGTGTTAAAGGTTATGTTTTACTAGAAAGGGTCGGAGGAAAATAGGTAAAAGAACAGAATGATCTCAAGAAGCATGAAAATACCCAAGATGCTGGAGTAGACCCTCAGTCTCTTCCTGTTCATATTTTAACACATTTTTTCTTGAGACAGGGTCTTACTATGGAGACAAGGCTGGCCTGGAATTCACAGATTCACCTATCTCTGCCTCTGGAGAGCTGGGATTCAAGGTGTGAGCCACCACACCTACACTTAACACTGTTTGTTCTCTGTGTAGCCCTGGCTATCCCGACACTCACTATGGATACCAGGCTGAGTCTTCCTGGTCATCTTCCTTCCTTGAGAAGAAAGACATGTCCAGCTCTCAGAGAGAAATGTGGCATAACTCTTCATACCCCAAGTCACAATTTTCATAACAACTGATCTGAAAAGTTGATATTTTGGTTTAATATATTTGAACCAGGATGAGTTTGCCTGGAATTACCTGGGTTAAGGAGTGCCTGGGGATATAGTTTAGTAAAATGACTAAACTATGATAGGCTGGAGTGAAAACTTTATGGACCAAAGGAATCATACTATTTTTGTTTGTTTGGATTGTCTTTGTTCTTTGAGACCAAGTTTCTCTGTGTAGTCCTGGCTGTCCTGGAACTCACTCTGTAGGCTGACCTTGAACTCCTGAGTGCTAGGATCAAAGGCATGCGCCACCACCTCTCAGCTAGGAAGCATACTCTTTTTTTTAAATTAATTAATTAGTTAATTATATGAGTACACTGTAGCTGTCTTCAGACACACCAGAAGAGGGCATCAGATCTCATTACAGATGGTTGTGAGCCACCATGTGGTTTCTGGGATTTGAACTCAGGACCTCTGGAAGAGCAGTCAGTGCTCTTAACCACTGAGCCATATCTCAGCCCAGGAAGCATACTCTTAACAATCAATTCATGGGTTGGGGATTTAGCTCAGTGGTAGAGCGCTTGCCTAGCAAGCGCAAGGCCCTGGGTTCAGTCCCCAGCTCCGAAAAAAAGAAAAGAAAAAAAAAAAAACAATCAATTCATGTAGCACTCTGACTGAGAGTAGCATTTCCTCCTTTGGTGAGGTTGCTTCCCCCCAATGTCCCCTAAAATTAAACAGTTTAACCTGTAAGTGCCCTGTCTGCAAAAATCTAGTGGAAAGAAACAGGCTTTGAGATTCTGAATCGACTTCAGCTATAGTAGGAAGACCTCTTGAGACTACCAAGGACTTTGGAAAGAGGAGAACGTGGTCCTGAGACATGGGTGATGGGTTTGTAGAATCAACAGGATCCCCTATATCGCTCCCACACTCATTTGTGGTCTCAGCAGCTTGCCACGTTAGGTTCACTGTGTCCATGTGTTTTGAATAAATGTAGACAATATTTTCCAATGTGGTAGGGATATTTAGTGACTGGTGACTGTGCTTCCCTACTGTCACCTTCCACGGCAACCCATTACCACGCTCATTAGCATTCGGTCCCCCATAGGTTCTGTGTACTGACCCAGATGTTTCTTTATGTGAAACAAATTACTCAAACCTTGAAAAATCTTTCTTAGATGTCTTTTAAATTTAATGCTTGGGAAGCTCAAGGGAGGCTCAGGTCAGATGGTGTGTCTGGGTTAAAGCTAAACAGTTTTGCTCTCTTAAATTCGCTTTTCTTGCAAAGCAGTAAGAGGAAAACTTTTCAATAAAGGGTTGGAGGGGGTGGCTCAGTGGGTAAGACTATTTGCTCTGCAATCATGAGGATATGAGTTCAAATCCTCAGCATCCATATAAAGGAGCCAGGCATAGCCATGCTTGCCCATAACCCCAGCATTGAGGGGGTGGGGGGTGGGGACAGAAGGGTCCCTGGAGCTCAATGGTCAGCCAGCCTAGCCAAAACAGGACACTTCTGGTTCAGTGAGAAACCTCATCTAGAGGCAGAAAGGCAGAAATCGGTAGAGGAAAATTCCCAGTTTCCTGCTTTGGCTTCCCCATTGCACACACAGGAGACGCACCTGCACACTCACATGTGTGCACCATACACACATGCACACAAAAGGCCATCCTTCATTGCTGATGCCTATATAGTATTTTGGGGTTTATGAGGCAGCCATTTATAACATCTCCTTTAGTCCTGCAGTTTCAGGAGAAGGTAGAATCACTGCTGTATGTGTAGACACTAAGAAATGAAAAGGCTAAGTAACTTCAGGACTAGGACTTCATATAAATGGACCACTAGCAGAAGTGGAACTCAGACCCGGTGTTTTAGCACATGCTTTAGTCCCAGCACTTGTGAGGCTAAGGCAGGAGGATTTTGAATTCCAGGCCAGCGTGGGCTACATAGTGAGACCCTGTTTAGGAAAAGAAAATAACAACTCAAGGTATGATCTCCTAAACTCTTAGGTATGTTGCACAACTAACTTCCTGAACTTTTCTGGATTTGTTTTCTTATATCCAGATTTTTAGAGTCTGACCTTTATTTTATAAGGTCCCATCAAGTTAATAGTTCCTGGCACCTAATGTCACCATGACTACAGTAGTCTGTAGCTGGTCTTGGCTGCTTGTGGGTTCTTCTTTTTCTCATCCTTTATCCCCGCACCCCAATTTTACCTCTCCTGTCATGAAATAGGAGAGAAAGAAGGATAGAGGGGAGAGAGAGAGATCCATGAATCTAATCTCCTTCCTTTTGTTTCTTCTTTGAGCATGACTACGAACAAACCACAACCAACACCCCTGAATGACCACCAGCCACCAACCCTACCTATTGAGGCTTTAGTATTTATTTACTCTCTGAAAAGTTCCCAGAGGGGCTGGGGATTTAGCTCAGTGGTAGAGCGCTTACCTAGGAAGCGCAAGGCCCTGGGTTCGGTCCCCAGCTCCGAAAAAAAGAACCAAAAAAAAAAAAAAAAAAAAAAAAAAAGTTCCCAGAATTCCAAACGTCACACAACTGCAGAAACTATCTGGAGCTGACAAAACCACACCTCTTATGGAGCACCAGGCAATCCATCGCTGCTTTGGTCAGTCTGAAGCAGCCCCACATCCCACATCTGGGATTAAAACGAAAGCACGTTCTTATAATATTTTTTTTAAAGAAAGCAAAATTCTAGAATTGTCACTAGAGTGGCCAAAGTTGGGAAATAACCATATAAAATTTGTAAGCTACCATGTGGTTGTTTTGGATTATGCTGTCTAATCTTTATTTTCTTTTTTTTTTTTTTCTTTTTTTCGGAGCTGGGGACCGAACCCAGGGCCTTGCGCTTGCTAGGCAAGCGCTCTACCACTGAGCTAAATCCCCAACCCCTAATCTTTATTTTCAAACGAAGTAGTATGTGGTGTTTGTATCTGAAGCAGGCCCAGCAATGAATAGGAATAGACCTCAGCTAGAAGACAGTTGTTTTCCTTTTCTCAGCCAGCCAGCCATGAAGTTTACACTTTGGACTTTCTTTCTTTCTCTCTTTCTTTCCTTCTTTCTTTCTTTTTAAGATTTATTTTTTATATATGAGTACACTATAGCTGTCTTCAGACACACCAGAAGAGGGCATGGGATCCCATTACAGATGGTTGTAAGCCATCATGTGGTTGCTGGGATTTGAACTCAGGACCTCTGGAAGAGCGGTCAGTGCTCTTAACCACTCCAGCCCTGGACTTTCATTTTTAGCAAATGTCCTTCATTTATTTTTCTTAGGCCTTAGGCTATAAGGAGAGGACTAGATCTGCAGCGCTCTGAATAACTTGAGTTTCTGAGGCAAACCTAACCCTTACCAGGAGGGTTCCCTGCCTACTTAGAAAAATCATCTGGAACCAACCCTGATCCACTTCACTTGGACTCCTGCCATACCCTGAGCAAGGGAAAATTACCATTTTTTCCCTCAGGATGTGCGCAGCATTTCCTCTCTGGTAGCTTTGCACTTGGCAAAAATCACTTTTCTTTTTTGACTGAAATCCTAGTCTAAATAGTCCCTGCCTCTAAGCAGCCAAGGCCAGACACTGGGGTATCTCCTTACTTAATGGCCCAAGCTTGAACTTAGGAAATTCAGTTTCTTTGGCACTTAGCTTTTATAATGCTGCCGTACAAGATTTTCCTCTGCTAAACAGAAATGGAGTAAGATAATATAGAGGGGAAAAAACAGTGAAATTAGTACGGAATGTGACAGTGCACGCATGAAATCCCAGAACTCTGGGAGACTGAGGCAGGAAGATTGTTGAGAACGAGAGACAAGTCTGGGCCACATTAGCCACATTAATGAGCTCAAGGCTTTGTAGGGATGCACATGGAAAGCCTGTAGTGTGATTTTGTACTTATAATCTTGATTTCTTCCTCTCTGTAACGCAAAGAAAGTAGGCTAACAAAGTAGTTGATAGACACACACTCCAATAGTGCTTCAGGGGTTGGGGATTTAGCTCAGTGGTAGAGCACTTGACTAGCAAGAACAAGGCCCTGGGTTCGGTCCTCAGCTCCTATAAAAAAAACAAATAGTGCTTCAGTCTCCTGGTCTGAGTTTATGCTGCAGGTTGCATAAGCTGTGACAAGTGAGATAATACATATTCAAAACGCAGAACCCCTGCAGCAAAAGTGATTGTTAGCTGGCCACACCCTGTAGCCCCGGCTTGTTTCAGTAAATATTATTTGGGGGTTTCTACCCCACCTTAGATTGTTTAATTCCTAAATAAAACACATAAAATCTTTATAATACGCTTTAAACCACTGGATCTGGGCAGACATTGACCCTCTGTGCTATTTTGTCTATTTCCCTGTCAATAACTCCAGGCATTACTTGCCATGTTTGACCTGGGACGCTCCTATGCCAGCAGGCTGGCTCTCATGGTCATGCCTTCAGGATCCACCTACCTCATGGCACCTTCTTTCTTCTTCTTCCTTTCTCCTCCTGTGGTCTCTGCCTTAGACACTGAGCCCAGGAACTGAAGCCCTGCCTATGTCTCTTCGTCCTGGCTACAGGTTGTAGGCCTCTTAATTCAACCAATAGTTATGAATTAAGGAGTTAGCTTTGCACAACAAAAGCTGGTGTTCGGGAGAATTCTGTCTTGAGGCAACTAGACTTTGGGAAACAGAATTTAGCCTTGCAGTACATAGCTATAGACCAAACCTCAACACTAGCTATTCAGAAGGCTGAGGCAGGAAGGTCACCTGAGCTCAGTAGCTCCAGACGAGACTGGGTAACTAACACACCAAGACCACACCTTTAAAACAAAACAAAACAACAACAACAAAACCTGTTATCTCAGCCCTTTGGACTTTGGTTGAGGTTCCCTCTTGCAGATGATTCTAGCTAGTGTCATGTCGACACTAACAAACAAGCAGACAAACAAGAAACTCCGTAACTAATCAGCATAGTCATAAAATAAAAAATTAAATCTCGAATGTTGTGTATGCCTTTAATCACAGCATTTGGGAGGCAGAGGCAGGTGGATCTCTATGAGTTTGAGGCCAACCTGGTCTGAAGAGTAAGTCCTAGGTCAGCCAGGGCTACACTAAGAAACCCCATCCCAAAAACAAAACAAAACAAAACCCAACAAACCTGAATGTTGGTTTTGTGCCCTGGTATAAACATGGTTCTACTACAGCATGCATCCTCACTGTACAGGTAAGAGAATGGTCCAGTAATAATTGCTGTGCTGAGGGAGCCTGGCTCATGGCCACTGATACTGTGTTGAACATTTTACCACTGAAGAGAAGCTGTGGACTAGATAGACTTCCTTCCCTAGAGTTAAGGAGCCATCTTTAGCTTTTTACTGATTACTATTTCTACTTTTTTTTTTTAGGCTACCATCAACAACGATGAGTTTAAAACCATTCACCTACCCATTTCCAGAGACGAGGTTCCTTCATGCAGGAACCAATGTGTATAAGTTCAAAATCAGATATGGCAACAGTATCAGGTAATTTGAAAGTTAGGAACAGAGCTTATGCAAGCTCAGGCACGTGTGTTCCCCCAGGTCATCCTCTCTCTGCCTCCCTCAGTCCAGAGAAGTGACTGCAATAGCACCTGATCAGGCTCTTTCCCAGGTACTTAGAGTTCATTGTATTTGTGGTTGTTATAATTTCCTAAATAGGGGCAATATACCTTTGAGAAGATATTTCTTAGAATTACTTTTGCTTGGATTTGTCTCAAAACATGCATGCATGCATGACATACATACATACATACATACATACATACATACATACATACATACATAAAATTGTAAATAGGGTTGGAGAAATTATTTGTAAGTTAAGAGTACTGATGTCTCTTCCAGATTCCAGTTCTGTTCCCTGAACCTATGTGATAGTTTCTCCTGTAACTTTACATCTAGTGGCTCTGATGGCCTTCTAGCCTAGCCTCCACATGCACCACATGTATGTAATACACAGACATCCATACAAGAACGCTCTATCTATCTATCTATCTATCTATCTATCTATCTATCTATCTATCTATCACCTATGAAATAACAGGCTGGAGAGATGGCTCAGCAGTTAAGAGTGTATATTATGGGGATTGGGGATTTAGCTTAGTGGTAGAGCACTTGCCCAGCAAGCGCAAGGCCCTGGGTTTGGTCCCCAGCTCCGAAAAAAGGAAAAGAAAAAAAAAAGAGTGTATATTATTCTCCCAAAGGACCCAAATAAGGTAAGATTCTCAGAACCCAAGTCGGGTGGCTTATAACTGCCTATGACTATAGCTCCAGGGGATATGATACCTTGTGTCTCTGAGGGAACCCACACACATCCATACACCCATTCACATCCATACACATCCATACACACACATCCATACACACATACATCCCTACACACACACACACACACACACACACACACACACACGCCTGACGTAAGAGCTTGGAACTAATGAGCAGATACAGTGTGTCAGGTAAAAATTTTAGAAATTTAATTAAAAAAAAGAAGAACCCGGGCTGGCGAGATGGCTCACTGGCTAAGAGCACTGACTGCTCTTCCAGAGGTCCTGAGTTCAAATCCCAGCAACCACATGGTGGCTCACAACTATCTGTAATAGGATCCGGTGTCCTCTTCTGGTGTGTCTGAAGACAGCTACAGTGTACTTATATATAAGAAACAAATAAATCTTAAAAAAAAAAAAAGAACCCAGACATATGCCTGTAATCACAGCACTGAGGAGATGGAGGTGGGAGAGTCAGGTGTTCAAAGCCAGCCTGGGCTACATGAGCTTCTGTCTCAAAACAAGCAAGCAAGACAACAAACAAGAAGTCAGTGCTATAAATAAGCAAATTTTCTTTTGGATTTGGATTTAATTTTGGATTTGACATTGGTTTATTAAGTAAGACACCAAAGAAACAGACAACACAAAAAAATAATAAATTACAATTTATTTTTTAATTATTTAAAGAGGGTTTCGAGAGAGTCTCACTATGTAGCCCTGGTTGGCTTGGAACTCTCTATAGACCATGAATGGACAGAGAATCTTCTGCCTCCCCAGTGCTGGATTAAAGGTCTCTGCCTCCACTTCTGGCTATTTAACTTTTAAAAATCGTCAAAGGTCATTTTAGCAGTAGTGCTGGAGAAAGTATTTACAAATGATGTATCTTTGAGGCTTTTAATCTCCAGAATGTATAAAGAAGTGCCAAGGGGCTGGAGAGAAGGCTCAGGGGTTAATAGTACTGGCTGCTCTTGCAGAGGGTTGAGCTTCTGTTCCCAGCACCCACATCCTCCAGTGGCTCACAATCTAACTATAACTAACTATAACTATAACTCCAGTTCCCAGGGGTGCAGCACCGTGTAGCCTCCTAGGACACACACACACGCACACGCGCACACACACACACACGCGCTCACACACACACGCACACAACACACACACATACACGTGATATACAGAAATTCATACACTTACATTTCTACAAATCTCATCAATGCCCAGCTCAATAGAAGAGCTGGAGAGTATTGGAGGCTGGAGAGGTGGCTCAGTGGTTAAAAGGGCTTGGTGCACAATTATGAGAAGCAGAGTTCAGATTCTAGCACTCACAACTGAGCTGGGATTCACGTGAGTGCCCATAACTCCAGCTCTGAGGGATCTGACAAGCTTCTCTGGCCTTTGCATATACTCAGGCAGATGTGACCTCATATATGTGCGCCTACACTCATGCAAACTCAGACAAAAATAAAGTCTTCAAAAACTGAACAGCACTAGAATGTTGTATATGCTTGGGCATTGAGTCTTGAGAATATTTTGGTTTGGGGATGATATGAGAGAAAGTCCATTTCATGTGGATCTGTACTGGGGAAAGGTAGGAATATATTAATAACCCTCTCATGTCACTATAGATATTCTCTTGACACTATACAAATCTTGCCTGGCCTGAAGGTATAGCTCAGTAGTAAAGCACTTAGCTAGAATGTTCTGGGTTCAGTCCCTAGTACCATAAAACAGAAGCAAAAACTTGGAAAAGTCAGAGTTTGGGATTTTTACATGGTGGTTTAAGGTTAGTTGCATTGAAGATCTGAGATCATGATTACAGGTTTTGAACTCTACTACATTAGAATTCATTGGTTTATTTCCTTTGGTTGTTGAGGTGCTTTGTATAGCCCAAGCGTCCCTGTGCTGTAGCCTCCTGAATGCTGGATTGTAACTACCATCTGCAACTTTTGAGTTCCTGGATTTGAGGGTTTTCTGTTTTGTTTTTTTAGACAGGGTCTCATGGTGTAGCCCTGGCTGTCCTGAAACTCATGATGTAGACCAGGCTGGCATAGAACCCACAGAAATCTACCTGTCTGTGCCTCCTGAATACTGGGATTAGACATGTGCCAGTAAGCAGGACCTAGGTTGTGTTTTGATGAATGTTTTACTCAGCTTGACATTATAATATGAAGCATTCCATTAGTCATCTGGAAAGTTGATTCATTAACTTGTATAGGTTGTCTAAATAATGACAGAGTTCATTATATAATACCAAGTAATAGTTGTTGGGGCTGGAGAGATGGCTCATTGGTTGAGAGCTCCCACATGGCAGCTTACAACCGTCTGTAATTCCAGTTCCAGGGGACCTGATGCCCTCATACAGACATACAGCACCGGCAGAATACCAATGAACATAAATAAAATAAAAACAAACAAATTATTTTTTAAAGTAATACCTGTTAATATTGCTACCAATCTTATCTGGGGAGTACTTAAGTTATGAAAGCTGTGAAACCCACAGTGATGGATATAAGTTTCCAAATTTCAAATTTTTCTTTCAAAAACGCAAAACTTATTATTGACAACAAATATCGTCAGGTATTTTGTTTGGACATTCCCACCCTACTCATTTTTGAGAAAATACAAGTATTTTTCCATAGTGCTTCCTGTCTTACTGCGTATTGTGTTAGTTAGGGTTCTCTAGAGGGTCAGAACTTACAGAGTAAATTTTTACCCTGGTCATGGGTATATCTAACATGATATAACTATCCCTTGCCCAGCTGCAGATGCATTATGAATTTTAGAATAGGTGGCAATGTAAAAGAATGACAGGCATTCTTTTAGTATCTCAAACTTAAATATGATAACCACTGATAGTCTCTTTATTGATGTTTATTACATGATGAATAAATCAAGGAAAGAAAACACAAATATCTGTACAAACACTTTAACAAAATGTGGCAAACATTTATATCAAGTATAACCCTTGTTTCTGCAACTGGTCACATGGTCTTAGCTGATATGTATAGTTACTGTCTTTTACTACCCATTCTATATTTCCTCTACCCTCAGTAAGCACCTCAGTAGGTCTTGGTTCTGTTCTTAGAGGAGTGACCCAGACCTTCATTCCTGATGAGTCTAAGGCCTTTGTCATCCTGCCTGGACTAGACTGTTGTAGTTTCCCATTGACTTTAATCACAGGACATGCCAGCACCAAGACTCTCCGGCACTTCAGACATAACCTCTCTTACCTCCATTGTGTAGAGGCAATCCAGTCTCCCCTTGGTAATCTCGATCAATCACTGCACCTACCACGCTTATTTGTTTCTTAGCCTGATGGCTTAAGTGCCCAGGGGGAAGTCTGCACTTCCAGATTGAAGGAATGTTTGTTTTTCCTCCTGGCAAGAGTGCTCACCCATCTGGAACCAGAACTTCTAGGCCAGCAGATCTTAAGACTGCAGAAACACGAAGCAGAATTTTTCCGAGTGGGTCACTAAGGGTGGTAGTGAGTGTAACTATTCCCTTTTCCGCCCCTTAATTCCTGAACCTATGGATCCTGGCTATCTGAGAAATTATAGCATGTATTGGACACTGATTCAAAGCATAGCCTGCCTTCTGCAGAGCCCTGCTGCAGCTGTCCAGGCTGCTGCACCTGATTGTCACTGTCACTGTGTCTTCAAAGGGCAGCTCCATCTTTGTATCAGGCCAGCTGCTTCAGGATGTTGGGGAACATGGTGAGACCAGTGGTTTCCATGATCATGAGACCATTGTCACACTTCTCTGGATGTGAAATGAGTCCCTTGGTCAGAAGCAATACTGTGTGGAGTGATATAATGGTAGATAAGGCATTCTGTAAGTCCATGAATGATGGTTGTGGCAGAAGCACATGCAGGAAAGGCAACTCCATTACCAGAATAAGTATCTACTGCAGTAAGGACAAGACATTGTCCTTTACATGGAGGACGTGGTTCAGTGTTATCAACCTGCCCCTGGTTGCTGACTGGTCACCCTGGGGAATGGTGTCATATCTGAGGCTCAGTGTTGGTCTCTACTATTTGGCAGACCTGGTACTCAGGAGCAACTTTAAGCAGGTCAGCCTTGTGGAGTGGAAGTCATGTTATCAAGCCTATGTATAACCCCATCTTGGCCACTATGGATCTTTTGTTCATGAGACTATTGGGCAATGACAGGAATGCCTGGGGGAAAGGCTGACTGTCCACAGGACGGGTCTTCCTATCTACTCAGTTATCAAACTCTTCTGCTGACGTCACCTTTGGATCAGCATTTACATGGGACACAAGTATCCTCACGTCCTTTGCCCATTTAGAGAAATCTAGTCACATACTTCTTCCCCAGATTCATTTCTCACCACTTTTCCAGTCATGTTTTTTTCAAGTCCCTGACAATCCAGCCAATTCATAGACTACAGTCCACGAATCAGAGAACAATTGTACATGTGGTCATTTTTCCTTTCAAACAACATGTATGACCGTGTGCACTGCTTGAAGCTCTACCCATTCTAAAGACTTCCCTTTGCTAGTATCTTTCAGGGATGCCCACCAAGGGGTTGTAATAATGCTGCAGCTGTCCAGGGCTAGGCGGTGCCTGCATAGCATGCAGAACCATTGGTAAACCAAGCTCTAGTTTTTTTTTTCCTCAGCCAACCAATCACAGGACATATCTGTAGCCAGAAGCTTTTCTACCCAGCCATTTTGTTCCCATAAGCTTTGACTTCCCCTAAGTTTTGACTTGTTCCCCAACTAGCTTGTAACTTTATAATTCATTTATTCTCGTCTGTGGCTACCACATGGCTAGTTGCCTCTTCTCAGCTTCATTTGTCTGGCTTCTCTGAGTCCAGGGCAAAATCTTTCACTCTTGACTCTTTCCCAGAATTCCCATTTCTCTCTGCCAGATGTTCCACCTTCTAATCCTGCCTCAGCCAATTGGCCATCAGCTTTGTATTGACAGGGGAAGCTTCTGCACAGTGCACAAGAGAGTGTCTGTGCACATACCTCATAAGGTTCAGGCTTGAAAGCACTTGGCATGGTAATGGGGTGGAAACCAGAAGCATTTGGACAAATTCTTCATGTAACTTGTTTGTGCATCCAGGATCTGCTTGGGCCCAATCATGCCTTGATAATGGATTACTGCTGGACACATCCTATTTCATGACTTGGTGGATTAAATTAATACCCAGCCCACGATAAGCAGCTCAGGTCACATGGCAACATGGTGGCCCATTGTCAAATGGTCAGTTTTCATTAAGGGCCAATATCAGACCAAGAGCTGACTTTCAAAGGGAGAATGGTTGTCTGCAGATGATGTTAGAGCCTTGCTCCAAAATCCCAAAGGTATCTTGTGATTCACTATAGGAACCTTCCAAAGGCTTCAAACAGTGTCACTGACTCCTCAAGTACTATCAGGTCTGCTAGATCACATGGTCCAAGTGGTAAAGTAGACTTCATAGCAGCCTAGACCTGTTGAAGAGCCTTCTCCTTTTCCAGCCCCCACTGAAAGCTAGCAGCTTTCCAAGTCACTTGATATATGGACTGGAGTAACACCCAAGTGAGAAACATATTGTCTTCAGAATCCAAACAGGCCCCTCTAAACATGTCCCTCTGCCTCCTTGGTAGTAAGAAGATTCAGGTACAATAACCTATCCTTCACTTTAGAAGGAATATCTCTGCATGCCCCATACCACTGAACTCCTAAGAATTTCACTGAGATAGAAGCGCTTTGAATTTTGGATGGATTTATCTCCTGTCCTCTGATGCATATGTGTGTTACCAACAAGTCCAAAGTGGTTGCTACAACCTGATCACTTGGTTCAATCAGCATGATGCCAGCAACATAGCAGACCAATGTAATATGTTGTGAAAGATATAAACCATCAAGATCCTTTCTGAGTTATGACATAGGGCTGAAAAGCTAATAAAATTTTTGTGGTAAAACTGGAAAGGTATACTGCTGGCCTTGCCAACCAAACGCAAATTACTTCTGGTGGTCCTTACGCACAGGTACTGAGAATAAAGGCATTTGCTAGATCAATGCTGCATACGATGGAGGATCCTCCCGAGATACGATACTGCTTTTGAGTCACTATTTCCCCTGGTAGAAGCAACTCTAAAGGCATCCACTTAGTCTTTCCAACCATAATAGACCTCTCCATAGGTCAGGGAATCAACATGAAAATTCTGTCAACTTCTTAGGATACCTGTCCCAGTTATACATTCTGGAGCTGAGAAAAAAAAAAAAAACCACAGCATGAGTCGGGGAATCCTCTGAACTTACTGTGCGTGGGACTTCAGCCAAAACTGCACGAATCACATGGCCCTTATAAACATCTACTTTAACTGGAGGCCCAGATGTTTCTTAGGGTCCCCCAGAATCTGCATCAGTTCAGAACCAGTACATATTAGACCCTGGAATATCTGATTGTTCCAATCCTTCCTCCAATGTATAGCATTACCCTTTTAAAAGGCTGTGCGTCCCTCTGCGGAAGGACTGGAGAAAGGCGAACAGTAAGACTCATAGGATTTTATCAAGGTCCTTCATCACGGGAGCCTGGTTGTGCTTTCATTTAAGGGATGCTGGGTCTGCAAACTGGCTCAAGTCTAGAAATTGGTTCACAGGCTAAGATTTCCTTTTGCCAACAACCATTTGTTTGAGAATTTTTCCACTTATACAGATCAAACAAAAAATTCAGTAGGTTTCTTATCTATTTCATGCCTGGAAACACCGTGCTTGGTTAGCTAATACCAAAAGTCCATGAGTCATGCAACCATAAAAATCACTTTGGCTGTGCTGTGCTTACAGATTAAGGCATTCTGGACAGTGCTTTGTCTATGCTCCCCACTTAGCCATTCAGTACTGCCACTGGGCCCTGGTCACTCTGGGGCCCAAACAAATTCACTGCATTTAATTCAACCAACTAAGCAGCAGTGTCTCCAACCTGGAGGTCTGACACGGGAAAAGGGCAACCAGGAAGCTCTTTGATGTGCTGGTGCCCATCTTACAGGGTCAGTGAAGGGGATATCTTTCTGGCCTTCCCATCGTGGACTGTCGGGTTTTACGCAGCGTACTCACTTAGCATTGTAGTTTCCCTGTGCCATAAATCCCTTCATCAACACTAAGCCAAGGGTATGAGGCGTCTCCAGCTCCTTTTCAGTAGGCCATCATTTGAGAAACATTCCAGCCAACTATTCAAGCAAACATTTTGACATTTGTACAAGCTTACATATTAAAACTAGACTCTGCAGTCAGTGAGCCTATATCAGTACATTCAGCCTGATTTTTTTTTTTTTTTTTTTGAGCTGGGAACCGAACCCAGGGCCTTGCGCTTGCTAGGCAAGCGTTCTACCACTGAGCCAAATCCCCAACCCCCGAGCCTGATTTGTTTATGTTCCTCACACCATTATCCCACACCCTTGAACTCCATCCCCACAGGTGCTCCCCAGGCTTCTGCTTGGACGAATTAGCAAATTCATTAAGCTCCTCAGTAGAGCAGTCCTCATGGGCTGCACGTTCTTTTGTTTGTTTGTTTGTTTGTCTATTACTTTTTCCCAGAAGGACAGGATTTTCTGTGTAGCTTTGGCTGTCCTGGAACTTACTCTCTAGATTAGGCTGACCTCAAATTCACAGAGATCCCCCTGCCCCTGCCTCTCTTGTGCTGGGATTAAAGGCTTGTACCACCATGTCCAGCTATAAACGTTCTACCACCCCTGTAGGAGCCTGCACAGCCTTGAGCCTGCTTGTATGTCTTGAGGCAACTATCGGTGGGTCCTGAGGGTAATTAGTAATACCTGACATTTCCTTCAGGGAAAGTCACTGCTGATAGAGCAGACAGTGAAGGATTGATTTCCTCAGTCAATGGTGGTGAGATTAAACTCTTGGGAATCTGAAGGTTCAAAGTTCTCAGTTTCACTAGGGTTCTCCCACACACATATCCATCTCAAATTATAGTATCCCATTCCTTAACCAATAAGTGCTCATAATTTAACTGATGACTGTCCAAGCTAGGACCTGAATTCTTGCAGTAATTCAGCAGCCTCATAATGAAGGCTTGTTTGATTTTCCACAACTGAGTTCTGTGGCTCCTGGGAAGAAGATTCACTTACGACTTTAATCCAGCAAAGGCAGGAGAATCTATATGAGTTTGAGGCCAACCTGGAGTCCTGCCTCAAAAAACCAAACAAACAAAAACTAGAGAAACCCTGTCTCAAAATACATACATATACATATACATATACATATATACATATAGCCTAAAAAAAATTTAAACCAATATAAGACCTTACAAGTTTTTTTTTTTTCTATTTTTCGGAGCTGGGGACCGAACCCAGGGCCTTGCGCTCTACCACTGAGCTAAATCCCCAACCCTGACCTTACAAGTTTTACAGAGAAGACTCTTTGGGGGGCAACCTTGTACTAATTCTCAAACTACACTGTGTAAGGTGAGCGCCAGGTCAGCCACAGACTTTAATATATTTTGTTTCGGGTTGGGGATTTAGCTCAGTGGTAGAGCGCTTGCCTAGCAAACGCAAGGCCCTGGGTTCGGTCCCCAGCTCCGAAAAATAGAAAAAAGAAAAAAATATATTTTGTTTCAGATGCTAGACAGGGGTTGCTTTCTTATGGTACTTCTGTTTCCCTTCTAGAGGAGAAGAAATAGAGGATAAGGGAGTCATCATCCAGGAGCTGGAGGTAGGCAAAGAATGAAGCAACTTCTGAGGAAATTGTTTACTCCTGAAGTCAAGGATGAATCCACACCCAAACTTCATTTTGTTGTTGATGGTGGTTGTTTTGTTGAGATAGGGTTTCTCTGTGTTACTCTGTGTAGACAAGGCTGGCCTTGAACTCAGAGATCCGCCTGCCTCTGAGTGATGGGCTTAAAAGTATGTGCCACCACTGCCAGCTTCATGCCCAGACTTATGTTACTTCCTACAGACTGAGTCACAAACTCCCTCCGCTAAATTGGTATCTCCATGCAAAGAAGCCACGATTTTTCCAGGAAGTTTTAAAGCGCATATCCTTGCTCAATTCTTACTAAGTCCAAGCCCTTTGAGACCAGTCGTTGTTTGTTTCCACTGGGGTTCCCAGACAGGGCAGCTCTGTTGTGGCAGTTGGCACAAAGAGGCTTCCGGAGGGTGGTTGCCTTCCAGGGCTCTAGGAATGCCACTGCCCCAACCACCGCCTGGGGTTTGACGTTCAGGAAACTGGGCAGTAAATACACTGACAAGTGCCTGTGTCTTCATTTTAATTGGAAACATTTGCTATCACTTTGTTCCAAGTTCATGTTCGTTCCTTTTCTACCCAGCTCTGCTTGTTAGAGATTTCCAGAAAGAAGACTGAACAGAGATAGAGCTTTGTAAACTGATGAAAGCATTGGGCCAGCAGTTAGAATTCTGGGGGCCTGGCCCTGTATTCCAGTATGTTCTCACCTGTCTGATGAGGTTAATCTGTTTCCAAGATTATGGTGTGGATTTCAAGTAGATGTGTCCAATGCTGGGCACACATACAGGTTAGAAAGCATTTACATACATTAATGTGCATATTAAAGTTTGCAAACTGCTTTTTTTGTTTGATTGGCTTGTTTTTAATTTATTTTGAACCTGGGGTCACTACATATTCCTGCCTAGCCTGGAACTTGTGTAGACAAGTCTGGTTTTGAACTTTCAGAGATTCTTCTGCCTCTGCTGCCCAAGTGCTTGGATTACAGGTTTGAGTCTCCACTATTGGTCCTGTGTGTGTGTGTGTGTGTGTGTGTGTGTGTGTGTGTGTGTGTGTGTTTCATTTTTGCAATGAGTTCTTTTATCTCAGGCTGGTGTGTGTAGCTGAGGATGTCCTTGAATTTTCATCCTCCTGCCTGGAATTATAGGTGTATATATCATCACGCGCACAAACACACACACACACACACACACACACACACACACACACACACACACCTACACCTGGTTTATCCAGTGCTGGAATTGAATCCAGGACTTCATAAATACTAAGTAATGACTCTGCCATCTAAGTTGCATCTCAACTCTTTGTTTTGTTTTTGTTGTTCGTTGTTTTGAGACAGGATTTCTTTATATGTAGCCCTGTATGCCCTGGAACTCACTCTGTAGACTAGGCTGGCCTCAAATTCACAGAAATCCACCTGCTTCAGCCTCTTAAGTGCTGGGATTAAAGGCATGTGCCACCACTGCCCAGCTCCCAATTCTTTTTTTATGTTTGTTTATTTATGTGTATGGGTACTTTGCATATATATCAATCATGTGTGTCAGATACAAAAAGAGAGTATTGAATCCCTTGGGACTAGAGTTACAAATGGTTGTGAGCCACCACTTGGGTGTTGGGAATTCAATTCCCTCTGAAAAAGCTGTCAGCTCTCTGAACGATCTCGCCAGCCTCTTTGCTTGGTTTTTGAGATGGACTATTGTATGGTAGTAACCCTTGCTAGACTGTTTCTCATCACGAAGCCCAAACATACCTAGAACTAATGGCAATCCTCCTGCCTCAGCTTTTTAAGGACTGGAATCATGCCTGGCTAAAAAGTATTTAAAAAACATTTTTCTTTATTTTTTTTTCCTTTTCTTTTTTTCGGAGCTGGGGACTGAACCCAGGGCCTTGCGCTTGCTAGGCAAACACTCTACCACTGAGCTAAATCCCCAACCCCATTTTTCTTTATTTTATTGAATATTTTTTTATTTACATTTCAAATGTTTTTCCCTTTCCAGGTTTCCCTCAGCAAACCGCCATCCCATCCCCTATCCCCCTGCTTCTATGAGGGTGCTCCCCCACCCACCCACTCCCTCCTGCCTCCCTGCCCTGGCATTCCCCTACACTGGGGCATCGAGCCTTCACAGGACCAAGGTCTTCCCCTCCCATTGATACTCGACAAGGCCATCCTCTGCTACATATGTGGCTGGAGCCATGTGTACTCCATGTGTACTCTTTGGTTGGTGGTTTAGTCCCTAAAAAGATTTTTTTTTTTTGAGACAAGATCTCACTATGAACCTCGGGCTGGCCCTGAATTCATTCTCCTCCTGCTGCCTTAGCCTCCTGAATGTGATTACAAGCATGTGCCACCATTCCTAGCAGCAAACTACTTTTTATGTTTTCTTTCATTTTTACACATTTTATTTACTCATTTTCTATGTGTAGATGTTTGTGTACCACCCATGTGCCAAGTGCCTGCGGGAGCCAGAAGAGGGTGTTGGGTCCCCAGAGCTGGAGTTACAGGTTATGAGTTACAGGTGTGAGTGCTGAAATCAAGTCAGAGTCCTCTAGAAGAACAGCCCTTACCACTGAGCCATCTCTAGTGAGAATTCTGGAATCTTGGTTTATTTGAAAGCAACAGAAATATTATAAAAATGTGCTTTCATTTTGATCTCAGGTGTAGGATGTGACCGTGATTTGCCTCCTGCTCTAGCAGAAGTATGGTTTTGCCAGCTGCAGATTGTGTGGCGTTTGAAATTTTGGGACCTTTCAGAGGGTGCATAAAGCTAGGGCCCCATAGGTGGGGTTGATTGTTGGTGGTTTAGGGAGGTTGGTTATGCTGTGTTAGTAGAAACAAAGGGAAAGAAATCAGATTCAGGGATATCTCTCCCTCTCCCTCTCCCTCTCCCTCTCCCTCTCCCTCTCCCTCTCCCTCTCCCTCTCCCTCTCCCTCTCCCTCCCCCTCCCCTCCCTCTTTCTCCCCCTCTCCCTCTCCCTCCCTCTTTCTCCCCCTCTCCCTCCCCCTCCCCTCCCTCTTTCTCCCCCTCTCCCTCTCTCCCTCCCTCCCCCTCTCCCTCTCTCTCTCTCCTTCCCCCTCTCCCTCCCCCTCTCTCTTTCTCTTCCTCTCCCTAGACATCCATTGATCTCTGGGCCCCTGTATATGTGCACACAGGTGCATATGGACACATGCACCTACCCACAGAACATATGTTTACACCAGAAAATGCCATCATAGTAGATACTAGCTGCCATTATAAGCAACACACAACGCTAGTATAGCTGATACAACAGCAAATGAGTTTCTGTTTCCCAGGGCCCAAACTTGAGGAAAACAACATTTACAAAAGTAAAATTAAAAACGTTGGAACTCAGAATGTTTTCTATAGAAAATAAGTGGTCTTCAGTTAGGGCAGAGTTCAGTGGGAGAATACGAGGCACCCAAGGCCATAGGTTCAGTTCCAATACCCACCTCTCCCCCCTCAAAAGGTCATAGAAAAAATATTAAATACACTAATTAGTTAGTTAATTAATTAATGTATGTGTGTGCGTGCCTGTTCATGCACCACAACTCACTCATATGTGGAGGTCAAAGGACAACTTGTAGGAATTGGTTCTCTCCTACAATATGGGTTTCAGAGATTAAACTCAAACTCTCAAACCTAGTAACAAATGGGCTTTTCTCTCCTGAGCCAGCCTGCAGGCAAAGCAGTCATTTTATACTGCCAAAATTATTTAGACTCCTTAAGGAATCTAATTAAGAAGCCAAATTATTTAGACTCCTCAAGATTAATTATGGACTAATTAACAGTTAAAGCAAGACTTTTTGACTCGAGCAAAAGCAAAGTAACCATATGTCAGTAAGTATTGTTATTATCGTTTACTCATATCTGTTGATGAGGGCCTGTTATGCTCTCAGTCTTAAAGTAAGACTGGTAAAGAGACGCCCTGACAAAGCAGGAGGACGGAGTACACAGCACTTCTCTCAGTAGGGAAAACGGATGGGGACTACTAACCAATCCTCAGTGCTGCAGGGACAGCTCTCCGCAGGGACAGCTCTCTGCAGGGCTCTCTTCTGAACTGTACCTTCCAGGTAGAATAGGGGTTGGGCGAGGGGGGGGGCACTTGGACATGGGCTGGTGGAAGAGTGCAATTCAGGCAGAAGGAAAAGCAAAAACACTTGAAGGGGAGGAGCAGAAGACATAATCAGGAAACAGCAAATGGTTTGGTTTCATTAGGACATAGGTGTGAGGCTCCCGAGATGTCAGCAGGTAAAGGTGCTGCCTGGCAAGCCTGACACCTTGGCTTTTAGTCCCAGGACACACATGGCAGGGTAAGAGAACTTCTGAAGGCTGAAGGCTGTGCTCTGTAGCATGTGTGTGCCTCCCCTCCACGAGTAGGGGCCTGTGTGTGCGCACCCACATTTTATTTTACTTATTTTATTTTATCATTTTATTTTTACATGTATGGGTGTTTTTGCCTGCATGTATGTCTGTGCATTATGCATACCTGGTGCTCATGGAGACAAGAAGAGGTGTTGGGTCCCCTGGAACTGGAATTACAGATGTTTGTGAGCCACCGTGTGGATCCCGGGAATTGAAGCTGGATCCTGTGAAAGATTAGTTATTGCTCTTAACCACCGAGCCATCTCTCCAGCCCCATGTCTCTGTTTAGTCCTGGCTCCCCTGGACTTCTCTTTGTAGACCAGCCTGGTCTTAACCTCACAGAGATCCTCCTACCTCAACTTCCTGACTACACTCAGCCTTTCAACCTTTTCTTTCTTTCCTTTTTTTTTTTTTGACATTTATATCTTTATTTTTTGATATTTATATATTTATTTTTTATATTTATATCTTTATTTGATAGTTATGTCTTTATTTTATTTTTTGATATTTATATCTTTTTTATATTTATATCTTTTTTGATATTTATATCAACCTTTTCTTAATTGAAAAAATTATACAAATATGGATATAGTGTCTGATGTCTGCAGTGGTGGATCTCTGTAAGCTTGAGGCCAGCCTTGTTCACACAGTGAGTTGCAGGCCAGCCAGGACTATGCAGTGAGACTCAACAACGACGAGCAGTAACAAACAGAATGCAGGTGTCTGAAGAGAGTGAACGGTGGACATGGGAAGAGCTCTAACAGTATGAGAATACTTTTACATATCTCTTTCAGGATTCTATCCGGGCAGTCTTAGCAAACATGGACAGCCTGCAGCCCTTCGTTACAGAACACTTCATTGTGTTTCCCTGTATCCTTTCTTTCCTGGTCCTTCCCCACCGCTCCCCCAGAAGAGTGGAGCTTGATGTTTAAGTTAACCCCAATCTCATGTGGCCCAGGCTGGTCCTAGATCCACTTTCCAAGTGCTAGGTTACATTAACACCATGTAAAACGCCATGCCTGACATTTGGGCTTTTGAGGTAGCTAACAATGGCTGGTCTCACCATGTAGCCATGGCTGTCCTTCCCCTCAGTATGTTGTCAAGGGTAGCATGGGATTCACAGTAATCTTCGTGCCTCAGGCTCCTGAGTGTTGTAACTATTGTCATGCAACACCACAGCTGGGTTTTCCCAGCTCTTAATGGCCCACAGGTGACACCACAGCTGGGTTTTCCCAGCTCTTAATGGCCCACAGGTGACACTGTAGGCTCAAATGGAAGCAGTGAGACGGAAGACCACTCAGAAGGTCGGTCAGAGAGGAGAGCTGGCGTCTCCGACTTCTCATGGTTTCCAGGGACACGTACTGGTCTCCTTCCTCAGGTCCTTAGCACCATCCTCAGATAAAAGCAAATGGGAGAGAGTTTCCCACCTGAAGTTTAAACATGGAGAAATCATCCTGACTCCCTACCCGTTTGTATTTACTCTCTACATAGAGATGAAATGCTTTGCTGAAAGTCTGCCTTCGGGTGAGTAATGAGAAAGAGGGGGATAACAAAGGACACTGTCAGGACTCTGAGCTGACCGCCCTGGAGCCTTCCGCCCCATGGGGCTCTGACCACACAGGACAGGCCCTGGAGCATTTCCTTCAAGCTTGGTTCAGTGCCCTGTGACTTAGGCACCATTTTAAGTTATTAATCTGCCTGTGACGCCTTTGTGAATGGTGAAGAGACACACTAGCTTTGGGGATTGTATGCATAAGTATTGGTAGGTGGGGGCTGGAGAGATGGCTCAGTGGTGAAGAGCACTGACTGCTCTTCCAGAGGTCCTGAGTTCAAATCCCAGCAACCACATGGTGGCTCACAACCATCTGTAATGGGATCTGCTGCCCTCTTCTGGTGTGTCTGAAGACAGCTACAGCGTACCCATATACATTAAATAAATAAATAAATAAATAAATAAATAAATCTTTAAAAAATAAAAGTATTGGTAGGTGGGAGTACATAGTGTGTCTGCAGAGTAATTGCTCAGTGCCAGATACCCACGTAAACATTTAGTTTTGTTTTTGTTTGTGAGACAGACACAAGGACCTGAGTTTGAATCCCCGTTGCCTTTGGCCACATACATGTACCTGTAACTCTGACCTCTCCAGGGACGAGGGTAGTGGGTGGGGAGTTGGCAGAGATGGGCAGGTTCTAGGAGGTCACTGGTGGCTGGCCAGCCTAGATGAAATGCTGAGGCTCTGATTTAGTGAGAGATACCTCCTCAAGGGAATGAGATGGGGAACAGAGGACACCCAGGTTGTCAGGGAGTAAAATTGATCCTCCTTTGAAGAGCATTCTACTGAAGTACACAACTGGAATCAACTCCACATCATCATACAGGAAAGAGTTGTTCTGGAGCAAGGTAGGGCGGAAGCTCAAAGTCACTATTTGTTCAGGAAAGTTGTACCAGTCAAAAAAGGAAAGGGCTCAGGCAGAAGTTTTATCTCAAGCCAGTTCCTAGAAATAAAATCCAGAAAATCAGGTAAAACAGTCTTGCTCCATTATGACTTTCAAATTTTCCATTGTAGGGAAACCAACAGATGATATTCCTCTTGAGTTGGTAAGTTTTGCTTTTTCTATACAAAAATGAAAATTGTCTCTCTTGCTTCAAAAAAAGTGCTGTTCTTGTATCTTCTTCTCTGCTCCTCCATTGGTGCTCAGGTCCCACTAACTGTAAACGTGAGTCCATCTGTCCCCCTTCATCTAGATTTCAGAGGCAACATCTCTGCAGAATGTCTTGCTGAAGTGGAGATGTTACAAGATGCCTTTGGTAGGCAGTCCTCTGTGCTAGGCCCTCTAAACTGTGAGCCGCTCTAGAAGAAGAGGGGTTGGGCTAGAGAGATGGCTCAGGGGTTAAGAGCACTGACTGTTCTTCCAGGGGTTCTGAGTTCAACTCACAGCACCCACACGGTGGCTCGCAGCCATCTGTAATGGGAACTGATGCCCTCTTCTGGTGTGTCTGAAGACAGCTACAGTGTACTCATATATAAGAAGAAGAGAAAGGGGCTGGGGATTTAGCTCAGTGGAAGAGCGCTTACCTAGGAAGCGCAAGGCCCTGGGTTCGGTCCCCAGCTCCGAAAAAAAAGAACCAAAAAAAAAAAAAAAAAAAAGAAGAGAGGTCCAGGAGTCTGGTTTCTTCTCTGCAGGTCCTAACTGCGAAGGAAGCAGAAGAAGCTACAATGAGGAAACGGAAACTCATGGAAGAGCCCAGCACCCCTAGCAGGCCAGGGCCACACAGGTCAGTGGTGGAGAGGCTTTGCCGCCTATTCTGTTTGTTGACTCTGACCTTGAGCAGTTGCTTGCTTTGGAGGGTTCTTCAGTACCTTGCCCACCCGAGGGGAAACTGAAGAAAGGAAATAAGTTGATAGTTTCTATTTCATTTGACCAGTCTCTCAGCAAAGTAAACTTGTTCTGTTCCTCAAGTTAGAGACTAAACTGGAGTGTAGCTTGACAGAATGCTCACCGAACAGGCATGAGGCCCCAACATCAAAACAGGCTGGGAGGACACCATCAGATCTGTAGAACTAAACTCAACATAGTGAGTATGCATGGTATTATGCAATAGAAATCACAAAACGTAGGAATTCTCAGAATATTATACAAAACAGAAGGAGGCTAAAGACATAGCTTGGTTGGTATGTCTTCATGCCGTGCAAGCCTAGGGCCTGAGCCTGGTCCCAGAGCCCGTGGGGCTGCCAGGAATGGTGGCACAGGCTTATAGCTATAGTACTGGAGAGATGCAGTCAAGTGGACCCATGGGGCTCACTGGCTAGCCAGCCTAGCCTACTTGGCAAGCTCCAGGCCAGCAAGAGACCCCGTCTCATATAAAAAGTATACTTGAGGAACAGCACTGGAGGTTGAAATTTGCCCTTCACATATGTGTGCACATGTGTCCATTCACACCCCTGTACCTGCATACCTGGACATACACGAACATACACATGCAAAGGACTCTGGAAAAAATAAAACGAACAAAATAGAATGTTTTATCCCATGAACAATTGGCTAAAATGTATTGTGTGCAAGCTCCTGTCTGTGTGGGGGTGCATTCCCGGCCTCAGCTCTCAGGGGCAGAGGCAGTAGAACGGCTCACTGCGAGAGGCCGGTCGGGATGCTGGAGACTCTGTCTTAAGGTGTAGTGTGCATGGATTGTCAGAGGGAATGCGGCATATCCCAACATGCTGATTGCTGCTGGAGAGGTTACTTGTGTCAGTGGAAGAGTTAGTCGGTAAGACAATTTAGTCATTCTTACCGTCCCAGGGAGGCCAGCCACCCGGAATAATCCAAGGTGGGGCTGCTCTCCAGCCTAAGGTGCTTTCATGTCAGTGAAAGTAGGTTACAAGGGTGACTGCCTTCTGTGTGGATGTCACATATCATCGACAGCCATGTGGAGCGTCGACAGCCATGTGGAGCGTCGACAGCCGTGTGGAGCAGAGCGTGGTCATATTTGAGGTGTAAAACTTGGTTTTATTTTTATTTAACTGATTTTCCTACAGAGATTAGGCCCCACATCTCCCCTGGGTTTTGATGTACAACTGAATATTTCATAGTTTGATACCTCTTTCCATCACATTTACTGTGTCTTAAACATGCCTTTAGATGTCTCCAATTGAAATTGTATTGTGAATTAAAGCAACCAAAGAAAATCTTGCCACACAATTTATCCTGCCAGCCAGGAGTAGTATAAAAATAGCCAACTTGCTGAAATATTCATTTGGGCTACATTTGCTTGAATGTGGTGATGTTGCCACAGCCAATGACATTTCCTGGGCTTCCCTCCCCCACTTCAGGGCCAAGATGGAGACATGGAGTGAAGCTTCCAGCACTAAGAAGGCTCTGAAGGAGCACAAGAGGGTAAGCATCAAGACGGAGGCTTGAAGACTCTGACAGCTCCTTCTCAGTTACAGGCCGGCTCCTGTTACCCACGCTGCTCGGTCCTGCTGCACACTGACTTGACTGAACTCATTCTTGGGTTTCACTCTCTGTAGAACAACATTCAACTGTTCTGCACTTGTCACTGTCCCCAAAGTAGTTGTATAATGAACACACCCTGGGTCTTTTGATGATGACAGTCTTCTCGACTTAACTGCTCATGTTTTATAACTTAAAAATAGGTCTGAGGGGCTGGGGATTTAGCTCAGTGGTAGAGCACTTGCCTAGGAAGCGCAAAGCCCTGGGTTCGGTCCCCAGCTCCAAAAAAAAAAGAACCAAAAAAAAAAATAGGTCTGTATTGAATAAGCATGAAATCCTATGTAGAATCCTCACCATAGAAAATATTTTGCCTTAATCTACACTGGAGTTTGAGTCGGGGCCTGTCTCGTCTTAGCTGGTGAGGTGGGCACGTCTCAGCACTAGGCATTGGTAGGGGGTGGAGGTGCCCGCCTATAACTCTAGCACTCTGGCCTAACCACACTGTAAGTTTCAGGTCAGCCAGGGCTGTAGAGTGACACTGGGGTGTGTGTTTGCTGTGAAGTGATGTCTTCAGGGCTGATGCGTCAGTGCATTCATAACCCCACAGCAGGCAAGGCTAGCTGAATTAAAACCTAGGCAAGATCTAGGCAGTATCATCCCTATCATCCCTTCTTTTTTTTTTTTTTTTTTTTTTTTTTGGTTCTTTTTTTTCCGGAGCTGGGGACCGAACCCAGGGCCTTGCGCTTCCTAGGTAAGCGCTCTACCACTGAGCTAAATCCCCAGCCCCTGTATCATCCCTTCTTAAACTCAACCCCCAACTAAGGAAGGGCAGATCGTGAACTGCTGGGGGGAAGGGGAGCCATTTTATGCTGGAATGTAGCCACTGGAAAGCTGCCTGTGACTCAGTAAATAACCCTACACACAAACCCTATACACCAAACCCTACACACAGACCCTACACACAAACCCTACACACAAACCATACACACAAACCATACACACAGACCCTACACACAAACCCTATACACCAAACCCTACACACAGACCCTACACACAGACCCTACACACAAACCATACACACAGACCCTACACACAAACCCTACACACAGACCCTACACACAAACCCTATACACCAAACCCTACACACAAACCCTATACACCAAACCCTACACACAGACCCTACACACAGACCCTACACACAAACCATACACACAGACCCTACACACAGACCCTACACACAAACCATACACACAGACCCTACACACAGACCCTACACACAAACCATACACACAGACCCTACACACAAACCATACACACAGACCCTACACACAGACCCTACACACAAACCATACACACAGACCATACACACAAACCCTACACACAGACCCTACACACAAACCCTACACACAAACCATACACACAGACCCTACACACAAACCATACACACAGACCCTACACACAAACCCTACACACAGACCCTACACATAAAAAGGACATAAACACAGGAGCTGGATGTGCTGAGGAGAAGAGTGAGGGGAAGAGGATGAGAGTGGGAGCAGGAGTAAGGTGATCAGATACAGTATTTGCACCGACAGAATGCTGAAAGAATACATTTTAAATTACTTTGTAAAAAATGCAGGAAGTTGGACATGGTGGCACATGCCTTTAATCTCAGCATTTAGGAATCAGAGGCAGGGTCTGCATTCTCTGATTCGCAGTCAACCTGGTCTATATAGAGAGTTCCAGGCCAGCCAGGGCTACGTAGTAAGATCATGTCTCTAAAATAAACAGAGGGTTAGAAGATGGCCCAGTTTTGTGTCAGCTGCACAGACCACCGAGTGGTCCTAGGTTGAAAGCTGTTTCCTCTGCACTCCCAGCCTCTGGAAGTCAAGAAGAGGATTGAGAAAGTACAAGAGGGGTGCATGAAGCCTTGGAGAACAAAGTGCTCTATAAGCAAGGTAATTGCTATAAAGGAGCATTTCCCTCGCGCTACCCTCCGTGCCTTCCTATTCTTAGTTTGACACATCATCTCCTGTAAGAACAGTACCCACAGCTTCTTACTCAACATAATTACCTTTTCATTTCAACTCGGGGCTTAGAGAGAAGCTGAGCAAAAGGAGCATGTTTATTGATTTTGACTCAACGCCCAAAGACAGCCTCCGTCGCTGCCCCTGTTCCCAGGGAAAGGATTTCTCCCAAATTAATGCAACCACAGTGACTGTCAGTGCAAGCCACTTGAGCTGGAAGAATTGAATTTGCTCCTATGGTTCAGTGCTCGGCATCCTCCCACCCCTTTGTGGAAAGTTTGGGTGAGAGGAACACATACAGCCAGGGAGGATTGTGCATGTCTGAACACATTGAAAAGCTTTAGCAGGGAATGCATAAAAGAATACAGCACGTGTCTCATGAGACCTGTTTGGGGGCAAATAGGAAGGGAAGACCCTTTCTTTCTGTCCTTTTAGATTCCAGACCCAGAGGGCCAGACTGGGAAAGGTTAAGAGAGATTAGCAGATAAATGGCCCCATGTGGACCAGACCGCTCAGGGTATTCTCTCAGTGTGCTCCACTTGTAAGGAGGTCTGACTCTGAACTGTCGGTGGCTTTCAAGGTGTGACAGCTTGCTGGCCTTCTTCAGTGGCACCACGGTCTTCCTCAGCCTGTCTTTCTGCTCCTCAGTCTGTGCCAGTATACTGCCTGCCAGGGAAGCAGTCTTTGTAAGAGGACTTTCCCTGCTTCCGGGATGAGCTTTTCTCTCTCTCTCTCTCTCTCTCTCTCTCTGACCACTAAGACCCAGCCCTCATAAATGCTGGACTCTTCAGTCATCTCTGCAGCAAGATTTAAGTCCAGAATCATAGTTTCCTTAGGTCTGTAAGAATTATCCTTTCAAGAAACTAGATCCAGGCCCTGGGAATCTTCCTTGCTGTCCAGGAGGTGAGAATGGCTTTCTTCCTCCTGGAGTTCTCTCGTCTGTGTAGGAATATTTCCCTGGGCATGCCCACTGTAGACATCAATTTGAAGGGTTGGTGAAAACACTCAGAAAGATCTACCATTCTAACTTGAAATGTATGCTTAGAATAGGAGCCAGTGCAACTTCCTAGGGACCTACTGCAACTGTCTTTCCAGCACTCTGTACTTCACCAGAAAGCAGCTCACCCAGAATAGCACCCATGTGCTGTACAGTCAGGCCTCAGGCTATGCTGGGTGAGGAGAGGCCAACTGGCAGACATTCCAAAGAAAATGTATGTTGTTTCTGACAATCAGAGCATTTACTAGAAATGTGGACCTGTATGATATCCTCTTCAAGGTACAAATTTTTTTTTTTTTGGTTCTTTTTTTCGGAGCTGGGGATCGAACCCAGGGCCTTGCGCTTCCTAGGCAAGCGCTCTACCACTGAGCTAAATCCCCAACCCCAAGGTACAAATTTCTACAAAGAATTTCTACAAAGAGTGGCACACGGAGATATAAGGCTGTGTTGTATCATGAAGGCATTTCCACAACTGAGGCTCCTTTTTCTGTGATAACTCCAGCTTGTGTCAAGTTGACACATAAAACCAGCCAATAAACCATCCTAGTCTACAGAGTTTCAGGATAGCCAGGGCTACACAGAGAAACCCTATCTTGAGAAAACGAGAGAGAGACAGAGAGAGATTTTATCCTTGGTCTTTTTTGTTTAGTTTTGTTTTATTCTACTGTGTTTTGTTTTGTTGTTTCAATAGAGCTGGGGTGAAGACTCCCAGCAGGATACCCCAGCCTCAGATTCCACTGCTGTCACGGAGCAGGGTAAGTTGGGGAGATTCTTGTTTGTTTTCTTTGTGTCAGGCTCTTGTGGTAGAGCCTGGGGTAGCTTCTAACTCTTGAGCCTTCTCTTGCCTTCCCCTCCTCAAAACTGAGATTACAGGCATGAGCCACCATGCCCAGCCACCCCCTGCTTCTGACATTGAACTCAGTAGCCCAGAAATTCCAAAGCATTTCCTCATGAAGTGGAAGGTTTCAAAGGAAAGCTGGAAGGGACGTGGCTCCCTTTTCTGTGGGGCTGAAGGACTATTCTGGGAAGTGTGTTCTCTTCACCTGGGGCATCAGCATTAAGATCGAAGGTGCAGCAGGGGCTGGAGCTGGAGTTCAGTTGGTAAAATACTGAATCCATTCCCATAAAGCCTCGGGGACAATCCCCAGCACCTCAGAAAACCAGACAAGGTACACACCTGCGTCCTAGAGCTCCAATGGTTTACCGAAAACCAAGTTAGAGGCTGGCCTGGGTTGCATAAAATCTTGTCTCAAAAAATAAATAAACTGAAGGTATAGACAGATGCTCTGCCTGGTCTAGGAATGCCCAAAGAGGACTCCTTCCAGCAGTCCAAGCTTTCCTCTGAGTAAGGACACGGAGCGGGATGCAGTTATCCAGATGCAGGATGTGAGCCTGTGAATTACTGGACAAGTTGTGGCTTCCTGTGGAAACATGTCAGCTCTGGTGGACGGCTGAGACTTGAGCCGTATAAATATCTCAAACTTGACTTTGAAAATATGCCAAGGTCAGAATAGAATCTTGCTGAGCAGAGATGAAATTTGGAAAGGTCAGAGCAAACATTTCACCTGACTCTAAAGAATTCTCGGTGTGTGCGGCTGCCCTGTGATCTCCTCTTAGATCAAGGAGTCCGTGGGTCAGCGTCTCTTCCCTGCCTGAGTGTTTTCCTTACAGATCCTATGTTGGGGCATAGCCTGCCAGGGCTGGTTGTCCCTCCACTGGAACACAGCAATCCACCACCACTGAAAGAGCCAGCAGCCAGAGGCTTCTTGGGGTTTCTAAGGTAAGACAGAGTTTTTGCCATCAAACTGAAAAGCAGTCTCTGGGTTCAGTTGCTTCACTGGGTCTTGGAGGGGGAGAGAGTAGAGGAGGAGATTCTTCCTGTGGTTTATTTCTCAGTTCTTTCAGAGATAGATAACAGGAATGGAATTGAGAGTGAGGGCCCTGACTCAAAAGACTGGGTACTTTTTTTTTGGAGACAAGGTCTCACTACAGAACCCTGGCTGGCCTGCTCACAGAGATCCCTCTGCCTCCGTCTCCAGAGTGCGATGGAAGGTGTGCACCATCGTGCGGGGTGCCCTTCCCTGGAGACAGGGCCTCCCTTTGTAACCCTGCAAGTTTTAGCTTGGGCTGCTCTGCTGTCTGTTCATTTTTGCACAGTTCTTTCCACCCTGAGGTCCCCACATGAGACCTGTCTCACAAATGTTGATTGAGCAGAAACATCTGTCTTTCTTGGGTCATTCAGATGATTTGGAGTCCAGAATGCGTTCACTCTCCATTCAAATCTTGGTGTGTGTTCAGAATCCTTTCTGCAAAGAACACTGAGCAAATCTTTGTCTATCTCGATCTCAGCTATTCTGCTGCACTTCTCTCTCCTTTATTACCCTCTTCCGGGGATAATCTAATTTGGGTGCCTTCTCAGATGCTGTTTTGGACTTGGGTTTCCATTCAGTGGTTCCTCAGAGCAAAATGCCCTGGCTAATGAAGCACGAGGGAGAAATGAGCCACCCCCTCAGTCTCAGACCCCTCTGCTTGCATCCTGCAGCGCCCTCTTCCCATTTCGGTACTTCTTCAGGAAGAGCACTCAGTGAGCCCTCCAGGCACCACAGCACGGCTCATGGGTCAGCATAGGAAAGAAGATGTCCCCTCTCAGTGACTCCTCCTCAGCTATGCCACACCGCCTTTGCTTCTGTTTTCTTTTTGTCTTCTGCTTATTTTGAGACAAGTGTTACTGTAACATAGCCCAGGCTGGCTTCAAGTCTGTGTCTCGGCTCCCACGTGCCATTTTTTTCTCCTAACCCCTGGTCATGGGGATGCTGGCACCAGACCACCGGGTCCTCGTGTGAGTTTATCCTGTTGTTTGCCTTTGGTTTTTCTATTTAAAACACTAAGGAGGAGGCTGGAGAGGTGTAAGTACGATGCTATTGCAGAGGACCTGAGCTTGGTTCTCAGGACTCACATCAAGCAACCTACAGCGGCCTGCAGCTCCAGCTCTATCAGGACCTTCTTCTGGCTTCTGCAGAAACTTGTGCACCCCAGCCTCCTGCCCCATAATTGGAAAAGCAAAACAAAACAATGCTAAGAAGGGCCAGCAAGGTGGCCCAATGGGTAAAGCACCTGCACCCAAACCTCATCACCCGACTCCAACCGCCATACACGCACCATGGCTTGCACACCACACAAAATAAAATGTAATTGTATTAAAAGTTCTAAGATAAATAAATAAATAAAACACTAAAGAATTCTACTGCCCTAAGGTTTAAGTCTTCTGTCTCTCATACATAGGATTCTAATGCCTGTTAGGTAACAGGGTAACTGCTCATGATGGACCATTGGTTGAACTTGGTGAACTAGAGCATAAGAGAGAACAGGGGAGCAGTCAGGGCCTCCCCCAAAACCCCTGTCTTGTGTTGTTGCTTAGTGAACCACATGAGATGTATACCTGCTCTCAGCTCTTAGTTCTTAACTAGGGGTCAGGGAATAAGGTCACACAAGGTTCACTGGCCCGAGTCCCGCTCCACTGCCCCCAGCAAACTATCCCGTCCTCATTTGGGACACAAAGGATAGTGCTCCCTAAGGTACCTCGACAGGAACACAGCCAGTGCCGGTTAGGGCCCTGGAAAAGGCCAAGGTTCCCAAGCCCTTTCTTCACCCAAGAGCCATCTAGAGACCCATCATGGGCTTATGTGACCTCAAAGAGCCAAAAGAATAATTGTTGGAAATTTAGGAAAACCCATTTTAGCTTTTCAACTTAGTAAAGTCCAATATTAGGATGGACTACCCCAGTCTTTAAAGACCACTTGTCTGTCACATGCCACAAGGTTCCTAATGGGAAGCCAGGGTCTAAAGTGCTGGTTCCTCTGAGTCCCTTTGCTTGGTTATCTCTCCCTTTGATAGGGAAAAGAAATAGGATGTTGGGGGAGGGGGCAGGCAACCCAGGACCTGGGGCCTGAGCAGGGGACACCAAAAGCAAGGGTGTAGGGATAAGGGACGAGCAACATGGGTGATACCAGTTTCTCCAGACCCTGCTCACTACATCTGTCCTACAATCCTGAGGAGAACTTCACTCTAAAGCCTGAAGAGCTGAGTGCCCATGCTGGCTGGGAGTATCTGGAAAGTGAGAGGTAGGGTTTGAAGACTCTGAGGAACTCTCAAGCTCTGGCAGGTGTGGGCTGGTAAGGGCTAAGAGGGGCTGCCTGCGATCACTGAAGACCTTTGGTCTGGGTACTTCTTCATTCAGCTTCCAGCTGATGTTGACTAAGGTTTTTGTTATTGTTTGCTGTGTTCTGGTGGATGGAACCCAGAACCCCAAGCTTCCTGGCAAGTGTTCTGCCACAGAACCACACCCACAGTCCTCAACATGTCACATTCTTGTCTCAGGTGTCACTTAGCACCATGGATAGATACTACGATATGAGAATGTGACTCTTAAAGGGAGCCTTTCCTCTCTAAGCAGAGTCAGACTCAACGGAGCCACTGAGCTTGGAGTCTAGCTGGGCTTATATGTAGGCTGGTCCCTGCTATCCCAGGGACTATCGAGGCTTTCTAGCTCAGACTCTACCCTGCAGCTGGCCATGTCATGATTGAGCACTCCCAGGACTCTAGGAGACTGAAATGGACCTTCCCTAGTGCCCCACCACACAGCTTAGGTGCCCTCACTAGTGGGGCGCCTTGAACAAAAGAATCTCGTTCTTGGATTGGGGATGTAACTCCACTGGTAGAGGGCCTCCTTAGCATGTATGAGGCTCTGGGCTCGACCCCAGAATAGCATGAACTGAATATGGCGGTTCGAGCCTCTGATTCCAGGACTTAGGAGGTGGAGGCAGGAGGATCAAGTTCAAGGTTGCCTCTGGGATACGTGAGATTCTTTTAAGAAAAAAGTTGATTTTCAATCCCATTCCTTTGCAATCACGAAAAGACAGATCGGCAACAGGGCTGAGGGTAGCAGGTTTAAGACAGAGAATGGCTAATCAGGTAAGAGTCCTGCCCAAGCTCACAGAGGGTGAAGAAAACCCAGCTGCCCACAGGACACAACGGGCCACCCCTGGGCCTGCCTCACTTCCTCTAGGATTCAACAGTAGACAGCCTAATGGGAAGGGAAATGTCTGCAGACTGCATTCTGAAGAAACCCCAGATCCTGATCTCCAGGTGGGACTGTACAGAGGCTTCAGGCTAGGAGGGGCCTGAAAGCTGATATCTAGGAGGGCGGGGCTCTAAAACACCAGCAAATAAAAGCCGGGAGAGCCAGCACCAGCTTGGAGACCAGCAGGAGGCACCTGGAGTCTACAGTTCCTGCCGGACTGGTAAACTGCTGGAGCCAGGCTGGTGGAGCTAGGGAGGGAGGGGCCGAAATGGCCAGGGTTGGTATGTACCCCAGCCATGAGAGACATCCCAGGGGACAGTGCATAGAAGGATGGCATACACACAAGTGGCTGCTCATTGCCTTCCAGAGTAGCTGAGGCAAGGAAGCAAGCACCCCACACATTCCCACCCAAGGCAGAGAGGATCAACAGTGCCACCCAGGCACACCTCACAGTCGGAAGACCCAGAAGCCTGGCTTGCTGGGGGAGAGACACAACTGCAAAGACTTCCCTTCCCACCCACTCCTTTTCAGATGCCCATGGCACCTCGAGTCTTGCTCTTCTGCCTGCTGGGTCTGGCAGTCACTGAAGGGCATGGCCTGGAGGCAGCCGTCCCAATCCCAGGCTGCCACTTGCACCGTGAGTAACTCTGCTAGGACAGTGGATGGGGGTGGGGGTTGGAGGGTGTATGGGGGTTGGAGGGATGGAGGGAGGGGGTAGCTGCAGACAGGAAGCACAGGTGACCAGGCCAGCACAGCCTTCACAGACTGCTTTTTTGTCTCCTTCTAGCCTTTAACGTGACAGTGCGAAGTGATCGCCATGGCACCTGCCAGGGCTCCCATGTGGCACAGGCGTGTGTAGGACACTGTGAGTCTAGTGCTTTCCCTTCTCGGTACTCTGTGCTGGTTGCCAGTGGCTATCGACACAACATCACCTCTGTCTCTCAGTGCTGTACCATCAGCAGCCTTAAAAAGGTAAGGAGCCTGACCCCGGTGGGGGCATGAGGGTGGGGGCCCAGGGTGGAAAGGAATGGGAACAAACTTAGGTCCTCCTCCAACAGGTGAGGGTGTGGCTGCACTGCGTGGGGAACCAGCGTGGGGAGCTCGAGATCTTCACGGCTAGGGCCTGCCAGTGTGATATGTGCCGTCTCTCCCGCTACTAGGCCCCGAAGGGCTCAGGCCTCCAGTCCTGCCACTGATAGGTCGTGCTTCTCTCAGACCAGCCCTCTTTGGAGTCTGAAGATGGGGCTTCGCCTCTGTTTACCTGGCCTCCTCAGCAGTCTCACTGCTGCTTTCTCCTTCACCCCTGTCCTCAATAAAGCAGGCAGTGCTTGAGTTTCGCTCTTTATTAAGTCTGCCCCCTAGCCAGGTGAAGGGAGCAGACCATGATTACTGTGACCCCCCCTCACCCCAGGACAATGTGACTCTCTTCTTGCCTGTGCCCTCACCCCTCCCCCTGCCCAATAAATAAAAAGGGGATAAGGAAGTTCAGGGCAAGGGGGAGGAGAGGAAGATGTCCCTGGACAATGTCTTGTTGAAGGTGAGCTGGGCAGAATAAATAGACTGTGCCCCCATGATGGGGATGAGGAAGGCCCTGACCAGACCAAGGCAGGCCAAGCCAGGTGCTGAGTGTCCATGGCCCAAGCCAGGAGCAGGGGGAGAAGCCCAGCTGCCGCCTGGAGCCTAGCTGTGTAGGGCAGGGGAGGATCCCCGATGGCAGCTTCCCAGTCGAAGACTTGCCCTGGTCTAGTCTTGCCAGAATCTTGCCACAAGGGCCTGAGAGTTCTGCTGCCAAGACTACCATCTTGCCTTCTGGTCTCCCCTCCATGAAAGCTGTTCCCATGGGGCTGGTAGGGAGTCCTAGAGCCACGCTGGCAAGGCCACGGGGAGGCATGGGCCTCCCTGGGCCCCTGGGCAGAAGGGATGGAGGGGCTGATAGCTCTGGGTCTAGCTTCTCCTGTTCTAGATTTATCTAGCTTTGACCCCCACTGGCAGCCACCTGGGGCGTAGGCCTTGGGACAGGGGCTTCCTTGGCCCCTTGGGTCCCCTGTAGCCGGCGTAACCGCAGTTCCTCCAAGCCTCGCCAAAGTTCCTGCCGCTCCTGGGCCTTCTGCTGCTCCCTGGGGAGAGAGGGTGAGGCAGCTCTTCCTCTTCTGGCAGCTGCAGTCTAAGCTCCTTCACTGCCACCCCACTATAAAGTGATTAGGACTCTGTGGGGAACCCTCGGCTTAGAGAAGAGGAGAGGAGAGGGCAAGCTGGGTCTTGAGCTGTCCTGACTGAAGCGCTGGTACAGGGTCAGAGCAGCCAGTGGGCATGGGTACTGAAAAGAATGGCTGGGGTGTACTCGTACAGGACAGACACAGGATGCAGCTGAGCACCCTGGGAGGGGTCCTCTTCATTCTCTCCACAGCCTAAGGGTCTGATTCCTTCTTATTTCTCTGTCCCTCCCCAGTGGCTAGCCTCCTGCCCGGTACTCACTGCTGTTTTTCTAGCTTGTAGGAGGCTGTAAGCTCATCAAACAGCTTCCCATTCATCTCCATGAAAGTCTTGAGCACGTTGTAGATCAGGGACACGATGGTTCTGACATAGCAAAGAGAGGTGTGAGGAGATTCATGAAACACCATTCTGCTTGCACCCGGTCCCAGAACACTGTCCATTCATGTCCTTGCTTTTACCTCCCTTTGACATCCCAACATTTGCTCAGGGGCTGGACTAGTTGTGGTGTCTGTCTCCAAAGGGTGGGAAAGCTTGGGCACTCACTGATTCCAGTGCTCCTTGGACACTTGGTAGAGGGTCCCAAATACCGCAGGCAGCACAGTGTGGCAGTTGTCCTCAATGAGGCTCAGGATGTACTCATTGTTCCAGAAATACAGAGCCCGCTCTGCAACCTGAGCGGGTGAAGCAGGGAGAGGGCCTAGTCGTGGCTTTTGGGTGTGCAAGGTCTGCTTTTTCTCTTTAGCCTCAAACCCAGAACCCCTAACTTCCACACCCCATCCTGAGGGCTTATCTGACCCACTAGAGAAAAAAGTGGAGGGAGAAAAAAACCCTGGCTTTACAGGCAACGTGGGCAGCCCTGCTCCTCCAGAGCCCACTGTGTGTGCACAGCCCCACAAGGCATTCTGCTTCTAAGGTTCGGCTATCTGCTGAGGGAATGGGGTAAGAACACCCATCTATCTCCACCAGCTGTCGTCAGAATGAAAGCAGTCCCTGTACTTCAAGGTGTTTTAAAAGTGAAATCCTAGAGCCATCATGAGGAAGAACAAACTTCCACCAGGTTATGACTCCTAGGGATGGGAATAAGTATAGAATAGCATGGGGAACTAAACCTCCTGGCCAGAAAATGGGGACCAGTGAAATCTAAAGTCAGCGAGAAAAGAGGAGAGGGGCCCACAACTCTGCAGCCCACGTTGGGTCCGTTTCCCTGGTTTACAACTATGAGCTCTTGTTCCTCTCAATAGGAAATGTTGGCCCATTTTATATTCAGGGAAACCCACTTAGACAAGTGTAAAGCCTCTCAGCCAGTGGAGTACATGTCTAGGTCTGGCCCTACGACTCATGACCCTAAGGCCATCATCTCCCTGTTACCAGGCCTAGGGCTGAAAGAGAACTGAGGTGAGAAGGGGGCTATGTTAGGGTAACTGAGAATCCTTGCCAAGCTCCGCCCCTGCCCTGATCCCACCCCCACCCCCCTTTTGTCATATACCTGGAAATGGGGGCTGGAGACACAGCGAGCCACCTGCTTGAAGAGAGGCTCCTGGATCTTCACAAACTGGGAGGGCTCGATCACATCGAGAATCTCTTCCATCTCCCCCAGGAACATCACCTGGGGAGAGGGCAGGGCAGCAGCTCACATTCCCCTAAAGTACACGCCTGCTCGCCTTCTGGAAGCTGAGCCCTCCCCACTACTGTCAGGGTTGTGAGAACCCTTCATACCTCCTTCTGGGTGCAGGTTTTAGGCCAGTATTTGAGAAGCCCCCGGATAACCTAGAAGGTGGAGAAGGAGTCAGACCTGAAGAGCGAGGGGCCCACCTTCCCTCCAAGGCACTCACATGCTCTGTCAAGGTCGCATCCTTCTCCAGGAACTGCACCACACAGTATGCCAGCTGCGGGGCCAGGGTGGAAAGAAGTAGCCAAGGTCAGGAAGGGCCAGGAGCCAAGAACTAGCTGCCTAGGACAGCGTGCCAGGCATCTATCTGCTCATTACTGCCTTCACACGCTTGTTCACTGAGCACTTACTGCTGCTCTGGACCTACAAGGCACCCGGCTCTGAGTGCTAGAGACTCACAGAGCTGGTGTGTGAGGCCAGCTCTCAGGTAGAGGACACTGAATGAGTAGAGACTCGGGGGTGAGAGAGGATCAGTAAGTGTCAACTTGACTTCCTGGCCCCACAGGCAGCCCTGAGTGTCAGCAAATGATGCTGCTGCTGCTGCTGCTGCTGCTGCTGTTGCAAGGCCAGGCCTGGGCTCACCTGAGCATGAAAAACAGACAGTGACTTGACAGAGTGCAAGGGGATGAGGACTCGAACCAGGAACTGTTTGTGCTCAGTCTTCAGGGGCAGCGCAAAGCCATTGATGATGCTTTGGAGTGGACAGAAGAGAGGAGCAGAGCTCAGCCAAGCAGGCCCCCAGTCCCTCCCACCAGAAACCCCAGGCCCAGCCAAAGCCCAAGGAGAATTACCTTCCTAAGATCTCTAACAGCTCAGCCACACCATTAAAGTGCTCCAGCTCATAGATGAACCTGCGGGAGAAGAGATGGATCTGGAGGGTGGGAGCTTTGGGACAGGTCCAGCTCCCTGTCACCCTTCCTGCCAACAGTTCTGACTCATCTCACACAGCTGTCCAACTCTCCCCATGGGAGTGCTCCCTTCCTGGTGCCCCAAAACATCGCCCATTGAGTCCACACCCACATGGGAAGATCCAAAATGTCTTTCTCAGACCAGGCATCTCAGCCACTGTCAGTCCCAGTCTCTCTTCCTGGAGACAGCCCCAGCTCACTTCTTCAGGTCCCTAGCACTCCTTACCTGGTGCCCAGCCAGCCCGCAGGCACCTAGCCTAGGACTTTCAATTTCCATGCAAAGGCAAACACCTCTACCCAGCACTGTGATTCTCAAAACCCCCGAGGAGGCAGGACCGAGGAAAACCATTACAGAGATGAAGTTGAGACTCTGTAGCTAAAGGCTACTCACCTCAAAGTTAATAAATGGGGGAGTAATGGACTCTGAGCCTCTCTGTTTTATCACTAGAAACAACAGCTAATGTTTCAGAAGCCCCACCTCAGGCCAGGAGCTATGCCAGGGGTTTTGGAGGCTCCACATTAGCACAGGCAGTGTGCCCACTTCAAAGGATGAAGCAAGAGCAGAACCTCAAGGAGTTGCCCAAGTTCACCAAAACACTGGAACCAAACTCAAATATAGAGCCATGGTCTCAACTACAAGGTCACAGGGACTCCCCATGTCCAGTGGATATGGTGTTCGGAACATGCTCAGAAAGCAAGAACGACCTATAGGTGATTATAGGCCAGACTGGTAAAGATTAGATCGAGCTCCTACATCCCTGCAGGCTGCCTTGGTTCCTCTAAACTACGTAACTATCTTCCTATAGTATTCTCACTTGGCCTCTATTTTCTCATCTGTAAATGGGAATAAATACTTATTCTCTGCCGGTTTGACAGGCTTCCTATAATGAATACTACATTGCATACCCAGAACTTGATAAACATACACCCCGGGAGGCCCAGCAGGTCCCTTCTTCCCCGCCTCCCTCCCAGACTTCTGCTGGGCAGGCAGGACAACGCACCGGAGGAAGATGTGGTTGCACTGTTTGCGGATGTAGGCCCGGAGACCCAGGAACTTGCCGTATACCCGATGCAAGATGGTCTTGAGGTACTCACGTTCCCGGGGGTCCTCGCTGTCAAATAGCTCCAGGAGCTGCAGGACCCAGGGTAAGATAAACCCAGATGTCAAGCTGTTTTCCCCCATCCTATCCCATGTCCCTTAGATAGCCTGTGCCTGCTGTATGGTGCCACCCCGCCTGGGCTCCCCAAGTCACCATCAGAACAAACTTTTGATCCACGTATCTCTTGGCCACAGAGGGCTGGAAATCTGGACTCTCCAAGAACCGCAGGAAAAACTCATATACCAGCTGGGGGTGGGAGACAGAGCAAGGAGTGAGTTTAGCTACAGCCTTTCTACTCCCCTTACCCTGCAGTTCTCGGCCAACAGTCAGGGTCTCCCCTGTTATCCAATCTACTCTGAAATGCAGCCCCTGCTCCCCAGCCCTTCATACCTGTAGATGTGGCCACGAAGGCTCAAGGTTGGGCTCATCTTCTTCAGGGTCAAATTCAGGGTTCTCACTGGGCGGCAGGGTCCGGAAGATATTTACTGATATCTGGTAGAGGAAGGGTCGGGGGGAGTTGAAGGATGAGACCACAGAAGCAGACGTTTGGGGAACTCTCAAAGCTCTCTCTATCCCAAGCAGGTAATGAGTTTGTGGCCTTCCTGTTCAGCCTTCTAAGTAACTAGGATTGCCAGTATGCAATCAGGTTACTCACTTATTTTGTTTGTTTTTTGTTTGTGGGGACAGGATTTTATCTGTGTAACAGAGCTCTGGCTATCCTGGAACTCTCTCTGTAGACCAGGCTAGCCTCGAACTCAGATATCCACCTGCCTCCACCTCCAAGTATTGATATTAAAGGTGTGCAAGCCACCACTGCCTAGCATGGCCAAGCACTTTCTTTTTTTTTTTTTTTTTTTTTCTTTTTTTCAGAGCTGGGAACCGAACCCAGGGCCTTGCACTTGCTAGGCAAGCGCTCTACCACTGAGCTAAATCCCCAACCCCAGCCAAGCACTTTCTAAGTACAGTGAGGACATGGGGATTGAACCTGAGGCCTTACACTGAGTTTTACCACCAGTCCTCATCCAATTCTCCTGGACTGACCTACTTCCCAGCAAGGAACTCATTCTTCTGGGCAATCTTCATCTAAACACCAAGTTCATGCAAGCCCTACGCCAAGGGCTGGAGACCCAAGGGTGGCTTGACACATCCATACGTGGATGTGATTCAGTGGTGGTGGTAAGGTGTAAGCAGTGAAGTCCCCAGGCATTCAGAGCCAAGGCGTTTCTGGCCAGACTATGAGAGAGGGCTGCACAGAACAGCCCATGCCTTAGTTAGACCATGGAAGGCAAGTGGCCTGGAGGACAGCTACCCTAGGCCCATCTCACTAAGTATAGGGACAATAGGGAGAGGAGATCCTGAGAGGGTCCTGGGAGGCAGCAGTGGGACTCAGTAGAAATGGAAGCAAGGCCCCTGAGGCCAAACTGAAGGGTGTACGTTAATTCTTCCCACCGGGGTCCGAGAGGTAGATTAATAGGGTACCCGAGGCTGGCCAGTGCTTACCATGCGGATGATGTCTGGGTAGACAGGCTCAATGAGGACCCCCCGGGTGCTCCCCACACATTCCACAAGTTCATTGAGGGCTGCACGCTTCACCTCCTTGCCCTTGAGGTCAGCCACACAGTCCAAGAAGTCAAACATCACCCCACATTGGGCCAGTTTCCGGCTTAGCAACTCATGTAACTCAGAGGCTGGCACATCTGGGGAGAGGGACAGGGAGACTGCCTGGATCAAGCTGTCACTCTGGACAGGGGTGGAACTCCTCATCCCTCGGAATGACTTTCCAGGAAGCCTCAGGTGCCCCCATACAAGGTACTGTGGTACAGCAAGCAAACAGTTCTAGTCCTATCCTTCACTCCTGGGAAGCTGAGGGTAGGAAAGTGGTCTTCTCTTCTAATCCAGGAGCAGAGACCTCATGATTTTAAAGCAAGATCACAAACCCTGAATATGCAGGCATGGTTCCCAACAGCCACTACCTCCCTCTGCACATGGATCTGTGAACCAAACGTAGAAAGCGGGCAGGAGTGAAGTTGGGGGTGGGGGGCACGTGGTGATCACAGGGAACCATGCCAAGCACCTACCCAGGACCTAGGCAGCTGGCTGGACTGATAGTAGCCTCCTGAAACCTAGGCTGTGTGCCCCACCCTTGGCCCTTGCCTGCCCCTGGCACCACTTCAAGATGCCCCACCTCCAGAGATGACAGGCCAGTCAGGCCATGCGTCAGCAGAGGCCTGGAGACTGGGGGGTCAGTTCCAGTGGAATTCCTGGCCTAAGAGAGTATCCAAACTCTACCTGACAGCTGCTTCTCCCTTGGTCCTCCCCCACCTTGCTTCCTTCTGGACTTAGGTACCCTGGCAACCAACAACAGCTCACCTTTGAGCAGGGGCAGTGGAGTGAGCTCTTGCTGGTTGCTCTGATAGCGGAACTGAGAAGAGCTGTGTGAGCGTCGGGGCCGGGCCCTGCGGAGGGATCGGCGGGAGAAGCCATCCACCTTGTCTGGTGGTGGCACTGGAGACAGCCCCGGGGAGGAGGGGCTTGTGGGGGTGCTTGCAGGGGGCAGCTTCGTCTCCATGGCCAGAGGGCAGCAAGTCAATCTTTCAGAGCCCAAGGGGCTCCTTGTGGGTCTGGAGTAAGCTGAATGAGACCACACACACTAACTGGGACCCATCCTGCCCAGCGTGTTGGGGGGTGGGGGTGAAGACCACAGTCCTGACCCCCCCAGGGCCTCTGGCAACTGCCCAGTCCTGGGGGGGCAGGCAAAGTCGAAAGGCAATGGCTCAGCTCTTTCCTGGAGGTCCAGAAGAGTCCAGTCTGGGTTCCCACGCTGGCTCTTCTGAAAAGTCAGGTTAGAAAGGTCAGCAGGAGAGACACAGAGAGCAAGCAGGTCGGTTCTTTCCAAAGACAGCCCGCGCGTGCTGCAGTTACTCCTTCACTTCTTTTCCCTCCTTCCCTTGCTAGACCCCCAAAACAAGGGTGCAATCATGGCCCTCCCTTCTTCCAGACCCAAGCTCTAGAGTAGCCCCTCCCCAAGTACGGCCTATGGTTTCTACTCAGGATGGGGACTCTGTTTAGCATCCCCAGCTCCTTACAGCAGTGTGACTCTCCAGCTCCACTAATGGCTCCCGTCCCGGTGCATTCACCCAAAAAATATGGGTCCTGCTCTCGTGCGCTCGCTTTTAGCACCTCTAGCATCCCTCCCCATATCCCGCTCCTTCCTGCTCTCCAAACCTCAATGTGGTATTGGGGTACACACTCACTCCTCAGAAATCCAGACTTTGGTCGCCGACCCTAGAGGTTGCCTTGGTGGAGGAGACGACGGTTCAAGGGTCCTTAGCGGTGGTTCCGCCGCTCGGGGCGCTGGGGCTGGGCGGCGGCGCTCCTGGGTTCGCTCCCAGGCTCTGGGGGTGCTGGAGCATGCCCCCAGCTCAGCCCCAAAAGGGGTCGGGCGCTCGGTGGGCTCTGGGCTGGGCCCTGGCAGCACGCGACCCTCGGCAGAAATCTCTGGACTCAGATCCGCGCGGTGCAGCGCAGCGGGAGCCCCGGCTCGCTGCGCACCGGCACCCGCCGCCCAGCTGCTCAGGATGACATCAAGTCACCTCCCCCCTCCCGGCCCTCACCTCCCTCCGCTAGGGGGGGCTGCGTCAGGGAAGACTCAGGGCCGCTGGGAAATGTAGTCCCCACTCTGCTTAAAGAAAGCGACAGAACCTTACGGGTAACCTCGGAGCAAGGGGGAGGAACTCCGCAAGACAAAGCTGAGTATTTTAAAACCTGCAAGCAAAGTGGGACAGACCCAGCTCACTACTGGACTCCAGAATTCTGGAAGGAACACTGTGTAGGGAAAAAAGAGGACTCTGGTGTTGGAATCTGCTAATGCCAGGACTGCAGCAGGACAGAGGCCTAGAATGATGTACCAGGCCCAAAATTTGATCTGAGCCACTGTGCCTCAGGCTATTCCCACAAGAACCTCATACTCAGCCCAGAGTGAAGCTGGACACTTACAAAAACCCCTTGAATCCGGCATTGGAGGGGTTAATAGTCTGCTTTGCGTTAGCGCCTGCTGGGAGGGGTGTGGCTCACTAGAGGCTCCTGGGAAATGCAGTCCAGTCTCCCGGCCTGCAGTGCCCCTCCTGTCACTTACTGTCTGTGGTGACATCATGGTCTGTAGTTTAAAGGGACAGCCCTGGGATGCCAAAGCAAGGAGGGCAAAAGGCGCTTGCCACCCTGGAGCTGCCCCCATCCTAAGGCACACAACCTCCCGCCTCCTCTGGCCCCAAGATGTGCCCTGGAGAGTGGGGAGTTCTTGATCAAAACCCCATTGCTGGGTATGAAAGTCTCAGCTGTATTCCAAGAGTTTGGCATTCTGGCCAAAAGTTCCCAACCTGCAGTCCTGGACTCCAACACTCTATTTCCTACAGTAACTGTGAGATCTTTACCCCGAAGTTTTACCTGGGTGACAAACTAGTCCGTGCTGAGCATCGAGAATGAGAGAGAGAGAGAGAGAGAGAGAGAGAGAGAGAGAGAGAGAGAGAGAGAGAGAGAGAGAGAGAGAGAGAGAGAGAGAGAGAGAGAGCGCGCAATGAGGTTGGGGGATTGGGGTGCTTTTCAACCTCACCCATTTATGGACCCTGGTGATCACTTAGTGCTGCAAAGGAAGTCTGTATACCCAAGAAGTGCCCACTTGTAGAGCAACAAATGCAAGGCCTGTATTGAGGACACCGTTCAGTCGGCCTAGAATCTAGCACCTCAGTCCATGGATACCCAGAGACAGTTCTACGTTTGCTCAGAAATGGCAGATCCTGACTTCCTGTTTTGCTCTGCTCTTCATCTGCCAGACAGAACAGAAACCTCTAAACTACTACTTGACCCACCTCCAAGGCTCAGACATGGCTTCCCTCTCCTTACTCCCTACGAGTAAGCTGGGGAAGCCAGACCCACAGAGCCTCTTACCACCAGACCAGGACCCAGGACTAAGACAGGAAGAATGCCTTGCCTATGACAATATCGTGCCCTCCAGACTCTCTGGGCTGCAGTTTTCAGGTCCGGCTGACTGAAGACAACTGGCCGTGCCTGGCAGGGGCCTAGACGATGCAGGAAATAAAACTAGTGGAAGAAGTAGCTTTGGGATTCTTCGTTTTTGATGCTGACAGGTGACGCCTCACACAGGCTGGGCAAAAGCTCTACTACTGAGCTACATCCCTTGCCTCAGAAGTAGAATTTAAATTAACTTTCAACAGACATTGAAAGATAAAGGGGTCAGAAAACATCTTTTCTTATTATGTTTAAACTTGAGGGAGGGGTTTGTTTGTTTGTTTGTTTGTTTGTTTTTTTAAGACAGGGTTTCTCTATGAAGCCCTGACTGTCCTGGAACTTTCTCTGTAGACCAGCCTGACCCCGAACTCAGAAGTCCACCTGCCTTTGCCTCCCAAGTGCTGGGAATAAAGGTGTGTGGCACAATGCCCATTTCTTTGTAAACTCCTATTCTTAGCAAAGTTTCATTATATTTATTTATATCTCTCTGTACGCCTGCAATCCTATGTCATCCTTGCTCTCCTGGACTCACTGCTTGAAATTTGTGAGGGAATCCTCCTATTTTTGGCCATTCTTTACAATTTTGAGGTAAATGGTGGAGATTGGACCTCATTATGGAGACCAGGGTGGTCTCGAACTCACTGAGATCTGTCTTGTTTCTGTCCCCAATACAGGGATTAAAGGTCTAATATGCCACCACCATGCCCTGTGTACATACTTAAATAGTTTGTATTTTTTGAGCCAGGGTTTCTTTATGTAGCCCTGGCTTTTCCTGGAAGTCCCTATGTAGGCCAGGCCAGCCTGGAGTCCACAGAACCTTTCTCTGATTATCAAGTGCTGAGATTAAAGGTGCAGGACAGCCAGTTTGGTAGCCCAGGCTTACCTAAAGCTCACAATGTAACCCAGGCTGGTTGATTGACAGTCAATCCTCTGCTTCGCTTTCTCAGTTGCTGGGCTTGCAGATGTGAGCTACTACATTACATTATTAGTAGTAATTAATTTTTTTACCTTATTTATTTATAATTAATGTTTGTTTGTTTGTTTATAAATGGTCTCGGGTAGCCCAGACAGGCCTTAGCCTTTTTACGTTGCAGAGGGTAACTTTCAATTGATCCTTCTGCCTCCACTTCCCATGATTACAAATTAGCCATCACCAAGCCCAAATTATGCCAGGGGTCAAACCCAGGGCTTCACATGCTCAGCAAGTGCTTTACCAACTGAGCCACATTCCTAGCCCTAATCTTGTCCAGTGGTTACTATTATTGATTAAGTACACAATTGATGAATACAGGACTACCCAAGCCTGCCAAGGACAGATAGATCTCTTGATTCAGTCCATAAACATTTTCAAAATGGCTACTGCCGTCAATCTATCTCTTTGAATGGGGCCTCACAAAGTTTCTCACTTCTCTCGGAGACTCTCTAAAGGCCCTACTACATACTGAGCTGCCATGATGCCATTGTAGCGGAAAGGTGGAAGATGTGACCATAAAGAAGGCGAATCAAACAAAGAAACAAACAAACAAACGAATGAATGAATAAAATAAAAATAGAATCTTGGACTGGAGAGATGGCTCAGGGGTTAAGAGCACTGACTGCTCTTCCAGAGGTCCTGAGTTCAATTCCCAGCACCCACATGCTGGCTCACAACCATCTGTACAGCTACAGTGTATTTATATATAATAAATAAATCTTTAAAAACAAAAGTAGAATCTCCTGTTGGGCCTGAGGTAGCATGCCTGAAGCTCCACCACACCACGAGATAAATGACAGCAGAGAATTAGGAGTTCAAAGTCAGACTTGACTAGTTTTGAGCAGCCCAAACTGTCAGACCTGGTCTTGAAGCTCATAGATGAATAATTTGCACTTGGTTTTGGACCCCTGGACAAAAGACTGATTGATATAATATATATGATTTACTTATTTATTATATATGTGAATACATTATCACTCTCTTCAGACACACCAGAAGAAGGCATCAGATCCAATTACAGATGGTTGTGAGCCACCATGTGGATGCTGGGAATTGAACTCAGGACCTCTGGACGAACAGTCTGTACTCTTAACTGCTAAGCCATCTCTCCAGCCCTGAGGTACATATTTTACATACCAAAGCAGACCTGGCCTCTAGGTTCTCCCAGCAGCCCTCAGTTCCTTTCTGGCAGATGCCACTCAACATTGAACTTTCCATCCCAGAGGCTGGGCTGCCCTTCCCCAGAGGTTCTTGCCTATAAAATCCAGGCATTTTAGTCTCCCTCTTTCTCTCTCTGCTCTCTTCCCCCTCCCACTTCCCCAGCACCATGGTGACTCCCCTGGCTTCAATTCTTGGGGCCAGTGAACTCACCTGAGTATAGCTTCCCAATAAATCTGCCTTTAATATAATCTAATCTGGCTTGAATTGGTTCATTTCACAGATGGTAAGGAAATAACCTATCACTTACCAAGAGCTGAGAAGAAGCCAGGTCTCTGCCCCAAGCCAGGATTTTTACTTATGCCTGCTTCTACATAGTTTGTCTGTCTGACTGTCTGTTTATTTTTAAGAAAGGGTGTGGTGGGTGTCCTGGGTGGGAGGCAGAGGCAGGTGAGTTGAGGCCAGCCTGGTCTACAAAGTGAGTTCCAGAAAAGCCAGGGCTGTCACACACAGAGAGAAACCCTATCTTGAAAAACTAGAAAGACAAAGAGAAAAAGAGAAAGAGAGAGAGAGAGAGAGAGAGAGAGAGAGAGAGAGGGAGAGGGAAGTGAGGAGGAGAAAGAAAGGAAGGAGGAGAAAGAAAGGAAGAAGGAAAGGAGGAAAGGAGGAAAGGTGGAAAGGAAGAAAGGAAGAAAGGAAGGAGTGAGGGAAGCAAGAAAGAAAAAGAGGGGAAGGAATGGAGATCATCCCTAGCCCACCCAGGAAGTGGCTATGTAGTGGAGAATGACCTTCTAAGTTTCTATTCTCTTTCCCTCATCTCCCAAACTCTGGGGTTACGGGGGTGCACCACACACTTAGTTGATGCGGTGGTGGGGATTGGACCCAGGGAGGGCTTCGTGCTAGGCAAATCCTGTGCCAGCTGAGCTACACCTGCAGCCCCCATCTGCCAGGGCCCCTGAGACAGCGCTGAGCTCGCCAGACTCCTCCGAGCTGGCCTTTGGTGTTATACCGAGTCAACTCTCCATCAAAGCTAAACTAGAGCTTCAGTTACTCTGGGTGTCCGTGGAGAAAAGTTCGGCAGCCAACTCTGTACAACAGTGGAGGACAGACTCATTCTATAAATGATAGGAGATTAAATATTTTAGGCTTTATAGGCTTCTGTCTTGATTCCTGAACCCTGTCACTGTATCAGGACAGCGGCCCTAGACTACATTTAATAGTGTATGGGCACTGAAGTGAATTTTGAGAGACTTTTTTCATGTCAAAAACTATTATTTGTTGGGAGTTGGGAGAGACGGCTCAGTGGTTAAGAGCACTGTCTGTTCTTCCAGAGATCCTGAGTTCAATTCCCAGCAACCACATGGTGGCTCACAGCCATCTGTAATGAGATCCGATGCCCTCTTCTGGTGTGTCTGAAGATAGCGACAGTGTTCTCCTATAAGTAAAAAATAAACCAGAATACAAACAAACAAACAAACAAACAAACAAACAAAAACCCAAACCTGTTGTTATTCTTCTTTTCCTATGTCCCTAACCATTTAAGATCAGAAAAGTCCAAGAGGCAGGAGCATCACCACAAGTTCAAGGCCAGCCTCCTTTGTATGGTGGAGTTCCACATCAGCTAGGAAGACACTAGCCTCAAAACAACAAAACAAAAACTTAGAAGCCATCTTTAGCTGCCAGGCTGTAGGAAACAGGAGATCCCAGTTTGTGGGAAGTTGAATTATTGATTTTAGGATTAGAGATATAAAAGCCATTATTTCAGAGAGGGCCCCAACAGACCGCAGAAGGGAGGGACCCTAAATCTCCTGCTGTGCATTCTTTAGATAGGAATGGAAGAGGGGGGAAGAGAAGGCCTTCCTGGTGATGGGCTAGACAACCTTCACAATCCTATGTCCTAGCTCTTAAATTGGGAACAATAGCAAACAGTGAAAACGAGGACAGGGTTGCTCCTAAGTATGGCTGAGGAGAAGACCGGCGTACCTGTGGATGTGAGGACAAGTACAGCCAGAGCAGGAGGAGAGAGATGCAGGGCTGGAGAGGTTTAGGTGACAGGGTATGACAGAGTATGTCAGCCAGGATGACTCTGTACCATGTACTTATGAGTAGGGACTGAGGGAGCCCAAGAGGTTAGCATATACCTTGACAGACAGACAATAGGCACCAAAGACTTGATGAAAGACATAAGTCTTTGCCAGAAATAAGGAGAATGGCTCCTCTTAGCAAGTAGGAACTATCCCCCCACTAACGCAGGACAGGTTTCTCTGTGTAACCTTGCTGTTCTGAAATTCGCTTTGTAGACTATAGGCTAGTCTGGAACTCACTGGTCTGGTGTATGTCCCCAAGGGAATCCTGGCTTTGATCTAAATGCCAGACTTTGGGAAAAGGGGACCTGACAGAAATTTTAAAAAGGAGAGAAATGTGTGTGTGTGTGTGTGTGTGTGTGTGTGTGTGTGTGTGTCCGAGCCCGAGTTCATGTGAGAGAGAGAGAGAGAGAGAGAGAGAGAGAGAGAGAGAGAGAACACATCTGTCTTCAATCCCAGCTTTTAGAAGCAAAGGCAGATGCATCTCTCAATTCAAGGATAGCTTAGTCTACAGAGAATTCCAAGACAGCCAGCACTACACAGAGAAACTTTGTCTCGGAAAAACAAAAAAAAGAAGAAGGAGGAGGAAGAAGGAGGAGGAGGAGGAGGAGGAGGAGGAGGAGGAGGAGGAGGAGGAGGAGGAGGAGGAGGAGGAGGAGAAGAAGAAGAAGAAGAAGAAGAAGAAGAAGAAGAAGAAGAAGAAGAAGAAGAAGAAGAAGAAGAAGAAGAAGAAGAAGAAGAAGAAGAAGAAGAAGGAAAGAAGGAAAGAAAGAAAGAAAGGAAGGAAAAGAAAAAGTGGAAACAAATAGTGCCTCTTAGGGAGTTAATAAGAATGGATAAGATAAACGGCTAAAAAAGTTTATAGGGTTGGGGATTTAGCTCAGTGGTAGAGCGCTTGCCTAGCAAGCGCAAGGCCCTGGGTTCGGTCCCCAGCTCCGGAAAAAAAAAAGTTTTATCGGGCTGGGCGTGGTAGTGCATGCAAACCTTAAATTCCATCACTAGGGAGGCAGAGGAAGATGAGTTTGAGGCCAGCCTGGTCTACAGAGTGAGTTTCAGAACAGCCAGAATACAGAAAAGCTTGTCACAAAAAAAAATGTTTATAAAATGCAGATGTGTATTTGTTGCCAAAATGCAGTCTGCAAAACTCGCACTGACTTTACTCCTCTGATTAGCGGTCTACAAAGTTAGGTGGGTCGCTGTTCCTTTAAATTCTTCCCAATCAGCTAAAGAAGGTGGACAAATCGGCACATGCGCACTCTTCCTGGCCCGACTGTCGCCCTACGGTTACAGCCTTCCCGCAGCTTGTAACAAGGAGGTTAAAGGTCCTCCCACTCAGAATTTATGCGCAAGCGTAAACTACGATTGGGAGCTTTTCATCTCGCAAAGAGTCCAGTCCCTTTTTCGCTCCTTAAGGCTCCGCCTCCCACGGCCAATCAGTGGGCCTCGCCCTTCTCAATGACCAATGGCAGTGAGCGTGGGGGCGTGGTTGGGCGTCCGGGGGCGCGGCCTGGCGCTGAGAGAAGCGGCGGGGCGAACCGGGGGCTCTAGTGAACAGCGCAGCCGGACGGAGATCGCCGGCTGTCGGCCAGCGGAAGCGGCCCGGGCCCGGCGGTCCCCGAGATGTCACGATGGCTGTGGCCATGGTCGAACTGTGTGAAAGAGCGTGTCTGCCGCTACCTGCTACAGCACTACTTGGGTCACTTCTTTCAGGAGCACCTCAGCCTGGACCAGCTCAGCCTGGATCTGTACAAGGGCAGCGTTGTCCTGCGGGATATTCACCTGGAAACCTGGGTGAGGAGGCACAGCAGAGGCGGGATTGTGCGGAGAGAGGGAGCACGGGCCACCAAAGGGTCCTCGCGGAAGATTTGGGCTGGAGGACAGACACTGTGCTTGGAGAGACCAGTGGGTCCCCGACAGCCTTCGCCAGGCCCCCTGGCTGGTCCTTCACCTCTTAGCCAGAAGCTAGGAGTCCCTGTCTTCACCTCTCTAGGGGAGGGACACATTAGGAAGTGAGATGTCACTTATCAAAAGAATGTCACCATCATCATGCGGAGTTTGGGGGAGCTGGTTGGGTAAGGGGATTCCCGAGAGTTTGGGAGGGGGGCAGAGAAACGTGGAGAGCTGGGCAGTGAGTTGGAACTAGGGTGGTTCAGGGGAGGCTTTGAGGGTGTTAAGACCCCTTCCAGGGGCACCTGTGGAAAGATATGTGCTGACCTCCTCACCCCGATGATCCTGTGCATAAGGGGAGGAGATCTCCCCCGGATGTGGATGTCAACAACAGCGTCACTGCCTACTGTGTTGATCCACTCCTCGTGTGACTGTTGCAGCTTTCTACTTCCTGCTTTTGGGAGAGTGGGAGGGGCCTACCTTGGGTTTAGGGAGGGACTTGGTCTCTGGGATCTCCACCTGGAGGGCAGCCCTCCAGGAAAGATGTAGAGGTTTAGCTTCGGGCTAGCTGGGAGTGGGGGATGGGAGGAGGAGCTGGGAGATGATGCTTAGGAGATCTGAGGCCTAGGGTATGGAGTTGGAAAGGAGAATGGACTGGCAAGTGAGGGCCACTGAGTCACAGCTGATGACTGGGGAGTAGCCATGGAGCCACCAATTAGAGGTACCAGCTTAGGGTTGGTATGGGGTCATCCTTCTAGCTCCAGAGAAGTAGAATGGGCATGTGGCAGGGCTTTCTCTACTCTGGCTGGCCTCTGGGTCTGCAGCTTCACTCAGAGCTAGAGGTGAGCCATGCCTTTGGGAACAAATGTGGGTTGAAGAGATGGTGCCATCTTCTCATGGCCTGTTATAGCAGCAATCTAACCTCGGCTTCTTAGGCTGCTCAGAAAAATATCCAGCATCTGGGCTCCCCCTTTTTGCTTTCAGCCAGAATGCCTTCCCAGTCCACTCCTGTTCCTTTTGTGTGTGTGGGGGGGGGGGGTATCCAGGACACTGGGTGTTTTCTACCCCCCCCCCCCCAAACACACACACACAGCACAGGCACTTCACTTAAGCCCCCCTCTCAGCTCTTCACCCCGCAGCCTTACCTTGAAGGCTTTCAAAGCAACTGCATGGCCCAAGGACTAAGCTGAGAAGGGGTTGGAGCCCTGGGTCCCAGCCTGTTTTCACAGTATCTCGAGTGACTTAAGAGAAGTGCCTAGGCCTCAGTTTCCCCACCCGTGGATGAGGAATTTTGACTCAACTTCTACTTGCCTCCTAGCTCTGCCTGGGTTTGTTTATTCATGGCCCCAGCAGGTGTTTACCGAGTACTACCCAGAGCACCACCCAGAGCACCTGGGTTCACAGGGAGAAGACCAGTGACTCGTGGCCTCAGACACTCCCAGGCAGACCGGCATACAACCCCAGCACAGACATTTCCATCCTCTGTCTCGAATGCATAGCTGTACTGTGGGTCTAGGACTGAGGGTCCATTTGGCCTTGGGTCAGTCCCTCTCCCAGACGTGACCCCTGAACTCTTTTGCCTGCCTAGGATGGGCACGCATTGCTTATTGCCCCCTTAACTAGGTCTCTCCACTTGTTCTCACGCCCGGAATGGGCCACAGTCCTATTCCCTTTGCCTGCCTGCTTGTTCTTCATTCGACCCGCTCATCGTTGGTGTACCGCTGGGTTAGGTGCAGGCTCTACTCACCCCTTCCTGGTTCTTGCTGACTGAGTCGGAGCCTGGTATTCTGAGACCCTGGCTACAACCTGGCCAGGCTGGGAGGTGAAGGCATGTCTTATCTTTCCCTGCTGCTGCCTCTGGTTGCCACATAGAAGGTACTCAGAATCGCATATATTATATAGCCCAGGTTGGCCTCTAGCTCAAAATACACAGCTTGACCTCCCTGCCCCCCCTCTCCCCCACCCCACCCCCACCCCGATCTTCTGGCCTCTGCTTCCCTAGTGCTAGGATTACAGGTGAGTTCCGGCACATCAGCTATACTCTGCTGGAGATGGAACCCAGGGCTTAGCATGTGTTAGGCAAGCACTCAACCAACTGTATACCAGGCTGGCCTAGATCTTGAGAATCCACCTACCTACGCTTCCTGAGTACTGGGAAAGGCATGGGAGCTACCACACCCAACAGTAAATGGAGTTTTGAACCAAGCATAAGAAGGAGACTTTAGCCGGCCCAAAGGGTTTGATGGTGAGGCAAAAACAGATCAGGGCCTAAGGGAAGGCCATGTAAATAGCATAAGGGATGACCATGCCAAGGGTGTTCTCCAAGGCAGTGGCTGTGCAAGACTGTGGCAGGTAGCCATATTTGGAGCCTCAGTGAACTGATTTACCTTGCCTCTTACCCAGTCTGTGAACGAGGTTTTGAGGTCAATGGAGTCACCACTGGAACTGGTGGAAGGCTTCGTGAGCTCCATCGAGGTGGCTGTCCCCTGGGCTGCACTTCTCACTGACCACTGCACTGTGTGTGTGTCAGGCCTTCAGCTTATCCTGCAACCCCGCCAGGGTTCAGGTGAGAGCAGGGTAAGACTAAGGGTGGGGCAATTGCTGGGAGTGGGCCCAGGAGATGTCTGGGGTTCTTATCTTGAGTCCTTGCTCCTTTCCACAGGGCCAGAGGCTGCAGACTCTCAGACTTGGGCCTCATGCATGACCACAAGCCTACAGCTGGCTCAAGAGTGCCTTCGGGAAGGGTTGCCAGAACCCTCAGAACCACCACAGCCCCTAGAGGGGCTGGAAATGTTTGCACAGACCATTGAGACTGGTGAGCAGGCCCCTGCTTGCTGCTAGTCTGTTCTCGGGCCCTCCACAGTCTACAGGACAGGGATTTTAGATAGTAGTATGGTGGCCACCTTCCTACTCAGACTGTGCCAGTGCCCCACCTAACTCTAGACTCTCTTCCTTCCTTCTGAAGTGCTCCGGAGGATCAAGGTGACCTTCCTGAACACTGTTGTGAGGGTGGAGCATTCACTGGGTGATGAGGAACGGAGTGTAGCTGTGGAGGTCCGAGTGCAGAGGTAAGGAGTGCAGGGGAAGGACAGAGACAAATCTCTCCATCCTGTCTCTGAGCCAGGCTCCTAGGAAGGGACAGGGTCCAGTCGGGTTAGGCATTGGTGAGATTTGGAAAGTGGGCTATGTTGGGAGCCTACACTGTGTATAGACCTAAAATCACTCAGATTGTAAGAACTTTGAGACTCAGAGAACCAAAGGCTAGTTGAGCTTCCAAGATGGAAGCCAGGTTCCTCAGGCCCATGTTGCTAGGACAGCTTTAAAGAAGGGGCTTGGGGTTGTCTGGACAAGGCTGGGCCTTTCACTCCGCAGACTGGAATACTGTGACGAAGCAGTGCGGGACCCAAGCCAGGCACCACCTGTGGACGTGCACCAGCCACCTGCCTTCTTGCACAAGCTGCTGCAGCTGACTGGGGTCTGCCTGTACTTTGAAGAGCTGCCCTCCCAGGTGGACCCGCCAAAGCCACCTTTGCAAATCGGCAGCTGCACAGGGTACATGGAGCTCATGGTGAAGCTGAAACAGAATGAGGCCTTCCCGGGGCCCAAGGTGAGTCCCAGGCCTTAGGAATTTGACCCACGGGGCTGGAGAGATGGTTCAGTGGTTTAGAGCACTGACTAATCTTCCAGAAGTCCTGAGTTCAATTCCTAGTAACCACATGGTGCCTCACAACCATATGTAATGGGATCTGATGCCCTCTTCTGGTATGTCTGAGGATGACGACAGTGCACTAAATAAATAAATCTAAGAAATAAAACAATGATAGAATAAACAAATCTTTTAAAGAAGAAAGAGTACACAACAGATGAATGATCATCCTATTCTAAAATTCTTCATCCACACATATATACACTGAAAACTCCCCCCTCTGTTTAATCATTAAATCAAAAATAAAATCATTTCAAATAAAGAAGAAAGAGTTTGACCCATCTATCCCCGGAAGTGTTGGCTGGCCCCAGGCGGACCCTACCTGTAATCCCAGCGTTTGGGAGCCTAACAGAAGATTACCTTCGGTTCGACTCCAGCCTAGGCTATAGAGTAACTCTGGTTCTTACAGTGAAGATTACTATCTTCTTGGCAACTGGAAAAACAGACTCTGAAAGATCAAGTTGGCCAAGGCCACTCAACTGTTTAGCAAGTTTAACATTACAAGTTGTGTCCCCAGGGTACAGGCAGGTGGGTTGCCATTCTTGGGATGGGTGGCATGTAAAGGCTGCATGGCTGTGTGTGCACTTGGCCCTCAGTTGGAGGTATCAGGACAGCTGGGATCCCTGCATCTGCTCTTGACCCCGCGTCAGCTCCAGCAGCTCCAAAAACTGCTCAGTGCCATCAACCTTGCAGGTGAGGCTGCTGGGCAGTGGGTAGCAGACGGGGCGCGATCTAGAGATAACCAGGCAGGCTGTACTGAAACATCTTCCCTGCAGATCCAGGAGGCCTGGCTGACAAGCTGAACAAGAGCCGCCCACTAGGTGCTGAAGACTTGTGGCTCATTGAGCAAGATCTTAACCAGCAGCTGCAGGCGGGTGCAGTGGCTGAGTCCCTCAGCCTGCACCCCATCACCAGCCCCCTCAATTTGGACAGTGCAGGTGGGTGCCAGGCCCTTTCAAATTGAAGGGGCAGTTTGTGTCAGTGCAAAAGCTGAGGGGTCAAACCTGTCTGTTTCTGACTTCTCCTCACCTCATCCCCAGACCTATTCTTCTCCATGGCTGGCCTCACAAGCAGTGTGACCTCCGGTGTCTCTGAGCTCTCAGTGTATAGTGTAGACCTGGGCTCCTCGGTTCACAGCAACATGGCCCTCCATCGACCCTCAACCCCAACCCACTCAGGTGGTAAGTCACTGACTCTCACAGATGCTTATTTCAGGAGCAAGGTGGTGTGAAAGGAACCTCAGGACAGTGGGTAGATGTAAGCAGGATACCTCAGTCATGTCTGCAGAGCCACCATCAGTGGGGTTCTCCAGGTCCTAACTCAGTGGAAGCTGGTGAGGCAATCTACACAGTCTTGGTTTTATAGTAAGTGCTTTTGGGACCCTGCTCCCCTTTCTACAGAACACACATAGTAAGAACAGGCTGTATGTTGTAGTTCGTAGGTAAGTAAGTGGGTAGGGCAAAGACTGGTATGTATGTTTCATATCAATTGATCCTTCTAGCACCATCTTGCTGTCCCATGGTCCAATTTAGCCAGAATTTATTTATTATTTCTCCTCCTTAAAAAAAAAAACAAAAAACTTAATTTATTGAGACAGGGTTTTTCTATGTAGCCCTGGCTGTCCTAGAACTCATTCTGTAGACTCAGAGATACGCCTGTCTCTGCCTCCCAAGTGCTGGGATTAAGGCATGTGCCACTATGACCAGCCTAGCCAGGGTTTCTTCAACCCCCTCCTCAGTGGTCAACTGTGACTCCACTAAGATACCAAGGGGCCCCCATTGAAGCCTCTGTTCCCTCAGGCAAGACGGCTCCGACTCCCCTTCTGGATACCATGCGCCCTGACTCACTGGTGAAGATGACCTTGGGAGGTTTGAGCCTGACCTTGCTTCAGACAGCTTCCCCATCTTCAGGATCACCTGACCTCACCACCCACTTTTTTGCTGAGTTCGATGCTGCCAAAGATGGGCCGTTCGGGTCCCGAGACTTCTACCACCTCCGGCCACGCTTCCAGAGGGCCTGCCCTTGTAGCCATGTCCGGTACACCACAACCCTAGTCAGGGACTCACAAGGAATACCCAGAGCCCATGACCCAACCCCTGAAGCTTGTCTTCTTGCCCACAGATTAACAGGCACAGCCGTGCAGCTGTCCTGGGAGCTGCGTACTGGCGGCCACAGCCGGAGGACAAGCAGCACAGAAGTGCACTTCGGACAGCTGGAGGTGCTGGAGTGCCTGTGGCCCAGGGCTGCCTCAGAGCCAGAGTACACAGAGGTGAAGGCAGAGGAAGGGCCTGGGGTTCCGGTGGGTGTCAGGGCCAGCCTGACCTTGTTTGCCTGTGTTTCCCTTACAGATCCTGAGCTTCCCCAGTTACTCTGGCTCCGAAGCCTCAGCTCGGCCCTGCGCCCATCTGCGCCACACACAAACCTTTCGCCGGGTGCTCAAGGTAAGCCAGAGTGCCGGCTGCCCTAGCCAGACTGCATCTCCCTTCAGGGTTCCCTGCATATCTGTCCCCATTCTGACCTTGCTATTATTGTGGCTTTCTCTTCCCCTGCCTCTGCTGAACCACTAAGGTTGACAAAGCCAAGTGTTGCTGGCTTTTGTTGTATAAACCAGCATAATCTGGGTGTGGTGGCTTGGGGTGTTTAAAGCCCCTTCTGTTTCTGCTGTGGCTCCAACCCAGCTCCTCTCCCACCACTGGGAAACCTAGGAACTTTGGTTTATGGAAGCTGCTTCCTACCCTGTCCTCACTCAGCCCCACAACCCTTGCTGACCTGTTCACATTACCCCTAACTAGAGCCGGTCCCGGCGCTCCACTGCCTGCCATTGTCACTCAGAACTCTCCCTGGACCTGGCTGATTTCCAAGCTGACGTGGAGCTGGGGTCGCTGGACCGCCTTGCTGTCTTGCTCCGTCAAATCACCACACCCTCTGAGCCACCCGCTGGCCTACTAGTGAGATGCCCTGCTGGTTCTATGCTGGGGTGGGAAGTAGGCACTTAAGCTCTGTCAGTCCCCTGTAGCAGCTCTGATCCCCAGCCCTTCCACAGACAGAGCCCCCACAGGCCACTGAGCAGCAGACAGTGTTTCGTCTCTCAGCACCCCGGGCCACCCTGAGGCTACGCTTCCCCATCCCAGACTTACGGCCTGAACGGGACCCCTGGGCTGGCCAGGCTGTACGGACTGAGCAGCTGCGACTGGAGCTGAGTGAGCCTCAGTTCCGCTCAGAGCTCAACAGTGGGCCTGGCCCCCCAGCTCCTACCCGCTTGGAACTTACTTGCTTAGACCTACAAGGTAAGAGTGTCCAGGGAACAGCTGGGCCGGTGCCCAGGACAGGCAAGGAAGCCTTTTATCCCCGGGACACTGATAGGACTCTGGGTGGGCAATGGTAAGGAAAAGAAGAGGTAGCAGCAAGGCTCTGTCCTTTCTGTCCCCTCCAGGAATCTACGAAGATGGAGAGAAGCCACCTGTCCCCTGCCTGCGGGTCTCTAAGGCTCTGGATCCCAGGAGCACTGAGGCCAAGTACTTCCTACCTCAGTAAGTGGAGTGCTAGAAGGGGCGGCTGGGGAGGAGCCGTCTATTGGTACTTTGGCAGGGCACCAATAGGCCTGTGTCCTGGCAGGGTAGTGGTGACCCTGAACCCCCAGTCCAGTGGCACACAGTGGGAGACAGCCTCTGAGAAAGGCCGGGATCTAGAACTGTCTACCGAGAGTCCATGTGAGCTCCAGCAGCCTGAGCCCTCACCTTTCTCCTCCAAGCGGACTATGTATGAAACTGAGGAGGTGAGGCTCCCTGGCTTTTCCACTGTGGGTGCCATTTATGGGTCTGGGCTGTGACAAGGGGCCTCCTGCTGAGAGGAGCATCTTCTATTCTGGGTACCAAGAGACTCTGAAGGATCCATCCTGCCCAGGGGTGGGGAGGTAAGTTCAGGAGAGTAGGCCCTTCAGTACCAAGATCAGGATCCCATGGTCAGCACCTAACACAGTGGTGTACTCAGGTCTCAGGATCCTCCTCTGAGGTTGACGAGTGCAAGGGCTAAATGTGAGGCAGCGAATGGCCTGGGACAGGACATGTGGGTTCCTAGACATGTTCTACTGCCTGGTGGCTTGTGTGCTTCCTCCCAAAATTGCTGTCTTGAAGGTTATTGTGAAGATTACAGGGGTTCCCATTCATGATGTCATTAGGGTAGGGAGGAGATTCTTGGGTACTCTGTCCCAGATAAACGTAACCCACCCTGGGAGAGAAAGGATGGATCGATGGATCGATGGATGGATCGATGGATGGATGCCAAAATCTTCGATTCTGAGTCCAGAAACAGGCCAATGCAAGTCTCCTGGCTGACCTTTCTCACCTGTCCAGATGGTGATCCCTGGAGACCCTGAGGAGATGAGGGCATTCCAGAACCGGACGCTGGCGCTGTCCCGCTGTACTCTGGATGTGATCATGCCCAGTGCCCACATCTTCCTGCCCAGCAAGGAGGTCTACGAAAGCATCTACAACAGGTGGAGAGACGGGGCCGGCTGGGCTTGGCTGGGCTGGGCTGGTGACCGTGTCCTCTGACCTCTGCTGCTGTTGCTCTCTCCTGTCAGGATCAACAATGACCTGCTCATGTGGGAGCCTGCAGACCTACTTCCCACATCCACCACTGCTGCTCGGCCGCCCGGCTCTTCTGGGTTCAAGATGTGCAAGTCAGCCTTCAAGCTAGGTATGAGAAGAGCATTGGCTGGACAGGAAGGGGTAGTACAGGTCTGGGTGGGGCGGGGCCTTCCCTCCACATCTTCTTCCTACCCAGCCGCCCTATTCACTCAGACTCGGATTCGGATGAAGAAGACACCCAGTTCTTCTCGATGGCATCAGGTGCCCCCCAGACTCCTGCCCCGGAACCTTCCCATCGTCAGTCTCAGAGTACCTTCTCCACACTGGTGACAGTGCTGAAGGGTCGGATCACTGCGCTCTGTGAGGCTAAGGTGAGGCAGCCCAGAGCAGGTGAGCTTCCGACTCCAGAGAGTTCTAGGAGCCATACAAGCCTGCCAGCTTCAAGTTAGGAACCAGGAGAGCAGAAAACTTAAAGGGCCAGCGGTCTGCCTCCCCACTCAGACTGCCCATCAACCCTCATAGCTGCCAGCCACTTCCCAGACTTTCTCTGTAAAGCACAAAGGTCCCAGTGCAGCCAGGTCCTTCCCCTTTAGTAAGAAACACATGGTACAGACCTCCAATGATATCCTGAAGGAACTCGGGCTGCCTCAGACCAGGATGTTAAGAGGCCCCTGTCCCTGGGTGTCAGGGATGCTGGGTGCAGCAGTGAAACTGAGCGTGTGCACATCTGCAGGATGAGACAGGGAAGCGGCTGGATGCCACTCACGGGGAGCTGGTACTAGATGTGGAGCAAGGCACCATCTTCAGCGTAGCCCAGTACCGTGGCCAGCCGGGGCTCGGCTACTTCTGCTTGGAAGCTGAAAAGGCAACACTCTACCATCGAGGTGTGGGGGCCACTGCAGCATATATCACACCGGGCAGGGAGGTTTCAGGAGGGCTGTGTGCCGTGAGTGGGGTGGTCAGCAGCCTCAGCTGGGCTCACAAGACTTTTTTCTCAGCGGCCATTGAGGACTACCTGCTGCCCACTCACTTGGAAGTACCCAGCTTTGCTCCCCCAGCTCAGCTGGCTCCAACCATCTACCCATCAGAGGAAGGGGTGACTGAGCGGGGAACATTGGGCCGCAAGAGCCAGGGTCCCCCCATGCTGTCTGCAGCTGTCCGCATCCACCTGGACCCCCACAAGAATGTCAAGGTACAGGTTCCTCTGCTGCTCACCCACATGCACGACTTAGGTAGCTTCCCCTGCACACTGGAGCTGGGCTTACACCATCCTGACTAACTGCTCTTCTGTCCCCAGGAATTTTTGGTGACAATACGGCTGCACAAAGCCACTCTACGCCACTACATGGCCCCTCCTGAGCAGAGCTGGCACTCCCAGGTGAGCAAAGTTTCTTGGAAAGTCACATTGCCCTGTAACTCCAAACTGATTTGGGTAAGCAGGTCAAACATGGGCTGAGGAGACCAGTGTGAAAAATATGGGCTGACAGGGGGTGTGGTAGACAGCTGGTGGGCAACAGGTGTGGTGCCAGCCAGGACAGGGTCTGGACAGGAAGGTATTAGAGGAGCTCATGATGTCCTTACTATCCCCTCTCCTGTCCCCTCCCCTTCCCCTCCCTCCGGCCTGTGCAGCTATTGGACTTCTTGGATGTACTGGATGACCCTGTGCTGGGTTACCTGCCCCCAACAGTCATCACTATTCTGCACACACACCTCTTCTCCTGTGCTGTGGATTACAGGTGCCATGCAGGGGGCTGGGGGACACAGGGTCAGGGGCCAGCCTTACATGTAAGAAACCTGCTCCAGCCTAAGTCTCCCCCTCAGGCCCCTCTACCTCCCTGTGCGTGTCCTTATCACTGCTGAGACCTTCACTCTCTCCAGCAACATTGTCATGGACACGTCGACCTTCCTGCTCAGGTATGCAGGCTGCCCCTAGGTCTGGCCCATCCTATTCCCAGCTGGGCTGCAGCTGACTTCCTGCTGCCTGTCTACCCAGAGCCCCATGTTCTCACATGTCCTCAGGGATGTGCGTTGTCTCTGCTTGCACCCAAAATCAGTCTTATAATCTCACTCTGGGAGTTCTACAAAGCATACAAAAGGACAGCAAGCTAGAACCAAGTGCATAACTAAATGCAGCCCAGGCATGGGGTTCAGCTCCACATGGCACTGAAAAGGAAGGAGAAAGAAAGCTATTCCTACTGTGAGCCTGATTTCAAAAGCTGGTAGCGGTAGAGTAGTTATGGGATCCCAGCTCTTATGAAGCTGAAGCCAGAGAATCCTGCCTGCACAACTTAGTAAGTCTGTCTCAAAAAGTAGAGAGAGGTGGCTCACATTAGACCATGTATGTACCTGATGAGGGCAAGGTACAATCCCTAGGACTATGTGGATGGGTGTATAAACATGTGGTAGGGGGATGGGAGAGGAGTACAAGTTCAATAAGAGAATTAGAAATGTTTTGAGTATCTTTAAGTCCCATGAGAGTGAGTAGTGCCTGCTGGGTCTTCCACACTGAGCCCAGGCCCCATGTCCATCCTGAGACAGGGCTGAGGCTGACAAGGCGCCATGACTGCAGCTCCTTAGGCTCTGGGAGCCCTCTGCCCCTCCCCCTCCTGGACCCCTGCTGCCCCTTTGCCTAGCTGCCACTGAGCTGCCACCTGCAGTGGCTCCTGGGCCCTTCTCAGCCCTGTTCCCCACCAGGTTCATCCTCGATGACTCCGCTCTGTACCTGTCTGACAAGTGTGAGGTGGAGAACCTGGACCTGCGGCGAGGTAGGCAGGGCCTGGGTCGACTCCCCCACTACCATGGGTGACACCCAGCTACTAGTCCGAACTCCACATACACGCATGCACACGCATGTCTGCACAGCTGTGTCTGACAGTGAATTCTTCCCCTGGTGAGGGGTGGGGCAGGGGCAGTGTGGACAGAGACCATGAGAGCCTTTCTTCTGTTCTCTGCCTCAGATTATGTCTGCGTCCTGGACATTGACCTCCTGGAGCTTGTAATCAAAACCTGGAAGGGCAGCACCGAGGGCAGACTGGTAAGTGTGAGGCCACCAGGAGTCGGGAGAATTGTGACTGTCACAGTGTGCCCTTACCTTGCCGGGCTGCCGCTAGTGTTACTCCAGGGAAGGGTCATGTCCTTGTGAGTGTCCTTCCAACCCACTGAGGGCAACAGATGGCATCTGAGGCAGGACAGGTGGCCCAGGGAGACAGCCACTGTGGAGCCCACATCACTAGGCTGCAGTCGCAGGGCTGTGTATGTAAGCAGTACTCCATCAGTCGTCTGGAATGACTACATATTTGGGCAGCCTTAGCTGGCCAGACAAGGGAATATCCCCTTGCTCTCCCTCCCTCTGTGTGGAAGACAGAGCTGAGATGCCCTGTGGGAAGGGGAGCCTGGTTTGTGTGTGGCTCCTGTGCCAATCCCATGCCCACCACCCACAGAGCCAGCCGCTGTTTGAGCTGCGCTGCTCCAACAATGTGGTGCATGTACACAGCTGTGCTGACTCCTGCGCCCTGCTGGTCAACCTGCTCCAGTATGTAACTAGCTCCGGTGACCTGCATCCCCCGCCCCAGCCCCCCAGCCCTACGGAGATCGCCGGCCAGAAGGTACAGATGAGGCCTGGCCACACAGGCTACCAGAGCTTGGCCAGGCCCCTCTCTTTACACATATACAAGGCCTGGAATGGAGCAGCCCTGGAGCTGCCCCTCCCTCTGGTGTTCACTCCTGCCCCTCCCCTCTCCTGATTCAGCTTTCAGAGAGCCCGGCCTCCCTGCCTTCCTGCCTACCAGTGGAGACAGCCCTCATCAACCAGCGAGACCTGACTGATGCCCTTCTGGACACTGAACGGCGTAGCCTACGGGAGCTGGCCCAGTCATCAGGTCAGTGAGGGTGCCCCAGGGATAGCAGGCCCAGGCAGGTTCCCCCAACCACATCTCACACTGGCCTCTTTCTCCCACAGGTGGCCCACTTCCTCAGGCCTCTCCCGTCTCCGTCTATCTGTTCCCAGGTGAACGGAGTGGGGCCCAGGCCCCCTTGCCTCCTCCTGGGGGCCCTTCTCATACCTTGGGGTCCTGTTCTGAGGCAAAGGAACATGACAAAGAAGAGGAAGGGGATGGAGACACCCTGGACAGTGACGAGTTCTGCATCCTTGACGCCCCTGGCCTAGGCATTGCGGTGTGTGTTGGGATGGGAGTTCTGGATGCTCAGGGGTTGCTTGGCCCTTCTAGAGCTCTTGGGTAGGAGAAGCAGCCCTGGCTCTTGACTTGAAGGAACAGATGGGACAGTCCAGAGGAGGACACAATACAGACACGGGCTAGTTAGCAGAAGGGAGGGCTGTGAGGGTAGTTACCAAAGCTGGTACAATTAATGTCCACGCTCTCTGAAGCTCCAGGTGACAGGCCGAGCAACAGACTCTGGATAGGCCGCTCAGACACAGGCACTGGGCTGGTAGACTGGGAGGGCCAGTTTTTGTTAAAAGGGACAGTGAGGAGACATAAAGGCTGGCGTGGGGTTGAGCGTGCTGTCACACCTCTTTGTTCGGCTCTTTCTTGGCAGCCCCGAGACGGTGAGCCCATCGTGACTCAGCTGCATCCAGGCCCCATCGTTGTGCATGATGGGCACTTCTCCCAGCCCCTGGGAAGCACTGACCTGCTGCGGGCGCCTGCCCACTTCCCAGTGCCCAGCAGCCGTGTGGTACTACGGGAGGTCTCCTTCATCTGGCACCTTTATGGGGGTAGAGACTTTGGCCTTCACCCCACTTACAGGTTAGAGGCATGTAGCAGCTGGTGGGATTAGAATCCAGGTATAGCCTAGCTGTGACCTCCAGCAGCCAGCACCGCAAGCCTCATGCATCGCCTACCTGCCTATCCTGACCTTGATTCTTCCTCACCCTCAGGCTCTCCTACTTCAGGCTAGAAGGCCTTTGCTGAGGCTGTAGATAGAAGATGTTTCCTCAGAGTCAGTTTGTCCCCATGTGCCTTTTTTCACAGAGCAAGAGTAGGCCTCGCAGGCCCTAGGGTCTCACCTTCCCGTTCCTCTGGTCCCAACCGGCCACAGAACTCCTGGCGTACCCAAGGTGGCATTGGACGGCAACACCAGGTCCTCATGGAGATCCAGCTCAGCAAAGTGAGTGGCTGAGCTGGGGGTGAACACAAAACATAGAAGTGAGACTCTGGGGAGAGAAACCATGCCAGCTAGCACCAGGCAGTAGGCTATGATACAGACAGATTCCAGAGGGACTGGACAGCAGGAGCCACAGGTTCAATACTGTGTCTATGTGAATAAGAGCCCAGAAGGGTGTTTCTTAGAGCCACCTACCTGGTTAAGGAACCATGAAGACAGATAACAGAAAACACAAGATGTTAGTAGTAGAGAGGGCTTAAGAGGCTGCATCCTAGCAGGGTAGGAGCCAGAAGCATTCAGAAAGAAGCTTAATGAGACAGATGGGGGCCTGCAGGCTGGAAGCCAGTGAGTCACAGTGAACAAGTCAAGGCCCCTGTGAGCACAGAGCATGCCCACCTGTGGTTACAGAGCATGGCTTAGAGAGGCTGGGGCCAGCCTGGGCAGAGAGCAGGAAAGCATGTAGAGACCAGTGAGGAACGAAGGAGCCTCCAGGGTCACTTTCAGTGAAGCAGAGGCTGTGGGTGGATTTGGGCGGATTTGGGTAAGCCAAGTTCAGTATGCCCAGATTGGTGGTCATAGGTTCAGCTGTGTCGGCACTCAAGCATGTCCCACTCATGGGGTGGAACAGGGGCAGGAAGGCTCTCTGGGAGGGAAGGGACCTCAGCCGGACCTCCCCATCCCTCTTGGGCCTGGCTCCCAACTCAGGCCTCATCTACCCGCAGGTGAGCTTCCAACATGAAGTATACCCAGAAGAATCAGCCATAGCCGGGGGCCTGGACCAGGAACTGGATGAGCGACCACTGTCCCGCCAGGTGCTCATTGTTCAGGAGCTAGAAATCCGAGACCGGCTGGCCACCTCCAAGATCAACAAGTTCCTTCATTTGCACACGAGCGAGCGGCTGCCACGGCGCACACACTCCAACATGGTAAGAATGCACCTGGGTGTGGGCAGTGTCTTTCCCATAGTCTCCCTGAAGGTACGTCTGGAGGACAGGGGTGATGGCAGTCAGGAATAGGGCTCACAAGGCCCAGCAGACACCTAGTTTATCCTCTGCCTTAGCTTACCATCAAGGCACTGCACGTGGCTCCCACCGGCAGTGTAGGAGGGCCGGAGTGCTGTCTTCGAGTCTCCATGATGCCTCTGAGGCTCAATGTGGACCAGGTGAGTCGATGGTCAAAGGCAGAGCCTCAGTGTGAGCCCTTCCCCATTGCCAGGTGCTGGATCTGACCCAGAACTCTCCCTACAGGATGCCCTTTTCTTCCTCAAGGACTTTTTCACCAGCCTAGCAGCCAGCATCAACCCCATGGTCCCAGGGGACACTTTTGAGGGTGAGAGACCGGCCAGGGAGGGGAGTCTAGATCCTGGTTACCCCACATCCTCTGTTCCGTCCTTGATCTCTGACCTTTCTTTCTGCAGCTCACCGAGAGACCCACAGCCGGCCCAGCAGCCCCCAGGAAGGGCAGTCTGAGGGCACAGAGACAGCCAGCAGCCCCCAGGAAGCTCCAGGCAGTAGCCACAGCTCCTCTGACCAACAGCCCATCTACTTCAGGTAGGGTGGAGGGGCTCTGGGCCAGGCTGTCTGAGAACCTGGCCAGTGACCAGGTTAGAGACCAAAGGTTCTCCTCTCCCTTCTCTCCCCCGCAGGGAGTTCCGCTTCACATCTGAGGTGCCCATCTGCCTGGATTACCATGGCAAACATGTCACTGTGGACCAGGTGGTGAGTAGTTCCATCCCGCAGGACCGAGCTACTCTCTATGGGTCCAATGTCTGGGACCAGGATTCACAGTGTGTATCCCAAAACATAGCCACACAGCCTGTGCTCCCTCCTAACAGGGCACTTTCATGGGACTCCTAATTGGCCTGGCCCAGCTCAACTGCTCCGAGCTGAAGCTCAAGAGGCTTTGCTGCCGGCATGGGTGAGCTCCCAGCCCCTTTGGGGAGAGTCTGCCACCTTCCCTCTGCAGTTTCTCATGGGTCGTATGGCCTTGGCCAGGTCCTCATTGCTCTCAGGCCTCGGCTCTCCTCGTAGTAGCTTTTGTTGTCCACAGCTCTGGGTAAGACCCTGGGATGAATGGATGCTCACACTTGTCTTAGAGGGACTTAGTCACTGCCCCGGCCTTCAGTGTGTGACTCTCCGCCATCTCGTCCTTGTTGTCTCTCTGCCTTCCAGGCTCCTAGGTGTGGACAAAGTGCTCGGCTATGCCCTCAATGAATGGCTGCAGGACATCCGAAAGAACCAGCTGCCTGGCCTGCTGGGAGGCGTGGGTCCCATGCATTCGGTTGTACAACTCTGTGAGTGTCTGGCTTTGAGAACTCTGTTTTGTTTGGTTGGGGTTTTTTACAGAACAAATATAGATCAAGGGAAGTAAGGAAAGCTCCCAGAAGTGGGAGAGGTTCCCAGGAAAGACTACCCTTTCTGAAATAATTCCATTCACTTTGTGTGTACACGTGGGTGCCTGCATGCCATAGAGTGTGGGAGTCAGAGGACAGCCCATGAGTATTAATCCCTCTTCCCTCTCTGCAAACCCTCAATATTGAACCCGGGCCAGCCGACCTGGTGGCAAGCACCTCTATCTGCTGAGCCATCTTGCTGGCTCTCCTACTTTACTTTTTTTTTTTTTTTTTTTTTTTTTTGGTTTTTTTTTTTTTTTTTTTGGTTCTTTTTTTTTTTTTTTCCCGGAGCTGGGGACCGAACCCAGGGCCTTGCGCTTCCTAGGCAAGCGCTCTACCACTGAGCTAAATCCCCAACCCCCTACTTTACTTTTTATTTTTTAAACTGGAGTCTCACTATGTAGCTGTCTGTCTGTCCTGGAACTCACTATTCTCGGGCTCGCAGAGTCCACCTGCCTCTGCCTTCCAAGTGCTGGGATTATAGGGCACTGGCACTGTTTGTTTTTTTTTTTTTTTTTTTTTTTTTTTGAGCCAGTCTTATGTAGCCCAGGTTGGCATCACAGGCATGTGATAGGACTTTTGGATGCCAGGTGCTATGTCATGTGCCTGTAATCTAAGCACTGGGGAAGCATAGGCAGGAGGATTGCTTGTTAGCTTAAGAACTCAAAGTCAACCTGAGTATGGGCCAGGGTAGGCCAGAGAAAGCTACTTAGCAAGATTCTGTTTTTCAAAAAATGAAGGGGTTGGGGATTTAGCTCAGCGGTAGAGCGCTTGCCTAGCGAGCGCAAGGCCCTGGGTTCGGTCCCCAGCTCCGAAAAAAAGAAAAAAAAAAAATGAAGGAAAAAGAAACTATCAATCCCAGCACTTGGGAGGCAGAGGCAGGCAGATCTCTGTGAGTTCAAGGACAGTTTATTCTACAGTGTGTCCCAGGACAGCCAGGGCGGTCACACAGAAAAACCCTATCTCAAGAACAGGAAGGAAGGAAGGAAGGAAGTGGCTTGGGAAGGGGTAAGGGTCCTTGCGCAAGCTCGGCATCTCTGGTAATCCTGTCCTCCAGTCCAGGGGTTCCGGGACCTGCTGTGGCTACCCATCGAGCAGTACAGGAAAGATGGGCGCCTCATTCGGGGGCTGCAGCGTGGCGCTGCCTCCTTTGGGTCATCCACAGCCTCTGCTGCTCTGGAACTGAGCAACAGGCTGGTCCAGGCCATCCAGGTGAGTGCAGGGCTAGAACAGGCTCCTGACTCTGTCCCCACAGTCCCCACAGTTCCACTGAAAGCTGGAACTTGAAAAGGCTGGGTGTCTTTAAAGGCCACATGACATGGAAGTTCCCATGGTGGGGCCAAAGTGCATTCTGGGCTATCAGAGCCAACCGTATTTCCATGCTCCCAGCTACCTGTGATGAATGTACCATGAGCAGATGCAGAAACCCATCCTAGTTAGTTCATCCAGGTTTTATACTTTACTGGGCCCCAGAGGCCACCCCCTACCAAAGTTCTGGTCTTAGGGGAGTGATTGAGTCCTGGGGTAGGGCTAGGCCCTGCAGGCTTGTGGGAACACTGCATGGAGAGAGCTTGGAGCTCAGCCCTCAGGGACAGTCAGAGGCAGTCTTGTTTTGATAACTCTTAGGGTCTATCTGTACAGGGTGCCCTCTAGCGACAGCTCAGGCCGGCCTCAGCATGCGCAGCCCAGGTGTGAGGCCCACAGGAAAGTTTTCCAGTGCCTTCAAGCACTGAAGCCCAAGACTCCTCCTCCTCCTCCACCCCCCTCCTTCTTCTCCTCCCCCTCCTCCTCCTCTTCCTCCCCTTCCTCCTCCCCCTCCTCCTCCTCTTCCTCCCCTTCCTCCTCCCCCTCCTCCTCTTCTTCCTCTTCCTTCTCCCCTTCCTCCTCCTCCTCCTCCTCCTCCTCTTCCTCCTCCTCTTCCTCCTCCTCCTCCTCTTCCTCCTCCTCCTCCTCCTCCTCCTCCTCCTCCTCTTCCTCCTCCTCCTCCTCCTCCTCCTATTTGCTTATTTATTCTGTGTGTGTGCCATGGCTTGTATTTGAAGTCAGACATTCTGGGGACTCAGTCCTTTCTACCATGTGGGTCTCTGGGGTTGGGGATTGATTTCAGGTCACCACACAGCAAGTGCCTTGACCTTCGGAGCCATCTTACCAGCCCTGGAAGGGTGTGTAGATGTCTCCTTGAGTTACGGAGGTCCTTGAAGAGGTGGAGAGGTAGCCCAGCAGTTAAGGCCGATACTGCACTGCAGAAGCCTGGGTTTAGTTCCTAGCACTTCACAGGTGGCTCTAACTCCAGCTCCAAGGGATCCATCCAGTGCCCTCTTCGGACCTCCAGGAGCACTGCATTCTCACAAATCACACATAAATAAAAATAATTAACAAAAATGTAAGGAAGTTCTCAGAGGGAGGTAATGAAGGGGAAGAGGAAGGAGGAGACAAAGACCGGTTAGGATAGGAAATATTTATGCTAAAGGAGGTCTGGTCTCCAGACTGGCCTGCAAGGCGAAGGCCACTGTCTGCTTGGCTACCTCTCACCATCCAACTCTGGTGTCCTTCAGGCTACAGCTGAGACAGTATATGACATCCTGTCCCCTGCATCTCCCATCTCCCGATCCCTACAAGACAAACGTTCTTCACGGAAACTACGCAGAGGTCAACAACCTGCTGACCTCCGGGAAGGCATGGCTAAGGCATATGACGCTGTTCGAGAGGTGAGAGCTACCCTAGACCCACTTCCAGCTGCCTCCACCCCCAACCCCTCACTCTCACTGACCTCTGACCTCCACAGGGTATCCTGGATACAGCTCAAACCATCTGTGATGTGGCATCAAGGGGCCATGAGCAGAAGGGACTGACAGGTGCCGTGGGGGGTGTGATCCGACAGCTCCCCCCAACTGTGGTAAAACCAATAATTGTAGCAACAGAGGCAACATCCAACGTGCTAGGGGGCATGCGTAACCAGATCCTGCCAGATGCACACAAGGACCATGCTCTCAAGTGGCGATTGGAGGAGACCCAGGACTGACTGCAGGCACCCAAGATCCACCCACTGTCCCAACATGCCCACTGTGTCCAGCCAGCCACAGTGGTGCCACCAGCTCCCTGTTTTCCTGATTGCTGTGACCCACAGCTAGGCCACCAGGTCCTTCAAAGGATAGCCACTGTGAAGGATACCTGCCCAGCCTGCTTGTTGCCAATTGACCGGGAGAGTGGGGCCTCCCGGCTCTGGGGCCTCTGCCCTGTCTGTGCACTTTCGTCTGGGGAGAAAGGACGCTGCTCCTCCCTGCTACCTGGGCCCACACTGCTGCCTTGTTCCAGAATGAGGATGGAGGCTTTTGGACCCATGGACCCCACTCAGCCAAGTGTCTCTCCGTGTCTCATGGGGAGGTGGGGGATAGATGCCATGTGGGTCAGTGTATTTTTAAGCTCCCTGAGCGTGTGGGTCAGTGTCTGCATGAAGTGGAATAAACTTGCCCACCGCCAGGTCCTCTGTACCTGTGAAGCCACAGTCTGCCCCTGCCCGCGCTGCATAAACCTTGACCTGCCCATTCCCACCCCTGCACGCAGTACCCACCTGTTGCCACCAGGAGGCACCACACTCCACCCTCCGCCTTATGCAAACCAACCTCCCTCTTCCACTTTGGGCTCAGCCTACCTACTATGCTGGGTGCTGTCTTCTTGGCACTACTTCCAAATGAATCTGGGGGAGTCGCCTGGCAACCCCAGAGGAGGCATCCCTGGGAACCTGCATCAAACCCCATTTCTTGGTTCTATAACTGTCAGACTCCAGGGTCCAGCCTTAATCTTGAGTCTGGAGCAAAGCTAGGCTCCTGGCCTCTCCTGAGAGGCTCCGAATTGTGACCTAACGCAATACCTGTTAAGTCTGCCAGCCAAGACAGTGTCCAGGAGTTTCCCACTCTGGAAGGGAGAGTCGTAGGCCCTCTGGAAGCTATTCCCACCATTTCCAGAGAATGGCTTTTGAGGTGTCCAGGTCTTATGCGGGGACAATGCTATGTTGTCCCAAAGACACCTGTTGCCCCCATCCCACACACATTGTTCACAAGGGAGCACCCCAGTCCACCCTCAGGAGCATTGACAGGAAGTGGGTGGGCCTGTGGGAAGAATCACTTTTGGGTATCCCTGGTTACCTCTGAAGTTAGCTGTGGTCTCCCCTTTTTGGCCCCATCATAGATCTGAGTATTGAACAGAGGAAACCTTTCCTTGTCCCCCACCCCAAATTTGCCAGTGGTTAGCTAGGGCCAACAGACTAGGCAAGAGGTCAGGCCAATAAAGTCTGAAGAAGAGACAAGCCCATGGGTGGCCAAGGTCTGATGCCACTAGGTAGCTGAAGGCCCACTCTGGCACTTCCTGGACCCGCCCCTGCCAGCTGGGGCACAGTCCAGGCCTGCTGCCCTTCGGACCCCACTTAGGACCAGTATTGATGGCAGTGGGCTAATCATTAACACTACCAGGGCTGGGCCAACGGCTCAAAAGACTTGGCCTAGGGTGGCCCCACTTCCTCCTTATGCCCCGAAGGCCAGCTAGGTGCAAGGTAAGAGCTCCCAGGCTGTCCTCCAGAAGGCTGTGGAATATTCCCAACTCCAAGCCTTCCTGCAAAGCCATCAGCTCTTCTGAGCAAGGGGCTTTAGGGGAAGCCCACTTCTCTTCTGTGCCTCAGTTTCCACCTTTGGGTAAGGTGGCTCCAGCATCTGTGCTGGAGCTTCCCAACATTGCGAAGACAGGATTCCTAAACAGCTATGTCTCTTCTGGAAGGGCAGTGCCTCATGCAGCAGGAGGCTGGGCTTACCTGGGCCTTGAGGGGGCTGCTGGGCTCTGGGGAAACCGTAAGTCTGGCACCTTCCTTTGCTGGTCTGTCCTCCTAGGACGAAGTCAGCATCCCCTGTTTCTCTGGGCCCTTATCTGTCACTGCCAAATGGGGCATGACCCAAGCACACTCTAGAGACTTCCTTTTCTTTCCTGAATCCCAGCAGGACCAACACTGGCCCTGTCACTGAAATCTCTTGGGTCAGAATCAGGGGAAGGGATGAGAATGGAGATGTGTTCCCAGACACTTGGGTCAGCTCAGGGATCCCATCTCAAAGCTCCTTGTCACAGCAGGGACAGAATGGGTGGAAGGATAGTCAGCTTCCCACCAGTACAGACCAGTGTGCAAGACAACCTTCGAAGCCCTGGTTTGCAAAGGTAGAGGGTGTAGTACTTCAGAGAGGTTAAGCTACTTGTCTGAGGTCACACAGCTCAAGGCCCTTGCTGGCTCAGACTATTAAGGTACTGAATTCTAGGTACTGGCTCGCTATAGTCCTGCTCTTAGCACTCACTGAGCTGCGTTGGGTAGCAGCACCCCACTCCCTCCTCCCTTCTTTTTTGCTGTGCTGATGCTTAAGCCCAAAGCCCTAAGCCACATACTCTACCACTGAGGGTCCCTGCCCTCTCCCACCTCTTCCCTTCACCTTTCTATCTTCCTGTCTGTCATTTTTCCTCTTGGTTCAGCCTCATTTCCCTCTTCTCTCATCCCTCCTGTTCCTTCGGTCTTGTTTCTAGCTTCCTGGATAGGGCCACCCTCAGGCAAGTGGCCTTAGAGATTTTTGATTACAATCCAATCATCTTGCTGTCCCTCTGCCCGTGGCCGCAGCCAGGAGGGTGGGCAGAAGCTGAAGGTAGGCTCCAGCTCTGTTTAGAAGGAAAAAGAGGAAACAAGAGAACTCAGGGCAGAGGGTGTGGGTGTCAGTGGGCTACAGTAGAGTTGTAAATCAGAACCACTCCCAGTCTGATGAGGCAGCTCTAGGGTTGAGCCTGGACTTCGCTCAGGAAGAAGGTTGGCGTCCTATGGGGTGCCAGGTGTGGGCCTTGGATGAATGATAAGAAGCCTCAATAAAAAGTGTGGACTTGGAGCCGAGAGGCCTAGGGGCATGAGTGGGCAGCTGTGGGGCTCTTCCCAGGATCCTGCCGGAGAGGAGGTGCCTGCAACTGTGCTCTGACCCCCATGGCTCCCACCCCCTGTAACAGCAACTCCATGTGGAAGTGCCCACTGATTCCAGTGGGGCTGCTGTTATCTGGGGTGGAGGCTGGTGCCTGCAGAGGAGGAGTCACAGCCACCCAGCACTCCAGGAGAAACTCAATGGCAGTCCTCAGGCTGGGAAGACAAAGAGTGGTGGGCTGTCAGCAGGCTGTCAAGATGGAGTGCACAGGGCTCTGACCTATGAATTGACAGCCAGTACTCTGATCTCGCCTCTGGCTGCCAGTTCCATAGGTCACAGGTATGTTCGCCTCAATGCCAGCCATAATGACACGAAGGAGCGGGGCAGGAGTGAGGGGACATCAAAGGCAAGGCTCCTCCTCCCTCACCACTCCCTCCTTCCTGTTTCCCATTGTGAAACCCTGCCCTGCAGTGCGCCCATGGGTTCTCTTCCCAGCTTCTTTGCCAGGTTCTTCCTTGGTTGCTGGTGGGAACTTGCTATGTGGACTGGTGTAGCCTTGAACCTGTCTCTGCCCGCACAGTGCATAGGTATGTGGGCTTGTGCCATTGTGCATAGCACCAAGGACACTCTGGATCTCTTTCCAGGCTCAGCCCAAGCATTTGCCACCCTTGTTTCTGAGGTGCTGTGGGCTCCATAACTTCCTGGTTCTTTTTTTTTTTTTTTTTAAAGATTTACTTATCACTTTATTCAGACACACCAGAAGAGGGCATCAGATCCTGTTACAGATGGTTGTGAGCCGCCATGTGGTTGCTGAGAATTGAACTCAGGACCTCTGGAAGAGCAGTCAGTGCTCTTAACCACTGAGCCATCTCTCCAGCCCCAACTTCCTGGTTCTTAACCAAGAAGCTTTTCTGTTTCAGAGACAGGGCTCGTGTAACCCAGGCTGGCCTCAAACTTTGTGTAATGTAGGGTGACTAGGAAGTTTTGATCCTCTTGCCTATGCTCCTGAATGCTAAGACTGTGAGCTAAACTCCACTCCCAGCCAGGATTCTTTTTATTTTTGTCATCTTTTAAAAATGACTTATGTATATGCACACACCGTCACTGTCTTCAGACACACCAGAAGAGGGCATCAGATTCCATTACAAATGGTTGTGAGCCACCATGTGGTTGCTGGGAATTGAACTCAGGACCTCTGGAAGAGCAGTCGGTGCTCTTAACCACTGAGCCATCTCTCCAGCCCATAGCCTAAGATTATTCTTGGATTTTTGTTTTGTTTTGAGACAGAGTCTCATTCACTATGTAGATCTAGCTGTCCTGGAACTTACTCAGTAGACCTGGACAGCCTCGAACTCCACCTGCCTCTGCCTCCCAAGCACTGGGCTTAAAGGTGTTCACCACCACCACCACCACCACCACCACCCCCTACTCCCCCACCTCACCCCACCACCACCACTACCACCCACTCCCCCACCCCACCCCACCACCACCACCACCACCCACTCCCCCACCCCACCACCACCACCACCACCACCCACTCCCCCACACCACCACCACCACCACTCCCCCACCACCCCTCACTCCCCCACCCCACACCACCACCACCACCACCACCACCACCACCACCCCAGTCTCCCAGCCCAGGGCTTTTCTTAAAAGTGATTGATTCCAAGTGCCACCTGGGCTCCCAGGGCCTCCTACTTGCTCCCAGGCGTCCCCTAAGCACTGTAGTCACAGAGTCCCATGCTGGACACAGTTAATCTGTGTTTGTGCACCCATCCCATGAAACCAACCCCATGCCCTCAAGCCCATACATGCACCAATTAAGTTTTACCAAGCATTCTGAGATTCTATCTTGCACTGCCAGAGGCAGGGAACTTTAATGCCCAGGCTGGGCTCTCTCCAACTGCTCCTTTCTCTTGAAAGTCTCACTTCTGAGAGACCTGGAAACTCAGGCTCCCTAGGCCCAACCTAGGCTGATGCAGAGGCATCTGAGAGGGCAGGACCACACGCACTGCCATCCCACCCTGCTTCAGCCCACTCCTACCCCCTTTTTTTTTTTTTTTAGATTTATTTATTTATTATATATAAATACACTGTAGCTGTCTTCAGACACCAGAAGAGGGCATCAGATCCCATTACAGATGGTTGTGACCCACCATGTGGTTCCTGGGATTTGAACTCAGGACCTCGGGAAGAGCAGTCAATGCTCTCAACCACTGAGCCATCCCTCCAGCCCACTCCCACCCTTTCTATTCTATTGTTTTTGAGACAGGTCTCAGTATGTATACCAGGCTGGCCTGAATTCACTATGTAGAACTTGGAGATCCACCTACCTTCCCCTCCTGAGTGCTGAGATTACAGGTGTGTCTCGCTGTATCTGTAAATCCTTTTTCTTAGCAGAGGAACTTGGGGAAATTTCTATTTAAAAACTAGTTCCTGCTACTAAAAATGTTTTCTTTTTAGTCTCATACAGCCCAGTGTAGCCACAAATTTGTTTTCCATTTGTCTTGTTTGGGTTTCTCTGTGTAGCCCTGGCTGTCCTAGAACTCACTCTGTACATCAGGCCAGCCTTTAATTCACAGAGATCCACCTGCCTCTGCTTCCCAAGTTCTGGAATTAAAGGTGTGCACCAGGTGCCATTGTCTTTTTAAAAAAGATTTGTGGAGTCAGCAAGATGGCTTAGTAGGAAAAGACACTTGCTGCCAAATCTAAGGACCTGAATTCAATCCCTGGTGCCCACACAGTGGAAAGAGAAAGCAGACTCTTCCATAGTTATCTTCTGACTTCCACACACGTTCTGCACACACAGAGTAAATAAATATAATTTAAATGTATTAAAAAGATGTGTGGGTGTGCATGCACAGACACGCGCCTCACGTGTGTGGACATCCACAGAAGACAGAAGACAATGCCAGATACCCTCAGGCTGGTGTCAGACAGTTGTGTGACACTTGGCATGGGTGCTTCCTTATGAAGATCAGAAAGCGCTCCCACACACAGAGCCATCTCTCCAGTCTCCCTTTTTTGTATATTTTTGAGACATGGTCTCTCTCACTCTACATCCCAGGCTGGCTTGGAACTTGAAGCTACCCTTTTACCTTAGGCCAAAGTCACACAGGACCTTCTCCGAGGACCTGTGCAACAACATGGGTGACTGAGGTCCCAGCTTTATCTCTCACAGTTTCCATTCCTGAGTGGCTTTGACCCCTCTACCTCAGCTATCTCCACCCTTGGGTTCCCATTCACCACAGCTAAGATGCAGATTAGGGACCTTCCCGAATCCACAGAATCTGCCCCTCCCACCTCCCTTATCTGAATGTGTATCTTATCCTTGCCTGGCCTTAGTCTCGAGGGGACAAAGTCCTCTGGTTACTCATCTTGCAAAGCTGGATCCACACCTCCTGGTATGGTAGGCACTGGAGATGCCCTGACTGAACAGATGGACACTGTAGTGTGACACTCTTGGGCCCAGACCTTACTCCCTCCCAGGTGCTAGCTTAGGACGGAAGGGATGGCAGCCTGCCCCTGGCCAGGGTTTCCTCCATCTGTCTCCACTAAGCTCATCGAAGCCTTCAGTGGTTCAGGGAAATGTCTCAACTCAGAGCACACTCAGCTCTCTCTGGGCCAGTGTCTTCATCCCTGTTGACTCGTGGGTCTCTCTGCAGCAGACCCTGGACCTATGAACATCTTTCCTTGCTGGCTCCTTCCCAATCTCCTCTCAGACACCCCAATGTCTCCAGGATACCTTCCTGTGCCCCTGGAAACTTGCTTGAGTCACTTGCCCCATCCACTTCTCCCATAATGGAAGTGGTACAGGTGGCCTGTTAGTGACCCTGTCATACCCCATCACCAGTATTTGTTTCCTTTACAGCATCCCCTTGGGAGGGACGGTCATTGAGTTTGCTTCCTGCAGCCTCAGAGACTAACACAGGAAATAATAAATGTTTATTGGAGGACCCATCACTTGTGTGAACAGAGATTCCTAAGGAGGGACATTATGAGGAGGGTTGGCGTAGTGCCTGGTGGTAGGAGAGCCGTAGGCGTGGTTGGTCGTCTTCTCCACCACTGCCAGCATGGCACACATGTGGAACCGCTATCTTAACCAAGGATCCCAGGAACACCCTGACTCACATTCCCACAGCAAAGAGATGGCCAGTAGGGAAGGGAGTGTGAGCTGGACAAACGTGAACAAGGATCCCTGAGAGATGGATCTGAGTTCAGCTTTTCCTGCAGGGAAGGGTGGCAGTTACAAATACATACAGAAAGGAGAGAGAGCCACCCGACCCTGCAGCTCCTGGAGGAGGTAGCTTGTCCTTCTGCAAGCCTCGCTCCCTAGAATCACCACCAGGGGGTGTCCGGGACACCTCTATGAGCTGGGCCTGTTCTTTACCCCAAGACCCACATCCTGCCCTTCTGCTCTTTCCTAAGCCAACCGCAGTATCTCCCCAGGGTCTCCCCTGGCACCTCTGAGCCACAATTTTGTCGTCCACTGAGTGAGTTTGAAAGTGGGTCCCTGCGTAATAACCACATAATGGGTCACCACTGTTTATATACAGGGAGTGGCGTGGCTGGGTCTGGAACCTAGTTTATTCCATCACTGCTGAACAGTATTTTGTTATATGAATGAAAATAGAATTGATTGTTTTTGCATTTTCAGTATAAATAGACTTAGCCCCTGTCCTAAGGGCTAGGAGCAATGGGGCTCCAGAATTGCCTCCATTAGGGGGGGAGGGGTGGGGAGACGGCTGGGGGGAAGGGTTGGGGGGAGGGTATACCTGGGTTAAGGCCACTTTGTTTTTCTTTTTGAAAATTGTGAAACCTTCGGAAATGTTGCAAGAACAGAACAATCAACAACCACGGACCCTTTATTTGGATTGGTGGACAGCTAACATTCTAGGGTAACATCTGCTTCCCCTCTCTCACACACACATTTTTCCTGAACTATTAGAGACCAGCATACAGGGCATGACCCTTCACCATGAAATTTTTCACCATGTATCTCCTAAGAAAGTATGATACCCTTACACAACCACAAAGTTACCAAATGTAGGTCCGCCCCACTGATGCAACCCTGTTCTCAATTCACAGTTGGCTTCTAGATGTCACCAAGTGCCCTGGACAGCTAGGGCCTGCTAGCGTTTCCTCCTTAGTGTCCCCTCTGTCTTTCAACCTGGAGCCACGAGCTTTCTGGTTTTTCTTTTTTTTTTTTTTTTTTTTTGTTCTTTTTTTCGGAGCTGGGGACCGAACCCAGGGCCTTGCGCTTCCTAGGCAAGCGCTCTACCACTGAGCTAAATCCCCAACCCCTCTGGTTTTTCAATACCTTGGTACTTTACTATTATTATTTTTTAATGTTGCAGGGATGAAACCAGAATCTACTTCCAAGTCCATCTCCCTGCAGGCAAAGCAGTTTCCTTGCCGCTGTGGGGATGATATTACAGCTCCATTGCCTTGTCCAGTGGCTGCTGGGTGTCCCTCTCTGCTCCTCAAAACTCCACCTCTCTCTCTAGGCTGTCTCTGTCTTCAAATCAACAGGAAGAAATGCTCTTATCAATCTTGCAGCACCGGGGATTGAACCTGAAGCCTCCTGCACACCAGATGGCCACTCAGCCACTCCTGCCCACTTACCTTTTACTTACTTAAATTTTTTAAAAATCATTTGACGTGTATGGGTTTTGTGTGCATGTGTGTCTGTATATCATGCGTATGCAGAGCCCCAGAAAGCCAGAGAGGGTGTCACATGAAAAATGGAGTTGTAGATGGTTCTGAGCTGCCGTGTGGGCACTGACAATAGAACCCAGCTCTTCTGCAAGAATAAAAAATGCTTTCTACCTCCGAGCTGTCTCTCCAGTCCTTTAGTTTTTATTCACTAGTTAGTAGTGTGTGTGTGTGTGTGTGTGTGTGTGTGTGTGTGTGTGTGTGTGTGCGAGTGCGCGCACGCGCTCTTGCAGCTGTCAGAGAATAGCTACTAAGAGTCAGTCCTGGGGTTGGGGATTTAGCTCAGTGGTAGAGCGCTTGCCTAGCAAGCGCAAGGCCCTGGGTTCAGTCCCCAGCTCCGAAAAAAAGAAAAGAAAAAAGAAAAAAAAAGTCAGTCCTCTCCTTCCACCTTTGAGATCTGGGCTTGAACGTAAGTCCTCAGGTTCGCACAGCAAATGCCTTTCCCCAGTGAACCAGCCTTACTTCCGTTTTGAGACAGGCTGCCCGGACTGGCTGGCCTTGAATTTCTGATCTTTTTGCCTCAGCCTCCCAGGTAGCTGGGCTCATGGGCCTGAGTCACTAACCCCAGGTACACGGTGACTCATTCCTGTGCTTTCTGGCTTCCTTTTCTGCAACTGTCCAGCTAGAGAAATCTGTGGAGGTAACAGGAGCCACACGCAGCCCCTCCTGCCTGTAAGCCCAGCACCCTGGGAGCATAGGCAGAGAAATTCAAGGCAAACGTGGGCTACCTTGCAAGACCATCCTAAAAAACCTCACAACAGTTGGATGTGGAGTATATACTTGTAATTCCACAGTTCCGGAGGCAGAGGCAGGACAATCACTGCGGATTCTAGGCCAGTTCAACTATATAGTGAATTCCTCTTTCACAAACTAAAAAATAGAGCCAAATGTGGGGACTCAGGCCTTCTTTAGTCCAAGAACTTAGGAGACAGAGACAGGCAGATCTGTGAGTTTAAGACCAGCCCGGTCTTAGTGTATGTTAGGCCAGCCAGGGCTACCTAGTGAGATGCTGTTTCAAAATAAAATTAATCCGCTGAATAAACAAAAAAGCTAAGGTAGCCTAGCAGCCTGAAGGGACAATGGTTTTATACAAAGAAAGGCTTGCCTTCTAACACAATCCACAGGAATAATCCACAGTGAGCTCATTCCTAGGTGAGGTGTGTACCCCAAAGGCTGATGGATCTTGGAGACACTTTGCAATTCTATGTGCCACAATGCCCAAAAGGCAAGAACGTGTTTCTGGAGCTGGTTGTGAATGGAGGGGTCCCAGAACGTCCTAGGAGTGAGCAAAGAGAAGGGTACACATGGCCTTGGTAGAAGGATTCAGTTTCCTCTCTCGGACCACCACTGCCTGTTCTTCAGAGTAGGGTACAGATGATCTGGTGAGAGGAAGGTTCTGCGGGAGCACAGGGTTGGGCTCAGTAGTCTGGCCAGCTTCGAGGACTACTCAGGAGCCATCTCACATCTCCTGCAGAGAGAGTCTCTGAAGGGATGAGGGAAGGGAGTGTTAAGTCCATGGCGGAGCTGCACAGCAGATTACACAGCCCGGCCCCTACCCAGGTGTGGGTGTGGGTGTGGGATCCCGGGCCACAGAGCAGAAGGGCTGCACTTGCTGCAGGTGTCCCAGGCTCTCGGCCTTGGTACTTTCTGAGACACAGAGCAGGGACCACAGCTACTCTCTGTTCCTGAACTGTAAATCTTACAAGAAAGCTCAGTGTAACACCTGACCGTAGAGGAGACAGGATGGGGAGCCTTGATCAAGGAGATACAGCAGAATAGGACACAGACTGACTTCATGAGCTCAAGACGCAGGCCAGAGCCACCCTCCAAAGAGCCTGGAGGGGACATGAAGAAGTTAATGGCCACGCTCACATATGATGGACTAAGAAACTTGGAGTCAAGCTGGGAAGCCACATCTTGCTATGTAGTCCAGGCTGGCCTCAAACTCTATGATCTTCTCGCCTCAGCCTCCTATAAGCTATTATCATAGGTGTGGACCACCGTAACCCCTGCAGCCACCATCTCATCATGTAATTAAGAGGAAGCCAAGGATTTGGCCCTCCTCTACTGTAGAAGGCAGAGCGTTCCTGTTTCCAAGTTTTCAATAATAAAGCACTTCCTGGGAGGCCTTCAGGCTCACTACCGTCCTCAGGGTACTGCCTGTCACTTAACTAAAGTGGTTTGGGTTGGCCTTGTTTTTGCTTTTTTCTTTTTTTTTTAAGATTCATTTATTATACATAAGTACACTGTAGCTGTCTTCAGACACACCAGAAGAGGGCATTAGATCTCACTACAGATGGTTGTGGGCCACCATGTGGTTGCTGGGATTTGAACTCAGGTCCTCTGGAAGAGCAGTCAGTGCTCTTAACAACCACTCAGCCATCTCTCCAGCCTATGTTCTTTTTTTTTTTTTTTCTTTTTTTCGGAGCTGGGGACCAATCCCAGGGCCTTGCCCTTGCTAGGCAAGCGCTCTACCACTGAGCTAAATCCCCAACCCCATGTTCTTTTTTTTAAAGATAGATCTCTCGATCCTATCGAAATGAGTGAACACTGGTTTTGAATCTCATTGGTAGCCAAGGTTAACCCTGAATTGCTGATCCTCCTGTGTCCGTCTTCCAAGTCCATCATCATCCCTGGTTTCTACACTGCGCTGGTGAACAGGAAACAGCGTTGTATGAGGCAAGCACTCCACTAACTGAGCTACCTGCACCCTGAACTACCGCTTGGCTGAAAGCGTTCAGGGGAGTCTAGACCTCAGCTTTGCGAAGCACTGTGGAGTTGGGTGCATGTGCATGCTGTCAGGAACAGGGCAGGGGCATGCCTAAAGTGAAAGGTGTGGAGGAGCTGGTGAGCTTCAGGTCAGAGTTCCCTCTAGCCTGTTCTTTAGAAAGAGGCTTTAAACCTCTGCCTTTCCACCTGCAGGACCTTGTGGGTGGGATGGGCCAGAGTGTAAGTAGTTTAGATTCCAAAGGTCTAATTTTTCCTTCAGGCTTGTGTTTCTTCAGGCAAATCACCTGACACTCTGGTCCTCAGACCTTTTCCTTACTAATATTTGACAGCAACCAAGAATCAGCCAGCAGTGAAAGACCCAAGATGTGGAGGAAGGATAGACACCCCCCCCATCACACCCCCCTCTCTTTTTGGATACAGAGACCAGTCTCATCACATAATTCTGGTTGATCTTCAACTCACTATGTAGACCAGGCTAGCCTTGAACTCAGAGAAATCCACCTGCCTCTGGCTGGTAAATGCAAGCAAGTGCACCTGGGTCGGTGTTTGGTGCTTTAGATGTTTGCGTGGTGCACATGAGCCCTTGTGCGCTTTGAGAGGCCAGAGGAGAATGTCAGGTGTCCTAATCTCCATCTTACTCCCTCGAGGCAGGGTTTCTTGTTGACCTAGGCTGTCTTTACTGTCACAGCTCTGGGGTTTCAGGCTTGGTGCTAGGGACTTGAACTTAGGGCTTCATGCTTGGATGGCAAGTGCTCTTAGCAGCTAAGCCATTTCTCCAGCCCTGTTTATTTTCTAATAGAACTGGTCTGCTGCCAGATCTACTCCTAACTACGGGAGCAGAAGTCTGTGCTTATGTATAGACTTCCTAAGTGGAAAGAATGAGCCACTGCTCGGCCAGGGAGAAACCTGTGTTTTGGGCTTTCCCCAGTCCAATTTCTTTGCCATATTTGGAGAAAAGCTCCTCCACTTTTTTTAAAGTTGTTTTTAGGAAGCCTGATATGGTGTTATACACCTTTAATCTCAGCACTCAGGAAACACAGATAGCTGATCTCTGAGTTGTGGGCCAACCTGGTCTACATAGTGTCAGGCCGGGACTATAGAGTGAGACCAGGTCTCAAAAACAGGGACAGGGGAAGTTGGACATAAAGAGATGGCTCAGCAGGTGAATACTGGATACTCCTCAAGAGGACCAGAGTTTGATTCTCAGCATCCACATGGTAGCTTCACAAGTTGCTTTAACTCTTGTCCCAGAAGATCTGATACACTCTCTGGCCTCTGATGGCACTGCAAACATATGCACACACACACACACACACACACACACACACACACAGACACAGACACAGACACAGACACAGACACACACACACACACACTCTCACAGACAGACACACACACACACTCTCACAGACAGACACACACACAGACACACACACACTCTCACAGACAGACACACACACACACACACACAGACACAGACACACACACAGACACACAGACACACACACACACACACTCTCTCACAGACAGACACACACACAGACAGACACAGACACACACACAGACACACACACACTCTCACAGACAGACACACACACACACACACAGACACAGACACACACACAGACACACAGACACACACACACACACACACTCTCACAGACAGACACACACACAGACAGACACAGACACACACACAGACACACACACACTCTCACAGACAGACACACACACACACACAGACAGACACAGACACACACACAGACACACAGACACACACACACACACACTCTCACAGACAGACACACACACAGACAGACACAGACACACACACAGACACACAGACACACACACTCACAGACACACACACAAACACACACGCAGACACACAAACACACACATGCACACACACACACTCACACACACACTCTCACAGACACACACACAGACACAGACACACACAGACACACACACACACACAGTCTCACAGACAGACACACACACACAGACAGACACAGACACACACACACTCACAGACAGACACACTCACAGACACACACACAAACACACACGCAGACACACAAACACACACATGCACACACACACACTCACACACACACTCTCACAGACACACACACAGACACACACACACACAGTCTCACAGACAGACACACACACACAGACAGACACAGACACACACACACACTCACAGACAGACACACTCACAGACACACACACACAAACACACACGCAGACACACAAACACACACATGCACACACACACACACACACACACACACACGACATTGTTTTGTTTTGTTTTGTTTTTTTGGAGCTGGGGACCAAACCCAGGGCCTTGCGTTTGCTAGGCAAGTGCTCTACCACTGAGATAAATCCCCAACCCCACGACATTGTTTTAAAAATAAAATTTGTCTTTAGAAATATTGCAAACACATTTTTTTCTTCTGTATAGCTCTGGCTGTCCTGGAACTCACTTTGTAGACCAGGCTTGCCTAGAACTCATAAAGACCTGCCTGCCTCTGCCTTCTGAGTGCAGGCATTAAAAGCAGGTGCCAATAGGCCCAGTCCAAAAAATACTTTCTTAGGGCTGGAGAGATGGCTGAGTGGTTAAGAGCACTGACTGGGGGTTGGGGATTTAGCTCAGTGGTAGAGCGCTTGCCTTGCAAGCACAAGGCCCTGGGTTCGGTCCTCAGCTCCGAAAAAAAAAAAAAGAAAGAAAAAAAAAGAATGCCAGCTTTTTGGGGGGCTGGAGAGATGGCTCAGTGGTTAAGAGTACTGACTGCTCTTCCAGAGGTCCTGAGTTCAAATCCCAGGAACCACATGGTGGCTCACAACCATCTGTAATAAGATCTCTTCTGGTGTGTACAGTGTACTTACATATAATGAATAAATCTTTTAAAAAAAAAAAAGCACTGACTGCTCTTCCAGAGGTCCTGAGTTCAAATCCCAGCAACCACATGGTGGCTCACAACCATCTGTAATGAGATCTGCCACCTTCTTCTGATGTGTCTGAAGACCGCTATAATGTACTTATAAATAAATTTTATTGGGCTGGCGAGATGGCTCAGCAGGTTAAGAGCACTGACTGCTCTTGCAGAGGTCCTGAGTTCAATTCCCAGCAACCATATGGTGGCTCACAGCCATCTGTAATGGAATCTGATGCCTTCTTCTAGTGTGTCTAAAGACAGCTGCAGTGTACTCATATAAATAAAAGTAAATCTTTAAACAAAAAAAAAATTTATTAAAAAAATACTTTCTTAGATCAGGGCAATAGGGGACCAAAGAGACTGAAGGCAAGGAAGTGGGAGATTTTTGCTGGGGGGCAACGCCTGTGTGTGTGTGTTTGTGTGTGTGTGTGTGTGTGCGTGTTTGTGCGTGTGTGTGTGTGTGTGTGTACACACCCATGGATGCTCGCTTGCTCTTCCCCCACCCCCTCTCTCACACTTTGGCTTGCTTACTTTCTTCATCTTCTCACCAAACAGAGAGTGCCTTACTCAAAAATGGGAGGGAAATTAGGCGTCTCTCGCAATCTGGGACATTACAAAATAGGAAGGTACCCAGGACCTAGGGAAGTAGGGAATTAACTTCTGGGCCCCTTGAGCCTCGATGAGGGAGGGAAAGAGGAAGGGTGAGGATCCTTTCAGCCCTCTCAGTTCCTTGGACAAAGCTGAGTGAACACATACATCTCATTTCATTTATAAATAACCCAGGAACATTTTGTTTTCAATTTTCTGGGGCTGGGTTTTCTCAGTACACAGGACTCTGGGGAGACATGGAAACCATGACCGGTCAGTGTGAGTATTGCTGGAGACAGAGCCCATGTAGCTATTCAGATGTCTAAACAACCACCTCATTTAGGATCCTCTGCCTCCGGCTCTTCTCTGAACCACCCTGAAATTACATCTCCGGGGTGGACCCCTCATCTAGGCTGTGTAAGAAGCAAAAGTGATTTAGCTTCCAAGGCTGGCTGAGGTCCGGACTGGGCTTGCCTGAGTCTCCTGTCACAAGCTGGCACACAGCTGAGGGTGACAGCCCCTGTCCAAGAGCTTCTTTCTTGACTTCTGTGTCTTACTGTGATGGACAGAAGAAGCTAATGAAATGAGGGTCGTGGCAATGGCTCTGTGGGAAAAACACTTGTCAGGGCTGTGATGACCTGAGTTCAGGTCCCAGGGCCCACATGGTGGAAGGAGAGAATTGTAGAGAACATCTTTTTTTTTTTTTTTTTTTTTTTTTTGGTTCTTTTTTTCGGAGCTGGGGACCGAACCCAGGGCCTTGCGCTTCCTAGGCAAGCGCTCTACCACTGAGCTAAATCCCCAACCCCAGAGAACATCTTATATACTGTATGCATGCATGACCTGTCAACTAAAATGTCTATGGCCTGTGGCTTAGACAGGAAGTAGAAGGTGGGTTATTGGAAGGAGAAATAATTCTGGAGAGGAGGAGACAGGAGATTTGTCAGGAAGATATAAGGAACGTGGTCCCTGAGCACAGGTAACCAGCCACGTGGCAGAATGTAGGTTAATATAATTGGGTTATTATAGTTATGATCTAGACAGAGAAGAGCCTAGGTATATGGCCAAGAAGTTTGTAAATATATTTTTAGTCTGACTCTTATTTTTCTGGGAGCATGGGGCTGGGAGGAAGAACCAGGGCCTAACCTCAACAGAGAACTCCTGAAAGTTTCCTTCTGACTTGTACTATGGCACATTCACCCCACCATGGCACATCATAGCACCCCCTAGGGCACTCACACCCCCCCATGATACACTCACCCCCCAGGGCACCCTTACAACACTCCCTATGGCACACTCACAACACCCCCAACCACACAAACAAGGAGAAACTCCAGATCAAATAAGGGGTCAGGGCCCAGAGCCTGCAAGCAGGCTGGAATTTGCTTCTTTCTGGCAATGATCTCTGAAGTTCATGACGATACCTCCCACCTTGCCTTCTCTGGATCCCACCTGAGATCCCTCAATATACATATTGCTCTACCTTCCAGTGAGATTCCAGTGTTTTCCCCTCCCAGCATAATCTCTTTCCCCACATAGGGGTCTAGCTCACAGGCTTCCAAATGTCTCAGAGCTATCAAGTTGGGTGCAAGGCTTTCAAGTTCCCAGGGCTTTTTGTCGGTTCTCGTGGTGTTGGGGATGGGCTCTATTTGCTTGTGCAAGCTAGGCAAGTGCTCTACCATTAAGTTATGACTTTAGCCTAATCGATAAATATTTTTTAAAGATTTATTTATTTATTATCTTTAAGTACACTGTAGCTGTCTTCAGACACACCAAAAGAGGGCATCAGATTTCATTACAGATGGTTGTGAGCCACCATGTGGTTGCTGGGATTTGAACTCAGGTCCTCTGGAAGAGCAGTCAGTGCTCTTAACCTCTGAGCCATCTCTCCAGCCCCGATAAATATTTTTTAAGATAGAGTCTGTTGCCCAGGCTGGCCTCATATTGATGGGTTCAGGTAGTCTTCCAACTTTTCCAAACATCTGCGACCATAACTGTGTGTTAACCAACTCCTCAGGTGCCTTTTAGACTTCTCCAAGCACCCTTAGATCCTCCTCCCACTTGGGTGACCTGATACTAGTTACCTAACAATCATAGTCCCCAAATCTCTGACATCACCCACAAAAATTGTCACCAGCAGACCAGCCAAGGGGACTTAGGTGTGGCCAGGGATGATGGCGGGTCCGTAAGCCCCGTGGAACAGCTACTAACTGGAAGGAGGTTGGGAATCAGAACTGAACAAGAGGTGGTACTGGTGGTGTCCCTGAAAGGAAAGCGGAAATTTTGGGGCTTTTAATTTCCCCAAAGTTCCCACAACATTTCATTGTTGCTCAACACTTCCCCTCTTCCTTACAAAGGGAATTTCCGATTTCACTTCCTCCAAACTCATCTAACCAGAAAGCTGCAACTTCTTTACCCCATTCCGCAGCTGACACCTCTTGGGTGAGACCTCCCCGCTAGATCACGTCAATTGTGTTGTCCATTGCTTTGTCCCTCTCCCATCAGCCTGAGTGGAGATCCAGCGCACTTCTCCTCCCTTATCAATATTCCTCTTCCCGGTGTCCTGTACTCCCTCGGCTTTCCCTATTCCCGCTGTCCTGTTCTTCTCCAGAGTCGCTAAAACACTAGAGTGAGGAGTGTGGGTTCAAGAAGCAGGGAAGGGGCAGCGCACAGGCTGTCGATGCTTCTGGGAGTTCCTAGCCGGTGGAAACCCTGCAGTTGGGGGAAGCAGTTGAAGTACTTGGGGTATCCAGAAGCCCACGGGTGCTCCAAGGTGCTCAGGCTTAGCACATCTGGACGCTAGTCTCTGGCACCTGCAACTGCAACCCTTCTACGAGGTATCCCTCGAGGGGCGGAGCAAAACAGGTGCGGTTGCCAAGGCACCACAGCCACGAACTCGCGATATTTAAAATCAGCCAATGGGAAGCAGGAGAAGACGTGGCACGCGAATGGGGCGGAGCCTGGAGGGCTCTTCCCTCGCCTCTCCCGCCTGCCCCGAGGCGGCGGCCTGCGTGCCAGAACTCCGGGCTCCGGCTTATAAAGGGGCCGCTCGGCCAGGCTCGCGCGACCCTCAGTAGAGGGCGCTCTTGTGGTCTGTACGCCGGTCCTTGCGCCTGCGCGGTGCGGGCCGCGCCCCGCCCCCTGCCCCTCTGCCCTCCGCCGGCCGGCCGGCCCCTCCTCGGCCGCGCGCTCCAGTCCCGCTCAGCCGCCGCTCGGTCCTGTAGCAGCCAGCTCTGTCTCCGGCAGCATGTTCAGCTGGGTGAGCAAGGATGCCCGCCGCAAGAAGGAGCCGGAGCTCTTCCAGACGGTGGCCGAGGGGCTGCGGCAGCTGTACGCGCAGAAGCTGCTGCCGCTGGAGGAGCACTATCGCTTCCACGAGTTCCATTCGCCGGCTCTGGAGGACGCTGACTTCGACAACAAACCCATGGTGCTCCTGGTCGGCCAGTACAGCACCGGCAAGACCACCTTCATCCGCCACTTGATCGAGCAGGACTTCCCAGGGATGCGCATCGGGCCGGAGCCCACCACCGACTCCTTCATCGCAGTCATGCATGGCCCCACCGAGGGCGTGGTGCCCGGCAACGCGCTCGTCGTGGACCCGCGGCGCCCCTTCCGCAAGCTTAACGCCTTCGGCAACGCCTTCCTCAACAGGTACCCACCCCTTCTCCCCCCAGCGCGAGGACCACCAAAGGCCTCCAGAGCCATTGCCCCCAGCCGGCCTTTGTCTCTGAGGGGCCCCGCAGGACCCTCAGCGATCACTCCCAGGGTCACTGGCCTTGCTGCGTCCCACTAACTACCTGAGAGTAGTTAGGGAATAGGCATTGTCCACTCCTCTGGCTTGTGTCATTCCCAGAACCTTCCAGGTTTTCAATTTAACTCTCAAACCCTCCCGCAGATCCCAGACCTACTTCCCACAGAGCTGGGGGCCACTGTGATAAGATAAGCCATTGCTCTCCTCTCTGCCTCGTTCCTCATTTTGGAGGCACCCAACTCATTCTCATCAACCTCCCTCTTCCACCCGGGTCTGTTTTTTAAGTGTCATGGGAAATCCCGAGACTTAGATGTTCCTTTTGCTGGTCACTCGCTGCTTCACATCTCCTGGGACCAGTGGTTTTGTGTAGGAGGGGCAGTGAGGATATGCTTTGGTCTGCTGATTTGGGGGCAGCCCTCTTTGAAGGGAGGGGATGAAGGAGTCTCAACACACCTCCTAAAAGCAGCACTTAAGTGGATTCCAAGCCAGCCAGGAGTGTATGAGACAACCCTGTCACAAAACAAAACAAAACAAAACAAAACAAAACAAAACAAAAAACTTAAGTCAGTATTGCCTCAAGAGACTTCAGGGGCTGGTAACACTGTGACCCCTGAAATGACCAGACCCATATGCAACTATAGATTTGATAGACTTTGATGTACTCCTGGAGTCTCAGCTTTACCGGTTAAAGGGGTGAGGTGAATTAGAGTCAGCCTCTCAGGATGCTATGAATGAATCACAGTGGCCTTTCCGTGGAGCTTTAACGCCCAGGATCACTTCTTTAAGGGCATTGGGTCATCCCAGACTCCTCCTCTCCTAGGTATGACAGGACTCACAGACCCTGCCCTCTCTGCTCCCTCTTTCAAGGAGGGACTTCCACATGCCTTTCGACATCTGCATTCAGCCTAGGGGAATAACCTTGGAAAGAATCTGAATCCTGCTTTCCAGGTCTCCGCCCTGTATGAGCACATTCCTCTGCAGACACTGTCCAGCCGTACAGGGCGGGCCAGCTTGTTCTAGAGCGAGCCTGCTCTCAGGCCTGCCTCCTTTGGTGGAGTTGATCTTTAATGTCTTCTTGTCCCTTCTAGGTAATTTCAGCCTGTCTTGTTTTAAGATGCTGCTGCTTGCGTGACAGGCCTGGGTTGAATACAATGCTCTAGTCCCCTTAGCCTGGAGCCTTTGCCTAAGGGTGTTTGAGTTTTGCTGCCCCTGTAGGTAGGCCCTTGACTCAGAGTGCTGATGGTCTTGTGAGAAGTTTGGCTGCTGGGCTAAGGAATTCATTCATGCTTTAGGTCTCTGCTTCAGGAGTGACAGGAAGATTTGCTGTTCCAACTCCTGTTATAGCCTCATCATGAGGGCAGACCTCTTTGGAAGCAAGGAACTTGGCATCTCCTCAGTTTTCACCTGTGGAAATGCAGAGCTTAAGGAGCTAGAGCTCTCACACACCACCCCAATAGCCCCCAGTGCAGTAACTCACAAAAGGCAGGCCCTGCTGAACTGTCAAGGTGGAGGCCACGCTCTGTACCCGGTTCCTTCTTGCCCCCATCCCAGTTCCAGAGGGTCTCTAAATGCTGGTGAAGACCAGGGTTGGAACTGTCTCAGGATATGCCTCTGGCCAGGGAGGCACAACAAAGGGGGCTTTTCTCTGACTGATACAGCTTTTCCTGGCACTCTTAAAGGGATCCATTGAGTCATGAACTTGATTTATTAGCCCCCCCCCCCCACTGCCCCCAAGGCTGCTCAGAGATAGTGAGAGGAACAGACGGAGGCAGGCAATCCCAAGAGGGGTTTGTGAGTGCCCTGCCTGCATAACTGGACCCACCCACTGGTCCTGAGGACTGAGGTCCCCATCCTTGTTGCCAGGGAGTTGTTATAACCTCCTGCCTTTCTTGCTGTCCACTTACTGGACCTTGCAGAGTAGTGGGTTCTCATGGACTTTCAGATGCTCCTTTATGGGACCGGTTATGTCTGTTACTTCTCAGAACCAGCTCCACTTCCACTCTGTTTTTCTGTCGCTCTCTCTCCATTGAGTAGAGAATTTCTTCCTAGGCAAGGGGAATTGAGATCCAGCATGCAATGATTTACAACACTGGAGTCTGCTATACTTGGACATAGCCTTTTACTTTGTCATGCTGTCTCCAGCCTGGGGGGAGACTTATCATCATAATTTGGGGGTGTGGAGCCACAGGAGACATTCATCTTGCTCCCCACTGTTAGAATCCCAGCTTTGAGCCTATGTCTTGCAGACCATAGGTCTGTATTTTCTTTGCTCAGGGAGGTTTTTAAAAGAGTCCTTTCTCTGTCCACTAAAGAACCCCACCCTTTGCAACAGCTGATAGCTGCTCTGAGCTGTTCTGCTAAACTCTTAGCTCAACATGGAACTCAGGTATGCAGCTAAGCCCTTACCAAGGACTCTCCAACAGCCCTCTATTGTGGTTTCCTCTTCCTAGGCTGGTATTGACTTTGAAAAAATGGTGTGTCTGTACTCCTTCCACACTGCTGACTACTGGTGGCCTATTGCAGCTTCAAGCAGCTGGCCCCAACAGCAGTGGAAAATGACCGTCCCCGGGGCTGTGGCCATGGCTCAGTGGTAAGGTGAAGACCTGAGTGCAGAGTTCCAGCTCCTTTGTAAACCTTGTAAACACTGGAATTGTTTTACAAGTCTGTAATCCCAACACAAGGGTCGGAGTAGAAGAGACCAAGATGAGTCCTGGAGGCCCACTGGCCAGTTAGCCTAACTGAATCCGGGAGGTTCTGTGTTAGGAAGATAGAAACTTGAGGTTGTTCTCTAGTCTCCATGTGCACCTCTACCCAGAAAGAGACCACACTTCTTTAAGTGTGTGGCAGTTTAGCCAGGTGGTTGGAGTTTCTTTTTTGTTGTTGTTTGTTTTGTTTCATTTTTTTGAGGGTCTCTCTACATAACCCTGGCTGTCCTGGAACTCACTATGTAGACCAGGCTAGCCTCAAACTTAAAGAGATTGCTGGTCTCTGCCTCTCTTGTGCTGGGATTAAAGGTGTACACCGGGCCTAGCTTTGTTACTATTGTTTTTTACATTTATTTATTCTGTGTAAACATAGTTACTACAGCACCTAAGGTCAGTAGATAGTGTGGATCAGCTTTCCTTTTCCACTGTGTGGCTCTGAGGATTGGACTGAGGTCATCAAGTGGTGACAAGCGTTCCTACCCACTGAGCCATCTCCTTGACCCAATTCTTTTGGGTTGTTTTGGTTTAGGTTTCTGTCTGAAACAGGGTTTTCCTGTGTAGACTATGCTGGCCTGGAATGCTAATTAAGCATTGATCCTCCTGCCTCTGCTTCCTAAGTGCTTGGGACAGTAGGTGTGCACCACCATACCTGGGTAAGAGTTTTAAGGTGGAATTGCAAGTTCTCGATGTCATGCGTCAGTCTTCCTTTAGAGCTGATGCACAATCTGAGTTCATAGCTTTCACTAACAACTCAGCATCTGGGAAGCTGAACTCTTGAATTCTGGGGGACGAGAGTGATAGGGAGGGAAGGACTGTGACTCTAAAGTTGTACAGTTCTGATAGTGGTTCCAGTTTTTTGTCCGGAGGGAGGGGAGGGAAAAAGCCCTCCCTTGACACCTGGATTAGTGTGAGTCCCACCCTGATGTATCTCTGGCTTTGCTGTCCTGCAGGTTCATGTGTGCACAGCTGCCTAACCCAGTATTGGACAGCATTAGCATCATTGACACTCCTGGAATCCTGTCTGGAGAGAAGCAGCGCATCAGCCGAGGTAACCAGGCTCTGCTGGAGAGCGACGTCTCATACTGCCCTTCAGGCTTCTTCCAGCCCTAGGCTTTAAAACATTGTAGTGTGTTCAGGTGACAGACTTCTTACCTCATACCTCATCTACACAGTAGTGACCTGAGGGACCACAGCTACCTTGCTGTACTCAGGTGACCAGAGTAGCCCAGCTAAGATCACAGACTATCCATGTTGGGTAGCCAGATGCTTTTGAACCTATGAGGCTTAGACCTCTGGCTGTGAAGCAGAGTAGCAGGAAATTGCCGGATACCAGTGCCTACGGACCCCAGTCAGCCTTGACTGTCCCCTAGACTCCTTGTCTCTGTTTGCTTGGGGTCAGTTTGCCTCCTAGTGTCATAAAAGTTTCTAGTAAGTTCAGCCAGGCAAAAGGAGAAACTAACTCATCATGATGTGCAGCCTTCCCCGGGTGCTGGTGGAAATTTGTTTACATTTGCTTAGCCCTTGGTGGTTAGAAGCCTCCTAGGGGCTGTCTCCTGGTACAGGGGTTTTCCTACTAGGCTCCAGTGCCTTAGCCAATCCAGTTGTTTCAACTCTGGCCACCTTTTGCCATTTTTTTTTCTTAATTCTCTCATATTACTTTCCAACCACAGTTTTCCCTTCCTCCTCTCCTCTCTGTCCCCTCTCCATCTCCACCTTTCCCCATATCCACTCTTTTTTGGGGGGTTGGGGGGTTGGGGGGTTGGGGAAACTTGCTTTGTAGATCAGGCTGGCCTCAAACTCACAAAGATCTGCCTACCTTTGCCTCTCTCCTAAGTGCCTGGGCTAAAGGTGTGAGCCACTGCACCTAGCCTTTGTCATGCTTTTTTTTTCTTTTTTAAAGTGAAATAGAACTTTACTTCCTAAACCCAAAGATAATACCTTTCAAAAGAGGCTGGGAAGACTGGGGGTGTAGTTCAGTTTCTCACCTAGCATATGGAAGTCCTGTGTTGAATAGAAGCAAGAGGACAGCAATTCATGATGGGTCCGTTACACAGCAAGTCAGAGGCTCACCTAGGTTATGTGAAACCCTTTCTAAAAACAAACCAAACCCCTATCTCAAAGAGGTGCTGGAGCCTCAAGAAAACAGCCCCCCAGGATATATTCCAGCACTGAGCACGGAGGCCAGGGGCCCCTCCCATGTGTTTGTCGAATTGCTTTGAGATTCTGGTTCAGGATGGCTGGTCTTTGTTTCATCCTTCACCCTGTAGTAGATTCACCTCTGTAAGCACCAGCCATTAGGTTGGAATGTCTTCTAGGAGAAGACTGGCCAAAAGTGGAGTTTGACACTGCAAACGAGCAAATGAATAGCCTTACTGGGGATGCAGCTCAATGGGAGAGCACTGACCTAGAATACACAGGGCTCTGCATTCAATCCTCAGTACTTTCGTGTGTGTGTGTGTGTGTGTGTGTGTGTGTGTGTGTGCAAGAGCACTCGAGAGCAAGTAAGCAAGGATAAAAAGGTTATCACATCTGGTGACCTAAGTTGGATTTTTGAAACCTGTATCATGAAAGATGTGAACCAATTCCCACATGCTATCCTCTGACCTACATATACATGCTGTGATGCTCACACACATTTGTAGATGTAATCTAGAAGTCTGAAAGAAAGAAAAGGGAAAAATACAAGAGTGTGGCGTAGCAGCTCTAATCTCTACAGTTGTGAGGTTGAGGCAGGAGGATTCTGCCCATTCTCAAACTCTACAAATACCAGTTTGTTTTTCATTAACTTACTCTTTCCTTTGCCCCTTGCCCTGTGGTGGGGGATGTTAAAGCCAGTGCCTGCCACCGAGTGTCTGTGTCTGTGCTGTGGCTGTGCTAAGCATGGGCTCTCTCCTCTTTTCTACAGTTGAGGGGGCCCCAGCCAGCATGGTGTGGCATCAGACTACAGTGCAGTAAGCTGGCTGTCTCTAATCAGGTTCAAAGCTGCTAGATCAGCTTTTGTTTTTGAGACAGGGTCTCATGTAGCCCAAGCTGACCTCCAACTCTTTATCCATCTGTCTCACCGTCCTGAACACCAGGATTACACGTGGGCCTCATGCCTGCCACTGACTGGTTAAGCTTTCAGGCTCACCTACTCTTCATGGGTGACCTTTTTTTGAAGTTCAGGGGTGTAGATTTTGGGATCGATGCAAAAAAGCAGGGGCCACATTTCTTCTTCCAGCTATTCTAATCTGTTTTTAAGAGACTGTGTACCGAGCAGTGGCACAAGCCTCTGTGACCCTAGCTACTCAGAAGGATGGGAAATACCATAGGCTTAAGGCCTGCCTGGGCTACAGAGTGAGCTCACACCAAGTCAGTGACAACTTGTTTCACATAAAAGTGAGAAGGTGACTGGTGAGAAAGTGCCTGCCACACAAGCTGGAGCCTGTAAAGCTGTACCCTCTAATCCTAGAACTGGAGAGCAGAGGTCGGACCCCTGGGGCTCACTGACCAGCTAGTCTAGTTAGGTTTGTGAGTTCTAGCTTCAGAACCAACAAAGAAGACACCTGATACTGCCCCCTGCCCCCACATGTATACAGACTCATTGACACGCACACACACAGAGAAGGAGGAAGGAAGGAAGGAGGACTGGAAAGAGCTCAGTGGTAGAACCTTTGACCAGAGTGCACAAGGCCACAGGTTCAGTTCTCATCACAAAAGCCGAAGAAAACAAAAGCTTGGTAAACATCGCACTTTTCTTTCTTTTTGTTTTTGTTTTTGTTTTTTTCCTGAGACAGGGTCTCACTATGTAGTCTTGGCTGACTTGTAACTTACTATGTAGACCAGGCTGTCATCAAACTGAGGTCTGCCTGTCTCTCTCAAGTACGGGGACTAAAGCTGTGTGCCACCACACCTGGAATTACACTTTAATTTTTTCGGTAGAATGTCATTGCTCAGGCACCTTCAGGGCTGAAGTTAGGATGTTGGAGGGGAAAGGTTTGGGATTCTTGTCCTTGTAGTCTTATAAAAGGACCCAAAGTAACTCACCAAAGCCAGGGGAGAACTGGAAAATCCAAGTAAATTTCTCTTAAATAAGGGAAGAACTGCAGGAGATGCCCATTCCAGCCTGCACTGGGTGGAGGTGTGCTGCCATTGTTTGAGGCCCACAGACTTATCTTTTGGCTGAACCAGACTCCAGCAGGCTAGCCTGTGGTGAGAACACAGCCTTAGATAAGCGACAGTTGCTTGCCCTCAAAGGCTTATCTTGCCCGAGCTCCACTGTTTGTGCCGCCTTCAGGATTGGAGGAAGGGTTGGGGTAGGAAGGGTTTAAGGTTCCTGTGGCCCTTGTAAGCTCCTGAAAAGCAGCAGCCAGTACACAGCATGTTACAGCGTGGCTCATCTGTCCTGCTGTCAGAGACTCGTCCTCCCTAGGGTCCCCAGCGGGCCACAGGGGCCACAGGGGTGTGTCCCTTCACAGTGCTTTCCTATTAGGAGAGACAGGGCAGGATCTAAACTTTCTTGCTGTCTGTGGGTAAACCACCTAAGTGACACTTTATGAATGTGATTTTTCTTTTTTTTTTTTCCTGTGCTAGCGATGGAACACAGAGCATGCTAGGTCAGTGCTTTTCCCATTGAGCCACACCACCCCAGCAGCATTTTAACTCGGGTTATAGTGGACACCAGCATACTTAGACTGGATGTGCTCAAGGAGCCTGCAGCTGACATGACACACTAGGCCTGTGGCTTGCTGTGCCTTCCCAGTGGCAAAGTGGTCCCTGCGACCAGGTTATTCTCTATTTGCAGAAGGCTCCCTCTGATTGAAGGTGGGTTTTATGGTGAAATACCAAGATCAACCAGTTTTTCTAAGCCATTTTCCCTCCATTGTCCTATAGTCCCCATGTAAACGTTTCTCAGTTAGGAGTTGGGAGTGAACATTCTTTGGTGGTGAGTAAGATGGTTATGTGACCCCGATCTATGGTGTTGTGTGGACTCCAAGGTGGTTTGCAAGCTTGTGGGTGAGGGCGGACCCTCTCCGATCCTACCCCTAGTCCTTCCTTGTGCACTGAAGAAACCAGAATGGGAGTATATGTGGAAAGCAGGTGTTTCCCTCTCAGGAAGGTGGGTTCTGAGGGGCACGGGCCTACACAGATGGCCGCTTTGCCGCAGTCTGTAGTTGATCCCTGCAGAGGTTGCTGTGCTTGAGCGTTGCCAGTTCTCTGGGTTCATTCCCACTCCACTGGCTTCCTCGTGCCCCTCCTAACTTTATCCTTCCCCCGTGGCCCCTCAGTGCAGAAAATTCAATCTAGAGAGATAGACCACAGTGGTCAAGTAGCCCTGGCTTTGCTAAGGACCCCTGATAATTGTGTCCCTTTGGGGTCCCAGGCTTGGCTTTCCTGACCTGCTAATCTGCTGCTGTTTGAGAGATAACATTCTCTTATGTCAGCAGGGAACGATGGCCTTTAGGAGCACCATTTATTCCTGAGTGCCACCCGTGTGACTGATAAAGGAACTCAAAGGGCATCCAGGACTCTGCAAAGCTGGTGCCCTTGGCTTCCAGGGTCATTACCACTACATAGTCACACCATGCCTAGGATTGAGGTCTTCTTGTGTGAGTCCTTGGTGGGCAGTGGCAGTGAGCATACCAGGGCCCTCGTCACCATTGTCACTGTATGACTGTGGGCAGAGGTGTAACTTTTGTGCCTTGCTTGCCCCCAAGAAGATTATATCAGCAAAGGGAGTATGGCTTCAGCTTGGGTTAACAAGTAGCATCCTGTCTGGCCTGGTGCCTGCCTTCTTGCTAACATTGCCTTGTCCGTGTGCCCCACTGTTTTTTCTGTAGTGTATAGGAGGAAGCCAATGTTTTTCTGATGGGGAGCTCCATCTGAGGAGATAAACCTGACTCAAGCCTGGAGGGGCTCTCTGCACAGGGCAGTGTAGCCCAGATAAACTGACATCAGACCCTGGTGAGACTGTTGATGGCAGGCTTCCTGGAAACACAGGCCACCATGGGCTGACTGTAGTCCAGAACAGGAGTAAGGCTTTGAGAGCTATCCTGCTCTCTTCCTTATCCCTCTGTGCCCTGCCTCTAGCCAGAAACCAACCTAGGCTCTCCATGGAAAGCTTACAGAGCTTGAGCTCTCTGGGTTTTCACTTGCCTTCCTACCCAATACCATGGTTCCCAGACTCCACCTAAGCTATTCTGTTCCTAGAGGTTGGATGGAACTTGTGACCCAGACTCCCATTCATGCATTCTGGAGCCCAGGATCAGAAGTAGGGCTACACCATGGGTAGATTTTCTGCCCTATTGACCATCTTTTGAGATGCTTGCCACAGACACGCTCCAGCCCAGTCTCGGATGTTCTGTAGAACAGAGAATGATCTTAGGGGTTTCCCAGAAGCCTGGAGCCTGGCTCAGTACTATATCCTGGTTTCACAGTGTCTACCACATAGGACAACACAGAGCTTCCAGGTCAATACTGCAGAAGCCAAGTGACCAGAACACACGGTCCTTTTAGAGTTGTTGATAACTGTGATAGGGACTTCTGTATGCTGGGCTCTTACCTAATTCTTGGCATACAATTAGGTATGCAAAACAAGTATCTGCCAGTTACGATGAAGAGACTGTAAACTTCAGGGTTTCCCAGACTTCCCTGTTTTCTGAGTAATGTCTCAGGAACCTTAGGCAATACTGCCTCAGCTGGGCTTCTCCTTAGACTCCTCAATCCCTTGAGGGCTGACTGGGCCCAAAGCTTTCTTTTCTTTTCTTTTTTTTCGGAGCTGAGGACCGAACCCAGGGCCTTGCGCTTGCTAGGCAAGCGCTCTACCACTGAGCTAAATCCCCAACCCCAGGCCCAAAGCTTTCAACCCCCATCCTGCCCTGTCTCCCCCTCTCAGCAAGCATGCTGCTTTGGCCTAGCTTTCTGCTGTGGGTGTGCCAACTCTGCCTGTGGAGGCGTCGTACCAGGCTGTGCTGGCCTTGGCACCTGTCTCTCAGGCTGCTAGTCAACCATGGACTAGGGAGCAGCTGGCCCGAGGGCCCGCAAATGTTGGGTTTATATTTGGGGTACGCAGCATTCTTCACGCCCTAGAAGCTGCCCTTGCCTACACATCCATCAGATATGAGCTTCCTGAGCCCAATGCAAATGCCTCAGACTAATAGGAGCAAACATTTACAAAGTGCTGGTTGCCTGCCAGGCATGCACTGCACCCAACCCTCCCAGCAGCCTCGAGGTGGGAACTTGGCTCTCTCTGTGTTATAGAGAATGGTATGGGGATTCAGAGAGGATAAGTGACCTGCTGGCACAGCCCAGTTGCCTTCTGAGTGTAGGGAGTTGAAGTTGAAATATGGGCCCAACTGGAGTGTGTTTGTCCTTTCTCCCGATCCTGTACTGTCACTTCCTCCCGATCCTGTTATATTATAGGTATCTTATACCTATTAGGGCCAGGTTACGTGTTGGATGAATCCTTTTTTGCAATAGCCATATCCCCCTGCTACTAGGATAGAGAACATCCTTTGAACTGGAAGAGTTCTCTGTGTAGACCCTCTCCCTGTCCCAGGAATTCATGCCTATGAAGCTTAAACCTGCCTTTTCCAAATTGTCTCTTAAATGGAGTCAGACGGGGCTGGAGAGATGGCTCAGTGGTTAAGAGCACTGGTTGCTCTTCCAGAGGTCCTGAGTTCAATTCCCAGCACCAACATGGTGGCTCACAACCATCTGTAATGGAATCAGATGCCGTCTTCTGATGTATCTGAAGACAGCTACAGAACTCATATACATAAAGTAAGTAAGTAAATCTTTTTAAAAAATGAAGTCAGACAGTATAGACTCTGTGGTACTGTTTCATTTTCTTTGATGGAACCTGACACTTTTGAGATTCATCCATATGTGTAAGAAGGTTAGGGGTTTGTGCCTTTCAGAAATGATTGTTTCTGGAATGGAGTCAAATCCTAGAGCTTCATGTCCTTCAGAGAAGCTGGCTGGTAGGCCATATTGCAGCCCTTAGGCTGCTCTCTTTGGAGAGGGGTGGCTTCTCCGTTCTTAGCCTCTGTGCCATTTGGAGTGATCCTTCCTTAAATTAATCAGGAGGAGTCCTCTCTGTGTGACTTGTCCCAAGTGTGGGCTCCTGTCTCCAGGACCAGTGCCATTGGAAACTGTGATGTAGCTCTTTAGTGAGAAATAACGAGGCCTGTGCAGTTTGAATGACAGGAAACGAGAGTGTGTGGGGAAACAAACACTCCATTGTTTTATGTCCTAGAAACTTGGGATGTATGAGGCAACTTTCCCTGGCTGGTGGAGCTACCTGTGTTCGTTCAGAGTGCTGCTGTAGGGTGGGGTGCTTCATCACAGCCCAGGCTCCCACCTCTGACCCTGTGGTCAGCTTCCTGACAGCTAACTTGTAGATGGGCCAACAGCACCTATTTGATTTGTTTCCCTTCACCCAGTAGTGGGCCTGTGGGAGGCTTGCAAGGAACAGCTCCTGTGCCACCTTCAGTTCCTGTCAGCCCTCTCAGCAGCCACATTTCCTTGAGGCTCCACTCTGCTGTTCCTCTCTACTAATACTCCCTGTCCATAGTTAATTTTTAAAAATTATTATTTTATGTATGTGTTGCCTGTATGCATGTTTGTATAACATGCCTGGAGCCCTTGGAGGCCAGAAGAAGGCATTGGATCTATTGGAACTGGAGTTACAGGCTGCCATGTGGGGCTGGGAATTGAAACTGGATCTTTCGGGAGAGCAGCCAGTCCTCTCCACTGCTGAGCCGTCTCTCCAGCCCTGATTTTTTTAATTTTTTGTGACAGGATCATCCCAGGATGGCATCAGACTTGCCGTGGACTGAGTGGAGGGTGTGCATCACCATGCCTGTCTTATGTTTGTGTTTTTAAAGACAGAATATCAGTCCTATGTGATGCCACGGGCCTTTAATCCCAGCACTCAGGAGACAGAGGCTAGAGGATCTCTGTGTTTGAGGCCAGCCTGGTCTATAGAGTGAATTCCAGGACAGCTACATAGTGAGACATCCTGTCTTAAAAAAACAAACAGAATATTATATAGTCTGGGCTGGCTCTAATGATTTATTTCCCCAAGGATGACCTTGAGATTCTTTTACCTCTGTTTTCCAAGTGCTGGGATTAGAAATACACATTATCACACCTGAATTTCCTTTATTTTTTAATTGTGGGAAAGTGTACCAAATATATAAGCTATACCATCTTCGGGAGCAGTTGAGTGAGGTTTGGTGCCTCTGCAGTGCTGTGAGAAATTTCCATTTTCCCAAAACCTTTTCAGTAAACACTAATGCCTTGCCTTCCACCCTGGCACTGGCTCCATCATCCTCATGGGTGGATCTGTGGTTGCTGGGGCCTGTCCTCATAGGCTGGTCCCTTTCACTTATTCACATGGCTACTTGTTCCTTATCTGGGATGTCTTTGGTTGCCACTGAAGCCTATCCCCCTGCAGGTTGGCTTCTCAGTCTAGCCCGTCCTCTCAAGCTGTGTGCTCTGTATCCTTGGCGGAAGCTGGTGTCTGCTCTCTCTAGCCAGACCCTGGTGCAGTGTGCTCCTGTTAGACACTCTTTCCCTCGCAGTGGCACACAGCTCCCTTTATGTTATTGCGTGGGTAGCACTGACACACTACCTGGTTTGTCATAAGAGTCTGCGGCCCATTGCACTGCCAGGCCCGTCACCTGTGTGAACTCCTTGCCAGAGAGTGTGCTGTGAGACTGCTTGCAGCATTGTGTGACTCTCCTAAGCTCCACATTCATTGCCACTCTCTGGTGTCCAGCGCTCCTGGAAACCAGTGTTTCTCTCTAAAGCCATGTGGGACACCTCTGAGGGTAGTGAGGGAGTGGGTTCAAGAGTGCCAGATGGGCCTGCAGGTGGCCTGCAGTTATAGAGTCACATGCCTGGGACAACATGGCTGCAGTCTGTGATTCATGTAATCAGTGATGTGTTTGCTTACCCACAGTGTCTCCCTTCCACCAAAAGTGTGTTTCCCACAGAGGGAAAAGGATTGGGGCCATCGTGGGTTAGGCTTTGGAGGTGACCTCAGAAAATCAAGCATTGTCTATAATCTGAGGCTTCAGGAGGCAGAGGCAAGAGAATTGCCACCATTTGAGGCCTGCTTGGTGTATAGAGTCTTAAACTCCAAAAATAATTAACCAGGAAGGTCCCTTCACCTGGAAAGAGAAAAAGAAAAAAGAGACTTAATGGAGCTGGGTGTGGCGGCTCATGCTTTTAATTCCTATATTTGAGAGGCAGGGGCAAGTGAATGTCTGACTTTGATGCCAGCCTGGTCTCATAATGAGTTCCAGGCCAGCCAAGGCTGCACAGTGAGATCCTCTCCCCCAGAAAAAGGAAAACCAGAACCAAAACCGACTAAGTTGAGGTGCTGCCTAAGAACTAGACTTGTGGGAGAGGAGCAGGGAAAGGGCCTCCTCCCATTTCTCTCATTTCAGTGTTCTCTTCCCCCACCAAAGGGAGAAGAATTGGGGCCATCGAGGGTAGGGCTTGGGAGGTGACCTCAGCTTCCCTGCTACAGGCCTGGCTGTCTAGCCAAAGCCAACAGGACCAGTGGTGCTTGGTCCCAGGGTTCCCTGTTCCTGGGAACTGGGATTTGGCTGCACTGCTGCCCCAGCTGTGCGAAGTAGCTTGAGCTTTGGATGAGCTGACTGGGGAGGAGCAGAGGCCTCTCTTTGTTGAACAGAAGTATCATAGGTCCTGAGTCAGCACTTCCTCAGCACTGCCGTGTTCCTAGAACTCATGTACAAGACTTCAGGGCCCCAGGCAGGCTCTGGGGCTCAGCTGAGGTACAGCTCAGAGCCCTGGACAACAGCTACCTCTCCTGGCCTCTGCTTCCCCACTATTCTGCTGCTCTAGACCTTCTCTTCTGGTTTTCTGCTGACAGTTCACTCATCGGGTGTCCACTCCCTGCTCTCAGAGCCAGCTGCAGGGAGCAAGGAGGGCTGTGTACTTTGGAATTAGCTGTCTGTGCTGGCTGCTGAAACGCAGTGACCTGGCCCTTTCTGGAACTGTGCGCTGAAACTTGAAGCTCTGACACTCAACCAGCTGCACACAGGAGAGGCCCTTCTCTCCCCAGACTGCAGCTCAGTGTAGCTCAACCTTCGGGGTAGCCCCAAGTTCCTGTGAGCCAGGCATGTAGAGGTCAGAAGACAACCTTGTAGAGAACCATTCTCTTTCCACCCTCACGTGGGGGCCAAAGATCAAACTCACTGTCAGGCTCCTTTGGAAAGCACCCTTATCTGCTGAGCCTTCTCATTGGGATGGCTTTGTTTTTCTTACTTGTTTTCTGGTATTGCCTGGGATTGTACCCAGAGCTTTGTTTCTGCTTGGTCTGTCTAGCCTAGCACCTCTGAAGTGCCATCACCCCAGAGCCCAGAGCTTTATACACAGGATTAAGAAGGATTCAGTGGGCCAGGCCCAGGCCCTGCGCTGCCTCCCTAGCTGTACAATGCAATATCAGCAGGCCTTGGTGAACGGGGTGCTGGGGAGTCATGTGCCTGCATCTGTAGTCCTGAATACTGTTCTTCCTTTGGGACTTCCCCCTGCAGTCTTTCTGACTTCTACATCTAAAGATTGCATGTCAGCCCTCCCGAGGTTGGGCATGGTGGACTACATTTCCCAGACAGTACTGGAGCAGTCTGTGAGGCAAGAGCCTGTCTGGACCAGCCAGTCCCAGACTCTCTTCTCTCTGGCAACTTTCTGGGAGTCTAAGTGGTTCTCAGAGGGTTGGCCTACATTGGGTGACCCAGAACCTGTGCACATTATGTGAGTGACAGGAAACTAACTCCAGGGTGAAGTAGTGTCCAAATTCCCCTGGAGAGCCAGGCTGTCCTGAGGCTCTGCCCCGCTGTTTCCAATCTTCCTAGCTCTGCTTGTGCTCCTGCTGGGGCGGGCGGGCAGGGGTTCTCACATTTGGGAGCAGTGGGAGAGCAGTAGGGGAAGCACAGTTGTCAGACAGGGTGCAAGCAGTGCTCCATCCGGAATCCCTGAGCTACATTTATATGGAGAGTGATCGGCTCTGCCATGTTGGCCACGCAGCTTCTAGTTGAATCCCAGGTTGCGACTCCCTCCAGTAGGAATGGTGGGCCATTCTAGTCCTCCTGAAGAAAACTATAAGACTCATACTTCTTTAAATTTTATGTACTTGTGTGTGCAGGAACACATGCCACAGTGCAGTTGCGGAGGCCAAGAGGACAGCTTTCTGTGCTTGCTCCTCTTCCTTCCTCTGTGGGCTCCTAGGCTCATGTTGCCAGCATGCACAGCAAGTGCTTTTATACACTGAACCATCTTGCTGGCCCTCAATCATACTTTTTTGTGGGGGGATTGGGGAGGGTGGTGTTTTGTTTGAAAGAGTTGCATGTCACTTAGGCTGGCCTTAAATTTGTTCTGTAACCAAGGGTGCCTCTGCTTGTCAAGATTTCCAATGTGTATCAAACCACTGTGCCTGGCTAATAGTACTATTATTAATGGGGAAATTCAGTATGTCTTTGTCATAGATGTCAAAGATGACAAAGGTCACTTTAATTGGGATGGGAAACAGCATAGAGTAAGGTTTAGGGCTAGAGTCAGCAACTTGGCTTTAGAGAAGCATTTAAGACCTACAAAAAAAGGGAAGTGGTTTGTGGTACTTTTGAGGGCTTGTTGGAGAACAAAGGTCAGCAGACGTTTTTCTTGAATGGTCAGCTATGTTGAACTTTTGGTTTCTGCTGCAACAATTAAACTCAGCTATTACAGACAAAAGTTGCTTAGACAAGTAAATGAGTGCCTTTGTTTCAATAAAACTTTATTCATACAGCAAATGATAGGCCAGTTTTGGTCCTGAGCTTGCCAGCCCCTATTGTAGACAATGAGCGAGGCTTATGCAAGGATCTGGGGTTTAAACACTGGATGGATGGCAGCTGTAGGTATAGTGCTGCTGCTTATGGTCATTGCTCTTCAAGCTCATGGCTGGCAAGTTTCTCTGTGCTTGTTTTGCTGTCCTGAGCTGGCTTGTTTTGGCTGAGCCTCTGTGCCTGTCACCTGGGTAAAAATATCCCTGGAGGCAAGAAAGACCAGTGAGTCTGCCTTTGGGCTACAGTAAGTGTTCAGATGAGAGCATTTTAGGAGTTTACAAAATAACTTCCAGCCTAGAACTTCCGGCACTGGTGCTCAGAACTGGAACAGCCTGGGCCTTGCAGCCATGATCAGACCTCTCCTACTCCTCCCTCAGGTTATGACTTTGCGGCTGTCCTTGAGTGGTTCGCAGAGCGTGTGGACCGCATCATTCTGCTCTTTGACGCCCACAAGCTAGACATCTCAGATGAATTTTCAGAAGTCATCAAGGCCCTCAAAAATCACGAGGACAAGATCCGTGTGGTGCTGAACAAAGCTGACCAAATTGAGACACAGCAGCTGATGCGAGTGTACGGAGCTCTCATGTGGTCGCTGGGGAAGATCATCAACACCCCTGAGGTGGTCCGTGTCTACATTGGCTCCTTCTGGTCACACCCACTGCTCATCCCTGACAACCGGAAGCTCTTTGAGGCAGAGGAGCAGGACCTCTTCAAAGACATCCAGTCTCTACCAAGAAATGCTGCCCTTAGGAAGCTCAATGACTTAATCAAGCGGGCCAGGCTGGCCAAGGTAGGCCCACGGACTCTGGGACTGGCATTTGGGGCCCAGTTTACCAAACAAATACCACTTTACCTGTGTGTAGAAACCAGTGTCCTGTGTACCCACTATGCAGCCTGTGACTCACTAAGGTCCTTTACCCAGGTCATCTCAGCCTGTTCTTTCTAAGGCTTATGCCCCACCTAGATTAAAGACTACAAAGAACATGCACTCACCTTAGAAATACCAAACAAGACGTTACTGCAGAAGAGGCCACCGGGAAGTGTAATGTGCTAGTCTACTTGGCTTCAACAAACCCCTGGGGTGTGTTGCAGACTAGTGTTCTCAGCTTGGCAAGGAACAGTGGACTTAACTGGGTAGGGGGTGACACACACAGCCCCCAGTCAAGCCTTCATGGAAGAGCAATGCAGTACAAAGTAGAAGCATTGGTTATTTGGTGTTGCTCAGTAGCCACAGGGTTCTGCCTGAGTGGAGAACTGGGGAGCCATCCTGATGGGGTGAGATTTGAGAAGCCTCCCTAGGATGTGGTGTGTAAGCTGGGACAGGAAGTAGCTAGGGAAAAGATGAGGCCAGTCTGTGACCCAGAAAGTGCCGGATACTATAGTCCAGATCCCTGGAGGCTGCTGTCCGCACAGGCCATTTAAATATCCTTTCCCATTTGTGGAGTGCAGGCTATGCTCAGGCTCAGTGTTCACTTCTGAGGTGCTTGAAGCTTAGTGGCAGCTAAGCCTGAATGAGAGCTCAGAATGTCTAGAGCTAGGAAATGAAGATCAGTGTCACCAGTAGGCTTAGGATGGGAGGCTCAGCATCGTGGGTTGCCCAGATAAATCCCTGGGAGGGACTGGTCCAATATTGGGTCAGATGAACCTTTGAATAGGAAGGTCTGGTGTGGAGTGGGTGGATGGGACAGTAGCAGAGTTCCCACTGACCTTCAGGTGCTTGGACATAGTTCAGTTTCTTCAAAAAATGGAGGAGCTCTAAGCAGATGCTTTGATGAGCCCATAATCAGACTATTCTGGAGGCTGAGGCAGGAGGATCTCTTGAACAGTTTGAGACTGGCCTGAACGACACAGCAAGACACTGTCTCAAAACACAAAAGTAGGTTCTTGCCTGGCCCCTCTCTTGAAAAGGGTTGGCTTCCCGCTCAAAAGACCTGTACTGTGAGCCACCGTTTCTCCAGAAAGACATCTCAAAGTGTGGGGTGTTTACAACTGACTGGGTCATGTAGAGAAGGAGATATAAGCACTAAGTGCCTATGTCCATTTGACACAATCCCCTCAAGACCAGAGAAGGTGCTTCCCAGCCATCCCTGCCCCACTGCTGTTTGCAGTGCTGAGGCTGGTGTCTGTTACACTAGATACCAGGCCCCACATCTACCTCAAGGCCAGTCATGGAATATTTGGGAGTTCCTTAGTCAGGGATCCAAGGCTGACTACTGCCACGTCTCAGCCATTGTCGCTCTCAAGCAACCTGGCTGGCCAGGTAGCAGCTTAGGGCATTTCCCATTGCCTTTACGGGGTCCAGAGCTGCAGTTTTTGCAGTGTCTCCCAATGTCTAGACATGTATGGCCACCTTGTGAGCTGAGCAGTTTTGAGAAAGGAACTCATGAGAATACCCATGAGACTGGTCCAGGGTCCTAAGGTTACTTTCAGGTAGCACTCAGCTCTCTAGGTCATAGGCCTCAGGCCTGGAACCCATGTGGTGTCCAGCTCTGCTCCACACTGTTCCTAGTCCTCTGCTTGTTTTTCCTGGAGGGAGAGTGACTCTTTGGCTCTGTGCAGGCAGAGGTGTGGCTGGGTTTGTATGACCTGCTTACCATAGCTTTCTTGGAAGGACCTAGATGCCAGCCCTAGGATTGGGAAGAGCTGCTCCCTGGGATGAGCAGGGAACAAGTGGCTGTGGGGAGCTAGGGAAAGCTTCCGTGGAATTTTCTGGTCTTGAGTCGTCTTGGCCTGTTTTGATGACACATATCACTCAAGTGGGAGTCAACATGGGACTCCCCCTGAGTACTGTAAGATATATGTTGGGTAGAGGCGCATTCATAGCTTTCTATGGTTCTCAGTTGCTTGTATTATTGGGAGGGGGCAGCTTGGGGAGAATACAAGCAGACTGAGTTGCAGTCCATTTTCTGCAGTCCCCATGGTAGTTCCTTGGCAAACCTTTGCCTCCAAGCCTTCCTCTGGCCACAAGAGATGCAGATGCATGGGGAGGGAGTTCCTCTAACCACCCTTCTTATGACAGACTTTAGAGTTTGTTGTTTTTAGAATATCACCATGACTTGGACAAGAATGGGTTGGAGACATGGCTCAGCAGTTAGCAGGACTCAGATTCAAGTCCTAGCACCCACAATTATTTGTGACTTTAGCTCCAGGGGATCCAGAACCTGCACACAGGCATAAATGCAGTCAAAATAGCAATGCACAGAAAATATAAGTAGTTTTTGCCAGGTCAGTGGAGGCATGCACCTTTAATCCCAGCACTTGAAAGGCAGAGGCAGGAGGAACTCTGAGTTTGAGGCCAACCTGGTCTACAGAGTGGGTTCCAGGACAGCCAGGGCTACACAGAGAAATCCTGTTTTGAAAAGCAAAAACAAGAAAGAGTATCTGTCCAGTGTTAGAGGCGGCAGTGAGCTGTCAACCCTCGACAGAATCGTGTGTTTCGTCTAGACCACTGGGTTCTGTAATGGTGGTGTAAGCTTCCAGCTTGACTGTGACCTTTGACTGTGACCTTTCTGCTTCCCTCTGCCCAAGCACAGAACTTGAGGTACTAGCAGCCTCCAAGACCCTGAGGGCAGCGTGCCAAGCAAGCCCCTGATGCCCTCTGCTTCCTCCTGCAGGTCCATGCCTACATCATCAGCTCCCTCAAGAAGGAGATGCCCAATGTCTTTGGGAAAGAGAGCAAGAAGAAAGAGCTGGTGAACAACTTGGGAGAGATCTACCAGAAAATTGAGCGGGAGCACCAGATCTCCTCCGGCGACTTCCCAAGCCTGCGTAAGATGCAGGTACAGTCATCAGGCCAGCCTGCCCAGTGCTGGGTACTGGTTTTGGAGGGAATCCCAGCTCTATAGGGTAGGGCCTCCACAAAAGGAAGCAGCTGGGTTAGTCACCAGTTCCCTACCCGAATCAGAGTTGACCTCTAGGTCAAGGCACTGACACGAAAAAGGGGAATGTGGTGACTCAGCTTTGGGGTGGAGCATGGCTGGCTGTGAATCTTCATAGCAGCCCAGCAAGGATGGTGCTGCTGTGACCTCAGGCAAAGTGAAGAGCTCAGGCCTGTGGCACTAGCTCAGTTGTCTGAACTGATAAGTGGAAAGCCCGCTCTCCCTACTTGGATAGTCTAGCAGTCTGGAGTCTGGGAGACTGCCCCATCTAAGCCTCTCCTTCCTTCTCCTCCACTCATAGGAACTTCTGCAGACGCAGGACTTCAGCAAGTTCCAGGCCTTGAAGCCCAAGCTGCTGGATACGGTGGATGATATGCTGGCCAACGATATAGCTCGGCTGATGGTGATGGTGCGCCAGGAGGAGTCCCTGATGCCCTCACAGGCTGTGAAGGGTGGTGCTTTTGATGGCACCATGAATGGGCCCTTTGGGCATGGGTATGGCGAGGGGGCTGGCGAGGGCATTGATGATGTTGAGTGGGTAGTTGGCAAGGACAAGCCCACCTATGATGAGATCTTCTACACACTGTCTCCTGTCAATGGCAAGATCACGGGCGCTAATGCCAAGAAGGAGATGGTGAAGTCCAAGCTGCCTAACACAGTGCTGGGGAAGATCTGGAAGCTGGCTGATGTGGACAAGGATGGCCTGCTAGATGACGAGGAGTTTGCCCTGGCCAACCACCTTATCAAGGTCAAGCTAGAGGGCCATGAGCTGCCCGCTGACCTTCCTCCACATCTCATCCCACCCTCCAAACGGAGGCATGAGTGACTTCTGTGCCTGAGATACCCCACACCTCCAGGGCTGCTGGCACTTTCTACCCGCCAGTTCTTTGTCTGCCCAGGTGGGCTGGGGCCTGGAGGGGCAGAGATTGGGGGAGGGAAGGGGTCACCATTTTTCAAGGTCCATAAAGACTGAGCGGTGTTTCCTTAGCTCTTGAATAGGAAAACCACCATCTTTCTTTTAAAGCTGTTCTAGGGTTCAGAGGGGAGGCATGGGTGATGCTTGGATGTGAACAGTGGGATTTTGTGCACAAGAACCATGATATTTTTAATATATAACGTTAGAGGCAGCTGCCTTTCTTGCCTCTTCTGTCTGACACAGCCCCACACTCAGCCTCTCCCCTATCCCAGCTAGGCAGGACAGTGACTCTGGGAACCACCTCTCCAACCCACCCTGGCACCCCCATGTCTGCTGCCCCAGGGCTCTGTAAGCAGGAGGCCTCCAGCCCCTTTGGTTTGTTTTCAGACTGGGGCTTCCTTATGGGGCAGCGGTTATTTCCTACTAGCTGTGTTCTGCACTTGGGTAAGCTGCTCCAGTCCTCTGCTGTGGTCTGGAGTGCACACCTTCCTTTTTCCATATCCCCTGACACCCCAGCCAGCACAGCATCCACAGGTAGAAGACCCAACCACTGCTAATGTTGTGGGGACTGGAGGAGAGAGACCGTGTCATATAGGGAAATGTATAAGCTAGTCAGTTCACTGTAAAGTGACACTTTATACTTGACCAAGGTTTTCAGTAGCTTTTACATCACTTATTCAAAGCTGTGATTTTTTGTCTCCTCTTGCCTATACTCCAGGAGCTCCACCCCAGAGCCAGCATAGAGCAGACCTCCTTGGGCTTGAGTTTGCTTTCTGTCTGAGGGGAGGTCGTCCCAGCTTCTGCTCAGAGGGGTCCAAAATGTACCCCCTAAAGTCAGTCTTTATGGCAGCTTCCTGGAGCCCTCTCTGCCTTGGGGCAGGCTGTGGGCCCTGTGACCTGGGGATGGTCTGGGGCTGCTAAGAGGAAGCCTGTGTCTCTGGCCTGGGTTAGTGTCCATGCTGCAGGATAGGGGAAAACCCAGCCCCTTCCCTCACCCTGTCATTTCCTTCCTCTCCTCCTCTGCTGAGCCAAGGAGGTCTGGGTGTCCTGAGAGCCCCAGACTGAGCAGTAAGAAGCCAGAGCTAGCAAGTGACCACTTTAGCCATCCCACAGTAGCCTGGGAGACCTGACCACACCCTCTGGCCAGTGGTTGGCTGCCAGGGTGGGCTTTATACTGAGGTGGGCAGGGAAGTGCAGCTTGCTCATCTGGCACTACAGGTGGGCTTCAGGGAGCTGCCTGCCATCCCCCAGCACTGTGCTGGGCCCTGCTGAGGGTGCGCTCCAGCCTGGCCTGTTACCTTCTGCCTCAGCCCTCCACTCCTCCATTCCTGTCCTTGGCTGAGGGTGAGTGAGATGTCTTTCTCACAGGTTCACTGCTTAAAGTCCAGCGAGCTCTGTCCTCACCTGTGGGGAGAGTGGCTGAGTGAGGACTGTTTCTTGCATTAAAGAAAGTTTAATTGTGCCAAAGCTTTTCATGCTCCCTTGTCTTTTCCCGGCCAAGGAGGCACCCCTGGAGCCTTTGCCAGGGGTTCCCCAAGTTATCCATGACCACCCACCTCCTGTGCATTATTAAAGTGGCAAGACTATCTGGAAGCTGAACTCCACGGTGCACACCTGTAGTCTCAGCACTCGGGATGTGGAGAGAGGACCAATAGATATCAGCCTGAGCTACAGGAGAGCCTGTCTCAAAAAATCAAAACAATAGCCACAGCTATAGTCAGGATGGGCTCCCATCCCTAGTGTGCTCAGGACTGTGTGTGGGATCCTGCAAACAGAGGTTCCAGAGTCACTTGGCTCCTCACTTGTCCCAAGGCGGGTTTGGGGCCAGCAGAGCCAGCTCTGAAGACAGTTCTGGGTGGGGTTGGTTAAAGCCAGCTGATGTCTCAGATAGGGGACCTGTTTATGACCAGAGAGGAAAGGATGACAAATTGGGAGTGACATTCCCGGAAGGGTGCAGATGGGAAGTAAGTCGGGGAGAGAGACCGCTCCCAGCAAGGTTGGGACTGAAGCCCGGATAAACAGGTGTTTATCTTAGATCCAGAGCTGCCTCCAGGGTCTAGCTGCTGTGACTGAGGAACCACAGACGGACACCTAATGTGGTCTTCTGCCAGGCTTGCCTGAGCTTCAGCATGAAGTTCTGTTTTATATCACAGATTAAGGACCCAGGAGAGGGCAACACACAGCAGTGGTGGCCAAGGAGATTCCAACTCAAGTCTACCAACTCCTGTTCCATTTCTGAGGAGATTCTCATGGAAACCCTTTTTAAAGCAAAGATGATTCCTGAATTGCCCAGGCCACTTCACCCTCAACTGCCACTCTTAGGCCTAAAATGCCCCTGGAATGAGTCAGAGCTGTCATTCCACCTGAGGATTTAGACGCCAGCTTGCAGAGGTCCCACAGAGATGCCCTGTGCTTGCCCAAGCTGTTAGCAACGAAGAAAGCAGGCCCAGGGAGCCCCCTGGGATGTTAGGACACATCTTCACGCCACCCCTCACCTGTGGGATTCATGGTATACTACTGCTCAGCCCCCATCTCTATGCAGTGGTACCCAAGAGGATGCCCAGATGGTGCCCATTGAGTAAGAAGTTTAAGAGCACGTGCAGGCACCCCTTACTGCTGCCCCTGGACTCAGCTTTGGCTTCCATGATTCAAACTCCTCTGGACCATGGTGGAAACTGAGGGAGAGATGTCCACTCAGAGGGCTGGCTCTTGGCCCTCAATTCTTTTCTCGTTCTCTAGAAGCCAAGATATATCAGGGAGCAAATCCTCGCCACCCTGCTCCCAACCCCTGGGATAAGAGGCCTTCAGGACAGTCTGTCATCCTAGCTCACAGCACCACAGAAACCCAGGAGTCACAGGAGCCCAGCTATGGGCTGCACCGGCCAACTATTTAGTAGGCTATGCCGAGGTTTCCTGCAAGATCTTCTTACCTGGACGCAGGATTTGCCTGAGGCTAATAAGAGAATGGGGGAGGGGAGAGGGGGCTGGTGAGGGGGTTCAGTAGTTCAGTAGTTTAGTTAGGCTGCCCCTGCCAGAGGATCTGGTTTTGATTCCCAACACACACATGACAGCTCACAACCATCTATATAACTCTAGTTCCAGGGGATCTAACACTGTCTTCTGACTTTCAAGACTATTCGAATGTGATACACAGACACAAATGCAGGCAAAACACCCATAAACCTAAAATAATAATAGTAATAAAAAAAAAAAAAGAGGTGGGTTGGGGATTTAGCTCAGTGGTAGAGCGCTTGCCTAGCAAACGCAAGGCCCTGGGTTCGGCCCCCAGCTCCGAAAAAAAGAAAAAGGAAAAAAGAACAAAGAGGACAATCATCATTCCTGTTCTCTGCTTTCAAATAATCAAAGCTTCAGAGCTTGAGCTGGGGTGATGGCTACTAAGACCTGAGTTCAATACCCAGAACCTCATAAAAGCCAATATAGCAGTGCATAGAGAGGCAAATACAAGCCCTAGATGTGACCAGCCAGTCATCCTGTCTAGAATGAGTGAATAGTACTGAGGAAGGATGCAGCCGCATATGCACATGCACCTATAAACATATCTGTGCGCGCGCACATACACATACAGCTTGTACCTATAGGACTCATAAGACAATGGGTTTGATCTCTTGCAGTACTACAAACATAGAAATCCATTGTCATCTGTCAGCAGTTAGCAGTCTTGACCAAACAGCCCTATGTTTAAATCCCAACTCTGTCACTTGCTGGAGTCAAGCCTGCCTTTTCCCTTTTAAGCCTGTTCTTTGGGTTCTGAAGAGACCTGTGCTCAATGGCTTCCTTCCCTGGGCACCTTGGTTAGGGCTAGTCAGGGGGATGAGGTTTGTGGGGAGCATGGTACTCCACCCAACATCCAGAACAAAACAAAAGGACCCACCCTTCCCTGAAGTAGCTCAGACAGGGTGGCGCCTATGAGCTGCAGGGGTGCAAGGTAAGGGGGCTCAGGCCTGGCTTCCTGTGCACCCAGAGAGACTGATAATTGCAAAACCATATGAGCTGCTGCTGAACAGAGCGTGGGAGCCCCTGTGGTGAGCTGGAGCTGCAGAGGGGAGGGAAGAAAACCCAGGATAATGAAACCACCATATGTCCACCCATTTGGAGTGTTGGACATTTCACAGACAATACCCATAGTGTGGCCAGCAGGAGAGTAGTGTGGGAGCTGGCACAGGTTTAAATGTGAGGGGTCTCCACTGGCCCAACCTAAACCTTCAAAAAAGCCCTGAGTAGCAGAGGCAGGGCTCTCTGCCTCAGATGATCCCCCATGTTATTCCTAGACAGAAATGTTAGACACACCAACAGGAAGCCCATGAGGAACCCATGCCACCTAGTTTCCCCTTGTGTCCAATCCAGTGCCTCTCTCCATTGTCCATAGAAGATGTTCAGAGAGAGGGTAAGGACTTGCCCAAGGTAGTATACCTTGGCCACGGCAAGCAGACCTATGGGACCCCACAGCCAGCCTCCTGTTCCCAACTCTGGAGTCTAGAGAGACACCGTCACTCTTAGAATGCAGAACCAGAGCTTTTACACTAGGTCGAAACTAGAGCTAGGAGACTGCCACCCCGAGGGGCTGAGCCTAGATTTCAGAAGGGCAACCGCAAGCCTGGGCTCAGGAAGCCTGAAATGTGGCCACAAAAATTACAGGCACCTCTCCTCTTGGCCCATCTTGTATCTGGGTTCCTTCCAGACTCAAAGGGTGTCAGAAACACCTGAGCATCCAGCTCCAAGTACCTCCCTCTTCAGAGTCTGTCCCCTCTGGGAACTTCGTCTATTTCTCCTGGGCTGAGCTCTGAGGTAATAAGTTCCTTTTCTTTATCCAAAGCCTTCTACAGGAGCATTCACCAAGCCTGCCTAGGTTAGGTAGGGCCGTGCCTTGTTCCTTATGCCCCACAGCCCGTGGTACCCTTTTGCTTCTGGCACTCAGGGTGTGGACTACAAGGAAGAACCTAGAGCTGTTTGTCACTGCCTCCCGGCCTCCCTGTGTCAATCTGTGATGGACGTGGGTAATGATATACCTGTCTGCTAGAGATCAGAGGTCTGTGTCCACTTTGAAATGACTAGGGGCTCTTTAAGGGAGTAAGGTGTTATCTGTTGCCAGGGCCTCTCCCCGAGAGCTAGCCCAACACCTCTACCAGGGACTCTTAGGAGACAAGGGAGGACTGCAGCATAGCAGGTCCCTCCTGCAGACCTGGTTGAGCTTCCAGGAGGCAATGGCCGTAGAGTAAGCCTTTGGAAGAGGATGTTATGAGAAGAAACAGGACAGTGGCCTTACTGCTCAGACCGGCCGGGGCTGAGACTCTGTGGCTGACAGATTCACTCATTCCCTGGGCTAGATCATGAGCTAAGTATAGTACTCTGCTCTGAGCAAGGCCAGGCCAGGCCAGGCCTCTGGCCGGGGAACCTAGCTCAGAGATCAGAACAGAACCAGTAAGACAAAGGGTGCCAGGTTCTGGGGCTTTTGTGAGTGTTTGGGTTGAAGCCAGAACAGGGTCCACAGAGAGTAAGTGAGCCCTTAAGGGCTTTTTGACATGTGATAGGGACCATTTATACAGACAAGGAAGCAGCAGCTTGCAAAAATGGTGAGAGAAAATTTAATCCAGGGTGCTGAGGATGCAACTCAGTTGGTTGGAGGATTCCCCTAGCATGAAGAAAGCCATGGATTTGATTCCCTAAAACTTCATGAAACAGGTACACCGGAGGAGGTAGAGGCAGAAGGAGGTAGAGAGAAGTTCAACCTCTACCTTGCTATCTAGACTGTAAATAAATTAAGTCTAGCCCAGAATACCCAAGTTTCAAAATAAACAAAAAATTAATACGGAACCTAAAAGAACTGAGTGCCTGAGAGGATTGGCATGCCCAGTTATTTACTTACTGAAATAAGGTCTTTATGTATAGCCCGGGATATCCTAAAATTCACTATGTATACCAGACTGGCCTTGAACCCAGAGATCTTTCTGTATCTGCCTTCAGAGTGCTAGGCCGCCACATCCAGTAGGTGTGTTCAATTCAAATATGAATCCCAGCTTTGGCTTGGACTCAGTTTCTCCTCCACTCTGGTGTAGAGTTAAGCCTGCTGGGGTTGGGATTTTTCTCAGAATTCAGCTTTCAAAGAGGTTAAGGGTCTTGTGGAGATTGTTTCAAGGAGTGTGCCAAGACACGAGGCCTGGGCAGCTGGCCCTTAACTGACCTCTGTGGCTAGAGATTCAGCGTTCCAGGATCTGGTCCCAGCCTCCTAGTGTTCCAATGAGGACTGGCAAATAAATACCAGACAGGCGTTCCTCCACTAGTCTCTGGCGCCTCCTTGTGGTTTCTTACCTTCTGTAGGCCCCATCCCTGCCCTGCCCTGAGGAGGGCTCAGAATCTCTCAGGTGAGAACCAATAGGCTCCCTCCATCAATCGCCCCTGTATTCTAAGCACCTAGGAAGTTGAAGCAGTACACTTGGGAGTTCAGGGTCACTCTTGGTTACATAGTGTGTTCCAGATCAGCCTAGTTTATATGAGATGCTAAAACAACAACAAAAACAAAAACATAAATCCAAACTCCAGCCTGCCCTCCCCTATCCTCCCTTGGCAGGGCCTTTGCAGCCTAGCATTGAATTTGAATCCTGAGTCTCCTTGCCAGCCTGATTGTTCTGAGAAAGAAGTGCATGCCTGTGTTTTCCCCATTTCAAATGGTGGACCCCATAGAGAAGGGGCTTCTGTAAAGATCAAACGAGAGATTTGCAATGTTTTGCTTCTTTATTTTGTTTTTTGTTTTTTTCTAAGACAGGAACTCTGTGTAACAGCCCTAGCTGTCCTGGAACTCACTCTATAGATTAGGCTGAACAGGACTCAGAGATCTGCCTGTCTCTGCCTTCTAAGTGCTGGGATTAAAGGTATGCACTCCCACACCACCACCCCAACATACCCCTACAGTGTTTCTAAACCCCCTGTTTAACGCGATTTGGGTGTCCCACTCACCTTGCCCCTGCAAACACTCAGACTGCTTCCTCCCTCAATGCTGATAACTTGATCCTGTCAGGTCTCGAGCTTCCAGTCTGGAAAGGGAGGCAAGTCCCCTAAAGAGGTCTTCTAATTAATGAGTTGTTTAAAAGACACCAGAACACCCTTCCCTTTGATATCTGGTCTGCCCCGGTCAAAGCCAGCACAGCTGGCTACAACTGACCAGAAATCAAAAACCTCGTTGGACACAGCCAGCACCTCCTCCTACTTTGCCTCCATCAGCTCATCTCGGATTTCTTGCGACCTCCACGTTCCAGTTCAGGGCTTTGTTGCCGCCAAAGTCTTAAAACTAGGTACCACCTAAGTCCACACGAGGATCTAGTTACAGAGACCCCTACCCTCAACCTTCAAAAGCCTCAGTGTATTCATCTGCTTAATGAGTGTGCTCATACTACCTTAACTACATGTCTCTGGGTTAGTTTTAAGGATATAAAGGAGATCAGAAACTTTGGGGGGGGGGTAGGTGGGTGTGTTGCCTTAGCGCCGCTTGCAAACCCCGGCGAAAGCGGACTACAACTCCCATCCGGCTCCAGGGCTGCAACCGTCCCTAGCCCCTCTGGCCTGGCTAAGGGACAGGCCGCTGGCCGGGTCGCGCGGGAAGTTGCGGTAGGTTCCATCTAGGGTAATGTCTCATGAGGATCTAGGTGGGGCTGGGACTGGGGTGGCAAGGTCATCAGGGGATCTTCTTGTGACCCCAACGGACCCCCCCTCCAACCCCGCCCCAGAGTTACTTTTCGTGGCCCGCCCTCCCACTTCCTGGACGAGGGTCGGCCCCGCCCCCGCGCGCCTCTACCTTCCCACCTTCACCTTCAGCCGCGGCTCCCATTGGCCGGCGCGCACCTGCCTGTCCGTCGGGGGCGGGCTTGGAGGGCGGGGCGGGCGGCCAGGTGAAGGAGCGCGGGTGTCGACGGAGGAAGGTGACAGCGGGGAGGGCGGGAGGGAGGGGGGAAGCCGAGCAGGACGAGCTGCGGAACCACGGACCGACCGCCGGACGGACGGACGGGGCATGCGGGCGGCCTGGCTCTAGCCCGGGTTACGGGGCTCCAGCCGCAGCCATGGAGCAGCGGCTGCGTGCGCTGGAGCAGTTGGTACGGGGCGAGGCTGGTGGCAGCCCGGGGCTCGACGGCCTCCTGGATTTGCTGCTGGGGGTGCACCAGGAGCTCAGCAGCGCCCCCCTGCGCCGGGAGCGTAACGTGGCGCAGTTTCTGAGCTGGGGTGAGTGGTCAGGGCAACACCCGGGAAGGGAGGCTGGAGGGACAACGCCTGGAGCTCTGTGCCCCCAGACCTTTTCCCGGGAATGGCATACTCCAGAAACTTCCTCCTGAAGATGCACTAAGTCCTTGCGCTGTATCTAACGCTTGCCATCGGACTCCACGGCGTGCTCACTCACTTGCACCTTACTTCAAACTCCCAGATACAGAGCCAAGTACACAATGCACACTTCACACATACTCTCATTTCATTCCCAGCTACAGACCCCAGACATGTTGCCAATACACATCTTTCACAACGGTCACCTACAGGATTCCTTGGTCACACGTCACACCCAGAACATACATTCAAGTGGACACCCGTTTTGTGTCACATAAACAAACATACAGACTTTCTCAATTCCATCGTTCTTCAAGGGATGGGCACTTTTTTTCTGGGACCCCTCTCACCTGTCTAGCTCAGTCACAGACACGCACAAATCCTCGTCCTTCACCTTGCAGGCAAATTTCCTTCAATCTCTAGCCGGGACTAAGAACCACCCTCAGCCCCTTTGGATGACTTGGGGTCTCATTAGAAGTAGATCTGCACCCTTTCCTATTTGATTCATCTGAATCCCTGGGAATGACTGACCTAGGGTGACCCTAAGCCCATTGTGGGCACTGGTACCAGCACAAGGGTTTCCTGGACACACCTAGCCAGGCTTGGTGGGGAGGGCATAGGAATTGGGCCTGGAGAGTGGGGTGTTTGCCCAGTAGGCAATCAAAGTTCCTGGCCCTCCTGAGCTATGGGCAGGCACAAGGCTTGACGTAGTATGGTTGGGGGTCTGCCATCCAGTCCTGCCATTTCTTTCTGGGGTGAGAGCAGTGAAAGGGCCCTGCCCCCGTTGCCTGCCTGTTTCTCTGTGACTCTTATGTGTTATACATGTGTCTGATTTGTCATCACTCCCACATGACACTGTACCTGTGTGTATGCATGCGGTATGCGTGTGTGTGTGTGTGTGTGTGTGTGTGCGTGCGTATGTGTTTACACATATGTGTGTTTCTCCCTGCCTGCCTCTGGAGCCTCTGATTAGGACCCCAACATAGGGGACGTCTGTTGACATCTCCCGAGGTAACTCCAAGGCCGGGCGTGACTCACGCCTCTCCTGCCCCAACTTGTCCCTGCTCCTGCCCAGAGCCCCTACCCCTTCTGGCAAGACAAAGGTACCGGGCATCCTGTCTAGGAGATTGATCTGGGCACCAAGTTTGGCCTACGTGGCTGGTGGTCCCCTCACAGTCACCTCGAAGCTCTACAGGCTGGTGGCTGCTCCTCCCTAGCTCGGTGCATAAACCTGGGAAGAGACAATTAATTTCTGTGCTCGGTTTCCACACCTCCCCCACTGTGGGGGTTCTGCCTGATAAACCTGTGGAGCAGCTCTCTGTCCCACCCACAGGCCCGCCCAGCTGGCAGGGAGTTTACCTTCTGGCAGGGGGAAACTGAGGCAAGGTGCCAGACCATTGATGTCCCCCAAGACTCAGTGCCTGTTCCCTGGCCTAAGACCACTCCAGTTGTGGGGAGAGCCTGGGAGTGGCCGGACATGGCCCTTGTGGAGGTGGTGGTGGGGCAGGCGGATAGACTGTGATGGAGGAGGAGGTTCCTGCCTGTGTGAAAGCCCCATCCAGAGAGGGAGGCAGGGCTCCAAGTGGCAGGGCTATCAAGCCTGGAAGGAATCCTGTGTGCTCACACCCTCAGGTGCTGGCACTGGGCACCAGGTGAAGCTTTTGGCCCTGTTTGTGTGTCTTGTGAGTACCTGAGCAGACTGGTATCTGCTCCTGACCCAGGGGCCCCACTTGGGCAACGCAGAGCCTGTCTTTCTGGAGCACTGCAGAAACTGTCCTCCCTGCCCTCAGGGGCTGCCCCAGGCCTTGCCTCCGGCCAGATTGCTTTGTGCCTACAGGGTCCCCAGACCCAGGCCCACAGTTCCTGGATGGCAGAGAAGCCTTTCTGGGGACAAAGAATGTCACCTATCCAGTTTCCCAGATAGGCCCCTGGGCTGGCCTTGTGGGGTCAAAGGCTGTCAACTAGGGGTGAGAGTGGTATCTTTATTGCCTCCAGGGTGACCTGGCTGTCAGGATTAAGCCCCTGGCTAAAGAAGACCACAAGGTCCCTCTGTGCCTCAGATAGAGGCTACCTGGAATCTAGAGCAGGTGCCCAGGGAGGTTCTGAGGCCAGGTGGCCCACTGAGTCAGGACCCTTACCAAGCTCGTATCATGACCAAACAGGCCTGCTTCTGATCTGTCCCTTGGCTGGGTTGTCTCTGGGAAAGTCACCCCTGTCCTAATCTCATGGGAGGTTGCAAGGAAAAAACGCTGTCCACTCTGTCCCCTCAGCTGGCCCCTTTGTAACAAAAGTGAAAGAGCTGCGTTTACAGAGAGATGACTTTGAGATCTTGAAGGTGATTGGCAGAGGGGCCTTTGGGGAGGTAAGTCAGTCTTGGGGTGGGTGAGGAGGAGGGGCCTTGCACTTGATTTGGTCTAAACCAGGCCTTGCTTCATTCCCTCAGGTTGCTGTGGTGAGGCAGAGGGACAGTGGCCAGATTTTTGCCATGAAGATGCTGCATAAGTGGGAGATGCTGAAGAGGGCTGAGGTCAGTTAGGGGTCAAGTGTACCCTGCCAATGGGTAGGTGGAGGTATGCGTGCTGCCAGAGGAAGGGGTGGGGCACAGATGCCACTCTCAATAGTCACCCGTCCCTACCCTTCCCAGTGAACTTTACTTAAGATGAAGGGATCGTCCCCATTCTTTTTATGAAAATACTGAGGCCCACTACCGGGAAGCCTGGGTTCAAGTTCATCCAAGGCCTGGGGTTGAGCAGAGCTGTTCCTTTGATCAGTGCCTCTGAGCTTTTGAATCCTCCATTCCCTGAGCTGGTAATGGGGGATCCTGGGAGCTGATCCCATTATACCCCTGTTCTCCAAACCTGCTGCAGACGGCCTGTTTCCGGGAGGAGCGAGATGTTCTAGTGAAGGGAGATAGCCGCTGGGTGACTGCTCTGCACTACGCCTTCCAAGATGAGGAGTACCTGGTGAGGCCCTTGGGTGGGGAAGGAGCCTTGCTAGGGATAAAAGAAAGGGATGCTCTTCCACCATTTCCTGGCCCTATCCCTCCTTCCTCAGCTCTGCTTAAGAGCCGCCACCTCCTGGGCATGGTGGGATACACCTTTTAATTCCAGCTCTTGGGAGGAAGAGGCAGGCAGATCTCTGTGAGTTCAAGGATAGCCAGTTCTACATAGTGAGTTCCAGGACAGCTAGAGCGTCATTGGAAGACCCTCTCTCTCTCCAAAAAAAGAGAGAGAGAGAGAGCCACTGTGAGTCCCCAGGGGCGCTGCTCAGCCCTCCTTCTCAGAGTCCCCCAAGAACTAATGTGAGGTCAACAGGTGTCCTCATTCTGAGTCTGACTCTTGGCTCTCCATACTGCCCTTCAGTACCTGGTGATGGACTACTACGCTGGCGGGGACCTCCTCACACTGCTGAGCCGCTTCGAGGATCGCCTCCCACCTGAGCTGGCCCAGTTCTATCTGGCTGAGATGGTTCTGGCCATCCACTCTCTGCACCAGCTGGGCTATGTCCACAGGTGGGGCCCCAAGCTCTGTCACTTCCCAGTCTTCCTCCCTAAAGCCCTCTGCTAGGGCTTGCCAGTGTGCCTATCTTAAAGTTGAGGAAGTCAGAGCTCAGAGCAGGTAAGCCCCTGCCTCAAACCCACCCAATTCATGGTGGCAGAAGAGTGGTGTATTTGTTACCCATTTAGGGGACATCTGACTCCTGCATCCCCTACAGTGCACCTTGCAGCCCCTAGAATCAATAGTTGCTTTCACTGACTCCCATATGCACACACACAAAGACATGTATGAGCATGTACACACAGGAGATTGTATGAGCATGTACATAGGACAGGAACATGTATGAGCATGCACACACAGAGGAGATTTTGTGAGCATGTACATACACAGGAGCATGTGTGAGTATGTACATAATACAGGAACATGTTTGAGCATGTACATAAGACAGGAACATGTATGAGCATGTGCATAGGACAGGAGCATGTGTGAGCATGTACACGCACAGGAACATGTATGAGCATGTGCATAGGACAGGAACATGTGTGAGCATGCACACAGGACAGGAGCATGTACAAGCATGCACACAGGCTCATGTCTGAACACACATATGAAGCCCTCCATTCTTTCACCTCCCTTCAGGGATGTCAAGCCTGACAACATCCTGCTGGACATGAATGGCCACATCCGCCTGGCAGACTTTGGCTCCTGCCTGCGTCTCAACAACAATGGCATGGTAAGGAGCCCGCCTAGAATTGGAGCTGAGGATACGGGCCAAGTGCAGGGACAGCAGGTTCCAGGTAGGGGGTACCTGGAGAGTAGGGTGCTGGGTCCAGTCCCATGGCCTCATGGCACCAACACCCCTGACCCAGGTGGATTCATCAGTCGCAGTTGGGACCCCGGACTACATCTCTCCTGAGATCCTACAGGCCATGGAGGAAGGCAAGGGCCACTACGGCCCACAGTGTGACTGGTGGTCCCTGGGAGTCTGCGCCTACGAGCTGCTCTTTGGGGAAACACCCTTTTATGCAGAGTCTCTGGTAGAAACCTACGGCAAGATCATGAACCACGAGGTCTGACTGGCTCTGGGACTCTATATTGTGTGATTGCGGGCAACTTCAGATCAACTGGGCTTCAGACTGACCTGTGCCCTCCTTTGATCCACAGGACCACCTCCAGTTCCCCTCTGATGTAGATGACGTGCCTGCTAGTGCCCAGGCCCTGATCCGGCAGCTGCTGTGCCGTCAGGAGGAGCGGCTGGGCCGCGGTGGACTGGACGACTTCCGGAGCCACCCGTTCTTTGAAGGGGTTGATTGGGAGAGACTTGCAACCAGCACAGCACCCTACATCCCTGAGCTTCGCGGGCCGGTGGATACCTCCAACTTCGATGTGGATGATGATACCCTCAACCGTCCAGTGAGTGACAGATGTCTCTGTAAGAGGCTTGGCTTGACCCTCTGAGCTATGTGAACCTAGTCCAGATGTTTCCTAAAGCAGTTGAAAGGCTGCGGCCTCTGGAGCCCTGAGGCTCATGAGAGTTAAGGCTGACTAACTGTGGCTGGCTCACCTGCGTGTTGGATTGTACCAAGTGAAAGCCGTTTGACCTTAGTTGTTATCCTATTAACCAGAGTTCACCTATAGAAGGGCATTCCCTGCAGCCTCTTGGAGACCTTGAATTCAAAGGTTCATGGGAGTTGTGGTCCCTTTTGATCGGGGCTGTTATTCCCCAGGTATATACCCAAGTAAATGCCCTCATGGGTCTCTTCTGGTTCTCACTTGGTTTGTGGCTCTGACTCTCCTTCCTACTTCTATAGGAGACGCTGCCACCGTCCTCCCACGGGGCCTTCTCAGGCCACCACCTGCCATTTGTAGGCTTCACTTATACCTCAGGCAGGTGAGTCTGGTCCTCATACCTGGCCGGAAACTAGGAACATGTGTGGCCTATTACAGCCCTGAGGGAAGGGACAAAGTGGCTTCAGCATTTGATGGTCACTCCTCAGTTCTCTGTCCTTAGGGTAAACCAAAGTCATGGGCGGCTATGCCCCTGGGACACGTGGCTATACCTTGTGACAGACTGTTAAATGCACTAGATCATAGCAAAGGCTATGAACAGCCTCTCCTGTTCAGCCTGACTGGCCTCTGTAAAATGGGTGGGAGCCTCAAATACCTTGGTTGTCCTGAGACCCAGGAGAGGCACAGGTGAAGGCATGCTCTGACAGGGAATCCCGAGGACCATCGCTGTTGGGTGTGGGGCAGCAGGCTCATCTCACCTTGTTTGACCTCTTTCTTTACGTTACTTAATTTATTTGCTTAATAAACCTCTATGCATATGGGCACGATGTACCACAGTGCACTTGTAGAGGGCAGAGAACAACTTTCAGAAGTCGGTCAGTTCTCTCCTTCCACCTTGTGGGTCCCAGGGATGGAACCAGGGGCTCAGGCTTGGCAAGAGGCATCCTTCAGCAGCTGATGGAGCCCACTGGCCCCTGCTGAGCCTTCACATGAGCCTTGTTGGTTGGTTGCTTGGTTGGGTTTTAGAGACAGGGCTTCCATGTATAACCCTGCTGTCTGTCCTAGAACTTGATCTATAGACCAGGCTGGCCTTGAATTCAGAGATCACCTGCCTCTGCCTCCAGAGTGCTGGGATTAAAGGTGTGCAGTCCACTGCTGGGCAAGGTCTCATTGATACCTCCATTTTCCTGTTAGAAAACTGCAGTTCAGATATTACCCATTGCTGTCCAAGGTCATTTGTACAGCCCCAAAGGCAGGTTGTGATCTAATGGGTCTCTTGTCAGCCTAGAGCCTGGGATCTGCGTCTGGAGAGATGCACCTGGGTGTTTCTTGGATGGATGGTGTCAACTGTGTTCCTTTGTCCCCTCTCAGCCTCACTGATGACAAGAGCTCTGAGCTAATGGCTACCCCAGAGTGGAAGCCCCACGGTGTGGAGCAGATGAAAGTGGAGCTCAGCCAGAAGTGTCAAGGTACGGGGGCAGCTGGGCAAGGCTGAGCCTGCCAGGCCAGGCTGAGGGGTAGATTGCTACGGGTCTGACTACTCACCCAGTGGCCCTTCTCCTGCCAGAGGCCCTGCATAGCTCATTACAACCCCAGGAGCTGGTGCGACTGCAGAAAGAAGTACAGGTTCTTCAGGAGAAACTGACAGGTATCACTTTCCTGTTCCTAGACCAGCTTAGATCCCTCCTGGGTCCCAGCCCTGCCTCCTGCTCTGTGTATGCTGTGTGATTGTGGGGAAGAGACCCTCTCCCTGGCTGTGGAGAAAGGTCTCTGAGATCCTGTACACAGAGTGCCTGACTGACGTGGAGTTGTTCTGTGTGCGAGTCTCAATGACTATTTCCAACAGAGACACTGAGGGACAGCAAGGCCTCACTCTCACAGGCTGATGGCCTCCATGTTAGAAGCCCAGCCCCAGACATCCAACTACAACAGGAGAAGGACCGCCTCCAGCAGGTGAGCACTAGGTGAAGTGAGTGAGTGACCTAGGGTTCCATGTCCCTGAGGTCAGCGCCCCGACTCGGCTTTGTCCTGCTTACCCTGGTCCTCAGGAGCTGGCTGAAGCTCAGGCAGCATTGCAAGTGCGGGATGCTGAACTGTGCCAAGCCCAGAACCGACAGGAAGAATTCCTACAGAGGCTGTGGGAAGCCCAAGAGAGAGAGGCAGCTGCAGCCAGTCAGATCCAGGCCCTGAACTCCCAGCTGGAGGAAGCCTGGGTTGTCCGGAGAGAGGTTGGTGATGATAGTGGGAAGGGGAGCAGCAAGTGTTGGGAATCCATGTCTCTAGCACCCGCTGTGGCTGGTTACATTGGACAGGGCCTGGCGGTGAGACAGGCACTTGGGTTTGCTGCTGGATGAGTCTGAGTCTGTCAGAATGATATGAAGAGGGATAAATGGACAGGGTTGGCGTTACCTTGTCCCTTGCCCCATCACAGCTTGAAGGCCAGGTGAACACCCTGAGTCAGGAGGTGACACAGCTCCAGGGACAATGTAAACAAGACTCTTCTTCACAGGCCAAGGTATGGATGCTTCAGGCCCTTGGCAGGAGACACTCTCCCTTAGACTCTCCACCTTAGAGTCCTAGGAGCAGACCCTTGTCCCAGAGTGGGGTGGACCATGGCTTCACAAACACCTGCCTTTCCCCCTCTCCACATTGTCAAGACCGTTCATGCAGCCCCTGAGACCAACGGCATAGGATCTCCTGAGGGTCAGTCTCAAGAGGCCCAGCTGAGGAAGGAGGTGGCTGCTCTGAGGGAGCAGCTGGAGTGCGCCTGCAGCCAAGGGTGAGTGCATGGTAGGGCAGCCAGGAGGGGACAGGGCAGCACTGGGCTGGGAGTCAACTCTGTCTCCTCACCTTTCCTCCCCAGGGTCAATGTTGGGAAAGAGGAGGTTCTGTGCCGACTGCAGGAGGAAAACCAGCGGCTGAGCCGGGAGCAGGAACGGGTGAGAAGGGTAGAGAGACAAGGGGACAGGCTGGGTGCCAGCAGGGTCAGGGCAGAGCTCCAGGGTCCCAGCTGCTGGATACACTGTAGCATGCGGGTCTCTGCAGAGTTCAGGATGGTAGGTGACCTGTGGGGAGCCCAACGGGGGGTGGCAACTGGAAGACATCCAGGCTGCGAGGGCCACTGGGGACCGAGCCCACCGTCCCCTGTGGCCGCAGTTGGCAGAGGAGCTGGACCTGGAGCTACAGAGCAGACAGCGTCTGGAAGGTGAGCGGCGTGAGAGTGAGAGCAACTGGGAGGCGCAGATTGCTGACATCCTCAGCTGGTAGGTACCATGGTACCTGGTGGGGCCTGGACATGGCTGAGGACCCAGACATGACACACAGCCCATTCCTATTCAGGGTGAATGACGAGAAGGTCTCGAGAGGCTACCTGCAGGCCTTGGCTACTAAGATGGCCGAGGAGCTGGAGTCCTTGAGGAATGTGGGCACCCAAACACTCCCTACCCGGCCTCTGGTGAGCCCTGTGCTTGTGAGTCGTGGCATGTGTGTACATATGAGAACCACATGTGGGTTCTACCGTGTGGGTCCCCAGGGATTGAACTCAGGTTGCCAGGTTTGGCAGCATACCTCTGCCTTTGAGCCATGTTGTCACCCCCAAACTCCCAGTTTATGCTAAGGGATGAGGAGAGATAGGTCTCTGAGTCTGGCCAGGTGACATAGGAGGCATTTGCTTCAGTGGGAAGGAGGGAGGAAGTGTCTGAAGCTGTCAGGCCTGGAGAGCATCTTACAGGGATATCCTTGGTTGCTCCCAGGACCACCAGTGGAAGGCTCGGAGGCTGCAGAAGATGGAGGCCTCAGCCCGGCTTGAGCTTCAGTCAGCACTGGAAGCTGAGATCCGTGCCAAGCAGGGTCTGCAGGAGCAGCTGACGCAGGTGCAGGAGGCCCAGCGGCAGGCTGAACGGTGAGGGCATGGTCAGATACTACAGGAGTGGAGTTCATTCAGAGGCCTGTGGTGAGCCATTGCCCTCTTCCCCCAGCCGCCTTCAAGAGGCTGAGAAGCAAAACCAGGCCCTGCAGCAGGAGGTGGCTGAGCTCCGGGAGGAACTTCAAGCTCGAGGACCAGGGGGTGAGTGCCTACCCTGGAGTCAATCCCCATGAATACTCGGGAGTTCCCATGATTGCTAGGCCTAGATGAGAGAGATCTGCCCCTCCCACAAAGGACCTATTTGTCACTCACCACTTACTGAACTGCTCTGTGCCACACTTGCCCAGACCCCACCTGTGGACGTACCTGCATCCTCCTGAGGTGGAGACTTAGTCCCAGGGCAACAACCTCAGTTACTTTTACCCTCTGTCTACAGATGCCAAGCCCTGTACCTCCCTCATCCCTCTCCTGTCCTTCTGGAACACAGAGGTAAGATCCAGGTAGAGGGACTAGTTAGGGAGGAGTCCTGGTGAGAAACATGACGGCCCTGACTTTCTTCCATCTTCACTCATCCCCAGAAGGATTCTGCCAAGGACCCTGGCAATTCAGGAGAGTCCCCCCGGTCTGGAGCAGAAGCAGAGCTGAGGCCAGAGGGCCGCCGCAGTTTGCGCATGGGGGTGAGGACTGGGGCAAGTCCTCAGGCTGGAGCTGGGTTCTGGGCCCATTCCCTGCTCACTTGCTCATTCACTTTCTGCAGAGTGTGTTCCCCAGGGTGCCTGCTGCCAACCCTACCCCTGCAGAGGGTCCTCCTGCTAAGGTCAGTGGGCAGAGGGGCAGGGAGTGGGATACCGACCTATTCAGCCCTTCCCCACAGTCCCTCAGGGACCCTGTGGGACCCTCTCAGGCCATGCTGAGGGTGGAGCTGGTGCTGGTTTTCTGACATGGCCTCCCAGGCACTCAGAGTTGACACTGCAGACTGACAGCCTCTTGGTCACCTGGCTCTTTGGAACGGTGCACAGGGTGCTGGGAGGCACTGAAGCATATTGACAGTGTGTGCTCCTTCACAGCCTGGTTCTCACACACTGCGTCCCCGGAGTTTTCCATCCCCTACCAAGTGTCTCCACTGCACCTCGCTGATGTTGGGCCTGGGCCGCCAGGGCCTGGGCTGTGACAGTAAGAACCTTTCTCCTTCAGGCTCTCCCCTCTCACCATAACCCCTGGGCATGACCCTAACACACCCTGGCTGTTCTCAACCTGACAGCACCCATGTCTCTTAGTCAATTCCCTATTTAGTTTCTCCTTTCTCTCTCAGTGGTGATGGGTGACCTGACCTGGTGATGGTGACCTGACCGGCAGGTCTCCTGAGTCCCCAAGGGATCTGTCTGGGAAGGCTCAGGCTGCCTGACCTGCTTCATCCCTCCACAATTCTCCATCTCTCCACAGCCTGTGGCTACTTCTGCCACTCAGCTTGTGCGACCCAAGCCCCACCCTGCCCTGTGCCCCCTGAACTCCTCCGCACAGCCCTGGGGGTGCACCCGGAAACAGGCACAGGCACTGCCTATGAGGGCTTCCTGTCGGTGAGCTGTGGCTGAGGGCTGAGGAGGATGTGTGTGGGAGCCGAGGACCCGTGCAGCCCTCCATGCCTGTCTTCCCATCAGGTGCCTCGGCCTTCAGGTGTCCGTCGGGGTTGGCAGAGGGTGTATGCTGCTCTCAGTGACTCCCGCCTGTTGTTGTTTGACGCTCCTGACCCTCGAGGCAGCATGGCCAGTGGGGTCCTCCTGCAGGCCTTGGATCTGAGGTAAGTGCCAGGCAGTGACACAGGACGAGTCATGGGTATTGAGAAGTTCATTCAGGAGTCGTATGGTATCTCATGTGTCCTTTGTACCTCCTAGGGATCCCCAGTTCTCAGCCACCCCTGTCTTAGCTCCAGATGTCATCCATGCCCAATCCAAGGACCTGCCACGCATCTTTAGGGTGAGCGCTCAGAGCAGGAGGACCCAGCCTCCATCTCTCTCCCTGTGCTGACCCTGTCTTGGTTATTGCTGTATCTCCTCTCTGTCCCCTCTGCCAGCCACCTCACTGCCACATGCTGTCCATCCATAGCCACCATGAGTTTGCCACACAGCAATCTGACTATTTCCTGCTTTGTTTAAAAACCCTTGGATGGGGTTTGGGGATTTAACTCAGTGGTAGAGCGCTTGCCTAGCAAGCGCAAAGCCCTGGGTTCGGTCCCCAGCTCCGGAAAAAAAGAAAAGAAAAAAAAAAACAAAAACAAAAAAAAACCCCTTGGATGGGGCTGGAGAGATGGCTCAGTGGTTAAGAGCACTGACTGCTCTTCCAGAGGTCCTGAGTTCAATTCCCAGCAACCACATGGCTCACAACAATCTGTAAAGAGATCGGATGCCCTCTTCTGGTGTGTCTGAAGACAGCAACAGTGTACTTATATATAATAAATGAATAAATAAATCTTTAAAAAAAATTTTAAAAAACAAACAAACCCTTGGATGGCTTCCCAGTACCATCAGGAGGCTCTCAAACAATACCCTGAGCCACCTAGCATTCGAGCCTGCAGACATCTTCCGCCCTCAACCCTGGAGTCCGTAACTACTCTGGCCATGCCTTGTTCCTTCTAGCCTTGCGTTCATGTGTAACTCCTCCTCACTCTCATCCCTCTGGACAGAATTGCCAGCACCCTCAGGCCCAGTACCTTGTCCCCAGGTTCACTAACACCGGGTGGTGGACTTGTCCTCTCGGCAGTTACCCTTGCCCTCTTGGCCTGCTTCAGGGATTCTGTCTGCATTCCTGCAATGCTTCTCTTTCCTGTTATGGTGCCCGTCACTAGGCTCAGGCATTGCCTCTGCTTGTCTGGCACCATGTCTGGCCTGCTCCCTGCCTAGCACTACAGCTAGCTAGCTGGCAGTCGACCTGGCAAACCTCAGTAGGTAAAGGATGAAAGGTGGACATATGGCTGGCTGCCTCTTGGTTGGAGTCCTCCAGTCTGACTCCCTGTCCACAGGTGACAGCCTCCCAGCTGACAGTGCCACCATCCACATGTACTGTGCTGCTGCTGGCAGAGAACGAGGGGGAGCGGGAGCGTTGGCTTCAGGTGCTAAGTGAGCTGCAGCGGCTGCTCCTGGACGCACGCCCAAGGCCCCGACCAGTGTACACACTCAAGGAGGCCTATGACAATGGACTGCCGCTGCTGCCTCATACGCTCTGTGCTGCTATCATTGGTAAGTCGTGTGCTGCAGGGCTGTCACAAGGGGAAGGTCAGGCCTTAGGGAGACACCGGCCCAGACGAGTCACAAATGCAGTAACCATTCTCTCAGCTACAAGCTGTGGGCTCCACCTTGCATAAGTGAATCTTGGCCCTCTTCACTGCACTGCCATGTGGTGGGCCGGGGTCAGCACAGCCTGACTTCTTGACACTGCATTCCTGTGGGTTCTGGTTCTTTCTTTTGTTGATGTTTTGTTTTGTTTTTGTTTTTGTTTTTGAGACAAGATCTCTCTACATTGCCCTGGCTGTCAGGGAACTCACAGAGATCCCTCTGCCTCTGCCTCCAAAGTATGGATGCAGAGTATGTGCGTGCGTGTGTGTGTGTGTGTGTGTGTGTGTGTGTGTGTGTGTGTGTGTGTGTGTGTGTGTAAAGGTATATATCACCACGCCCAGTTGGATTTCCTTTTTCTAAGAGACTCTCAAGTAAGTGGAAGGAACAGAGTTTTAAGGAGAAACAGAGGTGACCTGGGAAGCTGAAGCAGAAGGCTTCAGAGTTTTGTTTTATTTTGTTTTGTTTTTTCCGGAGCTGGGGACCGAACCCAGGGCCTTGCGTTTGCTAGGCAAGCACTCTACCACTGAGCTAAATCCCCAACCTGGCTTCAGAGTTTTAAAGACAGCTGAGGTGAGCTGCATATGGAGACCTTGTCTCAAAAGACCCAACGCACCAGGCATGGCTTGGTGCATGCATATATTCCCAGCACTTGGAGGAACAAGCAGAAGGATCAGGAGCTCAGATCACCCTTAGCTAATAAATAGCTTAAACCAACTAACCAAAAAACCGGGCTGGAGCTGTCCCAGTGGTTAAGAGCACTGGCTGCTACTCCAGAGGACCTGGGTTCAATTCCCAGCACTCACTAGAACATTCTTCTGTCCTCTACTGGCACCAGGCCCACACTCGATGCACAGACATACATGCAGGAAAAGCACATATACACATAAAATAATTCTTTGGAAAAAATGAACACACATACACAAACAAGTTGGACTTGGGAGCGGTATCACACACACCTGTAAATCCAGCACTGGAGAGGGAGCTACAGGAGGATGAGAGTTCAAAGCCAGTCTCATCTACATAGTGAGTCAAGTACAGCCTAGACTATATGAGATCCTGCTTCAATAAAACAATACTAACAACCAACCGGGAGGATTACATCACACTCGTGCCAGCTGGAACTAGCTACATGGTGAACTGTAGGCCAACCTAGATGGAGTAAGACACTGTCTCCACAGAAAGACAAATGAGGCTCTGATTACTTTCTTCCTGGCAGCCGGGTGAGCGAGGGAGTAGGTGCATAGCTGTTCAGGGTTCACTCAGGGAGGGCTCTCCCTCCATAACTGACGACTAGGAAAGGGACAGGAAACAGGACTCTCTGGCTTCCTCCTGCAGCTGAGGCCCTGAGCCAGCTCCAGCTTGCAGGTACCCCAGTCAGGGGTCACAGCCCGGGTCAGTTAGGAACCAGAGGTAGAGGTTTGTATAAGGAGAGTGAGGCTTACCCAGAATCCCACAGCTCCAGGTAGTGGCCCTTAACCTGACCCCAGGTCACCAAGGCCCTTCTTCATCAGAACCAGTGTAAACTGAGCAGGAAGGACCTAAGGATGGGGTGGGTGGCCAATGTGTGGGTCACCATCCCACTGCCTCAAGAGAAACCAAGGACCAGTGAGGACAGGTGTCCCTGACCTCTGACCTCTCTTCCTCTATCAGACCGAGAGCGTCTTGCCCTGGGCACTGAGGAGGGCTTGTTTGTGATCCATCTTCACAGCAATGGTACCAGAGGGCTGAGCCTGGGGGAGTGTGGGCCTGGGCAGCACAGGCCGCTGCTGCTTCTTACCCAGTGCTCCTCTTTCCTGCCAACACCACAGACATCTTCCAGGTGGGAGACTGCCGCAGGGTGCAGCGGTTGACCGTGAGCTCTGCCGCTGGCCTACTGGTCGTGCTCTGTGGCCGTGGTCCCAGTGTGCGCCTCTTCACCCTGTCTGAGCTGGAAAATGCAGAGGTGGCAGGTGCCAAGATCCCTGAATCCCGAGGCTGTCAGGCTTTGGTGGCTGGGAGCATCCTACAGGCCCGGACTCCAGTGCTCTGTGTGGCAGTCAAGCGCCAAGTTCTCTGTTACCAGCTGGGCCCAGGACCAGGGCCCTGGCAGCGCCGCATCCGAGAGCTACAAGCGCCAGCTCCCGTGCAGAGCCTGGGGTTGCTGGGTGATCGGCTCTGTGTGGGTGCCGCTGGCACCTTTGCTCTCTACCCGCTGCTCAATGAGGCTGCGCCCTTAGCGCTGGGAACCGGCCTGGTGGCTGAGGAGCTCCCCGCGTCCCGTGGGGGCCTGGGTGAGGCACTGGGTGCTGTGGAGCTCAGCCTCAGCGAGCTTCTGCTGCTCTTCGCCACTGCTGGCGTCTACGTGGATGGCGCTGGCCGCAAGTCACGAAGCCACGAGCTGCTGTGGCCAGTGGCACCCACTGGCTGGGGTAAGGCTGGTAGAGGGCCTGGCAGGGTGGGTCAGGCATTGGGGGTCCTGTGACCATATTGTGGCCTGAGTAGCTTGCTTAGGGCCATCCTCACTCCGTTCTCTACCTGGCCATCTTTTTTTTTTTTTTCTTTTTTTCGGAGCTGGGGACCGAACCCAGGGCCTTGCACTTCCTAGTCAAGCGCTCTACCACTGAGCTAAATCCCCAACCCCTCTACCTGGCCATCTTGAATGGCAGTCCCAGCCGGGCAGTTAGCCACTCTGTAACCGACCATCACATCCCGAGCGCTGCCTTTGATTGCCTCCCTCCCCACTACTGTGCTCTGACTCCTTCTCATGCCACCTCTTGGTTCAGACCTCTGTTCTGGGTCTCGCCATCCGCTTTGTGACTGCTTTTGTGCACTGGGGCCTGAAGAACAGGCTAGGGCTGGCTCCTTCATCTGGCCCGCCTGGGCAGGCACGCCCTGGGGGCTATGCTTGCTGAGAATGAACAAACGAACTGAGGAGAGGCATGGGTTGGTGTGGTCACTTGTAGCCGATATGATGGGCTGGAGGTAGGAAGGGGACAGTGTCCTTTATGGGCAGAGGCCCATCTGTGGTAAGGCTGGGGTTAAGTGTAACAGATTGCCACTGGCCGGGTCTCCTGTCCCTCACCAGCTGTATCACCTTGACCATTATTTTGCTCTGAGATTTCCATTACCTCATTTAATGTCCAAGATCGGGGTGATTATAGTACCTGCTCCTACCTGGAGCTGCCGGAGAGTTAAGGGAGGACAAACATGCCAAGCATTTGCCACTGTGTGGGCATGTAGTGAGGGCTATTATCTCATCTGTTCTGGAGTTGGGCGGGGCAGGCCTCCCTGTGGGACAGAGGAAACAGGCTCAGAGAGGTGCCTGACTTGCTCTGGGCTACACAGTACAGGCTGTTTCCCACCTACAGGTTACACAGCACCCTACCTAACAGTGTTCAGTGAAAACTCCATTGATGTGTTTGATGTGAGGAGAGCAGAATGGGTACAGACTGTGCCACTCAAGAAGGTGAAGGTCAACCTAGAACACGGGTCGGGTGGGGTGGGGCAGGGTGGGTGACATGGCCTGACCTCTGTGTTTTCTGCCTCAGGTAAGACCCCTAAATCCAGAAGGCTCCTTGCTCCTCTATGGCACCGAGAAGGTCCGTCTGACCTACCTCAGGAATCCATTAGCAGGTGAGGGAGTATATGCCTGCCTGCATCTCTGTGTGTTCACCTATGCACAAGTGCGAGCTTGTGCACCAGCCGGCTGGGACATGTGAGCACCTCCCTGGCTCCCTGATTTTCCACAGAGAAGGATGAGTTTGACATTCCCGACCTCACGGACAACAGCCGGCGCCAGCTGTTCCGCACCAAGAGCAAGCGCCGCTTCTTCTTCCGGGTGTCTGACGAGCTGCGGCAGCAGCAGCGCAGGTGCTCGCTGTGGTGTCGTTGTGGCTGCTGGGTGGGACTTTCTACTCTTGAGGGCGGGGTGAGGTTTGCAGCCCCGCTCCTTACACCCCCTCTGCCTGCAGGGAGATGCTGAAGGACCCTTTTGTGCGCTCCAAGTTCATCTCACCGCCCACCAACTTCAACCACCTGGTGCACGTGGGCCCTACAGAGGGCAGGCCCGGCCCCAGGGATGGGACCCGGGTGAGTGAGTACCCTGGAGCCAATCATAAAACTCCCTGTAGTAGTTGATCCAATCACAGGTTTCTTCTGTTGACTGCTTGGCTGCTGAGGCAGATGACTCATCCCTCTAACACCCAGACCTCAGTACTTCCATGCCAGAAACTGAGTTCCCATGGTGTACACTTCATGGTCCCAGCCCTTCCTCACTGTCCCTGACAGGCTCAGGAACAGAAGAGCAGAGGCACCCGCAGCTCCGGACCGCAGCGGCCCCACAGCTTCTCAGAGGCATTGCGGCGTCCAGTATCCATGGGCAATGATGGCCTCCCTGGAGAAACAGACCCCCGTAAGGGCAGCCTTCCACCCTCCACTTACTTGCATGCCCCCTCCACCTTACCTCTCCTTCCGAGCCCTTAGATCTGACCCAGGCATTTTGTGCTTCTGTCTCCCTACTGCCAGTAGTGAAGAGGAAAGTTTGGACATCTCTGTCCAGCGAATCCGTGTCCTGCCCCCAGGGGTCCCTGAGCCCTGCAGCATCCCTGATACAGGTAAGCCAGTGGGTTGGGCTTTCCCTCCCCTACTCAAAGTTTAGGCACTTTCTGGGAAACACTTCTGAGACAGGTGGGCCCATCTGCAACTCTTGGCTCTCCAAGCCCTAGCTGTGTGCTCCAACCAGGGAGGACCAAGCCCCCTGAGCTGGTCCTACTGGAACACTGAAGGTGTCACAGTGGCAGGTGTGAGGTGATGGTACCTCGCGGTGTGGGATGCATGGGAGGCATGCCCCATGGGAGGAGCTCTTGGGATTGTATGTGACAAGTGCAAGAATACAGGGACAAACACGCCTGCAGCATGCCCCACCACACATTGAAGACCAGAGGACACTTCCTAGAACTGGTGCTTTCCTTTTACCTTGTCTGTTAGACACGTTCTCTCATTTCTGTTCCGTGTGCTCCAGGCTGGTCGGTATACACAGCCTTCCAGCTCCTATCCACGCCCGACCCTGATTCCCATCTCCCCACAGGGGTGCTGGGATTATGGACGTGAGCTGCTGCATCAGCTCTTACCTGGGCTCGTCTGTTACAGCTTTCAGGGTTGTGTGCTAATCATGCTCATCTGCTGAACATTCCTACCTGAGCCGTTTCCCAAGGCCTAGAAAGAAAAAAATTTTTTTGCAGTGCTGGGGTCAAACATAGAGTGTTGATTGTGCTAAGCATTGTTACTGAGCGAGCTATGTTCTTTCGGGAGTGGGGGTGAGGGGGTGGTGTTGAGACAGGGTCTCTCTATTTAGTCCTGGCTGTTCTGGAATTTGATATGTAGACTAGGCTGGCCTTCAGAGATGCAGCCTAAAGATGGGGAGGGAATCTTTGTCTGAGGTCTCGGAAAGACCTGACAGGCACTCACCCTCCAGCTACCCTCACCGTCCACTCTCAAATTCTCGCTCCTGCTGTTCCCTCTCCTTTGAATGCTTTTCCTGCCTTCAATGCCCAGGCTGCCCACCACTGTGACCTTTAAAGCAGTTGGGGACGTGGTCAGGTGTCACTGCCACCAACACAATCCTCTACCGTTTTGGCTCCTGTGCTGTGGCCTTCCTCCCTTCCTTCCTTCCTTCTTCCCCCCTTTCCTTCTCTCCATCCCTCCCTTCTTTCTCTCCCCTTTTAAAAAGGCTCTCATGTAGCCTTGAATACCTGATTCTGCTGCCTCCACCTTCTAGGTGCTGGGGTCACAGGCATGTGCCTCTACACCCAGTTTGCCTTGCTTTTTCTTCCATGCCTGTCTTTTGTTAGCTGTGGGGTCCATGGTGGTTGGGGTCAGCTCTCACTTTTCTGCCTTTGTAAAACACGGTTTGGGCTGAATGTGGAATGCAGTGAGTGAACAAGACACAGGGTTTGTTCCCTGCAGTTCTGGATTCTCTGAGGACTCCCTCACACCTTCAGTGTAGTTTCCTTTAGGGTCCTGCTACTGTAAGCGCTGGGTCCTTTGAGACCTCTGGGAGGCACTGGCACAATGAGAGAGAGAGACCTGTGTCCTTTCTCCCATCTGACTTCCTGTTCTTCCCTCCAGGTCTCAGAACGGCCCCGGAGTCTCCCTCCAGATCCTGAGTCAGAGGGCTCCCCCTGATGCCCTCTGGCAGTGCCCACCCCATTCCCAAGACAGAAGGAATGAGGAAGCAAAGAGCTTGAGGGATGCCATACCCGGCTGGTCCGGGACATGTTGAAATTCAGACTCAGGGAGAGCCTGGGTGGAGGGCTAAGAGCAAGGCGCGCCTGGGTCCCCAGGAGTGGGGTCTGGCTCCTGGCCCTATTCCTGCCATTCTCCTGGGCTTCCATCACAGCCTACACTGGCCTCTGGGAGTGCCACGCCTTTACTGCCCAGGGAAGATTGTGCCAAAGCTATGCTTCATAGGGCCAGGGACGCAGTTAGTCAGGGGAGGAATGGAGGGCGGGTCCTTGGGAGTGTGCTGGTGTCTTGTCTGCAGCCTGGCCCAGGCTGAGGCCGAGATGGAGCATGTGAGGTCTCTGCTCAGGGTCAGGCTGGGCTCTGGTTGACAAGAAAAGGATTGAAAAGAGAGAGTGAGGTAAGTGAGAGAGAGAGAGAGAGGAGAGGTGAGGGAGCAAAGGCAGCAGAGGAGGAAGTGATGGAATCAGGAGATGGATGCTAACTGAGAAAGAGGAGAGAAGGACAAAGCATGTAGTGAGGAGGATGCTGGAGAGACAGAAGGGAAGGAGGGAGAATGAGCCAGGGAAAGCCCGACCCAGGAGCTTTTCTCTAGGGTGGGGCTCAGGAGTGAGAGCAGGGCTATTGCTAGGTTATCCGTCCAGGAAAAATGGTTCCTAGGCAGGGAGGGGATGGGAGGGTATTTATAAGGGCTTCTTGGTGGGAGATAGACACCCTTCGGGGACCACTAAATATCTCCAGGCACACGTCGGCCCTTCCCAGCAGGAAGGGTCCTTTTCTGGAAGCTTCAACCAAGTGTATTAGGGGAACATAGGGGGCATTTTAATATTGATCACAGTCATTATTATTGTTATTATATTGCTATTTTTATTAAACCTCGCCCTGCTACAGTGTAGGGAATGAAAGAAGTATTTATCTCTTTGAATGCCACAGTCCCGGGATGGATGGGCTCTGATGCACCGAGATGTGGCAAGAAACAATAAAGCCAACTTTACAAGCTGCTGGCCTCCCCGCCTGGGTCTGTCTCGCTGTGCAAAAATGAGGGTGTAGAAGGAGGAGGAATGGTGGGGACCGTGCACAGATGAGAGCTTGGCCTCTGTGTGCATTTGCACGCCCTCAGCAAGACCACGGGGGCAACTTTGGATGGTCTCCAGGAGCCGTGATCTTGGGCGGATTTGTTGTTGTTGCTTGGTTCATTGGTTGGTTTTGGTTGCTGTCTATGTTTTGTTTTGTTTTAAATTTTATCTATTATTGGGGCTGGGGATTTAGCTCAGTGGTAGAGCGCTTACCTAGGAAGCACAAGGCCCTGGGTTCGGTCCCCAGCTCCAAAAAAAAGAACCAAAAAAAATTTTTTTTTATCTATTATTATATTTAGAGTACACTGTAGCTGTTTTCAGACACACCAGAAGAGAGCATTGAATTCCATATCAGATGGTTGTGAGCCACCATGTGGTGACTGGGAATTGAACTCAGGTCCTTTGGAAGAGCAGTCAGTGCTCTTAACCACTGAACCATCTCTCCAATCCTATGCTTTGTTTTTGAGACAGGGTCCTAACTACATATCTCTGGTGGCTATCCTGGAACTCAGCATGTAGACCAGGATCAGCTCGAAATGACTCATGGTGAGCTCTACCTGCCTCTGATGGAACTAAGGATGTGTGCTGCCACACTCAGCCCATTGGCTTGTGATGGGAGCTTTCCTTACCCTTGCAGCTGGTAGCATAGGCTGGCCTGCCAATCCACCCTGAGAATCTTTCCCCTCTGACGACCTGGGATTGTGAGATAACACCGCCATGCCCTGCTTCCTCACCTGTGTTCCTGGGACCAAACTCATGTTCTCGTGCTTGCCCAGAAGCATTTTACCAAACTGAGCCATCTTCCCAGCCCCCTGACCTGTATCTCGAAGAAGCAGATAACAGGGGCTGAAGAAACACCTCATTGGTTAAGGGCACTGGTTGCTCTTCCAAAAGATCTGGGTTTAATTCCCGGCAATCACATGGTGTTTCATAACTACCTACAACAACAGTTCCTGGGAATCTGTTGTCCTGACTTCCAGATACCAGGCACCAGGCACACACATGATGCACCTACATACATGCAGGCCAAACACTCATATGCATAAAATAAAATAAACCTTTTAGCCATGGTTGTGGTGCATGTCTTTCCAGCACTCAGGAGGCAGAGGCAAGTGATCTCTAAGTTCAAGGCCAAACTGGTCCTCAGAATGAGTTCCAGGACAGCCAGGGCTACACAGAGAAGCCCTGTCTCGATAGATAGATAGATAGATAGATAGATAGATAGATAGATAGATAGATAGATAGATAGATAGATGATAGATAGATAGATAGATAGATAGATAAGCCTTAAAAAAAGAATCAGATGACATGTTCAAATAGGGTAAATGGGTACAGTTTGGTAATGCTTACATGTAGGATGATGTCATTACGCAGGTAAAGGCAGGAACAAGATAGAATGAGGCCTGTCATTGGAAGGATGGGCGGGAGAAAAGCTTTAGAGAGGAGGTGGAGGCTGGGGTGGAGAAAAGGAGACAACCAAGAGAACATGGAGGCGGATGTTAAGATTTCTCTGCACATTTACAGGTTGTTATGAATATTTTTTTAAATATTTAATGTACATGAATACACTGTAGCTGTCCTCAGACACACCAGAAGAGGGCATCAGATCCCATTACAGATGGTTGTGAGCCACCATGTGGTTGCTGGGAATTGAACTCAGGACCTCCGGAAGAGCAGTCAGTGCTCTTAACTGCTGAACCATCTCTCCAGCCCTGTTATGAATATTCTTAAGGAATGGATGTGCACAGGGCTTTGTATGTCTAGGTGGGCAATTATATCTTATTGATTGGATCAGAGGTTATTTTGTTGTGTGTTCTTTCATGTGGCAATTTAATTGAATTCAAGAGAGTGTGTGGTGGCTGGAGACACTGGGCCGCCACAGAATTGGGATGTGTATGTCTGGCATGGTGGCAACCTGCCTTGGGAACTAGACAGGTAGAGAGATTGCCGCCAGGCTCAGAGAGCAGCCTTTGGCAGTGTGATATGGGATGGAGCAGGGCGGGTGAGAGGCTTTGCTGCCTGAGATGAAGATGTCTGCCAGATGTCATGGGGCACTGCAGTGCCGGACCTAGAGAGGGATAAAGGAAACCATGTTGTTTTAATTTTACTGCAATACTTACAGATGTATAGGCAGTACCCCAGAATATTAGCAGGAAGGGGATAGTACCCCATACTGCCCATAGGAAGACAGTTGTGCTACCTGACAGCTGCGGCCTGCCCAAGACAACCTTGGCTATACCAGAGCAGGAATTAAGGCCTGAAGGTAATTCTCTCCTTTTACTCTGTGTCTACCCTTCCTTCTCTTGCTTTTAGACAAACCCATCAGAGACCCTAAGAGTTCAGGTTTATGGGGTTGGGAATTTAGCTCAGTGGTAGAGCGCTTGCCTAGCAAGCGCAAGGCCCTGGGTTCAGTCCTCAGCTCTGGAAAAAAAAAAAGAAGAGTTCAGGTTTGCAGATGGCAGAAGGCCACCTTGACAGCATGGTCAGTGGAGAGGATAGGAGTAGATCCAAGACCTGCTAAGGACCTCTTCATCTCCAGTGCTCGCACATATAAGGCATCTAAGGGAGTGGGAGGGCCTCACAGGTGTATTACTTGTTCTTAGCCAGGGTTTCCATTACTGGGTAGCATCAAGACCTCCAGACTGAGCTAGACAGAGACAGAGGGTAGGGTCTGAACTCTGGGACCAGGGCAGGCCATCCTTAAAGCTGGAGGGAAAGTAGGTCAAGAAGATGGGTCGCCACCATCTGGTGGAGAATGAGATTGCAGAGCCACTCAGTTTTTTTTTTTTTTTTTTTTTTTTTTTTTGTTTTGTTTTTTGTTTTTTTCTTCTTTTTTCTTTTTTTTCGGAGCTGGGGACCGAACCCAGGGCCTTGCGCTTGGTAGGCAAGCGCTCTACCACTGAGCTAAATCCCCAACCCCTGCAGAGCCACTCAGAACTAGAGGGCCTGAGCAGTGTGGGCTAGAGAGTGAGACCAGACTCTGTTCCAGCACCTGCATGGTGGCTCCCAATGATCCATAACTCTGTTCTGGGGCATCTATGGCCTTATCTGATGTCTGTGAGCAGACAGACAGACAGACAGACAGACAGACACACACACACACACACAATCACACACGGTGCACATACAGACACTCAGGCAAAACACATATACATGCAAAATACACATCCTATCTCACAGGAGGTTCTAGTGAGACTCTGGTGCAGTGACAATGCCAAACACTGCCAGGCTATTTGGAAACTGTCTCTTCTGTCCCTTGGAGAACAGAGGGTCTGACAGCTGGGGAGCGGATGAAAGGAATGCTCAGAACGCTAGCAAGTTAAGACCTAAACCCATCCCTCATCAAATCAGAGAAATGGCTGCTACCCTGATACCCAGAAAAAGCCGGCCAAATTCTATTCTCATTCCTAAGTTCTTACATTTTTTGCACTTTTAATTACATTTTTAAATTGTCTTTCCATAGCCATGTGTAGCGTGTTTGTAATGGCAGGTGTGAAGGTCAGGAGGTAACGCTTTGGAGTCAGTCCTCTGGATGCTTTAAGTGGGTTCCAGGGATCAGAGTTAGGGCCTCTGGCTTTTGTCTGGAAGTTCTTTTCCCCAACAAAGTGTCTTACTTAACCATTAGTTACATTTTTTTGAAAAGTCAGTTTTCCCAATTCTTTGTTTGTTTTTCAAAATCAAGTTTCTCTGTGTACCCTGGCTGTTCAGGAACTGGTTCTGTAGATCGGGCTGGTCTCAGACTCAGGATCTACCAGCCTCTGCCTCCAGAGTGCTGGGATTAAAGGCGTGGGCCAACACTGCTCAGTGATTTTTCCAATCTTTACAAACAAAAAAAAATTATTTTTATCTTGTGTGTATGTCTGTCTTCCCTGTATGTATGTATGTCTTGCCTGTGTGGATACCTGTCTTGCCTGTGGGTATGTCTTGCCTGTGTGGATGTCTGTCTTTCCTATGTATGTGGATGTATGTTATGTCCATTTACTGTGCTTGGGGATCAGAAGGTGGCACTGGGTCCTCTGGAACTTGAGTTAGAGATGGTTAGGAGTGGTCATGTGGATTCTGGTAACAGAACCTGGGTCCTCTGAAACAGCAACAAATACTCTTAAGTATGTGAGACATCTCTTCAGTCCCAAGAAAACACTTTTTTTTTTAGATTTTTAAAAATCTAAATTATTACATATATATGAGTGATCTGCCAGCATATAGATCTGTGCACCACATGGATGTATGCCTGGACCCACTCAGGTCCAAAGGGAACAGCAGATCCCCTGGAAACAGAATTATGGACTGAGCCGGCTTGTGGGTGCTGGGAATTTAAACTGGGTCCTTTGTAAGGACCACAGAACCATTTCTTCAACCGGAGAATTAAGTCTCAAAAGTTGTCCTCTGACCTTGACACGTGTCTACTGTGGCATGCATGACTTTAATAAGTAAGTGTTAGGGGGAGGGGGAGGGGAAGGAGGAGGAAGAAGAGGGGGGGAGGAGGGGGAGAAGGACATTATTTCTAAAGCAGTTACCTGTCTGTGGAATATATTCCACAGTGGCCTCAGAGGGAGAAGATGCAGATTTGCCAGGGTAAGGGGTGGGATACCCGGACAGGGAGGTTCCACCTTCTCAGAGGAGAAGTGGGGAGAGAGAGACTGTGTGGAGGACTGGGAAGGGGTGGCAGTGATCCGGATGTAAAGTGAATCAATTAAAATTTAAAAGAAGAAAAGAGGAGGAGGAGGAGACAGTGACGTGGAACTCCCCTAGCAGTAATGTTGTCATCACTGGGGGAAGGGTGCTGCTGCTGCCCTCAGAAGAGATTAAGATGATTCCCAGTGACTTTGAATTATTATTTCACATGATTCAGCTTTTAGGGTGTCCACCCCAAGTAAGGAGGATCTAGACATAGGGATAAGAGGTCTGTATGAGTCCAGCTTGGGAAAATAAAGGAGTGTATTTTTTTTTTCAGTCTGACCATTTATTTATTACTCTTTGGGGGAGGGATTCAAGACATGGTTTTCGGGCTGGAGAGATGGCTCAGCGGTTAAGAGCACTGACTGCTCTTCCAGAGGTTCTGAGTTCAATTCCCAGCAACCACATGGTGGCTCACAACCATCTGTAATGGGATCTGATGCCCTCTTCTGGTGAGGACAGCGACAGTGTACTCACATATATAAAATAAATAAATCTTAAAAAAAAAAAAAAAAAAAGACATGGTTTTCTCTGTAGCTCTGGCCATCCTGGAACTCTATAGACCAGGTTTGCCTGGAACTCTGAGATTCTCCTGCCTCTGACTCTGAAACACTGGGATTAGAGGTGTGAGACACCCACTGGCAGGCTTTATTTGTTACTCTTAAAGACTTATTTGACTGGACGGCTTTTACCTCTTGCCAGTCCACTCCTGACATTTTTCTTCTGCTCCTTCACATTCTCCGCCAGAGGCTGAGTCCGCTCTGTACCACCCTCCTTGTTGTCTAAGCGCTCGATTTCTTCAGAACAACTTTGGGTAACAAGATGGCAAATCATGGGAGCTTTGGTCCTGGACTTCTTCCCTGCTTTAAGGGTTTTCTGACAACATTCTGGGGGTGTCGTCTTCAGAGACACTGAAAACCTTTTGGATTCTGCCAGCTCTTTTGAGGTTTAACCACCAAGGCACAACAGTATCTGTTGGTTCAGAAACACCCTTCTCTATTGGCCTCATTTTTTTTTTTTTGGTTCTTTTTTTTTTGGAGCTGGGGACCAAATCCAGGGCCTTGTGCTTCCTAGGCAAGCGCTCTAACCACTGAGCTAAATCCCCAACCCCTATTGGCCTCATTTTTAACAGTATCAATTTGAGAACACTTAGATTGGCATCTGCGATGCACTTCCTCTCTCCAGTTCCCCTTGGTCGATAACAGCAACAACCTTTAACAACGGCCACACTGTGCTGTGGTTTAAGACATCTTGCTTCATGGAAAAACCTGTTAGTCATTCTCACAACTGGTTCACATAACCCTTCAGCAGCTGTCACCCCACGCACAGCATCGACAACTGCTTCTCACCACCATGGATTCCTTTAGAAAGTTGAAGTTGGTCAGGTAGTGATGGACAACTTTAATCTCAGCACCTGGGAGGCAGAGGCAGGTGCATCTCTGAGTCCAGGCCAGCCTGGTCTACAGGGTGAGTTCCAGGACTGCTAGGGCTACACAATAAACCCTGTCTCAGGGAAAAGGAAAGGAAATGCAAAGTTTGCATTCATTATCCATGTCAGTGAACTTCTGACAGCAGGTGCCTGAGAGGAGATACTCAGCTTTATCCTGGCCAACCACCTAGGAGGTACCATGAGAAAAAGCTTTATGAAGTAACTTTCAAGAATATGGGCTACTCACGAGCAGCTACAACTGCCCAAAATCCCCAACTCTTTGCCCACAAAACACCGATTTTAAGGTTTGAAGTACAGTGTAGAATAATGCAAACCTGGGTTCGGAGCGCCACCTAGTGTTAAAACTGTAGAAGAGCATACGAATTCTCACCACAAAAGGCCAACGCGGTTTTTGGGAAAGCCAGTTTCTGTGCTCATCCCATGTTCTTTCCAGGACTCAGATGTGACTGGTTTGCTGAATCTGGCAGACAGGACAGCTAAATGATCTTCTGCAGTAACGTGGAGGCTGGCTGTGGTGTCACATTCTGTGGTTCCCAACCTCTACAGTTAGAGGCTGGAGGATCAGGAGTTCAAGATCATCCTCAACTACCTAGCAAGTTTGAGACCAGGGGTCATAGGACTACTCCTACCAAAGTGAATGAAACCTTGTCTTAAAAAGAAAATTAAGGGGCTAGAGAGATAGCTTGTCATTAAGAGTTTGGTCTTTTGGGGTTGGGGATTTAGCTCAGTGGTAGAGCGCTTGCCTAGGAAGCACAAGGCCCTGGGTTCGGTCCCCAGCTCCGAAAAAAAAGAACCAAAAAAAAAAAAAAAAAAGAGTTTGGTCTTTCAAAGGACTCAACTTTGATTCCCAGTACCCAGGAGGACTCAAAACTGCCTGTAAAACCAGCTCCAGAGGATGTGATGACCTCTGGCTCATGCAGCACCTGCACTCACGTGTGCTCACACACACACACACACACACACACACACACAAACACACACACACACACAAACACATTAGGAATGATAAATCTTTTTTTTTTTTTTTTGGTTCTTTTTTTCGGAGCTGGGGACCGAACCCAGGGCCTTGCGCTTCCTAGGTAAGCGCTCTACCACTAAGCTAAATCCCCAGCCCCGATAAATCTTTTTAAAAAGCAAAACAAGACCTGCCAAGGTGTCCACACACCTTTAATCCAAGCAGTTGAAATGCAGAAGTAGGTGGATCTCTGTGAGTTTGAGGCCAACCAAGGCTACACCACGGCAAGACTCTCTCTCTCTCTCTCTCTCTCTCTCTCTCTCTCTCTATATATATATATATATATATATATATATATATATATATATACTTAATATATACCCTTACGTGTGTGTTTGTGTGTATAATATAATTAAAATGCAAGTTGTTATTTAACAAACACAGCGTCCTCTGGGCCCCTTGCTTCATTATGTCAGCTCTCCTATCGAACTGCTTCACAAGATGCCATCTGTCACAAGGTGACAAATTTTATAAAAGTACTCAGCCTCAGCTTCAAGTCTGACAGAAGTGAGGTGGCGGGCTAGTACATCATTTGGAAGTAGGTTGTAAGCATTGCGAACTTTGATTACCTATGTACGATATCAGGATAGACTAGTGATCTCCCTGGGTTCATATATTTAAGCTCTTTTATAACAAATTATGGGGAGTTAGCAGCGACTGTTCTTCCAGAGATCCTGAGTTTAATTCTCAACAACCACGTGGTGGCTCACAACCATCTGTAGTGAGATCTGATGTTTTCTGGTGTGTCTGAAGACAGCTACAGTGTATTTACATAAAACAAACAAATAAATCTTTAAAGAATAATAAATAAGGGGGCTGGAGAGATAGCTCAGCGGTTAAGAGCACTGACTGTTCTTCCAGAGGTCCTGAGTTCAGTTCCCAGCAACCACATGGTGGCTCACAACCATCTGTAATGAGATCGGATGCCCTCTTCTGGTGTGTCTGAAGACAGCTACAGTGTATTCACATAAATAATGAATAAATAAATCTAAAAAAATAAACAAACAAAATTAGTTCATATTTTAATTTTTATTTTTTAAGTTTTTTATTGTAGTTTATACTTATGGATTTTTGCTTGCATGTATGTCTGTGCTCCACATGCATCATGGAAGCTAAAAGAAGACACTGGATTCTGTGATATAGGAGTTACAGGGGCTGGGGATTTAGCTCAGTGGTAGAGCGCTTACCTAGGAAGTGCAAGGCCCTGGGTTCGGTCCCCAGCTCCGAAAAAAAAGAACCAAAAAAAAAAAAAAAAAAAAAAAAAAAAGGAGTTACAGACAGTTGTGAGCCACCACTGGGTCCTCTGGAAGAGCAGTCAGTGCTTTTTTTTTTGGTTCTTTTTTTCGGAGCTGGGGACCAAACCCAGGGCCTTGTGCTTGCTAGGCAAGTGCTCTACCACTGAGCTAAATCCCCAACCCCTGCTCTTTTTTGTGTTGCTTTCTGAGACAGGGTCTCACTGTGTAGCCATGGCTGGCCTGGAACTTGTATGTAGAGTGCTGGGATTAAAGGTATGCACCATTACGACAGCCATCTCTTCAAAGAGAATAATATATAGTTTATTCTAGAACCAAATTTGAGTGACCATGGTCCAGGAACACAGATTTAGGTTAATCCAAATTCTGTGTTCCAATTCGACAACAGTTCCATAGCTTTACAGAACAAAGAAACTTATAAAACAAAGAAACTTTAAAATGCATGAGTAGAGGTAGCCAGACGATGGTGCACACCTTTAATCCCAGCCCTAGGAGGCAAAGACAAGAGACCTCTCTGAGTTTGAAGCCAGCCTGGTCTACAAAGTGAATTCCAGGACATTCATGGCTACACAGAAACCCTGCTTCAAAAAGAAAAAAGGAAAAGAAAAGAAGAAAGAGAAAGAAAGACAAAGGTTCTGTCTATATGTATGGTGTCTTTGCATCTGTGCAAGGAGCTGTTCAGATGTGGAAAACAGAAACATCAAAAATCCCTCTTTATTACTTTGTGTCTTGTTCCCTTTACACGGGCTCTCTTGCTGAACCTGCAGTTAGATGGGTAGGCAGGAAGTCCCAAGGATCCTCCTGTCTCTAACCACCACACTGACCCTATTCCTCACTCATTCCTCACTCATGCCTCACAGGGCTAGGATTCCAGATGCACGAGTTCTGGGGATTTGAACTCAGGTTCTCTTGCTGATACAGCAAAAGGCTCTTAACTGCTAAGTCATCTCCTCAGCTTCATATACTGAGGTCTTAGTCTCAGACAAAAACACTTCATTTTGGAAACAGGGTCATCACAGACTTAGAGAGTTAAAATGAGGTCTCGAAGTCTTGGGGGAGGGGTTGTGCTATGTGTACTGATGGTGTACATCTATAATTCCAGCACGGTGGAGGCTAAGGCAGGAACATCGGCAGTTTGTGGCCAGTCTAAAATAAAAAGCAAGATCCTGTCTAAGGCAAAACTGACCTTGAACTCCTGATCTTTTTTTTTCCTTCTTTAATTTTATTTTACATATGTGTGTGCACAAGGTGCCCGCCTGCAGAGGATAGCACAGAACATTGGACCCCCTAAAACAAAGCTAAAGATCCAGTTGTGAGCAGACATGTAGATCCTGGGAGCCCAGGTCCTCAGCCAGCAGCCAGTGCTCTTACCTCTGAGTCATCTCTGCCGTCCACCCTGAGTTTCTTACCTCTAATTTCAACGGCTGGTATTGCATCATAGACTAGTCTGGCCTTGAGTTCACCAAAATCCTCCTGCCTCTGTCTTACTGTGTTCAGCCCTGCAGTCTTTTTAGGTGTGAATGTTTCGTCTGCATCTTTTTATGTGTGTGCACTACGTCATGCTTGGTGGAGGTCAGAAAAAGGCATGGATACTCTGGAATTGGAGTTACAGATGGTGAGCCACAATTTGGGTGTAGTGACTTGAACTTGAACCCAGATCCTTTGCAAGAGCAACAAGTGCTCTAAACAACTGAACCAGGTCTCCAGGCTCTTTGTAGTATTTTAGAGCAACAGTTTCCCTCACATCTTAAACTGGCCATAACACACAATGCAGCAGCGGCACTATGAGAGAGTTTAGTCCCAGGACTACAATCTCCCAGAAGGCACCGAGGAACCTCTTCTGGCGTGATCGTAAATGACCAATCGTTGCAGAGCTCAGCTTACCCGCCCTGGAGTAGCAGGACTACTTCTCCCATAAGCCACTGCAGGTTTGACTGTCATTTTCAGGCTTGGAGAGGAAGGGATAAGCAAGGACGCCCCTTTCCCGGCAGGCAGTGCTATCAGAGGAGGTGCAGGACTTCATTTCCCAGCAGGCTTCAGGCGGCGGGCGCCGCGGTGCCTTGTGTGGGATGTAAGCGCGGAGGTGGGCTCGGGGGACCGAAGCCAGGACTCTCCTTGGGACTTGCGGGAGGCTGCTTTAGGTTCGCCTTTTGGACAGGCTCCAGAGGGCTAGGTAGAGATTGCAGGGACCGGGAGGAGTGGCCTTTGAGGGTCCCCAAGAGGTCTTTGGGACGCAGCCTCATCGGGGCTGGGGGTCCCGGGATTGTAGGGAACTAGAAGGCCCTTGGTTGAAAGGTCTCAGAAACCGAGCCGCCGCCCGTGTGCGCAGGACGAAGCGGCTGGCGAAGCAGAATTGTGGCGGAGGGTAGAGCCGTAGCCGAGCCTGGGAGGGGGCTCTCTCGCCGAGCCCGACCCTCCCTTCCTCGGCTTGCCCGCAGGCCACCGCCCGCCGCCATGGGGCTGAAGGCCGCCCAGAAGACGCTGTTCCCTCTGCGCTCTATCGACGACGTGGTGCGCCTGTTCGCTGCGGAGCTGGGCCGAGAGGAGCCTGACCTGGTGCTCCTCTCCTTGGTTCTGGGCTTCGTAGAGCATTTCCTGGCTGTCAACCGTGTCATCCCCACCAACGTGCCGGAGCTCACCTTCCAGCCCAGCCCGGCACCCGACCCTCCTGGTGGCCTCACCTACTTCCCAGTGGCCGACCTATCCATCATTGCTGCCCTCTATGCCCGATTCACCGCTCAGATCCGCGGTGCTGTGGACCTCTCCCTCTATCCTCGAGAGGGGGGCGTTTCCAGTCGCGAACTGGTAAAAAAGGTCTCGGATGTCATATGGAACAGCCTCAGCCGCTCCTACTTCAAGGACCGGGCCCACATCCAGTCTCTCTTCAGCTTCATCACAGGTTGGAGTCAGACAGGTGGTCAGGGGAGCAAACGAATGCTGGCTTGCCTCTTTTCATGTCCCAACAATATGGTTTACAGCCCGTTTGGAACCTGCAAACTTGTGTAGTGGGGCAGGTATTATTCCTCATTCGCAGCTGTTGAAACAGAGTCCCAAAGAGGGGAAGCGGTGTTCTAATGTCAGAATGACAGGGCTGGGACTGGAACCTGATCATTTGGTCTAAATCTTACTCTCATCCCTCAATACCCCAGCCCTGCCATCGAATAGCCACAGGAATCTGGCAGCCTAACATGTGGGGAAAGAGGGTGGCAGCAGATTGGGGACGTAGGACAAAGGGGTGGATACATTTGAGACAATTAAGAGGATATCTATGAAAATATGTTGGAAGGAAGCACAGGCTTGAGGTCAAGGAGCTTAAGACTGAGGACATGCAAAGTGCATTATGTATTGAGCAAGAATCTGAGGCCACTTGTGAGCTGAGCAGGAAAAAAGTGCAGAGATAAATCAGGACATGAGGAAGGGAGGGGTTGGGGGCTCCTGGGGTTATGGATTTGCTCTCCCTGATGCAGTCTGATAGGTGTACAGTTAGACGCGGGATTAAGTCATTACGTTAACAGAAGTATCTGATGTAGAAAAGGGAGGACAGTTTCTGACTGAGTAGACTGGAGATCTAGAGAGGCTTCCTGCTGGGGCTGGGTTATCAGGAGGGAGATGCTGTGAGCACAAAAGGGTGGATGTAATGGGTAGAGTGTGTGAAGCGTGGACATGGCTTTGAGAGGTGTTAGAGGGGGCATGGCTCCCTTCTTCCAGGACAGAGCTCTCATTACTGGCTCTTCTGCAGGCACTAAACTGGACAGTTCGGGCGTGGCCTTTGCAGTGGTAGGGGCCTGCCAGGCTCTAGGTCTCAGAGATGTCCATCTGGCCCTGTCCGAGGATCATGCCTGGGTGGTGTTCGGGTCCAATGGGGAACAGACGGCTGAGGTGACCTGGCATGGCAAAGGCAACGAGGACCGCAGAGGCCAGACAGTCAACGCTGGTGTGGCTGAGCGGGTATCGTATTCTCTCAGTCTTGCTCTTTTCCCTCAGTGAGCCTGAGTCATCTGAGGGGTTGATTCTGCTTCACTGGCCAGGCTCCCCACAGCCCCTCACCCCTCTGTGTTTATGCAGCAGGAGGAAAGGCAGATGAACTGATCTGTGATGCTGTACCCTAGAGCAGGCACAGGGCGGGACATCCTGAGATGTCTGCTTTTCTCCCTTTCTAAGAGCTGGCTGTACCTGAAAGGATCGTACATGCGCTGTGACCGCAAGATGGAGGTGGCGTTCATGGTGTGTGCCATCAACCCTTCCATTGATCTTCACACTGACTCTTTGGAACTGTTGCAACTACAGCAGGTGAGGACACTGCCCCTGCCCAGGGCCTTCCCTTTCCCTTTTGTAAAATGGACTGATCCTTCTTGATGCACAAGGGAAAGTAGAGTTGAGACGTGAAGGGCTTTGCAAGTCTTGAATCTTAGCCCTTCTCTGTTAGCAGGGCCCTATTTCTTCCGGTCACCTCTACCTGATAGGCAGCTCCCTTCTACTCACTGCGCTTCTCTCCCTTTGGCTCTAGAAGCTGCTCTGGCTGCTGTATGACCTAGGACATCTGGAAAGGTCAGTAGAAGAATACGATCAGATACAGCTTGGGGGATCAGGGAGCTGAGTGATAGCCTGACCTTACCATCTGTTCCCAGGTACCCCATGGCGCTAGGGAACTTGGCAGACCTGGAGGAGCTGGAACCCACCCCTGGTCGGCCAGACCCGCTCACCCTCTATCACAAGGTGAGGGCATCTCAGAAGGCAGCCACTCCTCTCTGGGGATGGAGAGGAGATAGGGGAAAAGGAAGGATATTGAGTGTTGGAGGGTATTTTCTGCCTTACTCTGGATAAGGCATGTGTGTGATAAGGGTGATCTGTGTTTAAGCAAAGCCGGGGTTCCTCAGCCTAGGAGTGGCAGGGCTTGGATTTATCCTACAAGCCCTGCATTTTTCCAGCTGCCCTTCTTTACCCTGGCTGTAGCCTGTGGTGGTAGCACTGTGGGGAAATGTTAGCCTGCTCATTGTGGTAGAAGGCTTTAAACAGGACCATGTGGGGAAGAGACCTCCCCAGGGTTGAGTGCTTCCCTGCTCCTCCCCGGGCCTTGTTTGTGGGGTCACCATTCCTATTGTCTGTCCTTGGCTTTAGAAGCTTGTAGACCCAGGTCTGGGATGGAGATGGGAGGAGTGGGAACACCATGGAATGGAGCCAGGTGTAGAGACAGGAGGATGGCCGTTTGGCGCCCTCTCTCTGTAGCATGTCAGAGATGAGGCAGTGGGGCCGCCTCCCTGAGGCTCCTCTGCTCCATCCTCCAGGGGATTGCCTCAGCTAAGACCTACTACCAGGATGAACACATCTACCCCTACATGTACCTGGCTGGATACCATTGTCGCAACCGCAATGTGCGTGAAGCCCTGCAGGCCTGGGCCGACACTGCCACTGTTATCCAAGAGTGAGGATTCCCCTGCCAGGCCTCCAGCCTGTCCTTTCTCTCTATGACTTTCCAATCGGTCAGCCAGTCGTAAGACCTTGTCTCAAGCTCTGTCCTCTCTGATCAGCCCCTACACAGCCAAGGTTGCCATTACCTGGGAAGTGAGAACCTCTGGTTGTTCCTCCTCCTCATGCCTTCCCTTCACTCCTCTCTGCCCATTTTTTCCTGCTTTATAGTCAGTTATGTTGCACTGTCTCTGCCCAACTTCTAGCCCAGCCCTCATGCCCCACTCCTTAACCTTGCCTCGTCCTAACATGATCCCCACTATCTGGGTGAACAAGGACTCCAGCCTCTCACCCAGTCAGTGGGGTGTCCCACCGTGGGGCAATTGTCAACCTGAGTCCTGTGTGTTCTCACAGCTACAACTACTGTCGGGAGGATGAAGAGATCTACAAGGAATTCTTTGAAGTGGCCAATGACGTCATCCCCAACCTGCTGAAGGAGGCAGCCAGCCTGCTAGAAGCAGGCGAGGAGCGGCCAGGAGAGCAAGCCCAGGTGAAGGGCTGGACTCCATTGGTTCACCCTCTTTCCTGGGCACATTGGTTGGACTGCATGGACAGGGTTGGGGATTCTCTTTTGGGGTTCAAAAGGACTTTAGGGTGTTTTAGAGCTAAAACCTTTAGGGAAATGGGTTGATGGTCTATCTCTTTGATGGCAAGTTCGACTCTGGGCTGGGCTGTAGGCGAGGAAAGGCACTCACTCCCCTTTTCCACTCACACTAAGGGTTAACTTTGTAAAAGGAAGGAGGGTCTAGCCTGCACTTGCCTTCCCTGAAACTAAGGCTTTGCCCAGGTGGAGCCTGGCCTGCACACTGTGACCTTTGTGACCTTTGCTGTACCTTCCCCCTTATCCAGGGCACCCAAGGCCAAGGTTCTGCCCTCCAGGACCCAGAGTGCTTTGCCCACCTGCTGCGATTCTATGATGGCATCTGCAAATGGGAGGAGGGTAGCCCCACACCAGTACTGCACGTGGGCTGGGCAACTTTCCTTGTGCAGTCCCTAGGACGCTTTGAGGGACAGGTGAGAGGGTCCCATCATCCAGGGCATGGGAACTGCAGGTGGTGGTGGTAGCTCCAGGGGACTGAGGTTATATGGATGTTTATGAGTATAGATGATGAGAGGAGACTCCTGGAGAGGTGGTCAGGAGCTGAGGCTGGAGCCCCACTGGTGATCACGACCCTTCACTCAGCTTACGATTTGCTCAGGTGCGGCAGAAGGTGCACATAGTTAGCCGGGAAGCCGAGGCAGCAGAGGCGGAAGAACCATGGGGGGACGAAGCCCGAGAAGGTCGTCGGCGCGGTCCCCGCCGAGAGTCCAAGCCTGAGGAGCCACCACCACCCAAGAAGCCTGCGTTGGACAAGGGCCCAGGCTCAGGGCAAAGTGCAGGGTCGGGACCTCCTAGGAAAACGTCAGGGACTGTCTCAGGTACTGCCCGTGGCACAGAAGTCAGCAGTGCTGCTCAGGCTCCAGCACCTGCAGCATCGCCACCCCCAGAGGGCCCAGTGCTCACTTTCCAGAGTGAGAAGATGAAAGGAATGAAGGAGCTACTGGTGGCCACCAAGATCAACTCTAGTGCCATCAAGCTGCAACTCACGGCACAGTCCCAAGTGCAGATGAAGAAACAGAAGGTGTCCACACCCAGCGACTACACACTCTCTTTCCTAAAGCGGCAGCGCAAGGGCCTCTGAACTCTTCGGGATTCTGTGACAAGGCCCCCGGCCTGCCCACACTCCCATCAGGCTTCACTCTAGTCCTCTAACTCAAGCCTAGACTCTGCCTACAGTCCTAGGTGGCCCAGAACTGCCCAGCAGTGACTGGGAGCCTTCATTTAGCCCCTTTTCGGGCCCCAGAGCCCTGGCTCGGTTCTTAGAATTTAGGTTTCATCTCCCACCAGCCAGCCAATTGGAACATTGTAGGTCCATGCAACCGGTCTTTACAGGTCCAACCCCGTCCCCCGAAATTCAGTGGACCATGACGGGTTCCCTAGTCGAGCCTGAACAGTCCGGCATTCCTCCCACTTGGGGACTAGATTGACCTTAGCCCACAAGCACAGTTGCTACCTGGAAACCCAGGAACCAAGGACCATTCAGTCCCTAGGGGTAGATTTCCGCACTTTATAGTTGCATCCTTTGGCAATCCAAGTCCCCTACCCCAAAGAAATTAACATATTGTTGCCTGAATCTGGAAATCTTCCTCATCTCCCTAGCCCCGGAGTCCAGGGCATGAAGGTCGGACTCTTATCTGTGAATACTGAGCCTCGCCCCCTTCCTGACCAAACTGGCCGGAGAACAGAGCAGGACCTCTTCCAGCCCTCTGGGAACCTCCTTGAGGTCCCAGGAGGAAATCTGCACGGGGTGGGGGAGGGCCAGTCTTTTCCTGTTTTGTACATAGATTTATTTTTCAGTTCCAAGGAAGATAAATACATTTTGTTAAGAAAAAAAAAGATGTATGTGTTTCATCTGGGAAATTGGGGATGGGGCAGGAGTGGATGTTCCCTGTTGCGCTTAGGATTTTGAACTTCATTCATGCTCTGCACCTGTAGCTCCTGAGAATTGGGAGGGGGACTTAAGCTCCGCCTCTGCCTAGGGACTTCCCCGCGAGACCAGAGCGCCTCCTCTCGGCTAGGCGGAACGGCGGGGCATCCCCGACCTGGCCCCGCCCAGGCCTGGCCCCGCCCCACGGCCTCTGAGTCTCGCCGCTGTGCCTGCCTGCCCGCCTCGCCCCGCCCCGCCCCGCGCCGCTCCGCGCCGGCTCCGCAGCTTGCGCCCGCCGGCGGGTCCGGCGCCGGGCCATGGCGCTGTTGCGGGACGTGTCGTTGCAGGATCCGCGGGACCGCTTCGAGCTGCTGCAGCGTGTTGGGGCCGGGACCTATGGCGACGTTTACAAGGTGCGCTGCGCGGGGCTGCGGGACGGGCGGGAGCGCAGGAGGAGGGTGCATCTTCACATCCCGCCGCGGGAGCCCCGGCCCCGCCCCCTCCTCACCCTGCTTCTCACCCTGTGCCCCGCAGGCCCGTGACACCGTCACGTCCGAACTGGCCGCGGTGAAGATCGTCAAGCTAGACCCAGGTGTGGGCCCGGGTGGGGCCTCTGTGCTCCAGGGAGGCAGGCGGGTGAGCTGGCGGGGGCGGAGAGTTGACATTTTCTAGAGCCCTAGAGAAGCGGACCCCAAGAGAAACTAAGGTCCGGCAACTGCTTGGAGAGGAGAGAAATACTCTACTCATTTTGCACATAGTGACAGAGTCTGGGCTACGCGTGTGCCTCCCCCCCCATAATGCCTTGTGCTCTCCAGGAGACGACATCAGCTCTCTTCAGCAGGAAATCACCATCCTCCGTGAATGCCGCCACCCCAATGTTGTGGCCTACATTGGCAGCTACCTCAGGTGAGGTTGTTTATCTTCTTACCCCAGAAAGCCCTTGTGTGTCCTGCATTGTGCCAGCCCCAACTCTGTCTCCCCAGGAATGACCGCTTGTGGATATGTATGGAGTTCTGTGGAGGAGGGTCACTGCAGGAGATTTACCACGGTGAGAGCCAGACTCCATGGGACATGGCCTTTCCCAGTGCCAACATAGGGGTAGGAGGCATCCTCCTGGCTGAACTTGGGACTCCTCTTAGCTTCTTGACTAGCTGTGTGACCTTGAGAGAAATACTGTCCTCCTCTGGGCTCAGTTTCCCAGTCTGAACCTGGAAGAAATGTGGCTAACATCGCTTTGCTGTAGTGGTGCCTGCTGCTTTCTGCTATGCAGGGTGGGTAGGGAAGGTCAGCAAATCTCTCAGGCTCTTTCTCTTCAGCCCTGTATGTATGTTTCAGCCACCGGGCCCCTGGAAGAACGGCAGATTGCCTATGTTTGCCGGGAGGCACTGAAGGTACAGGGCTCATGGGCAACACTCATTTTGGAATCTTCAGGAGTGTGGGCCCACCCCATCTGGCCAGTGGGAGACTGGGACTTTGGGATGGGTTGGCTCAGGGGATGTGGGTCCTAGCGGGAGGGGGGCCCCAGTTCTGTTGCCGGAAGCAGCCTATTTCCCTCTTGGCTCAGTCACTTCCTGTTTGGGGAGAGGGGTGGAGGAAGCTGCTTGGGTGGGGGGCCCCAGTCCTGAGGAGGGGCTCAGAAGAGATAATTAGTGCTGAGTAGCTGTCCTCAGAGACTTCTATTTGTCCCTAGGGGCTCCACCACCTGCATTCTCAGGGGAAAATTCACCGAGACATTAAGGTAGGGGCCGGCCAAGGGCAAGGTTCAAATGAGGAGGAAGCTGCCAGGCATCTGACACAATCCTTTCTCTGTCCCCCCCCCCCCACTCTCCCAGGGTGCCAATCTTCTGCTCACTCTGCAGGGTGATGTCAAGCTAGGTCAGTACTGGGGGATGCCATGTGGGTGAGGGTTCAGCAGGGGCTCAGAGACCATAGAATTGGGTGCTGGAGATCCCAATCACTTTACTGCTTGAGCCTCAGTTTCCCCGCTTAGGAGATATAGTATTATTACTTGCCTGCCAATAGTGGCTGAGTGAGATTGGATTGGGAGGGATCTGACATGGGATCAAGTTTTCAGAGATGGAAGGATGGTGACTCCTCTCAGATGAGGGGCCAGGCGTGGCTTGGGATAGGTGTGGCTGTCTGTACCCTATCCCTACCTGGTATAGCCTGGGCCCTGTGGTGGGAGGTAAGTGAGTCCCTGGGGCTGGTAAGAGTCTCTTTGCTGCAGCGGACTTTGGAGTGTCAGGCGAGTTGACAGCATCTGTGGCCAAGAGGCGGTCTTTCATTGGCACTCCATACTGGTAAGATGGTGGTGCCCTGGCAATAGGGGTGGTGGCCAGAAGAAGGGCATCTGGCCATCTTGTATGTGACCCTGATTCTAGGATGGCACCAGAGGTTGCTGCTGTGGAACGCAAGGGTGGCTACAATGAGCTGTGTGACGTCTGGGCCCTGGGCATCACTGCCATTGAGCTGGGCGAGCTGCAACCACCGCTGTTCCACCTCCACCCCATGAGGTCAGCCTAGCACATGCCCCTTGCCTGACCCTTGCCCTGCTGACCCTTGACCCATGAGTTCATATCCACCCTAGGGCCTTGATGCTCATGTCGAAAAGCAGCTTCCAACCACCCAAGCTGAGAGACAAGACACGATGGTGAGGGCTCACCCACAGCTAAGTATCCTTTTCCAGCCAAGCCCAGTGGATAGAGGCTTTTGCCAAGGATTGAGCTTGGTTCCCACTGTAGGCAATGGGACAGGAGGGAAGGGCTCATGGCTTGTGATGGAGGCACTCCTGTGGTGCAGCAGCACTGACCAGGCTCCAGCTCCTTTGGTGGCCGGCTGGGGCAACTGACAGGTTGCTTCTTTGCAGAGCTTAACCTGGGTTCGGGTGGGTGGGGCTTTTGTATCCACCAGGACCCAGACTTTCCACCACTTCCTCAAGCTAGCCCTAACCAAGAACCCCAAGAAGAGGCCTACAGCTGAGAAGCTTCTGCAGGTGGGAGGCAGGGCATGAGCCTGGGGACTTGAGGCTCAAGGACAAGGCCTGGAGGGCAGGGAGCAACCTTAGCACCCCTTGCTCTTCCAGCACCCATTCACAACCCAGCCACTCCCTCCAGCCCTCCTTACCCAGCTCCTCGACAAGGCCAGCGACCCCCACTTGGGAACCCTCTCCCCTGAAGACAGTGAACTGGAGGTAAAAGGGGGACTGGGAGCTGGGTCAGCCCGGCCTGGTGGGAAGGTGGTATAGATCAGAACTTTTGTGACTTGTGGAATTCCAGCAGAACTTCTCTCTAGTCAAGCCCACTGCCATCTTCGGGTCCAAGCCAGCCATGACTATGACTAAGCGTTCCTCCTTTCTGTGTGGCCTTTGGCAGGTGTCTTGATGTTTCTGTGCCAGTTTTCCCATCCGTGAAAGGAGGGCTGTTTTATTTCACAGTAATCTTAGGGCTGTCAGGAAAACAGGAGCCCTGATGGGTGTCAAGCCCTGGAAGAACTCCTGGCTGCGTGCAAGTCTGCTGTTTGTGTTCTTTCTTAGACCCACGATATGTTTCCAGACACCATCCATTCCCGGGGCCATCATGGTCCAGCTGAGAGGACCCCCTCCGAGATCCAATGTAAGTCTTCTGATTGGGCTAAATGCACCCATGGACCTGGTGTTATTGGCGGGGTCCATTCTGAGACTTTGGCCCCCTCCTAATCTAATACACTGGTTCCCTAGTTCACCAAGTGAAATTTGGTGCTCCTCGCCGGAAAGAGACAGACCCTCTCAGTGAACCGGTGAGGCACTGGCTGTATGTATTTGTGGAGGGGGCTTCAGAGAGGGGCTGGGTGTGCAGATGCAGGTAGACTATCCCCAGTCATGGCCACTCTGAAGCAAGGTTTGCCTGTGTCACCTGGGGTCCCACGCTGGAGGATCCTCCTGTGCTTGTGTCACCTGGGGTCCTGGGCTAGAGGTCCCTCCTGTGCCATTCTCCTTTAGATAGTACTGGAAAGTGGAAGGCTGACCACACCCTTTTGAAACCTAGCTTTCACAGGACTTGGCCATATTCCTCAGTCTGCCTGTCATAGGATGGCGCCACCCCATCCCCTCTGTCCCTAGTTTCTTTTTCCGCTCCCATGGTGCCCATCTCTCTGTTCTGCTGGCTTGCTGTCTCCCTCCATCTCTGTCTCTGTCTTTCTCTCTCATTTTTGTTGTTTTGTCTTTCACAAGTCTTTGCGTGTTACAGAATGTTCTCCATCTGTCTATTGGTCTCTCTTGCTCTTTCTCTTTTTGCTGATGTCAGACGGTTCCTCTAACTTACTCTGGCTGGCCTTGAACTCACCCTATAGTCTAGGCACACCTTGAGATCCAGATCATTCCTGGCTCTCCTCTCCCATCTATTGAAACCCTTCTCTTTTTTTCCACCTCTGCTCTGGTGTCTCTGCCTTGGTTTCCTCCAGTGGGAGGAGGAGTGGACATTCCTGGGGAAAGAAGAACTGAGTAGGTGAGTGAGTGGAGCTGGGGAAGCTGGGGCAGGTTGGGGCTTATGGAAGACTGACCACTGCCCCCTTCCTCTGGCCCAGGAGCTTGCTGCAGTCAGTCCAGGAGGCCCTGGAGGAAAGGTGAGGACCCATACCTGGGGTGAAGAAAGGCCTTCAGGCCCAGGGTGGGGGGGGGAGGGGCAGTCCTCTCACTCCCTCATGCCATCTGCTGTGTCCCTGTAGGAGCCTGACTATCCGGCCAGCCATAGAACTCCAGGTGTGGATTGGAAGAGGGTAGAGCTGGGAAGTAAGCTGTGTGCATAGAGTACTATGGGACAGAAGTGCATCATGGGGCCTCTGATAATTGCCAGGCTGTTTCTGACCCTCTTGCCAGGAGCTGGACTCCCCAGATGATGCCATTGGAACTATCAAACGGGCCCCATTTATGGGACTGCCCCACACTGAGTCAACATCTGATGACAATGCCCAGTCTTGCTCCCCAGGTGTGGCCCTGGGTGGGCAGGCCATGGGAAATTCTGGGGTAGGGCTGGGGCTTGGAGTCACTGTGGTCTGTGCACATAGGAACCCTGTCAGCACCTCCAGCTGGCCCTAGCAGCCCCCCACTGCTGCCAACTGCCTGGGCGACTCTGAAGCAACGGGAGGATCATGAGGTGAGAGGTCAGCAGAGGAGTGGGGGTGGGGCTACAGGGTGTCACCTAGGCCCTGACTCCTTCCCTCCCTCAAACACAGCGATCATCCTGCCATGGTCTTCCTCCCACCCCCAAGGTGCACGTAAGTATTTCCTGGCTATTCCTGGGTCCTATTGTCCTGGCATTGCCACTGGGTTCCTCCTCCACTATTCACTTTCTCCCCAGATGGGTGCCTGCTTCTCCAAGGTCTTCAATGGCTGCCCCCTGCAGATCCATGCTGCTGTCACTTGGGTTCACCCTGTGACTCGAGGTGGGCCAGGGGTAGAGCAGAAGCAGTAACTTAGGACACCCTTAGCTTGGGCCAGGAACGTGTGGCAGCCTCTGACCTTATGTCTGTGCCTGCAGACCAGTTCCTGGTGGTAGGGGCTGAGGAAGGCATCTACACCCTCAACCTTCATGAACTGCATGAGGATACGCTGGAGAAGGTGAGACTTAGTGGCGTTTGGGGGCAGAGGCACAGGAATGTTGGGTGCTGACCACCTGTCTACTGGCTTTGGTCTTAGCTCATCTCCCATCGCTGCATCTGGCTCTACTGTGTGAATAATGTGTTGCTGTCACTCTCAGGTAGGAGGAAGAGGGTACAGAGGCGGCCAGAGCACCCTTCCCCAAACTTTCTCTGAGCCCTATGTCTTCCTCTTCCGCTTCAGGGAAATCCACACATATCTGGGCGCATGACCTCCCAGGCCTGTTTGAGCAGCGGAGACTGCAGCACCAGGCACCCCTCTCCATCCCTACCAACCGCATCACTCAGCGCATCATCCCCAGGTCAGCAGGTATGGGGTACACAGGAGGTCCAGAATAGTGCCTGCTGGATGGGACTCCACCCTCCCTGGGACTGCCAGGGTCTTAGCTAATCATTTAGGCACTTCCTGTCTCCGAGGCTGCTTCCTCCTGGTCAGTAGTTGGTGGCCTCCCCTCCTGTCCACTTGGCTTGTTAGAATGAACAAAGGGATGCAAGTGTGAAAGTGCTCTGCAGACAGCAGAGATGGTGGACTTCATCCTGCAGTTCAGTGGCCCAGTGCCGGGCCTGGCGATGTGTCAACAGAGCCCTGCTTTGGAGAAACAAAGGACCTGGGCATTTATAGCAGACTGCTTGGTTCAAGGAAGGGGCAGGGGTAGAGGTGGACAGAGTGCTCTGAAAGCCAGAAAGCAGAGACAGAATTAGAGGATGCATCCCAAGGCTCTAGGGGAAGGGAGAGTGAGTGCAGGTGAGAACAAACAGCAAGGCCTAGAGGACCCCGTTTGGCCTGAGGGTTGAGAGCCGCACAGGTGGCGAGCCCTTCCTCTGTTGCCAGGACTTGGACTCTGCCCAGTGTACAGCAGTGCTGTCAGCATCTCAAAGGGTCTTATTGTGTACTAGTCAATATGCTTCCTGTGATAGGCGGTTCAGCTCACTGTCTAAGAGCCTGGCTGGTGTCGTGGCCCAACATCCCAGCACTAGGCAGAATGAGGCAGGAGAAGATCAAGTTTGAGGCCAGCCTGGGCTACACAGAAGGGATACTTTTTCTCAAAAACATAGTTGGGCATGGTGTTGCATGCTTGTAATCTCAGTACATGGGGGATAGGGGCAGGAGAATCAGGAGTTCGTGGTCGTCCTTGTCTACCTATTGAGTTTTAGGCCAGCCTGGGCTATGTGAGCTCCTGTCTCTGACAACAGAATATACTGTCCATATCAAGAGCTACAGTAGGACTGGTGTTGGGAAGCACAGTGGTCAGGTCTAGAGACCAGTGCAGAGGAGCCCACTGCAGAAGCTAAGTAGCCCAGCACTGACATGTGGCGTTAGGCTGTCACCATTGAGCAGGTAATTATGCAGCGGCACCTTCCTCATATGTTCTTTTTTTTTTTCTGGGGCTGGGGACCGAACCCAGGACCTTGCGCTTCCTAGGTAAGCGCTCTACCACTGAGCCAAATCCCCAACCCCTCCTCATATGTTCTTAGCATTGTGCAGAGCTCAGGCACATCTATGGACCTGAGGGGACCTTTGCCCCTTCCCTTGACTGTGTGTGTGTGTGTGTGTGTGTGTGCGCGCTTGCTTGCTTGTGTGCATGAAGGAGGTAAATGGTAGAACTAGAAATGAGGCTCTTTGGCAGTAATGGAGGAGGACAGGCTGAAGAAGAGGACATTAAAAGGCTGTTCTGGGGGCTGGGGATTTAGCTCAGTGGTAGAGCGCTTACCTAGGAAGCGCAAGGCCCTGGGTTCGGTCCCCAGCTCCGAAAAAAAGAACCAAAAAAAAAAAAAAAAAAAAAAAAAAAAGGCTGTTCTGAAAGCCTTCAATGAGAAAGTGCTATTTTTGTGGCAAGACCGGGGACAGGGCTGAGGCTATAGCTCACTGGTAAGGTAAGGTAAGGAAAGGTAGCTTGCCTAGCATGTGAGGCTCTAGATTTAGTCCCCAGCACTGTAGGAATAACCTAGGATTTTGGGCCTGGCAATCTTGCTCAGGGGTTAAAGATGCCTGCCACCAGATGGTGAAAAGAGAGCGGGTTGTTCGCTGACCTCCACGTATGCACCTTGATGTGTACACATGCACACATGTGCACAATGAAAACATTTTAAGAGTCATTTTATGTGCATTGGAGTGACTGGGACTGGAGTTACAGACTGTTGTGAGCAGATATGTAGGTGCTGGGAATTGAACCCAGATTCTCTAGAAGGCAACCAGTGCTTTGAACCACTAAGCCTTTCTTCAGCCCCAATAAATGTAAGTTTCCAAAGAAGCTAGAGATCTTTAGAGAGAAGGTTATGTAAGGAGAAAAAAGGTCCTAGGGCAGGTGCAAGTCTGGTTTGCTTGAGGAACAGATCATCGAGGGTCTGTCTTCAGAGAGGCCTTGGGCTTTGACTTAGAGCAGCTTGGAGGCCTCTGGTGAGGTGTGATTGGCACTGAGGTCTTCATGGGATCTCTGCTGCGGGTGAGGACTAAAGCCCTGATGGGAGGATTCTAGAGGCCATGAGAAGCCTGTCACAGTGGTAGGTGGCCAGCAACAGGGGTGTGGGCTGCAGTAAGAGTAAAGGAAGTGAAAAATGGTCTGGTTTTCATTCTGTTTTACAAGTGGAGCCAGCAGGATTTCCTGGTGATAGGTGGTGTTTGAAAGAGAAAGGGGGTCAAGGTTGAGTGCAAGGCTTTTGACCTTGGTGGAAGGAAGGATAGAGCTGTCACCAGCTGTGAGTGACGTAGGAATCTGGGCTTGAGTTGGATTTGCCATATATTAAGTAAATTATATGTCTATCATCTCAACACTCAAGAAGTTGAGGCTGGAGGATTACTGAAGTTTGATGCTGTAGTATGAGAACCTTCTGAAAATTCACATTTCAAAAGATGCAAATTCTCTGTGAGTGGGTCCTTCCTGGTCCGTCTGAGAGAGCTGGACCACCCAGAAGAGTGGGCCAGGAAACAGCTCCAACTTGACTATGACCAGAGGCAGGCCAGGCCCCAGGCAGCAGCACTGGGAAGACCTGGAGGACAGCCTTATCTACAGAGCTCACACCAAACCTGTATTGGTGCCCTGTGCCCTCTGGGCTTCCTGAGCCTCTGTTCTGACCCCTAACCTTTAAGCAGAGGGCTTGCCAGACTTTGAACATAAAGAAGCGGAAAACATGAAGTTTTTGTAGAGGAAACACCAGATGCAAAAGTATCAGTGCAGATATGCCTGTGACCTGCTCAGAGGCCAGCTGGGCCAGAGTGGGAGGAAGAGGGAGGGCAGAGGTCAGCACAGGGGGGCAGACACCGGCTTCCTCCCAGGGGCCTGTTCTGGCAGGAGCACAGGCAGGACCTGAGTCACTGGGAGGAGATTGCAGCGTTAACAGCCCAGTTCCTCAGATGAAGAAACAGGCTCCAATGGTCAGTCCCTGAGGGCATGGGGACTCCCCATTAGACAACCATCCACCTCCCCACAGGGTCAGAGACCCACCTAGGTGCAGAAGGCAGGCCATTTGCTGTTTGAAGTCTTTACATCTCCCAGGGCCTGTTTGTCAGTCTTTGAAATGAACTAAGTATACTCAAGCTGGGACCTGCCTCAACTTCTGGTCTCCACACGAGCTGCTTGTTAAAAACTATACAGACGCTCTTACCAGTAATCCTAGCACTTGAGAGACTGAGGCAAGACAACTGCTATAAACCCCAGGCCAACCTGGGCTACAGAGTAAGACTATGTAAAAAACTAAAGGAGGGCTGGGACAGTAGCTTAGCTTATCAGGAAAAGGTGCTTGCTGCCAAGCCTGAGGTAACCTGAGTTCAATCTCAGGGAACCATGTGATGGACGGGGGACTGGCTCCTACAGTTGTCCTACCTATGTGACATGATGTGCTTCCCCACAATCGGTCAGTGTAAAGAAATGCTTTATGTTTTTTTTAAGATTTATTTATTTATATATAAATACACTGTATCGGTCTTTAGACACACCAGAAGGGGGCATCAGTTCTCATTACAGATGGTTGTGAGCCACCATGTGGTTGCTGGGAATTGAACTCAGGACCTCTGGAAGAGTGTCAGAGGGCTCTTCTTTTCTTTCTTTTTTTTTTTTTTCAGAGCTGGGGACCGAACCCAGGGCCTTGCGCTTGCTAGGCAAGCGCTCTACCACTGAGCTAAATCCCCAACCCCAATGTCAGAGGGCTCTTAACTGAGCTATCTCTCCAGCCCAAGAAATGCTTTATTTTTAATTGTTTTAAATTTATTATTATTATTATTATTATTATTATTATTATTAGTAGTAGTAGTAGTAGTAGTAGTAGTGGTAATTGTTTTTGTTTGTTTTTTTTGAGGCAAGATCTCTCTATATAGCCCTGGCTGTCCTAGTACTCACTGTGTAGACCAGGCTGACCTTAAACTCACACAGACCCTCCTGACTATGGCTCTCAAGTTCTGGAATTAAAGGCATTATTTTCAGGGAGGGTGATAACCCATTTGCCATGGTATACAAGTGGAGGTCAGAAGACACCTGACAGGAGGAGTTCTTCAGGGTTTACCACATGAATCCCGGGAACTGAGTTGAGGTTGTAAGTCTGGTGGTAGCAGGTACCTGTACCTAAGGGGCCAGCTAGTGAGCCCAAGAAAAGTTAAAAAAGAATGAAGAGAAAAGGAATGTGGTGGTGCTGGATCTGGTGGCTTAGGTTTCTAATGTTGGCACCTGGTAGGATTTGACAAGATCAGGAGTTTGAGAGCAGCTTGGGTTACATGAACCATGGTTTTCTCCAAAAACTCAAACACAGAAGCGGACTCAGTGGTTAAAAGCCATCCCTCCTCCCTCCCTGCCCTTCCAGAGGACTTAGGTTCAGTTTCTGTCATCCACATGGTAACTCACGACGACCTTTAACCTCAGCTAGGGGATCTGATACATTCTCACCTTTGCAGGCACAGAATTAGTGTACATTGGGTCCATGTATACATACGTGCATGCATGCAAACATTCAAATACACAAATTTAAACTTTAAAAAGAGAAACCCAAAACAAAAGAACAATCCACCCCCACCCCCACCCCTACTGCCGGTCAGAGTGAGTGCCCAGGCTGGGGAACCTAAGATACCCAGAGCCTCAGCCCCTTGCAGCTCTTAAAGGCACACTGCTGTGCCTCCCTGAACCTAGTGTCTCATCCATAAAGCCAGGAAGGGGACAGTGACCACCTCACAGGGCTCAGTGGGGGCCTTGCTCAAGGATGGCTCCCAGAACATATGCTGATTTTGATCCCTACAGACGCTTTGCCCTGTCTACCAAGATTCCTGACACCAAAGGCTGCTTGCAGTGCCGTGTGGGTAAGAGCTGGCTGTATGGGGTTGGGAGAGGTGCTGTGATGAGGCTGGACCCTTGCCCACACCCTTCTCCTCCCACAGTTCGCAACCCCTATACCGGCAGTACCTTCCTGCTGGCCGCCCTGCCTGCCAGCCTGCTTCTGCTGCAGTGGTATGAGCCACTGCAGAAATTCCTGCTGCTGAAGGTAAGGGACCAGAAGACCCTTGGGTGGCAGGATGCCCGCGGAAGAAACAGAGCCAAGCCTCTCTGCTGTCCCCCAGAACTTTTCCAGCCCCTTGCCCAGCCCGGCAGGGATGCTGGAGCCGCTGGTGCTCGACGGGAAGGAGCTGCCACAGGTGTGCGTGGGCGCTGAGGGACCTGAGGGACCCGGCTGCAGAGTCCTGTTCCATGTCTTGCCCCTGGAGACTGGCCTGACTCCAGACATCCTCATCCCTCCTGGTGAGCAACAGCACTAGGTGCTGCAGGGAAGGAATGCTTGGGAAAGTGGGGGGTCGGGGGTAGGGACACTTCAGTCCTGGCTCTCTGATCTGGACTTCCTGAAAGATTTCCGTAGACTAGCCTGGGTGCAGTGGCATAGGACTGTGATCCCTCCTCTGAGGCTGAAGCAGGAGGATTGCATGAACCCATGAGTAGATGCTAGCCTGGGTAACATAACAATCCAAAGCTTAAAAGTGTGGTAGGGGGCTAGAGAGGTGGCTCAGTGGTTAAGAGCACTGACTGCTCTTCCAGAGGTCCTGAGTTCAATTCCCAGTGACCACATGGTGGCTCACAACCATTTGTAATGGGATCTGATGCCCTCTTCTGGTGTGTGTCTGAAGACAGTTACAGTGTACTCATGAATAAAACAAAGTAGCTGTGTAAAAGTTTAAGCCCTCCTCTTCCATTAGCATTAGACATAAGGGGTTGGGGATTTAGCTCAGTGGTAGAGCGCTTGCCTAGCGAGCGCAAGGCCCTGGGTTCGGTCCCCAGCTCAAAAAAAAAAAAAAAAAAAAAAAAAAGCATTAGACATAAAAAAACAAAAGTGTGGTGGTATAAGCATTTGGCAGGCTGAGGCAGGAAGGGCATATCTCAGTCATGGAGAAAGCTCGGGCAATAGAAAAGGAAGGGCTCTTGGTGCCAGGATTCCCTTGGGATTTCATTCCTAATTCTTCTGCTGCTTTTTAAAAAATATTTTAAAATTCATTTTACGTGTATGAATGCTTTGCCTCCATGTGTATATACATACCATGTGCATACCTTGGAGGTCAGAAGAGGGTGACTTGGAGTTATAAGTGATTGTGAGCTGTACATGCTGGGAATTGAACCTGCAACCTTTAGCAGAGCCACTAATGCCCTCACCCACTGAACATCTCTCCAGCCCCGTCAGTCTTTTTAAGATTTATTTATTATATAAGTACACTATAGGTAGCTGTCTTTAGACACACCAGAAGAAGGCATCAGATCTCATTACAGATGGTTGTGAGCCACCATGTGGTTGCTGGGATTTGAACTCAGCATCTCTGGAAGAGCAGTCAGTGCTCTCAACCACTGAGCCATCTCTCCAGCCCCAATCCCAGCCCCTTCAGCCTTAATTCTTAGAATGGCCCTGTAAAATAGCAACTCATGTCTGAGTTACCAAAGAGGAAAATGAAATTCAGAGAGGAAGTGACTTGCGCCAGCCGCACAGCAACTGAATCTGATAGCCTGGTTTGTCTGACCCTGGAGCTTCTATAGGCTCTTATGAGACCCTGCAACCCCTCCCGGAGTCCAATAAGCCTAAGGCAAGTCCCTTGTTCTGAGTATTATGACCCTATGAGGCTGGTGTGAGGTGAAATAAGCTGTTGGTTTAGGATTGGCTGTAGCCCCTTCAGTCCTTAGAATGCTGGAGTAGCCTGGTGGCTCAGCAAGTCAGGCCTTGCCCTTCCTTCTCTGTCCACAGAGGGGATCCCAGGTTCTGCACAGCAGGTGATCCAGGTGGACAGGGACACAGTGCTGGTCAGCTTTGAACGTGAGTGCCCTAGGATCTGGATTGGAGGGCAGTGGAGAGTGGTGGTGAGGAAGGCTATTTTTTTATGGGTCTGCCATCCTAGCAGGGAGCCCGGTGTCTCCCACTCACAGCTCTCTCCTTGCACAGGCTGTGTGAGGATCGTTAACCTGCAGGGAGAGCCCACGGCTGCGCTTGCCCCTGAGCTAACCTTTGACTTCCCTATTGAGACTGTGGGTGAGTAAGCCAGATGTGGGCCTGGCCATATTCAGTCCAGAAATACATGACTGGGCTTAGAGCTCAGGGCTGGCAGTGGGACCAGGGTAGCTTTCCTACTCCCTTAGGGGAGCCATCCTGGATACCCAGCCCAGTGAGGACCCCTGCGAGTTGGTCTGGGAGTAGCCACTGTACTTTGTGGTAAGGGTGAGGGGATTCGTAGAGTGCAGGGGGAGTATAGGGCTAATAGCCCATTCTTCCAGTATGTCTGCAGGATAGCGTGCTGGCGTTCTGGAGTCATGGCATGCAGGGTCGAAGCCTTGACACCAACGAGGTGAGTGGGGCTCAGGTCCTAACTGCTTCCAGCTCTGAGCCTCCTGTTTAGAAAGGACTATTGGGAGTGTCTCATGGTCCCTTGTCTTCCAGGTGACCCAGGAGATTACAGATGAGACCAGGATCTTCCGAGTGCTGGGGGCCCACAGGTAGACATGGGATATTCTGAAATGTACCTTCCTTCTCAGGTCCCATCCCCAGGCTAGACTTGGGATGGGCTCACCTAGCTTGCCTGCTTTGCTTACCTTGTGCCTCTTCCCCCACCCCTAGGGACATCATCCTGGAAAGCATTCCCACTGGCAACCCTGGGGCACACAGCAACCTCTATATCCTCACAGGTCACCAGAGCAGCTACTGAGCTATCCCCCTGATGTCACCCAGGCCTCGGTTGCCACCTCCAGCCTCTGCTGGGGTCCCAGAGAGCAGACCTAGTTCTGAGAAGTGTTTGGGGGCAGAGAGGAGAGGTAGCCCACCCACTTCAGCAATAACCCCAACCAGTGGGAGCTGTGAGCACCTACCCTCCCTGGAGAGTTGTCCCCGTACAGGAGACCCTGGGCAGGATGGGCTGCCTGGCCGATCCATTCCACTTTCTCACTTTTCCTTCCCATTCTTTCTGCCAAGAGCCTGTCCCAGGTTTTATCCTGGGCAACATGTATTTAAGAGAGAATTATATTGGTATTAAAGCTGGTTGGTCTTATCCCACTAGTCCCTCTGAGGTGAAGGAGTTGAACCCTCACCTTCTGTCCCTTCTCTCCTTCCTCTTTCTTTCCCTCTTTCCTGCAGGACACTTTTCTTTAAGTACTTGGTTGGTCTCAGGCATGCACCATGGAAGGGCCAGTCCACTGGTGCTCTGTGGAGTCTAAGCTCAGGTGACATAAACCATTGTCCCTGGTCCAGCAGCTCTCACTCAGTTGTGTAGATTGAGTCCTCTGCTATAATCTGGCACCTTATGGACATGTGCAGGGCAGCCAAGCACCAAATAGGATCTTGCCTGTGGTCTGTGGGAGGATGCTGGAAACTAGCTACCATGTTTATAACATTTCTGAGATGTACGCTCTGCCCCTGCCATCTACTGCAGTATCCGTGACAAGCATGTAACAATTCAGTGGGCATCGGCTTAGACCAGGAAGATGATGTGGGCTCCTTTAGTGTTCAGTCACTCATTCCAAGATACAGCTCACCACCTAGGAAACTCATTGGCACGAATCTCCCTGTGGCTTATTGTATTTGTCCTCTCTTAGTTTCCTTCCCTGTGGTCCCAGACACTGGCTGAAGATCCACTGAAGGACGGCAGGGTACACAGAAAAGGCCTGGCCTAGGAGGGTTAAGGGAGCGTGTGGAGCAAAGGTCCAGCTCACTCTCACCCTCCTGACATTTAGAACACATGTTGGCAAAAGGTGCCTGGTATGCTGGCTGCAAGTACTTGCCAGTCAGTGAATCAATGGGTGGGTGGGGGTGGGTAGGTGACAGTTCATGTGTGGCTCTTGTGGCAGTTACTGTCCCTGTGACTACCCTCTTCCAAGCTCTGATTGGTTTCCAGTGACCAAGAGGTTTGCTTGGCTAAATAGGAAGCCAGAGGAGGAAAAGGACACAGTATTTGTCCTCAGTGAGACAGTCCCAGAGTCAGCTGAGGGGCCAGGGGAGACAGGGCTACAGAGTAAATACCTAGCTTCCTATCTCCCAGACTTCTGGGGTGCGGGGTGCCGGTGATAGGTGTGAGAGGTGTTCACCACCCAGCTCACAACACTTGATCCCAGGTGCCCTGGACGAACTGGCCCTCAGACTTTAGAGCAGTAGGCTGCAGGCAGTGACACCTGGTGGCAGGAGTCCATCTGAAAAGGTTTAGGGGTATAGCATGCCAAGGTGAGGGGCCTGTGAAAGGCAAGATCCACTGATAATGTTTGCTCCCAGCAAAGGTGGGTGCCACAAGCCAAAGACGGGGCAAGCCAGGAATATGCACTGAAAGATGTAATTTTATTTATGTATTTGTTTATAGATAGCCTTTTAAAAAAGAAAATAGATTCTAGGTTAGACTGTGGTGAATGCCTGTGAACCCAGTACTCAGGAGGCAGAGGCAGGACCGTGTGAATTGTAGTCCAGCCTGGTCCACATAGTGAATTCCAGGCCAGCCAAAGTTATATGTAGACAGGGCTGCGTCAAAAATAAATAAAACTTGCCTTCTCATTTATCCTCCAGTTCCTTCTAGAAGTATTTATGATATTTAAACAATTTGACATATTTTTATTCACATGGAAATATTCTATATATCTTTCTGGCTTTTTGAAAATACATTCTGGAGATCTTTACGTTAACAACCTGGCATTTTTTTGTATAGCTAGAGCAGGGTTTTATGCATTTAGGTGACTAATGTTAACAGAAAGATCTTTATTGATGGAATGTATTTCTACTTTAATATCACAAACCACACTGCAATAAATAACTCCTGTGTCAAAGCCACTCTGTGTTTGTGGGGATCAATCCTGGAAGAGGCATTGCTGGGTTGGCTGTGTTTGCCAAAATGGGGTGTCATACAGATGCCCTCTGTGGGAGTTAGCTATGGGATGAGGCCTCCTTTCATTTCTGTGGACAGAGATACAGGAGCAGTTATGGACTCACACCTGTCAACTAGCACTTTAGACTCAGGCAGGATTTCCAGGCAGGGCTACATGCTGAGACCCTGTGTGAAAAAAGAACAGAGAACATGGGTAAACTCATTAGCATGTTCAACAAACAGGCCTGTGGCAGAAAGGCATATGGAAAGCCCTGGGGCGGCCCATCCCTGAAGTTGCAGAGGAGACTCTGGAACGAGAAAGTGATGTGGAGGTCAGGGCAGGTGCCATGTTCCCTGAGTTTTCCTCACAATGCCCCATCAGCTAAAGCAGGGTAATTGAACTGTCGAGAAATGCTGAAGTCCTGTCTAGATCAGGTTGGCCTGTGGGCATGCCTTTAAAAAAGGAAATTCAGCCCACTGTGAGTGGCACTGTTACCTAGGCGGAGCTGGGGGTGGGGTGGAGTAGGGGTGGGTTCCTGGAGTAAAGAAGGCAATTCTTTCTCTACCTTTGACTATTACTATAACTAGCTTCTTCAAGTTCCTGTCTCAGCTTCCTTTAAAGGATAGACTAGCTGGGCAGTGGTGGCACTCACCTTTAGTTCCAGCACTCAGGAAGCAGAGTCAGGCAGATCTCTGAGTTCAAGGCTAGCCTGGTCTAGAGTGAGTTCCAGAACAGGTAGGGCTACAGAGAGAAATCCTGTCTCAAAAGGCAAACCAATAACCAAAATAACAAAGACTGTAAGCTGGCCATTTGTTGCTTTGTGGGTTCTTCTACCTTGCTCCACCCTTTCAACCCCTAACACTAGATAAGGGAGAAAAAAAGGATAAAGGGGAAAATAAAGAGATCCCTGAGTTAAGTCAGGAGTCCGAAAGAGGGCAATGTTATTGTTAAACATAGGAGAGCCCATTTCCTTGGGGTAAGTTTCATCTTCACTGTCAGGCTAACTCACTTTTTTTTTCTTCCTTCTCTGCAAACAACTACTTAACAAATCACGTCTCAGGGTCCTAGTATTTACAGAGTCTCTGAAAAGTTCCCAGAATTCCAAATGTCACACAATCACAGAAACTATCTGCAGCTGGCAAAATCATGTCCCTTGCTAGAGCATGAGGCAAATCATCGTCAGTTACTGCAGATAGTCCAAAGCAGTCCCATGTCCCACACCTGGGATTAAATAGAAAACAGTCATAATATTTTTGCATTTAAAGAAACCAAAATCCCAAAATTGTCACTGTAATCTGTAAAGGAAACAAGCTGCTTTCCCCTAGAGTTAACTGTTGTTGGGGACTGGAGTGCCCTGTAGCAATGGAAATGAGGCTAGGATGGCTGTTAAGGGTGAGAACTGGGAGAGAAGGAGACTCTAAGTTTTGCCCCCTTAATCCTTTCCCTATTTCTAAAAACTTTAATTTTACTATATTAAAGAGTGTTTACATACATGTATCATGTGTGTGCCTGCTGCCTTCTGAGGCCAGAAAGGACACTGGATTTGAAGGCAGCCGTGAGACCCTGGTTGCTGGGGAACATAATGAGTTTCTTGCAAGAGTAGAAGTGCTGTTAACCACTGAGCCATTTCCCCAGTGTCCCTTTTCCTAATTTTTAAATGATCCATTCTTTTCTTTGTGTAGTCCTGGGTGGCCTAGACCTCACTCTGTAGACCAGGGTGGCCTAGAACTCAAAGAGATCCATCTGCCTCTGCCTCCTGAGTGCTGGGATTAAAGGCAAGGGCCACCACCGCCCAGTGGGATCCTTTCTTCTCACTTATTCTCCATAGCATCCCTCCCCTCTTCATGTTCATATGCCTTACCTAAAAAGAACGTACGGGGATAGGTTGGTGGCAGAAAGATTGCTTAGCATGCATAAAGCCTTGGGTTTGACCCCCACTGCTGCTAAATGGGTAAGTGGGAGGCACAGGTGCTGTCCCAGGAAACAAAGGATCTAGATCAGTGGTTCTCAACCTGTGGGTTGAGCCCTCTTTGGGAGGTGTCTAAGACCATTGCAAAACACATTTACATTACCATTCATAAAAGTAGCAAAATTAGTTATGGAGTAGCAATGAAAGTGATTTTATGGTTAGGGGTTCCCACAACAGGAGGAACAAACTATATTAAAGATCACAGCATTAGGAAGGTTGAGAACCACTCATCTAGATAATTTATAAAAAACTAAAAATAGGGTGTAGGGGGCTGGAGTGATGGCTCTGGTTAAGAGCACTGACTGCTCTCCCAGAGTTCCTGAGTTCAATTCCCAGCAACCCCTTGGTGGCTTACAACCATCTATAATAGGATCTGATGCCCTCTTCTGGTGTGTCTGAGGACAGCAACAGCACACACACACACACACACACAATAAATGTCTTTAAAAACTGAAAACACCCATATGCATAAAAAATAGGGTGTGGCATACAGTATATGCCTTGGGAATCGGAGGCAGGAGTTCAAGTTAAATTGAACAGGGAGGAAATAGGTGGAATTGTGTAGCCATAATTTTTTTTTTTCGGAGCTGGGGACCGAACCCAGGGCCTTGCGCTTGCTAAGCAAGCACTCTACCACTGAGCTAAACCCCCAACCCCTAGCCATAATTTTTTAAAAAAATTTTTATTTTATGTATATGCATACCCTGTCACTGTCTTCAGACACACCAGAAGAGGGCGTCAGATCCCAATACAGAAATTGCCTATTTCAGCTGCAGAACAATACTGTCCATATGCATAAAGACACCCATATGCATAAACGCATTATACAGAATAGCTGACTGTTAGCAGTCCTTAATGATTCTACTTTGAGAGGCCTATCAGGTGATCCAGGGCCAGAAGGCCAAAGACTGATGCTCAAAAGTTTTGAGGAATGAAGGGCTGTTCAGGTAGTCAGCTGTCTCTACAGTTCTTTGAAAAGCTGTTTGCTGCTTCCTATATACCCAGATAATGTTTGTCATTCTCAGATTTTTGATGGGGTTGAAGACTAGTTTTAGTCTCATCAAACTCAAGTTGTTTAACATTGAGAGAGGGAGAGTTTATAGAGTAGATGAAATGGTTTTCAGGTGACATTACAGGCTAAAATCTGAACACAATCCAGGGATAGTGGATTCTGATAGAAATTCTGAAGAATTTCTGATCTGAAATTCTTTCAGATAGAAAGATCATAGTAGACAAATATGATGGACTAGATGTTATTTATACATCCCACTATGTAATTTACATGGTCATTATGGTTTTGTTGAATTTAATGAGAAAAGAGGTTTTTTTTTTTTATTGGACAGAAAAGATAAAGTGAAGGGGGTGTTTCTGATGAAAGTCCCTGTTCTCCAATTGGTTCTTTTTTTTTTTTTTTTTTTTTTCGGAGCTGGGGATTGAACCCAGGACCTTGCGCTTGCTAGGCAAGCGCTCTACCATTGAGCTAAATCCCCAACCCTCCAATTGGTTCTTGATTTGTCAGTAAAGAAAGGGTGCGTGTGCGTGTGCGTGCGTGTGTGCAATTACTGAGCAGAAGGTACAGAAGGTACAGGCGGGACTCTTCCGGGTCCGAGGAGGAAAAGGGAGACACAAGGAAGAGAGGTTTTTCTTCTGCCATGCTTTGGAGGAAGAACATAGCAACTGGGCAAAGGCATTTAAATAGATCCTGGGCAAAGGCATTTAAAACCACACACAACACTAATCTGTGATACATGAGACCTTATTTCAAAGTAAAAGATGGTTCTTGGAAGAGAAAGATGCCATTACTGCTTGTTCCTCCTGAAGCCTTGTTTTCCCACAATCCCTTCCTACTCTGAGCCCTCAGAGTCAAAATGTGAGATGGAGTCATCCTCTATTTTCTTCATGAAAGGCCTTGAGTAAGGCCTTTCTTTCTTTCTTTTCTTTTTTTGGTTGAGACAAGGTTTTTTCTGTGTAGCCGTGGCTGGCCTTGAACCCACAGAGATCCACTGGATTCTAAGTACTCAGCTAAAGTCATGTGCCGCCACACCAGACCCAACTTTCCCTTTCTACTAGCTTTTCATAGAGCAGTGTCAACCTTAGATTCCAGTGCAGGGTCTAAGAGGCTGCAAAGGGCAAACAGTATGTGGCTTTCCAGGGTGGTAGCTTCACAATGTCTGACTGAAACTTACATAAGGTGCTGCATTGCCCCTGAATGGGTCACACACTATGTATAAAATTTCAGTTTCAACCAAGTACGTAATCACTTAAAACAAAACATACCTTGGGGAAAAAAAAAAAACAACAAACCAGCCTGGGGGTGCACGCTTGTAATCCTTGCACTCAAGAGGCAGCAACAGGCAGATCTCTGTGAGTTCTAGGCAAGCCTGGTTTACAGAGTGAATTCCAGGACAGCCCAGGCTATATAGTGAAACCTTGTCTCAAGAAAACCAACCAACCAAACCATACCAAAGCAAAGCAAAGCAAAACAAAAAACAAACTAACCAACCCAAAGGGTTGGGGATTAGCTTGCTTGTAGAGAACTTGCCTAGCATGCAAGGAGGTTTGGGTTCCAACCCTAGCATCAATAAACAGGCAATGGTTAGTGAGTGCCTATAATTTTAGTACCCTGGAGGTGGTGAGAAGAGGATCCATCCAAAATTTAAAGTAGTTTGAAGCCAGCCTGGACAAGAGACCCTTTCTGGAAAAGAAGGGGGTGGGGTGGGTGGGCGAGCTGGGTGTAGTACACTGTCTGCCTGCCTCTGCCTCCCAGTGCTGGGATTAAAGGCATGTGCTACCAATGCCCATCATAAAAATATTTGTTTTTAAAGGTTTTTACTATTCTTATTGATGTGTATGTGTCCACACGTAGATATGTGCATGTGAGTGCAGTGCCTGATGAGGCAGAAGTGACAGGCAGTTGTGAGCTATTTGACATGGAAGCTGGGAACCAAACTCAGTCCTCTGCAAGAGCAGTTCCTATTAACTACTGAGGCTTCTCTCCAGCTTCCCCCTGCCCCCCTCCTCCCCACAGTTGTATTACTGGCTAGTCTTGAACTCTAGCACTGGGATTAGGGAACTGAACCACTATTCTTGATCTTTTTGCTATTTCCTGTTAGTTTTTTCTTTTAGATGGGGCTTAACTATAGAGTGTATAGCTTCAAATTCATAACTATCCTGTCTTAGCTTATGTCTTTTGTAGAGGATACCAAGGACCAGCCTAGTTAGGTCTGGATTCTGAGAGGAGTGTTTGGGAGCAGTGAAAAGAAACTACTCGAAGTCAAATTATGGTCCAAACCGGCAGCCTAGTTCTGCTGAGACGGCTTTCCAGACTCTTCTCAGTGTGTTCTGCTCTGCTTTAGACCGCTTTTTCTTGCAATCTAAAAACTTTCGGGTTGAGACAATTAGCTTTTTGCTCTAGACGGTCTCTTTGCTAGTAAAAATTTGAAAAGTTCTCTGGATAGTTATGGGTTTTCTGACCAAAGTCAGAAAAACTGCTATAAAAAATTCTTGGGTTTTCTAAGTCAGAAATCCTGTTAGAAAAATAAAGTAAATCTTGGGTTTTCTGATCAAAATCTGAAAGCCTGAAAAATTCTAAAAGAGCTATGTTTGTTCTTCAGACAGCCTCTCTGGATAGCTGCTAGGAAAACCTAAAAGAACTGTGTCAGCTCTCTAAGTAATTCTTGGGATTTCTGACCAGCCTTTAGCAATATGCTGAGACATTAGTTAGCCACACCATCTCCTCCCAGACTCATGCTGTCTCTGATTATCATGGAGTCATTAATGTTAACAGGGAGGACATTCCTCAGAGGAATGTGAAAATATGCACATTATTATATGAGCAAGCCTTCAGCCCACACCTGCTGGCTCTGTCCCAGGGGCAGGAACCATGTCATTCTGTCCCCACCAAGGCCATGCCTGACTCGGCAGGATGATTGTTTCATTTCTCCCTGTACTGCAAAGTCGGTGCCTTACTGCAGAACAGCATTGGTCAGTGCAGCGCATGGTAAAATGAAGACAACACTGTCCTTCATCTGACACTGTTTCTAATGAGAAGGTACATTAAGTCTCCTGATGTAAACCCATGGATAGATATGGGCAGATTAGAATATTATACAAGACTTACAGCATTGTTATCCTGAATTATAGAATTCTTATAATCACTAGGTAGGGTCTCATCATGTAACTCTTGCTGGCCTGGAATTTGTTACATACATCAGGCTGCCCTTGAATTCTGCCTGTTGAATACTGGAATTAAAAGAGTGGTTTGTTGGGGTTGGGGATTTAGCTCAGTGGTAGAGCGCTTGCCTAGCAAGCACAAGGCCCTGGGTTTGGTCCCCAGCTCCGAGAAAAAAAAAAAAGTGGTTTGTCATCAAATCCAGCTTCATAATTACTTTTTCCCATAGGTGATCTCATGACTTCTAAAGACTGGAGCTAAGTATAGCTATGCATTTAGAGTTTATGAAAATATGTACACAGTGCTTATCTGCACCCATTAGCAAGTCGGGGTGTTTTCCTTAAGTAGCATTGTCAAGAATGTTCTTTTCTATCAATACTGCTAAAAGTTATCTCAAGTCTTCTATGCTCCACTAATTTAAGACAAGCATGTCAGAGCAGGTCACTTCCCACTGATTTAGGGTACTAGGGTGCTGTGTTCACTCTTCACTGGGTTTCATGTATTTCCCACATGCCTCTTCTTTCATTAGTTCACAGCTCTGAACAGTCACATGGTGTTATGTTGGTCAGCCAACTACCTTCAGGGATTTGCTGACAAGCCCCATGTTTCCTGCAAGTGCTTCATTGACTTCAGTTACCTCTCCAGACAGAGGAGAGTTCACTGGCAGCCTTCACATTTTCCAGAGCACCACACTCATCCTGAAGCACAGTGGATCTGGTATGCAGTTCTATCCCTTGACCGGCAGGAAGCCATGGTGGTATACAGGCTGCAGACCATGGCCTGAATGTTCCTTGACATTTCCAGTGCCATGACTGATCGGGGTTCCAAGGGTTGCCATGCTATGCCTCCATCACCACTTACTTTTCTATTGCTGTGAAGAGACACTATGACCAAGGAAAATTATAGAAGAGCTTGCAGTTCAGAGGGTGAGTCCATGGCCCCACGAGGGTGAGGAACATCAGCAGGCAGCAGGCATGGCTCTGTAGTAGGAGCTGAGAATGTGTATTGAATCAGCAAGTACAAGGCAGAGAGGCAGAGAGAGGGAGACAGACTAGGCCTGGTGTAGGCTTTTGAAATTACCCCCAGTGACACACTTCCTCCAACGAGCCCACATTTCCCAATCCTTCCCAAACAGATCTATCAACTGGGGGCTAAGCATTCAAATAAGTCCAAGGGAGCAGCCATTCTCAGTCAAACCACCGCAGCCCGCCAAGGTCAGCTACATACTGGTTATTTTCAATATTTGGGATCAAATTCAGGTCCTTGGCCATACTAAGCCAATATTTACTACTATGCTTCTTTTACAAAAAAATTTTTAGAGATTATTTTTATGTGTATAGGTGTTTTATCTGCATGTATGTTTGTGCACCACTTGTGAGAGCAGTGCCTGAGGTGTCAAGAGGAGGAAATCAAGATCCCCTGGAACAGAAATGAGAGGGTTGTTAGTTGATATGAAGGTACCAGGTCCTCTGGAAGGGCATCCAGAACTCTTAACTGCTGAGCTGTCTCTCCAGCCCCCCCTCTACTTAGTTTTAAAGGCTCTTTGGGTATTAGACAGTTGGTTTTTCTTCCACTTTTACAGGTCTGCAGGTGGAGTTTGGGAGTTGCCTATGCCAGGCAAGAGCTCTGGAATTGTATTTTCAGCCCAGACATTTGTTCTTTCTCTATTGTAGGACCATTTCCTCCCTATCTGTCATAGTCTGTTGACTTGTACCACCCACCGGACTTGAGTTTGTCTTTGTAGTCTCTCAATTCCTAGATTACCCTGGTTTCTACATGTCTTCAGATTTTTCTACATCATTTAAAAAAATATATTTATGTCTTATATATTTGAGTGTTTTGTGTGCATGTAAGTCTATGCTCCATATGCATGCAGTGCCTGTAAGGCCAGAATAGGGCTTTGGATTGATGCCCTGGGACTGAGGTTACAGATGGTTGTGAGTCACCATGTGGATTACAAGAATCAAACCTGGATTCTGAAGAGTAGCCAGTGCATGCTCTTATTTGATAAGCTATTTCTCTAGCCACTCTAATTATTTTTAAACATCTTTCCCCCTACTGGGTTGAAATAGCTTGCTTTCTGAGAATCCTATCTATTCTAAGTTCTATTATGTTGCACTAGCCTGTTTTTTTCTGGCAAGAAGTGTTTTCATTATTTTTACATTTATTTTATGGAAAGGCATGTTTGGCCTCAGTTTCATTTACAAGTTCCCTTCCATTTTCATGGGTATGTAATTTTAAGGTAACTTAATCACATTCCCAACACACTGAGATTTCGATGGAAGTGCACACTTAACTTCTGAATTGACTTTCTCTCATTCTAATAACTTTGAGCTCCTAATTTTACTTTATAAGAATTAGAATTACAGGCAGGTGCCATTGAACCTTTTTTTTTTTTTTAAACTTTCTTGAGACAGATATTCTGTACCCCAGGCTAGCCACAAACTCATGTTCTCCCGTATCCACCTCTCAAGTTCTCGGTGACAGGCTACTACTTGGCTACGTTGTCTTTCATCTGAGGATGAAAGTGCTGTTCCATCACCAGGTATTTTCTTACAGAAATTAGCCTTTGCCTCCTGAGTACTGGGATTAAAGGTATGAGCCACCAAGACCGGAAATAAAATCTTTAAACTTACGCAACTACCCTATTTTAGTCATTCTGTAACACTAGTTTCCAGAGAAAACAGGAAGTTCTTCTCTACCTGCGGCGTCGACCTATCAGGTTCGTCAACTCGAGCCCACCCCTTCCCCGTGGTCCCTCCTTACCTCTAACACAATGACTAACGTCACTTAGGGCTTCCGTTCTGGTCCCCCTGGTGTAAGGGGCGGAGAGACCGCGTGCCCTCCCTACGCATGCGTACCTCCTGCCCTCCGCCTTCGTTCCGGCTTCTCCCTTCCCGAGCGACTGATCCCTGGGGGAAGGGAGTCGTTTCAGCCAATCCCGTGGCACTACGACGCCGAGGCGCTTACCTCCATCCTCTTTAGCCAATGAGCTAAACGTTCTCTCTACGTCATAGACTTTGCCCCATCCTATCCCCCGCCACTCTGGCCTCAGAGCTCAGTCCGCGCAGTAACAAGAAGTGCGCGCTGCGACACCTCCCAGTTCACTCGGCCCCGCCGCCATTTCGTCGCCTGGCCTAACGGTTCGGCCAATCCCGACGCGTATTGAAAAGAACTAGTGCTCCGCCAATCGGAGGCCGCTGACTCCGACCTCACCTCGGGCCGGCCCAATCCAGGCCGCGGCCCCGCCGCCCCCAACCCGCCCCCGCGGCGTCCTCTCTCCTCCCTCTTTGTGCGTCTGGCGCCGCCGCCGCCCGCCGCGTGAGAGGACGGGCTCCCCGCGCTCTTCGGGAGCGTAGTCGGGTCCCCTCCCCCCAACCCGCGAAGGTTCGTGAAGGAGAAGCCGCCGCGGAGGACGAGGAACCGCTGGTGCCGGTCCCCTGGGGCGCCATGGCGACCGGAGCGAACGCCACGCCGCTGGGTAAGCTGGGCCTGCCAGGCCTTTCCCCACTTCCTGGGCCCAAAGGCAGCTTCGGGTCGAGCCTAATGGCGTTCGGGCCGCCGCCGCCGGTGGGATCGCTGGGGGTCCTAACCAGGGCCTTGTCCTTAGTGGCGGTGCTGCTGCCGCCGCCGCCCCCAGCCACCTCGTACCCGCCACAGCAGCCGCCCCCGCGCCGCCGCACTCTCAGCGAGTGTCGCCTCCGCGCCAGGACCTGCAGCCGGGCCAGCCCGGTGGCGGCGGAGGTGAGTTGAGCCGATAGAGCACGAGAGGCGTCGGGCGAACCGGACCGGCCGACGGAGGGGCACGGCGCCGCGGTTGTACGCGGCAAGGACGCGCGCGCGTGCACGGGAGGCCTGGACGGACGCGCCACAGGGAACGCGCGGCCTGGTTTGGGAGGCTTCGAGTGCGCACGCGCATCATGAGGAGTAGAAGGGCGGGAGGAAGCGTCCTTTGCGCAGACGCAGTGAGGAGTTCAGGCTTTGTGGCGCAATTCTGGTAGTTTTTGAAGCGGCCACCTGTTGCCCCCTGAGCTCCTGCTATGGAGGACAGGAGGGTCAGGTCCACGGAACGATGTGGTATGAGTGGTTCCTTTGATGGGTTCTAGGAGCCTGAAAGGGGAGATTAGTCCCGTGACAAGAGTATCTCCTTTCACAATGAGGCGAATTCGGAAGGCTGCTAGTGATGTTTGAGTTCGATCATTTATTAAGGCTGTTTATCTCCTTTTGTTTTCTAGAAGGTTCTCAGAGTGACCAGCTTTCCCCGTGCTGTTTTAAAAGGCTTTTTCTCTGGGCCTGTAATCTGAGAAGTAGAAAATCTTGAGTGGTAAAATATCAGAGTTCTGATGACAAGTGTCCATTCATTGGTCAGGAAAACTGAATGCTGATCTTTCCACCTGTGAGAATAGTCATATTGGAGGACAAGATGTTTCCCACAGTAATGTGTAGCAAGAGACTTGTCTGCTCTTGGAGCTTGACTTCAATGTTTTGTGGCCCTATTTTCATCTTTATTGTCTTTTCTGTCCTTTAAGACATTTAGAATTGATCATATGTATATGCTCAATGCTTCCATTCTGGGTTTCTGTACATTAAGACTTAGAAGCAAGGGTATAATGGCTCATGCTTTTAATCCTAGCACTCTGGAGGTAGAGGCAGGTGAATCTCTGGTCTGCATAGTTTATGTCAGCCTGGGTTCTGTAAAGGAACTCTTGTCTCAAAAAACAACCAAACAAAAGACCCAAAGAATTGGAGATGTGCTTCAGTGGAAGAGCTCTTACCCAGCATATGTAAAGACTTTGACGTTGCCAACACCACAAAAGGAATTTACACCTTATTACATTCTTTAGTTCTTTTAGGAAAAAAAGTAAATGTGAACTATTCCGTAACTTTTCTGACAGGAGGACCAAAAACCTTTATAATGGCTGCTTGATTTCTCTGACCTCTGAGATTTCTTTCCTTTTTAAACTTTAGGTGATTTCTGTTTAGTCTTATTGTGAACTGCTTGCTGGTAGTCACTCTTCTGGTTCATATTTCCACCTGATAGACTCTGTCTGTCTTTAGACTTCCCAAGTAAGAAGAGGAAGAGGAGCCGATGGAACCAAGACACAATGGAACAGAAGACAGTGATTCCAGGCATGCCTACGGTTATCCCCCCTGGCCTGACTCGGGAACAAGAAAGAGCTTATATAGGTAAATACACGTTCTGCATCCAGGTGCAATTTTCAGATTGTTACTGCTTATTCTGAGTGACAAACCTGTGGAAAGTCTGAGATTTTAGTCTTGGGAACAGGTGCGATGAGCTATGCTTTCATAACTATGTAAACTGTGATTTGCTTGGCCAGTCCTGCATTCGTAGCTTCTTGTTTGGGCTTGCTCTTCGCAGCAAGTAGGCCTTAGCTCAGCAGCCCACTTCTCAGCTGCTGTTCTTGCTCATTGATGAGGTGAATGCTATCTGCCTCTCTGTACGGGCCCCAGTGGAGAACACTGCAGGTATTGTAAACCAGTTGCTTTTTTGTAGCATGATCTCTCACCATAATGTCATAGTTCCCTTTCCCTAAAATTGTGGTTTTGTTTTTTATAGGTACAAAATAGTTTAAGCAAAAAGTGGCTCGGAAAGTATTTACAGTTCACCCATTTTGTTGAATCCAATCCTTCCCTTCAGTATCCTTTCTTGTTTGGTTTTTAGAGAGCTCTCTTAAAACAAAGGCTCTTGTAATTTACCACCACTAAAGGACTCTGCTGGGAAGGGTTTGCTGTTTGATTGGAAGTGAAGTGGTGGTGGCAGAATTTTAAAAATTAGGTTACAGTCCACAGTAGATTAAAAGTTAAACCTCAAAATTACTTAAAATCCAAGGTCATTAATGGAAGTTTTATATATGTCCTGCTGTCTCAAAAAGTGCACTTGATAAACATTTTCAACTAACCAAGTAAACATCCTCTTGGGGGCAGAAACCTCGTGGGTCCATGAAGCTGTGGCCTTCTCAAACAGCTTCAAGGCTAATGGGATCTAAATCTGAAGGGTCTTCATTTCCTGGTTTTTAGATTGCTGAGAATTTTGAGGCGTTGGAATTGTCTGCTTTTCACAGTACTACTAATACTACTTTTTCCTGCTGTTTACTCTCACCCAAGCCCTAGGTGCCATTAGAACCAGTATTGGACCTTGTAACCTTGTAAAATGTCCTTAGTGCTCTCACAGCCCAAGAAACAGTCTGAGAAACAGTTAATACTTTACAACTCCTCCCTCTTCCTCTGGAGGCCCACTTAATGCTTTAAGTCCTTAGAGACTATTTACATCTTTTAATTGTAGTAGATAGAGTTAGAGGCTAGCATTAAGTTTCTGAGCTTAACGTCTGATTGCAAGCCTAGAACTTTTTGGAGTATAAGAACTTGGAGAGCAGTATTGTCTCCACGGTACACTTTGTCTGGAGGTCCTTACTGTCCTCTTTACTGTTTTTCCTTTTAATCAATGTTTCAGCATGGAGATGTTGTATAGTCCTGTGAAACATACTTTAATACAGATAATTAGAATTTTTTTGTATTTATGTATTAAACCCAATTGTAGGTAAACTGCCTTTATTGCCTTCTCAGAGACCTGGGGCATGATAGAGATACAGGAGAAGCAGTAACACACCATATTGAAGAAGCTACTCTAGGTTTGCTATCCTACTGCTGTGCTATATTTTGCCTGAATTACTGGCAGCTTTTAGTGAAACCTTCATCTTTGTTTCAACCTGGGCCCACATGTATTCTTGACCCTCACTTAGCATCTGCACACCTTCCTAGGACACAGTAGCTGGTCTGAAAATAAACTCAGTAGTGCACACCTTTAACCCAGTCATTGAGGCAGAGGCAGGTGATTTCTGGCTTCTAGGCTAGCCTGGTCTGCACAGTTCATTCCAGGACAACCAGGGCTGTTTTTGAGACCCAATCTGAAAAAAGGGGGGGGGGGGATCCTATAGCATGTTACTTAAGCCAATGGGTTATGAATAAAGGTATGTGGTTTGTTCAAATTTGAGTAAAAGATGCAGGTATTAGTACATATATGGTTGTACAGAAAGTATACATGCAAATCTGTAAGGTGTTGAATTGGTTATTAAATGTTTTGTTTAAAGAGTTTTAAACTTGGTCTTACTGAAAATGATCTTTGCTCAACTGCTATTTTTGTTGTCCCATGTTAATTGAGTAATTTTGGGCTGTGTTTTTAATATTTATTTAAAAAAATAGAAACTTAAGTTTTGCCCTGAGTTTGGTGGGAAGCAGGTACTGGTGATATCTTAAATGCCGTTGGTTTGGGGTACCAATTGTAAGCAAGTGTTGGTGGGGAAAGGGAGAGGGGAATACCTCCTGATACTGCAATTGTAAGCTGTAGTGAACAGTCTTAACTGCTAACCCCTCTTCCAACAAACTGTTTGCTTCCTTAAGTGATAACCATTTTGAAGTGGAAATTAACTGTAGATGTAAATGGACTCCTGCGCTAGGTGGTTGGGGGTTTTTGCCTCAGTGTGTCACTGATCAGTCGTCCCTTTCAAAGTCTCCGAGTTCTTCATGCTTGTTATTGAGATTTGAGATGTTTTTTGGTAACATTGTCTTTTTTCCATCCTTTTTTTTCTTTCCTAACCTGGTTTCTTCCAGTGCAACTACAGATAGAAGACCTGACTCGTAAACTGCGCACAGGAGACCTGGGCATCCCCCCTAACCCTGAGGACAGGTTGGGAAACAGTTTTAACCAGCTGACAGTAACGCTTTTACCTTTTTCTCAATATGTTTTACTGGTGGCAACATATTGTGTCAGTTCAATAAATTCCTAGTTAAGACGACTGGTATTCTGACCAGGATTTAATTAATAGAGAATGTATGCTCAGTCAACAGTTAGAAAAGTTGGAATGAAACTTAAATGGGGGAATAAGTTAAAGAAAATGGATAACTGGTTTCTAATTGATAAGCATGTAGATTTTTAACCTGGTAATTTGCCCACCCCTAGGGACAGTGAGAGGTGGCCATTAACCTGCCTTTTCACTGGCTGCTTTGGCTGAAAGCACAGGGGGTAGTTTTTCTCATTGGGTATGTTATGCAGGGATTTGAGAGTATTTTTAATAACCACCACTGAATTTAAGCAGGCCAAGCTTGTTGGAGTCTTACCTGCTTATGGTTTTGAGATTGTTTTAAAATCAGGAGATTTCTAACCAACTTCCTTCATTGCCAGTTAATTTTCAGCCTTGGCCATTGCCTGCGGGTTTTGGGAAGGGAAGGCAAGCAACCAGCCCCCTAAATTATTACTTTTTCCTTTTTAAAAGGGAGTGTGGGCCTCAAACAGCTGTGGTCATGCCATTTCAGTTTACAGTTTTCTCTCACCTCTGAAAAGTTAAAATTTATGTGAGAGGAATGTTTTAAGTGGAATTTTATTGGCTAATAGGTCTTTGAACAGCTAAAGTCTGGTCATTTAATAGACAATAAGCTTCCACTGAAATCTTTCTTAGTGCATGTAGCATAGTTGAAAAGATTGCTCTGAAGGTGTTTCTGGCTTTTGTTGTCCTGGTCACATGCAGTTTGACTGACCCTTACCATGAAACAAATGAACGTAATGATTTCTCCATTATTGACTTTCTTTTGCTTAAGTTTGTTGTATTTTTACGTATAGATTTTGGTTGGAAATTTTATATTTATTTTTTGATTTGAAGATTTTTATTTTTTAATTTTTTAAGATTGACATTATAGGTTATAGACCACAACTGTTTAGTGCCTTTTTGGCCTTTCCCCTTTAATGGTATGTCTACAGGTTACCAGGCAATTCCTCCAAAGGTTGAGTTTTTAACAAACCTTGTTTGCTTCCTGGAAAACTGGGACTAGAGTGCAGTTGATGTCTCTGATGCCTCTTCTAGGTGAAGAAGTCCGGCCAGTCTAACCTCTAGATTGCTAGCTTTTGCTTTTCACTTCCACAGTTTGGGAAGAGGTTAAATGGTTATGTAGCCTTTAAAAGGCCAGTTTGGTTCTTGTACAATTTGGTATTTAGCCAGAAACACTTGATTCTAGATAGCCATGGGGTAGATATGCTAGAAATGAGTAAAACCAGAGCAGGGTTTTTCCTCCCTGTATATGCTCAATTTTGAAAGAGGCCCTAATGCCTGATTGCTTTTGCTTTTTAAGCCCAGGTTGGAGGGAAATACATGAGTTTCTTACCTTAATAAGATGATTTCTTAAGAAGGTGTATATCAAAATTAAGCCACTTAATGCTATTTTGATGTTGCTTAACTTGCACAGTTAAAATGTTTAAAAATCTGTTGTAGATTTAAATGTGTAAGATGACAGTCTAATGAGTTGGGGACATTTGTTTGTGTTCACTATGACTGGATTGTGCTAACAGTTCATACAGATACTAGAAACGGAGGTGTCATTTAGCCGTCATTAGCCACGAACAAACCTGACCTTTTATTCCATCGTGTGTAACCTGGTATATGACATGGTTCCCTTTAGGCTGAAGACAGTGGGAGCAGCCGAGTTCAGTTCTTGCTCTCCAACTAGTCACAGTTCTCTCAACTAAACCAAGGGTGTAGGAATCGGGACTCTTTTCAGGATGTTTTTTAAAATAACCTGATCCACATGGTCTCTTCCCTTCTTGCAGCTGCTACTAAATTTTCATACAGAGTATCAAGCTATGTCCTTTTTGTAATCTTAACTCAGTTCTAGGAGCGTAACTTCTCTTTTTTGTTACCGCAAAAGTCTAGCTGTGGTAAACTGACCATTTTATCATTTTATCATTACTATATATATATATACTTTTTTTTTTTAATTTTTGCTTGTAACACCAGCATTTTACTCCTTAAAAATGAGAGAAACATTTCTGCTTTCTGGACTTGTAAACTCTGGTGGAGAATTGTAGTTCCCCCTTGCTGTTGGCAGGTTCAGACCCTAGAGAAGTGTTTGACCAAGTCTGCATTTGCAGTCTCTGGAGGCTGCGTTAGCACTTTTAACGGTTTTCTCTACTCAGACTCCCCACCTCGAACAGCCAGCCAGGCCATTGAAGGAAAAGCAGAGACGAAGCCTTGCACCATTTCTCTCCATTGTGGGGCCGAAGTAGCTGCTGTAGCTTGAGTCCCAGCTGCTTTGGGGGAACGAGCTTGTGCTCACTATGTGGCAGGGGGGTACAGATGCTCTCTTCCTGATAGGCACAGTTCACCTAAACTTGGGTTTCTGTGGTTCATCAAGTTTGGTTATTACATATTTTTTCAAATGAAAGAATCATTTGGCAAGAAGCCTCCAGAGGATGATCCTGTTCTTGCCATTTGTGGTCCAGAGGTTTCTATTTAATAGACCCTTCCCTGGTCACTTAAAAGTAAAAGCATTTTCCCTTTCTCACATACACCCCAGTTTGATTAACATTAAGTCAGATTTCATCTCCTCATTCCACACAGTCTTGAATAGCACACGTTATGGTCGGTTCCTCCGAAGAGTGTTGTTAGGATCTGAGAGGCAGAGGGGCTGGGGAGACTTGTTATAGTCCATGTGGGAACAAGGGGAGTGGGGGTCAGCAGTAATGGGGATCTGTCTCCCACAGGTCCCCTTCCCCTGAGCCAATCTACAACAGCGAGGGGAAGCGGCTTAATACTCGAGAATTCCGTACCCGAAAAAAGCTTGAAGAGGAGCGGCATACCCTCATTACGGAGATGGTTGCTCTCAACCCAGACTTTAAACCACCTGCAGATTACAAGTAAGCAGAGGACACATTACAGGGGCACATAGGGAGCATATGTGACCTGCTGGGACAATTCTGGTGTGTACTACTCACCTTTAGGCCCAAATTATCCTTAATTCTCACATAGTATATATTCTTGATTAGTTTTTAAAAAAAAAAAAAAGCTTGGGTTATGTTTGCCACCTCTCAGAAATAGAGGGTGACGGTCTTTTCTTCCTTAGGCCTCCAGCAACACGTGTGAGCGATAAAGTAATGATCCCCCAAGACGAGTATCCAGAAATCAATTTTGTGGGGCTCCTAATTGGGCCCAGGTGAGTTTTTAGTAGTCTATGGTACCCAAACCTTCAGGGTTTTCAGTTTTGATTGTGTTCAGGTTTTGTTGTTGAATTTCGTGTCATTTGTTTTGCCTGAATTGTGCCCTAAACTTGATTTGTATCACATATACAAGTTTTCTATAGAGGAGTAAAATCCTGAGATGTTACGGCTGACCTTAGTGTAGAACTCTGAACAAGTTCGGTCCTTGGTTGGGGAGTCCCATGCTTTGCATTTTGCAGTTTCCCACTAATGCCTACTCAGCCCAGCCTTTTTATTGAAATAGGGGTTTACACAGGTGGTATAACAACACAATCTTCTCTGCCTTTGATAGAGGGAACACCCTGAAGAACATTGAGAAGGAATGCAACGCCAAGATCATGATACGGGGAAAGGGATCAGTAAAAGAAGGGAAAGTTGGGCGTAAAGATGGTCAGATGTTGCCAGGAGAAGATGAACCTCTTCATGCTCTAGTCACTGCCAATACAATGGAGAATGTCAAAAAGGCAGTGGAACAGGTGTGTGGTGAACCCAGGAGGAAACCTGGGTGGTTTCTCTTGCTGGAAACCTGGGTGATGGCCCCAAGTACTTTGACATCTAACTGCTGCTGCATCTTAATAGATCAGAAACATCCTGAAGCAGGGTATTGAAACCCCAGAGGACCAGAATGACCTAAGGAAAATGCAGCTTCGAGAGTTAGCTCGCTTGAATGGCACTCTACGGGAAGATGATAACAGGTTAGTGATAAAGTTGAGACTACATAGAATCTTTTGAAGTGGGAACATGGTCTCTACGGGTGTTTTAATTGATTTCTTCACCTTAACAGGATCTTGAGACCCTGGCAGAGCTCAGAGACACGAAGCATTACCAACACGACTGTGTGTACTAAGTGTGGAGGGGCTGGTCACATTGCCTCTGATTGCAAATTTCAGAGGTGAGGCCTGGTTGTTGAAGTGGCTCTCCTGCAGCTCACTGGTATTCAGGATCTTTCTTCCTATACTGACTCATGCGTGGTTCATCTCATACACCAGAGCAGCATCATTTGTGGATGTATCTAGGTGGTGTGAGTTAAGACTCAAGAAGACCTGGTGTTGTCTTTTGTTGTCTTGTTCAAAAACTTAACACTCTGGCTATAAATGTTTCCATTGAGTAGAATATTAATTTATCTTAACTGCTTATGTTTAAGACTAGTGTTTTGGTTTTTGTTGTTGTTTTTCTCCCATAAAGGCCCTTTTTAGGGGAAGATGTATACAGTTTTTTGGGGGGTTGTTTTTGTTTGTTTTTTTTTTTTTTTTTTTTTTTGGAGCTGAGGACCGAACCCAGGGCCTTGTGCTTGCTAGGCAAGCGCTCTACCACTGAGCTAAAAAACTGTATACAGTTTTTAATAGCATAAATTCTCTCCTCTCAAACAGGAAAAATACTATAGTTTTATTCATTGGATGTTTTGCCTGCATGTATATACGTACTATGTGCATGCCTAGTTCCTGTGGAGGTTAGAGGAGGACTTTAGATCTAGAGTTACAGGTGGTAGTGAGCTACCATGTGGGTCTAGGGAGTTGAACCCATATTTGTAAGAATAAGTGTTATTAACTGCTAAGTCATCTCTTCGGAACCACAGGGATAGGATTTGATAGAAGCATAAGAGATGAGGATCTTGGACAATGGCTGGTCACTGGAATCTCTAATCCAGGGGCTCTGCTGTGACTGACAGTGGTGAAAGTAGACAAAGAATGGACATTGGATAACAATTTCCAGTAAAGGATAAGAAAGGGGGGGGGGTCACATTTTACTGAATTAGAGCTCTGTTGAGTGTTTTCTTCTCCTTTGTGTTTCTGACCCTACTTTAGGCCTGGTGACCCTCAATCAGCTCAGGATAAAGCACGGATGGATAAAGAGTATTTGTCCCTTATGGCTGAGCTAGGGGAAGCTCCTGTCCCTGCATCTGTGGGCTCCACCTCTGGACCTGCCACCACACCCCTGGCCAGTGCACCAAGGCCTGCTGCTCCTGCCAGCAACCCACCACCACCGGTGAGCCCTGGGACAGTTCTCTGGTCTAGCCCCACTATTCTCTTCTGCAGAGATAAGGAGCTATGGCCAAGGGTTTCGGGTAAAGCTTAGAGGTAGATGTAGCTGGCAACATTGTTTTTCTGGGATGTCTGGCCTCTGTGGGGTCTTTCACTTTAGGAAGAAGACCCTTGTCCATGTGTTCTTGGTCCTCTGACATAGTCAGAAGAACAATGTTGCCACCAGGGGGAGCAGGCACGGACATTGACAAGAAATGCTCTCATGTAGTCTCTCATGTCTACAACTCAGAGTCGCCCACCCTGGATGAATTCTGGTCCTTCAGAGAATCGGCCCTACCATGGCATGCATGGAGGTGGTCCTGGTGGGCCTGGAGGTGGCCCCCACAGTTTCCCACACCCATTACCCAGCCTGACAGGTGGGCATGGTGGACATCCCATGCAGCACAACCCAAATGGACCACCACCACCTTGGATGCAGCCACCACCACCACCGATGAACCAGGGCCCCCACCCACCTGGGCACCATGGCCCTCCTCCAATGGGTAAGTAAGTGTCAGACCAGAAACCTTGGGGTTTGGGAGGGGAAAATAGGCTCACACCAAGTAGTTGTGAGCTGCAAACAGTGCTGATTGCATAGCCAGTATTCTGAATCTTGCTGAGGTCGAGGCTCATGGAAGATCTGTGCCAGGAGACAAATGAACTTTTAGGAGGTTAATGACTCAAAAAGCTGAGAAAGCTATTGGGGTGTTTTGCCTGGCCAGTTCAAATGTCCTGCTAAGTCCCTGCTCTTTCCTTCCATCAAGATCAGTACCTGGGAAGTACGCCTGTGGGCTCTGGGGTCTATCGCCTGCATCAAGGAAAAGGTAATGCTGCTATTCACTTGGGAATCTCTGTCTAGGGCTGGGAGCAAATAGGGTTTCTCTAGCCTAGGACCCTGGGCTGTAAAGCTCAGGAGCCTGGTCTTTTTATTGCCTGCAGGTATGATGCCGCCGCCGCCTATGGGCATGATGCCGCCGCCTCCGCCACCTCCCAGTGGGCAGCCCCCGCCTCCTCCCTCTGGTCCTCTTCCTCCATGGCAGCAGCAGCAGCAGCAGCCTCCACCACCCCCTCCGCCCAGCAGCAGTATGGCTTCCAGCACCCCCTTGCCATGGCAGCAAAGTGAGTGAAATATTTTGGGCTTGTGGGGGTGGGTGGGTTGTGGGCTGGGACTGAGAGGAACAAGAACCTCATAATTTCACGTGGGCTGGAGACACCTTCAGTGAGGAGACTCTGGTCTCTCAGCAAGGGCAGTGGGGTTGAAAGCCAGGCTGCCTGGCCCAAAGGAATGTCTTGGGGAGGAGAGCTGATGTTTGGTGTGGTTGTGTTTGGGAGAGATTTGGGAGGTCTTGGGGGGAGCTTGCTATTTTAGATAGCACCAGAAGTCCAGGCTAAGCTGCTGAATGAGCTGCTGGTTTGGCCATGACTTGTGAGCAGAGTTAAGAGTGGGATGGTGCATGCATGTTTTGGAGGGGGTTGTGATTGGGCCTGAGAGACTGCAGAAATAAGGGAAGTGGGGCCAGTGGGGAGAGAGCAGCTGTGGGCTTGAGGCTGAATGTGCCGTTCGGTGGTGGCGGCGGCTGGGCGGAGGGATGTCAGAGCCGGTTCTTGTGTTTGGAACTTTCCCCTTGGCCCCTCCAGGGGCATTGGTGACAAAGGGCTTACTTTGTTAAGCCCAGAGACCATGAGGCTGACCCCAGGGTAGTCCTGCCCACCCCTCCACTCCCATCACCAGGACAGCCCCGCCCGCCCGCCCCCACCACCGTGCAGCATGCCAAGCAAGGAGCAGGCGCCCCTCGTCCCCCCTGTCCCAAGGCAGCAGCCGCAGAGAGCCGCGGTGTACCCCCGCGCGTGTGACCTTGGGCTTCTTTACTACCCCAGATACGACGACTACCACCACGAGCGCTGGCACAGGGTCCATCCCGCCATGGCAACAGCAGCAGGCGGCTGCCGCAGCTTCTCCAGGAACCCCTCAGATGCAAGGCAACCCCACTATGGTGCCCCTGCCCCCCGGGGTCCAGCCGCCTCTGCCGCCCGGGGCCCCTCCCCCTCCGCCGCCTCCGCCACCTGGTTCCGCCGGCATGATGTATGCCCCACCCCCTCCTCCTCCGCCTCCCATGGACCCTTCTAACTTTGTCACCATGATGGGCATGGGGGTGGCGGGCATGCCGCCCTTCGGGATGCCTCCAGCTCCCCCACCGCCTCCACCACAGAACTAGACTTGTTTTTTTTTTAAGAAAATATATATTATATACATAGAGAGTTGGTCTCGTTTAAACACACGCCGAACCTCACCATATGGAGCCAGACATTGGGATGCACGCATGTGATTGTGTGTGCACGCATGTGTGTGTGTGCACGCACTGGGCTGGGCCAAGTGACTGGACTCGCTTGGGAAACGGGCAAGTGGTAGTAGGGGCGCCAGCTTGGGCTCTCCTGGCGCCCTGTAGCATCGAGTGTCTTCTTTGTCTTCTCTCCTCACCCAACTCCCTTTGCCTCTCCCCAAACCGGGCCGCCAGGATCCCTCCCCGCAGCAGCGATGGCCCGAGCCATGAGAGTGAGGACTTTCCGCGCCCATTGGTGACCCTTCCAGGCAGACAGCCTCAACAGCGCCCCTGGTGGACAGGATGGTTCGGCAAAGCAGCCTGAGTTATTTTTGTGGACGGAATCGGAACACGCTGGCTCCATATCGTGAAATTTTTATTAATTTTTATCTTTTTCCTTTGTTATTTCCTTATCTTTTCCTTTCTTCAGACTCCGTCCAAGGAGATGCTCTCCCCGATCTTCTGCTGCAGATAGGATCCTTCCCCTTGTCTCCATTCCTTTCCTCCCATAGGGGAGAGGGGCAAATGGTTTAGGCACAGGCTTTGGCTAGTAATGTCAGGCGTGGTGGTGGCGGCGGGGTCCTATTGTTCTAATTTGTTGAAGGGCCTCAACCACACTCAAAGAAGGGTGGTTTATCTTCGACATCTTAAAGAGTCTTGATAATCCTGACATTGCTAAATAGGGGTAATCCGGCAGTGGGATTCATTCATATCTTCCTGCACTCCTGCCAGCAGTACATGGCACAGCCCAAGCCACCCTAGGCCAGCCTGGAGTCTTTTCCATGCTCTGATCACCTAAGCTGCCTCAGAACTCATTTGCTTCTCTCCTTCCTGGAAAGCTTCCCTTTATGTTTTATTTTGACCCCAGATGTCCAGATGTTTTGCAGTGTCTGGGGCTTGTGCCCCTTGTTGTTCGTTCTGCTTCTTTGCCCCTTTCCTCTACATGGAGTGATTATGTTGACAATAATGTGTAATGCGCGTTCTTTTCACTGGTTTATCTACAGAAATTTCTCTGGGCCTTTTTTCTGTGTTTGATTCAACACTGCACTAAGCGGGGAATGTTCCAATTAATAAAAGAGCAGTGTGGTTTTCCGGGTCTGTTTCTTTTCTTTTAAAACCTTTTCCCAACCAGAGCACAAGCTCCTCCTACCTACCTTGTTTTAACACCTGGCCCCAGCTCCTACTTCTTGTGTGTGAATGGCTTCAGCACCTCACTTTTTCTAGTTTTCTAGAAACTTTTTAGTTGACAGAATTGAGAAGCAGGCTCATTCCACATCTCAGAGGCCTCTGTCATTTTGACGGCCTTTCCATGGGGCTCTGACCCCCATATTTGATTGAGCTCTAGTTATAATTTGTGTCTACTAGCTGTGGCCTGACTTAAGGACCCGGACCTGGGGAGGCATCAACACTAAAAGGTCAGGCTAACTAATCCTGCTTGTCAGGCAAAGAGCTGCTAAAATTAAAACTGCCAAGTGGCTTTTTTCTTTCTCTGCTGGTGGCTCTCAGCCTGCCAGCACTGCAGGCCTAGGGAGTGGTGGGGACGAAACATGCCCTTGTGGTAAGTGGGCACCTCTACAAAGGGTCTTTCTTCTGCAATTATATTTAGGGTAGTAGTACGCAGGTGGCACCAGAATTGCCCCTTCTGTCTTTTTAAGAGCCACATCTTTGGGCAGCTCATGCAGCTGTGCTGGGTAGAGCTACCCTGTGGTCTGGTTGGTCTGGTACCTTGCCTGTAGTTTAATACTGTCCACCCTTAAGTTTCCTAACCAAGTCCTGAACTAGAGGTTTTATTCTTTTGTCCTTAACCTTACAGTGTTGGGGGCAGGGCCCGGCTACCCTCTTTGACCTTGGCTTTACCTCATTGCTTCACTCACAATCTTGGTTTCCCTGGTGGGCTCATTGGGCGGTTAATTAGCTCTTTGAAGCTCTGGAAGCGGCAAAGTGGCGCTGTGTGGGTTTTAGAAGTAAAATCAATAAATGACTTAACCATGGCTCAGCCATCCTCTGGTCTTACCCCCTCCCTGTGCAGTGTGCTCTTACGGCCCCTCTCATCCTGCTGTGCCCGTCTTTGTTATAGTTTCCAAGAAGGCCCAGCTACAAGAAGCGCCTGTGCATAGGGTCAGTATTTAGTAGGAAATACCCATCTGGCCTGTGGCATCTTAGGAAACACAGTCCTATTACATTGGGGTTATGCTTCACTAGATGCCAGTTTTTGATGCTGGCAGCACTATCCCTACACCCTCATACTTTGTCAAGGGACATGCCAGGTAGAAACAGCATGGAGTCTGTTTATTTCTGAGGCTAAGACAAGTGCTTTGCAGAAACTCAACATTGGTTCAGGTAGGGAGGCCAGGTTTCTAATTAGAAACTTAGACCTAACTCCAACTTAGTCGGGTTGGATGTATTTTCAGGGTTCTAGGAAATGAACTCATGTCTCTGAGTTAAAGTAAGAGATGGGAAGGTTGAAAGACAGGTATGCTGTCTTTTATGCTGAGAGAGGGTGTGTAGAACAAAGGGGAACCCTGCTATGGAGATTGTAGGAAGTCCCTGGGTGGAGTTTGGGGCAAGCATGTGTAACCCTTAGACTTGGCAGGGCTGTCCAGCCTTTGTCTTTGTAACATGATGTGGTCTTCTGCAAGTGTGTTGGGTCATATTTGCAGCTCTCTTGCTGTTGGTTGCAGATTGGATGGGGGGGGCGGGGGCGGCTGGAGAGATAGCTCAGCCCTTAGGGGTGATCTTCCAGAGTTCAGTTCCCAGTATTGTGCCTCACAGGGCAGGGGGGCTGGGTTGATAGAGGGAGGAGCAGGAACAAGCCTGAGGACCTGTGCTGGAGAACATCAGGTAGGGTGGGGTATGTTGATGGGCAAAGTGTTTAGGAGGAGTAGAGCTAATACAAGTGGAGTTTATGTTGCCATAAGTGGAGTGTGAGTTGGTAATATGGGTAACAAGATATGGTTGGTGACTGAAGAAACCTGAGCTCTGGCCACCTTGGCCCCTCCAGGGGACAGTACAGGCCAGGCTAGCTTTAGAATGAGGTGCAGTAGAAGAAAAGGCTGAAAACCAAGAAATGAAGAGCTGAATGGTGGCACTTGGGAAGCAGAGGCAGGCTGATCTACAGAGCAAGTTCCAGAACATCCAAGGCTACACCGAAACCCTGTCTCAAAAACAATGGTGATAAGACTGTTCAAACATTGCCAAGTATTAGGGCATGTGTTTGATTCTCAGAATCTAAATGCTAGTTGTAAGGCTGGGTGTAGGAGTGAGTGCACCCTTTAATTCTAGCACTTAAGGCAGAATCGGGTGAATCTTTGAGGCCAGGTTGAAGTTTTAGGCCAACCCAGGCTATGATGTGAAATCCACTGTCTTAGGGTTTCTATTCCTGCACAAACATCATGACCAAGAAGCAAGTTGAGGAGGAAGGTTTATTCAGCTTCTACTTCAACATTACTGATAAACACCAAAGGAACTCAAGCAGGTCAGGAAGCAGGAGCTGATACAGAGGCCGTGGTGGGATGTTACTGGCTTGCTCAGCTTGCTCTCTAATAGAACCCAAGACCAGCCTAGGGATGGCACCACCCACAACGGGCTGGGCTCTCCCCACTTGATCACTAGTGAGAAAATGCCTTAGAGCTGGGTCTCGGGCATTTCCTCAACTGAGGTTCCTTTCTCTGATAACTCCAGCAGTTTGTCAGGTTGACACACAAAACAACCAGTACAGCCAACAAGTATATATATAATGGTCTGTACAAATTAACAAGCTTTTATGAAAGTTGCCACAAACTTTCATGATTGGGCATGGATATGAGATGAGAATAAAGCAAATCCTCAAGAACTAATACTCAAGTGGGATAGCAGTGCTGGGTAGGTAGGAGGCATGAGGATTCCTGCAGCTCGCTAGCCTGATGGTGTGTAGTTAGTTCAGGTCAGCCAGAACTACATAGTGGAATCTGCCCCCCCCCCCCCCCCCGCCCTGCCCCAAATCACTGTCATGGCCAGGCAATGGTGGTGCACACCCTTAATCCCAGCACTCTGGGCAGATTTCAAGAGCCTGTGTGAAATTGGCACATGCAGAATAGATGAAGTTTGTTGATCACTATCCTAACTCCAGTTTCAGTGAGTCCAGGAATGGGATGGAAAGTGACACACCAGGATACTTCATCTCTAGCATGTACACAGAGTCAGGGAGGCCCTAAAACAGCAAAGGCTGGAAGGGAAGAGGAAGCCTGTCTTTCACTAGAAGGGATCAACAGTGGCAGCTGTGGACTCCTGCAACAGACAAAAGTGTCATAGAAGTAATTAGCCCTTGTTTGAAATTTGAGACCACAGGAAGAAATTCACATACAGTACTGTGAGCTTAGTTAAATGCTCGTGATTAAGGAGGATATAGGTCCTACTTGGGAGAGAACTGCTGTAATGTGAAATGGTCTCATCAAATTGCCTTCTCAGGGGTTGGGGATTTAGCTCAGTGGTAGAGCGCTTGCCTAGGAAGCACAAGGCCCTGGGTTCGGTCCCCAGCTCCGAAAAAAAGAACCAAACAAAAAAAAATTGCCTTCTAAATAATTGTGACTATATAATAATAATATAGTAACACTAATAGTGTTAAGGTTAGCTTCAATTCACAGAGATCTGCATGGCCTTGAGTTCTAGGACTAAAGGTGTGTGCCACCATGCTCAGCAAGTTTATGTTGTGTATGTGTACATGTATGCCATGTGCAGCTGCCCGAGGATGACAGAAGAGGACACTGGGTCTTCTGGAGCTGCAGTACAGGAGCTGCTGACAAGGTCTGGGACCCAAACTTGGGTCCTTAGGAAGATCAGCAAGGACTCTACCTGCCTGGGCCATCTCTTAAACCTAGAGGCTTCATTTTGCATAGGAGGGAGGGAACACAGTGGTAACTACAGATACTCCTAACTGGTCAAAATGCTGAGAGTAAGTGACTTGAATGCTCAGTCATAAATGATACATTCGTATACCTGAAAGCTTAGAGGACATGGTAGAATAGGACAGAGAGGAGCTGGAGGATAGAGTGGGAGTTAAGTGTGGTCTTCAGGGCATGATATATGGCAGTCTTGATCCTGGCAACTGTGATTTTCTGCGTTGGTCTTGCCAATGTCCTGTTTTAGAAGGGGATGAGACTCACAATGCTCCACACCTCCCTGATGATAAATAGGTAGTTGAGTGGTTGCTGAGGAAGGGAAGAGACATTTTCTGCAGTGGTGTAGGCACTATTAAGATGCCTGTGCGCCAATAAAGACCTCTCATTCCAAGCTTCTATAAGCAAGCAGCCCTAGTGCCCTAGTGGTCTTCATTGGAGGGCTCTCGCGCTCTCTCTCTCTCTCTCTCTCTCTCTCTCTCTCTCTCTCTCTCTCTCAGCAGACTGGCTAGTTGAGAATCATAAGTGAGATCCATTAAGAGAGAGGTGTGGGGGCCTGGAGAGAAGGCTCAGTGGTTAAGAACGATGACTGCTCTTCCAGAGGTCCTGAGTTCAATTCCCAGCAACCACATGGTGGCTCACAACCACCTGTAAAGAGATCCGATGCCCTCTTCTGGTGTGTCTGAAGACAGCTACAGTGTACTCATATATACTAATAAATAAAAAAAACTTTACAAAATTAAAAAAAAAGAGGTGTGAGGAGTGAATATGATCAAAATACATTCTACTCGTGCATGATGATATAATGAAAGCCATTATACAAGATGCTAGTAAACATCTGAAAGAAGTTGAGACTGAAAGACTAAAATGTGGCTGGTAAGATGGGTTAAACCACAAGTCTGATGGACCTGAGTTTGGTCCCTGGAAGCCAAGGTAGAAGGAAAGAACCTGACAAAATTGTCCTTTGTCCTCTGTGTGTGTACCATGTGTACCCTACACTCATACAATAGTAAGTACAATTTAAAAAACTAAAACCGGGGGGGTTGGGGATTTAGCTCAGTGAAGGCCCTGGGTTCAGTCCCCAGCTCCGGAAAAAAAAGAATAAAAAAAAACTAAAAGCGGAAGTAGAGTTGGGGCTGTAGCTCTGTGGTAGAGCACTTGCCTTATGAGCACAAGGTCCTAGGCGCTGGAAAATCTCGAGGAAAAGTGTGAATGCTGTATCCCCACTCCATCTGTGTAAGCATCTGTGTTTTCTTCCCGGCTGCTGCTATATTTGATAACCTGGCTTCAGGAAGTGAACAGGGCACTGTGCCCATGGTAGGGGCAGTGTCAGAGCTTAGCTTGCAGGTTAGGCCACACAGTTTGAGCTGCTTGTGACTCCAGAACCCCACCAGCTGGAGAGCAGAAAGTTCTCAGAAACAGCTTGGCTATCCCAGAGCCCAATTCAATAGTGTCCTGTAGTTATCCAACTTCTTGGCCTTCAGAGTAGAACACCCAGTTCTTCCCCTCAGTCAGCCTGCTACCCTGGAGGCACAGCCAGCTTTTGAATTAGCCCAAGGGCCTAGGTTCTGTTCCCTCAAAGAAGCAGGAGGAACTAATATGTCTCCCCACCCCCAGTCCCTAATTTAGGAGGCAACAGCTCATGAAGCAGGAGTTTTATTCAAGAGTATATGTTTTATAAAGGAGTCCAAGATTCAGTCCAGTAAAACAATCAGCCTATGAACAGACAACAAGGCAAGACATGAGCTGCAAATGGAGACAGCTTAAGACTAGAAGGGAGAGCCTGAAGGCTGTAAAGGGAAGTGGAGAAAAGGTACAGAAGAGGCTCCTTGGTCACAAAGCTAACACAGAATCCCTGCCCACTGTATAGCCTGGATGGGGAACAGGAAGACAGAAAGCCTCCAGTCACCTACCTGCTGTTATCCAGAAGTTGATTATTTAGTTGGGTTTTGTGGTGGTAGAAATTGAGTGCAGGGCCTAGGCAAGTGCTCGAACATTGAGCTATATCCCAGCCCTCTACTTTGAGATTGTTAGATATGGTGCATGCCTTTAATCCCAGCACTTGAGAGGCAGAGGCAGGCAGATCTCTGTGAGTTGGAGGCCAGCCTGGTCAAGAAAGTTTCAGGAAAGCCAAGGCAACACCGAGAAACCCTGTCTTGAAATACCATAAACAATCAAAATAAAAACTAAAAATAGAAGACTTTGAACTTGGGGTTGGGGATTTAGCTCAGTGGTAGAGCGCTTGCCTAGGAAGCTCAAGGCCCTGGGTTCGGTCCCCAGCTCCGAAAAAAACCAAAAAAACAAAAAAAAAAACAAAAAAAAAAAAGAAGACTTTGAACTTGTGGTCCTACTGTATCAGCTTCCTAAATGACATTCCCAGGCTGGTAACACCCTATTTATCCCATGACATGAACTGGGGATTGCTGTCTTTCACCCCTGCAGACCACAGGACCATACGGAGTAACTCCTGCTTTAGGCTGCAGCCTCAGGCAAAGCTGTCCTGTAACCTGACCATCTCTCTGGAAAAGGTCACTTCAGAGCTCCTTGAAGGACAGCAACAGGGGGAAGCTCAGAGCCACTGGGCTTTGGTGGGGGTGGGGCGAAAGCAGTGGCTCTCCACCTCAGTCATTGTCCTCCCCCACAGCACTCCCTGCAGCCTCTCTCCACAGCGGCCAGCCTCTTCTGTACTAGCAGTACCTCTGTTTAGGACACTCATTCTCAGCTTATGGTTCTCTTGCGCATGCTCACAACCTCTCTATCTTCATGCAGCCGTGGACTATGTCCCTGCACGTGAGAAGTGGCTGTGGCCAGTTTGGTAGCCACTTCATCCTGGCCCTGTGGTGTGGTATTGTAGGCAAATGTCACAGACAAGCCCTGCTGCTCTGAGGAAAGGAGGAAGTGTCCTGCATTTGTGACAACCCTTTGGCCTCTAAAGAGGGTCCACAGTCCAGCCCCACCTTTCATCTGTAGCTCAAGAAAGGACCCAGATTGAATAATGTCTTAGACAAAGTCTCAACCAGAATGATTTAGGCAAGCCTCAGACCTTCCAGATTAGCCTAGCTCTGTTTGAAGTACCCTGCTCCAATCTTCCAATAGCCAGGGCCAGTAGACAAGGCCAAGAAGGCTCGGGAAACCTGGAAGAAGTGGGTCAGCTGTGAACACACTCCTCCCTGGGCTGTTCCTCCCTCCTCTCCTCTCCACTTGCCCCCAAAATAGCTCCCTGAGCTTCACGGCCAAGACCCTCCCACGTCCGGGGAGGCGTGGCATGCTGCCCTGAGCCAGGCTTTAAATCCCCTCACAGCTGGGGGGCAGCTCCACTCCCTGGTTGGAGGCACCGAAGCCATCATCTGCCCTGTTCGGCCCACCCTCCCGCAGCCATGTCCAGGCCTCTTTCAGACCAGGATAAGAGAAAGCAAATCAGTGTTCGTGGCCTAGCTGGCGTGGAAAATGTGTCTGACCTGAAAAAGAACTTCAACCGCCACCTACATTTCACCCTGGTCAAGGATCGCAATGTGGCCACTCCGAGAGATTACTATTTCGCACTGGCTCACACCGTGCGGGACCACCTCGTGGGACGCTGGATCCGCACACAGCAGCATTACTACGAAAAGGACCCCAAGGTGCTTCAGGAGGGGACACCCTGGGTGGGAAATTAGCTGGGAGTAGGGCCTGGCAGAGACCTGAGATATCTCAAGCAAGTTGTAGTCCCTTCCTGAGGCCCAAGTTTCCTACAGCAAAATAAGTTGCTGTTTTAGGAATCTGGGATTGGGGGATCTAGGGGTGCTGGACAGAAATACTGATGAGGGAGACCTAAGGGTGCTCAGAGTAGGCAGGCTACACATGTGTCAGACATGGTTGGAGGGGCTGCTGGTGAGCAGGAAATGTATACCCCTGTGGCCCAATTTGGACCTGGCATAGAAGGACATGTCATCAAATGTATGCATAGCACGCTCTGCTTGTGCCACAGGCAGGGCAAAGCTGGGGCAGCTGGTGTGGCAGGTATCAAGTATCCGGTAGGGTCATTCGTAAATGTCAGGAACCTAACACCCCCAACCGGAGTGGGGGAGGGCCAGGGGGACCCAGGAAATGGGGAGACAGTGCCTTCAGCATCTTCATGCTTCTGCTCATCTCCTGACTGAGGCTTAGGGGTGAAGGGGAACAGCACGGCAGGCATGGACAGAAGGCAGTTCCAGCCCTGAGTCACCATGTGACCTTGAAAATGACTCTTTCCTCTGGGCCTTTACAATGTCTTCTTGGGGAGCACTCAGAGCTGCTTCTCAATGTCCTGACTTCCTGATGGGCTACACTAGGAGGGGTATGTACCTCAAAAGGGGTTCCCGCTTCTCACAATCACCTTAATCCCGGAGATAGGCCTGGCCAGCCTTATACTCTAGGAGAGGAAACAGACCTTTCAAAGGAATACAGTGACCAACACCTTTCCTTTCTGTTGGGCCCTGAAGTCTGAAATAGCTACTCTGAGCAGGCAGAAAGGACCCAGTGGGTGACAGAGATGAGATATGCTGGGGCCTGGGGGTAGAGCAGGAGGGTGAGCGGTCAGATCCAGCCGTTCCTGCCTGAATGTCAGTGGGGTGGTCCTGATCCCTCTTCCGTTTGCCTGTCTCTGGGCAGAGGATCTACTACCTGTCTTTGGAGTTCTACATGGGGAGGACACTGCAGAACACCATGGTGAACCTGGCCTTGGAGAATGCCTGCGATGAGGCCACCTACCAGGTTGGAGAAGCTCTTAAGGTTGGGGGTGGTACTTAGGCTGGCACTTGGGCCTGATGGCTGCCACCCCTTCCTTCCCTTAGCTGGGTCTGGACATGGAGGAGCTGGAGGAGATCGAGGAGGATGCAGGGTTGGGCAATGGAGGCCTGGGACGCCTGGCAGGTGAGTACATAGCTTGTGGGGGTTGGTCAGAGGGGTTTCTTACGTTGAATCCCTGATGCCAACTTCCCTGAACTCGTAGCTTGCTTCCTGGACTCCATGGCTACACTGGGGCTAGCTGCCTATGGCTACGGGATCCGCTATGAGTTTGGGATTTTTAATCAGAAGATCTGTGGGGGCTGGCAGGTAAGCCACCTAGTCCCCAACCTTGTGATAGAGAGGTTCACCATTGGGTCATCCATCTGTGGATAGGTTCAGATCCCACCCCAACTCCTTAGATAAACATCCCTTTCTCTTGACCCTTGCTTCAAAGCCTGGTGACCCCTGTGGCCAACCCCTGTGGAATGACTGGGACATACCATGTCCTGCTGGACGCTCCACCTTAACCCACTACTCACAGTATGTGAGGACCTGGAGCTCATGTCACCTATGTTCTCCCCAATCGTGTAGATGGAAGAAGCTGATGACTGGCTTCGCTATGGCAACCCCTGGGAGAAGGCCCGCCCAGAGTTCACGCTGCCTGTGCACTTCTACGGTCGAGTGGAGCACACCAGTCAGGGTGCCAAGTGGGTGGACACACAGGTGAAGATGAATAGAGCCACAGGTTCTGGGGTGGGGGACTCAGTGAGAGGCAGAAAGGAGGAGGGATCCCCGAGAAAATAGGACACAGGAAAAGAGGTGGGAGGGTACTGAACCCCCTGCCATTTTACAAAGGTGGACACTGAGGCTCAGATATGTCAAGAGAGTTACTGGAGGCCACACAGCCAGAGTGGGGAGACACCAGCCAGGGTTATCCGGGAGAGCAGGCAAACTTCAACCCTGGAAGGAGGAGTGAAATACCTCTCCTCCAGCAGCACTGCACCCTGGCTAGCTCCTTTCCTCCACGCAAGACTTAGCAGGGTGATTGTTGTCATCTCTGCATACCTGCGCTGGGGACTTGAGGAAGGCAACGGGCCCCAGAGGGAGGCAGGAAAGAAAATGGGGCCTCTTGGGTAGAACCGGCATGCTCGAAGCCACACAAGTCAAGGGAGTCTGAAAGGCCACCTGGCTGTCCAGTCAGTCTCCTCCAGGGCTGCATGAGAACCCCGAGACCTCGGAAATGGTGTTTATTGCTCTTTCACCTCTGCCTGGGTCTAGTCAGGGCTACGGCAGCACATGCCGGGTGCCCCAGGCAGTCCGGCACATTTAGCTCTGGCTGAAAAGTTGCAGACCTGACTCCCTCTGGCTTTCAACCTGCTGTCTGTGCAGACAGTCCCTCTGTCTCTCTCACCTGCATTCATCTCTGCCCCACCAAGGGTGTTACTTGGTGTCTGGGAGGGAAGGTGAGACCCCATATAGGACTCCCCTGGAGGTGCCACTGGCATTGTGGTAGCTGGCGGTTTTGTGTAGCAAATTGGTACTTACAGATCATGGGAGGTAGGTTGGCTGGCATAGGTTACTGCTAAGTAGCCCAGTGGCTACCTAGATGTAAGACCTCTGGATAGAATTGACCAATGTGTAATCTTCATCCTGAACCCAAGATCCCCCAGTGCTCTCCTGAGTCCATTGTGGTCTCACTTGATCAGGCCAGGATGTGGAGCAGCCACCAACAGAGACTCACTGTGGCTTCTGTATTTGTCACTCTCCCTTCCCATAATCCTCATGACAGTCCAAGGAGGCAGGTGTTGGGATTTCCTGGGGGGATGCTGGAGAGGCCTTATTTAGTTTCTCACTGCAGGGCTGAGGACTGAGAGGCCCTCACGCCTGTATTGCACAACTGAGCTATATAATCCTTAGCCCTTTTTAAATTTTTTTTCTTGACAAGGGCCCCACTACATTATCCAGACTGGTCTTGAACTCACCCAGTAACCTAGGCAAGCCTTGAACTTATGATCCTCTGGCCTTAGCTTCTCCAGTGGTTGGGATTCCAGGCTGTCCTGGAATCTTATAGATGAGGCTCATAGAGGTTCCACGACTTGCTTCTAGGACTCCAGCTAGTAAGCCTCACTGGGGGAACTGTAGTCTGCCTTGGGCATTGGCAGAGTTCAGTGACAGCAATTTGAACTTCAGCTCTTGGTGGGGGAGGCCCCACAAACCAGACTCAGGTACTCTTCAGGGTTGAACCCTGACAGCCTGTGCAGCTTCTGACCCGGTTGCCCCCTGTAGGTAGTGTTGGCTATGCCCTATGACACTCCTGTGCCTGGCTATCGAAACAACGTTGTCAACACCATGCGCCTCTGGTCGGCCAAGGCACCTAATGACTTCAACCTCAAGGACTGTGAGTCCCTCTGCTGGTAGCTGGCAGCCCTTGTTACCCCTGCTTGGCCCATGCCCAGCCCCAGTCTCATTCTGACCCACTCTGTCCCACAGTCAACGTTGGCGGCTACATCCAGGCCGTGCTGGACCGAAACCTGGCTGAGAACATCTCACGTGTTTTGTACCCCAATGATAACGTGCGTTGCCCTTCAAACTGGAGACTGGAAGCCCAAAACCTTGGGGAGACACAGGGGAGCTAGGGGACCTTGGCATCAATCCTACTCCTTTATTGCTGTCCCTGTGTGTCCTATCAAGTCCTTTGAGCCCTGAGGGAGGGGTTGGGTATGACATTTCCTGAGAGCTGTTTTACCTGAGGAACCCTCACAGGACTCCTGGTTCATCTATGTCTTTCTGATACTGTCTGCTATAGTTTACTTGGTGGGGCAAAGACCCCTGGGTCCAGAAGGTGGGGACAATTTAGGGTTCTGGGACATTGTGTGGTAGGGGGCTCTCCTGGTCACACACACAGTAGTTTGGGGCCCAGCCCCTGCCATCTCAACTGCACTCTGCCTTGCACCTTAGTTCTTTGAAGGGAAGGAATTGCGGCTGAAGCAGGAGTACTTTGTGGTGGCCGCCACCCTCCAGGACATCATTCGCCGTTTCAAGTCCTCCAAGTTTGGCTGCCGTGATCCTGTGCGCACAAACTTTGATGCTTTCCCTGATAAGGTAGCATGCTGGCCTGAAGGCCTTTGTCTCCCTCTCTCGAGTCCCATGGCCTCCTCCTTCCAGCCTCAATTCACAGATGAGCGGAGGCTGGGAGTGCAATGGCTCCGCTCAGGATCTTCAGGCTCCGGGGAAACCAGCCAGCTGCCACCGTGCCTAGTCCCAGCCCAGCCACAGAACTTCATCTGGCCTTTTGGGGACTCTGAAGGGGCAAAGAGCATTCACAACCCATCCTAACTTGCCGCTCCTTCCCACAGGTGGCCATCCAGCTCAACGACACCCACCCTTCTTTGGCCATCCCTGAACTGATGAGGATTCTGGTGGACCTGGAACGACTGGACTGGGACAAGGTGGGTATCAGCCACTTCACCCTTACAGGATCCACTCTGTCCCAGGGTCTCCTTACTAGTGTGAGGTGGAAGGTCAGCAGGGCACTGAACAAGTACTGTTGGACCAGAGAGCTCGCTGAAACCCGGCTGGGCCCTGGGGGTAGCCATACATTGCACAGCGGGTGGAGAACATCTGTCCTCACTTACTGCATTATATGCCAGGCCTGGGATGTGACAGTGAAGACCTGTGCCTACACCAACCACACAGTGCTGCCTGAAGCCCTGGAGCGCTGGCCAGTGCACCTCATGGAGACACTGCTTCCCCGCCATCTGCAGATCATTTATGAGATCAACCAGCGTTTCCTTAATGTGAGCTGGGGTGGCATGATAGAGGGTCCCCAGCCTTGACGTCAGGAAGCCTATGGGCTGAGTCTGTGGGGTTGAGGGAGGGGAGCTAGAGACTAATCCTGGCCGGAATCCTGATCTCAGCTCTGGGCTCTTTCGGGGCACAGCGGGTGGCGGCCGCATTCCCTGGGGACGTAGATAGGCTGCGGCGCATGTCACTCGTGGAGGAAGGAGCGGTGAAACGCATCAACATGGCACACTTGTGCATTGCTGGTTCCCACGCAGTCAACGGTGTGGCTCGCATCCATTCGGAGATCCTCAAGAAAACCATGTAAGCCTCTCCATAAACACCCACTCCCCCAGCAGCATCATGCTTCCGCTGCGTATAGGCCCCGCCCCCTCACCTGACACCAGCCAGGATTTCCTGGGCAGACCCAGGAAACGTTGAGCCCTTTCGCCCACCTCACGGTTGACCCATTCTTAGAACACACTAGCCGCTTTCCAATACAATCCTGCCCCAGATGACCCCCTCTTACAAACAGAACCCCTACCTGCCCCAGGTCAGCACCTGCATCCAAGCCTCTTTCAGGAAAAAAAAAACTAAAGTGGGGAGCCAGGTAGGAGGGCGCTTCAGAGGTTAATGGTGACCCTCAGCCCATCCCAACCTGCAGCTTCAAGGACTTTTATGAGCTGGAGCCTCACAAGTTCCAGAACAAGACCAATGGCATCACCCCTCGGCGCTGGTTGGTTCTGTGTAACCCTGGGCTGGCAGAGGTCATTGCTGAGGTGAGAGATCACAGTGTGGCTGATAGGACCAATGTAGGTCACTACCAGATAGTCAAGTGGGTAACCTATACAGTGGCCTCAGCTGAGGGTTGCAATCCTGTGCTGTGTTCCCAAGGCTGGCATCCACTTGGAGGAAGGGGCACTGCTTTCTTACTTGAAAGAGCTTGCCCTCTGGCTAATAGATGACCTGGCTACATAGAGGCCAACCTCCTAGAGTCACAGTCTAATGGAAAGTGTTGTCACGTCTGAAGGGAGTCTGCAAAGGGGCAGAGGTTTGGTGGGGAGGCTGGACCAGGTCATGCCAACAGAAGTAAAGGCCAAAGGTCAGGAGACCTGCTGGGGTCTGGCAGAGCAGTCATCCAAGGGCTCAGTGTTAGTGCAGGACAAAGATGGGTGTATTCGCATTCCTTTGGCTAGGAGGCTTTGGGAAGAGAAGTCCAAGGTGGAAGGGTCTAGTTCCTGGAGGAGTGAGGCCAGGATGGGGTGTTCTTGGCTGAAAGCTGTCTTCCTGCAGCGCATCGGTGAGGAGTACATCTCGGATCTGGACCAGCTACGCAAGCTGCTCTCCTATGTGGATGATGAAGCCTTTATCCGTGATGTGGCCAAAGTGAAACAGGTGGGGGGGGGGGTCCTGCAACCTGGGACTCCTGCCTCAGGGCTAGCATCTGGAGAGGACAGGAAGGGGCCTGATGGCTGGGTCAGGAGAGGCCAGTAGAGTCCATCTCTCTGATTAGACTGTCCGTGGTGGGAGGCTACCTGCTATCATTGAGAGAATGCAGCACTGATCAATAATGCCTGCCTTGGTGCAGGAGCTGAGGGAGGTGGCAGCAGGCGAGCTTCGGAGCATCTGTTTTCCTGGGTCTATGTGAGGGGAAACAGTGAGATCGTAAGGGTTTTTTTGGAGCTGAAGCGACACTGATGAGGCCTCTGCCTCTTCAATCTGTAGGAAAACAAGTTGAAATTCTCTGCGTACCTGGAGAGGGAATACAAAGTCCACATCAACCCCAACTCCCTCTTCGACGTCCAGGTGAAGAGGATTCATGAGTATAAACGCCAGCTTCTCAATTGCCTTCACATCATCACCTTGTATAACCGTGAGTGGCTGGGGCCGGGACTGGCTCTCTCAGAGCACCACCAGTGGCTAGATCAGCACCTTCTGGGGGGCTGGTGACTACCCTTAGATGATACGGTGTCACTCCCACATCTTAGTTTCATTTCCTGTTGCTGTCATAAGATTTTTTCCAACCAAAGCACTTAAGGAAAAAGGGGTTTAATATGGCTCAGCACTCCCGACTGCAGCCTGTCCCTGTGGGTAGATCAAGGCAGCAGGAACATGCCATCTTCAGTCGAGAGCAGAGAATCGGATCACGCCAGTTGCTCCCCCACCCCTTTCTGAGGCAGGATCTCCCTACATAGCCTCAGCTTGTCTGGAACTGTGTAGACCAGGGTCCTTGAGCTCCCAGAGATCTGTCTGTCTTTCTGCCTTCTGAGTGCTGGTGCTGAAGGCATGCACTGTCATGTCAGATCCTCGGTTCTTACATAACTTTTTTAACATTTACTTATTTATTGCGTGTTGCGTGTGTATATGTGTGCATGCCATGACACATTGCAACCATGGAGGATAACTTTCTTTCTTTTTTTAACATTTATTTATTTATTTATTTATTTATTTATTTATTTTGTATACATCTTACAGCTTTCTGCCTGCATGTATGCCTGCAGGCCAGAAGAGGGCACCAGACCTGATTATAGATGGTTGTGAGCCACCATGTGGTTGCTGGGAATTGAACTCAGGACCTCTGGAAGAGCAGTTGGTGCTCTTAACCTCTGAGCCATCTCTCCAGCCCGAGGATAACTTTCAAGAGTTAGTTCTCTCCTTCTACCCTGTGCGTTCCAGGGTTTGAACTCAGGTCATCAGACTTGGCAGCCAGTGCCTTGATTGCCAAACCGTCTTGCTGGTCCTGCTTTCTCCACTCTCACACAGCACAGAATATGCTCCTTAGGGATAAGTGACACCCCTCCATTAATCTAATCGAGACGATGACCCCTTACCGACATGGCCTCCCCTGCACCCCACCAGCTGATTCTAGATTTTGTCAAGTTGACAGCATTAACCATCCCATCCCACACCACAGAACAAACGGAGGCTCAGTGAAGGAGACACATGACAGACACAGAGCAAAGCGATCAACCCATGCTCGCACTGTCCCTGTCCCAGCCCTGGCCTTGGCTGCCTGTGTTGTTAAGCACCCAGGCCTGATGTTTCTCTTCTCTACAGGCATCAAAAGGGAGCCCAATAGGTTCATGGTGCCAAGGACTATCATGATTGGAGGCAAGGTGAGAAACCTAGGGCAGATTGCCCCTGGGCCTTGAACATAGGCCTGGGCGGTCACAAGACAAAGCTGGGGGAAGAAGGGTGAAAGTCTGACCCCAGACTGTCCCGCAGGCTGCACCCGGGTACCACATGGCTAAGATGATCATCAAGCTTATCACCGCCATTGGGGATGTGGTCAACCACGACCCTGCGGTGGGAGACCGCCTCCGAGTGATCTTCCTGGAGAACTACCGAGTCTCACTGGCTGAGAAAGGTGGGTGCTGCAGTGGCTGCATAGGAGCTCTGACTAGTTCAGTGCCCGATTAGGCGTTAGCCATCTTTTCCTGGCTTGTGGTTAGGGTAAAGAAGAAATTGGAGGAGCTGGAGAGATGGCTGAGTGGTTAAGAGCACTGGTTGTTCTTTCAGATGATCTGGGGTTGATTCCCAGCACCCACGTGGCCGTTTATAGTCTTCTGTAACTGTGGTCTTAGGAGATCTGATGCCCTCTTCTGGCCACTGCAGGCACTGTGTGCAGGTAGTACATATACATACAGGCAAAATGCCCCATCCGTACAAAATAAAATAAAAATTAATTAAAAAATAAAATGGCATTTAAAAATGACTCAGGAAGACCACACACACACACACACACACACACACACACACAAATATACACACACATACACACACACACACACACACACACACACACAAACAAACACACGCACACCATACATGTACAAGGAAACCAAACAAAACCTGAAAAAAACTATATCAATGGAAAGATCACAAGATCACACAGTGAGTTTAAGGCCAGCCTGGTGCACACAGGGAGTTCCAGGGTTCCAGGTTAGCTGGGGCTATATGATGAAGCCCAGAGTCAAAGAAGAAAAACAGTAGAGGGACAGGTCCAGGTTAGAATCTATAAAAGGCTGGGTTGAGGATGAGAGACTTGGGTGGGAAACTCTCATAGGTTGGTGCAGAGAGGTCTCTGAATCTGTCTGGGCCTAATTCAGCCAGGCAGGGCTCTTCCTGGGGCTGACCTTGTGCTTCTCCTGCCACCCTGCAGTTATTCCCGCTGCTGACCTCTCAGAGCAGATCTCCACCGCGGGCACTGAGGCCTCAGGCACTGGCAACATGAAGTTCATGCTCAACGGGGCTCTGACCATCGGCACCATGGATGGTGCCAACGTGGAGATGGCAGAGGAGGCTGGGGAAGATAACTTCTTCATCTTCGGCATGCGGGTGGAGGACGTGGAAAGGCTGGACCAGAGAGGGTATGGGGTCAGGAGTGCCAGAGTGAATGGCTACAGTCAAGAGGCATGCTGGGAGAGACTGACTGGCCTGTGTAACATCTCAGTTATGGTTGCCGAGACACTTGGAAACTAGAGGGGAGCTTGTGGCAAACAAGGTTAAAGAAGAGAAAAAAGGGAGTAACAGAAGGAGAGGGAAAGAAAGTTGAAATTTAATACCATTGTGAAATTGGAGGTAAAATTAAATCATTAGCCTCCTGGACACTGCAGCAGAAAGGGGCAAAGACTTAATAGTGATAAAGTGACACTTCAAAGGAAACACTTTCCTGGCATTACTGTTTTGTTTGTTTGCTTTTTTTTTATTTTTAAAGATTTATTCATTTATTATATATAAATACACTGTAGCTGTCTTCAGATACACCAGAAGAGGGAATCGGATCTCTTTACAGATGGTTGTGAGCCACCATGTGGTTGCTGGGAATTGAACTCATGACCTCTGGAAGAGCAGTCGGGTGCTCTTAACCACTGAGCCATCTCTCCAGCCCCTGTTTGTTTGCTTTTTAAGACTGGTTTTCTCTGTGTAGCTCTGGCTGTCCTGGAACTTTTTCTATAGACCAGGCTGCCCTCTTCTTTTTTTTTTTTTTTTTTAAAGGTTTATTTTATGTATATTAGTACACGGTTGCTGTCTTCAGACACACCAGAAGAGGGCATCGAATTCCATTACAAATGGTTGTGAGCCATCATGTGGTTGCTGGGAATTGAACCGAGGACCTCTGGAAGAGCAGTCAGTGCTCTTAACCGCTAAGCCATTTCTCCAGCCCCAGGCTAACCTCTTCATATTTTAGATTTACTTGTTTTATTTTTATATGTATTTATTTTATTATGTCTGTGTACCACATACATGTCTCTTGTCTATGGAGGTTAGAGGGATCAGATCCTCTAGAACTCAAATTAAAGGTGATTGTGAGATGCTGTTGGGAACCTGGGTCCCCGGCAAGAACATCAAGTGCTCTTAGCCACTGGGCCATCTTACCAGCTCAAATGTGATTTTTTTCTTTTAAAATTTACTTTTGTTATTTTTAAGTGTATGTGTGGGGATCTATGTGAGTGAATGCCACATGTGTGCAAAGGCTAGAAGATGTAGAATCTCCTGAGGCTGGAGTTACAGATGGCTCTGAGCTGCTTGCTGTGGATGCTGGGACAGAACTCAGGTCCTTTGGAATAGCAGCAAACACTCTTAACCATTAAGCCATCTCTCTAGTCTCCCACTGTGAAATTTTTAAATAAAAATACTTGGGTGCCATTTAAACCACATAAAAAGCCAAATGTGGCCCCAGCTCTGGGTAGAGGAAGGAGACCAGGCAGCTGCTTTGATTCCTTGACAAGCTCCAGGTTGGTGAGAGACCAGTGAGAGACCCTGCCTCAAAAATGCAAGAGACTTGATGAACACCTAAAGTTGACCTCTGGCCTCACACACATGCATAGGTGCGCGCGCGCGCACACACACACACACACACACACACACACACACACACACACACACACACACACTATGGTCATTAACTGGAAAAATACAAGGCTGGGGGAGATGGCTCAATAGATAGTGTTTGCCATGAGGACCAAAGGTTGGATTCCCAGCATCCACATAAAAGCCAGGCATAGCAAAGGCAGGAAAACCCCCAAAGCAAGCCTGCCAGCTAGAACAGCTGAATCAGCTACCTCAGAGTTCCGTGAGAGACTATGCCCAGGATATTAAAGACAACTATTGTCTGCCTCTGGGTACACATACACATGCATGCATGTGCGCACGCACACACACACACACATACTACACACACACACACACACTCACTCACGTTCGCACACACAGGTCCACACACATATCACAAACAAAAATGAGAGATACAGAACATCAAAGAAAATGATTGGTACCAGGCGTTGGTGGTACACAGCTTTAATCCCAGCATTCAAAGGCAGAGAGGCAGGGTCCTCTCTGTGAGTTTGAGGCCAGCCTGGTCTATATACAGAGCAAGTTCTAAGACAAGCAGGGCTACATGAGAAACCCTATCTCCAAAACCAAAACCCAAAAGCCTGGCATCTGTAATCCATGCCTCACACAGCTCTGGACGGCCCTGAACTCCTCTCCTCTGGCTTCCACCCCTGAGTGCTGGGGTTACAAATGTGTACCACAACACCAGGCTGCCAAGTTTGTAAATGTTTAAGTAGTGCTCTGTGCTGCAGGCAAGCTATATATGTTTACAGATGTTTTTAAACTTATGTGTATGAGTGTTCTACCTGCATATGAGTCCTATGCCATGGGGCCAGAGTTGGATCTCCCAGGGCAGGAGTTACAGTTGTGAACTGTCCTGTGGGTAATGGGAATTGAACCCTGGTCTCTTGGAAGACCAACTTTTAGTGGCTGAAGCATCTCTCTAGCTCCCAGCCAAGCTAGATTGTAACCAATTCTAAACCCCAGGGCATTAAAATGGAACTGTCTTAAATGGTATTGCAGGAAGCAAACTTTTCAATCAGGGCCCAGTTGTTTGATTATTACATTGAGAATTTTTAGGGGAGCCAGATAGTTGTAGCTTATGCCTTTAGTCCTAGTACTTGGGAGGCAGAGGCAGAAAGTTGCTGTTGAGTTCAAGGCCAGCCTGGTCTACACAGCAAGTTCCAGAATATCTAGACCTATACAATGAAACCCTAGCTCAAAAAGAGAAAAAAACAAAAAGATATTAGGTTACTATCCAGTCCACTGCTTTATGTAGTGGGCAAAACAAGCTTTTTTTTTTTTTTTTTCCTGGCTGTCCTGGAACTCACTCTGTAGATCTGCCTGCTTCTGCCTCCTGACTGCTGGGATTAAAGTGTGTGTGTGTGTGTGTGTGTGTGTGTGTGTGTGTGTGTGTGTGTGTGTGTGTTAACTATTTATTTTATGTATATGAGTACACTGTAGCTGTCTTGTGGTTGCTGGGAATTGAACTCAGGAACTCTGGAAGAGCAGTCAGTGCTCTTGACCTCTGAGCCATCTCTCCAGCCCAAAGGTATGGTTTTTAAGAAGAGGTGAGGGTGAGTTTGGGATATATACTAGAAGGTAAATAGTTGTGGACCAAAAAGTTCTTGGGCCAGGCATATGGCTCAGGAGATAAGAGTGCTTGTGGTACAAGTCTGATGACCTGAACTCACGCAGAAGCATAGCACAAGTGTGTGAAATCCCAACAAGCTGGGAAAGGGAGGCACAGATGTGAGGCGGAGACTCAGAGGCTGGCAGGCTGGCTGACCTGTCTTACACAGTATCAGAGACCCTGTCTCAGAAACAAGAAAGAAAGGTAGGGAAGAGCCTCTGAAACTTGTCCTTCCTGGCGAGGCATGCTCACGCCCCCACACAGAGACAAAAATGTGAGAGTTCCTAAGTCTCTGGCACAGAGTTTCAAATGCTTCTGGAAGGTTGGTACCAGTTTACACTTCCACCAACAGCTTCAGAGAGCTGGCTGGCATTTACCGCTGAAAGAGCTTTTTCCTAGAAATTTCAGACTTTGAATGGGGCATGGTGGTGCCCACCTTTAACTCTGGAGGCAGAGGCAGGCGAAACTCTGTGAGTCTGAAGCCATCCTGATCTACATGGAGAGTTCTAGGCCAGACAGGGCAATGTGGTAAGACCTTGCCTCAGAAAAAAAAGAAGGAAAGGAAAACAGACAAATAAAAGAAACCTCAGATTTTGTTTTCCTGGGCCCTAAGGTGCATTGAATGAGATCTGGGATGTTCAAGACCAGAGTCCAATCTGGTCAATCTGACTGCAGAGGACAGGGTAGTGTGTGAGTGTGGAGACTGCACAGGCAAGGAAAGTCACAAAGCAGGGCAGTGCAGGGGTTGGATGGATGCTACCTTGAAAGTAAAGCGGGCACCAGCCTGTAATGAGCTCGTTCTCATTGTGGGAGTTTAGAGGCCACACCCGAGGATTCGCCTGTGAGGTGGGTTTGGGACAGTGGAAAAAGCTGCATGGAGGGTTTTGTTTTGTTTTGTGGTGGAGCTGGGGATGGAAGCCAGGGCCCTTCGCATACCAGGCAGGCACTCCGCCTGACTTCTAAGCACTTGGAAGATGGGTCCTTTCTTCGGAGTCTTGAGAACCAAGATTTTGTGTTTCCTTTGTTTTGAAATTAGGGGTGTATGTTTGTGTGTATGTATGTGCACTGAGCCATCTCCCCAGCCCTGGATTTGTCTTTTGTCTTCTCTGAGCCTGAGTGTTTCTAACTACGAAGTGGGTGGAGAGAAGCTAACGTGGAGAGAAGCTAACGTGGATTGGAGCTGGGGAGGCCCTGTGCCTCAGGTCTTCCCAGCTTTTCTCCGGGAGGCTGGGGACCCCTTTGCAGGGAGCTGACCACAGACATGCTCTGGCAGGTACAATGCCCAGGAATACTACGACCGGATTCCTGAGCTTCGGCAGATCATCGAACAGTTAAGCAGTGGCTTCTTCTCCCCTAAACAGCCTGACCTGTTCAAGGACATCGTCAACATGCTCATGCACCATGACCGGTGAGCTGGCTGACTAGGCTGCATGGAGGCTCGTGGATGAGCAGGGCTTGGGTGGATGGGGAAGCTGGCTGGGGTTGTGGCTTCATTCACTCCTGCTGCGCCAAGGACTTGGCCTTTGACCTCACAGAGCTCTGGTCTCTCCTTTCTCCTCCAGGTTTAAAGTCTTTGCAGATTATGAGGAATACATTAAATGCCAGGACAAAGTCAGTGAGTTGTACAAGGTGAGGGGTCATCGGCCGGGAGCTGGCAGGGTTTGCCCCTGGCTGGGAATGAGGGAGAGGGGGCCAGCCTGCTGGTAGAACGAACCTAGAGATTCCCTTGCTGTCTACAGAACCCAAGAGAGTGGACACGGATGGTGATCAGGAACATAGCCACCTCTGGCAAGTTTTCCAGTGACCGTACCATTGCCCAGTATGCCCGGGAGATCTGGGGTGTTGAACCTTCTCGTCAGCGCCTGCCAGCCCCAGATGAGAAGATCTGAGCTTCCACACCAGACCCCATACCTGCCTTTGAGTCTGTTTGCAATTCCCGGAATCAGGCCCACTCCAGGGGTTGGGCCCCTGGAATTACATCTCTACCCTCCCCCTTTTGGAAGCCTCTTTTACCAGTCTCTAGGTCCTGATGCCAGTGTGACTAAAGACCCTGCCCTCTTCTTTTCCCTCAACTCCCTACCCCCTTTATTTATGTATGGGGTCTAACCAAGTGCACCCACTCCCCAATAAATCGACTCTCCATGACCTTCCTTACTCTTCTCTCTGTTGCAAAATATTTTTAGCTCTTGGAGAGCTTTACAGCTGCTGCGCAATCATCTCCTTACCGCCCCCCCCCCTCCACACACCGCAGCAGGTGCATCCTCTGTGGGGAGAAAGGGGAGGCCCATAGCTGGTGTCTGGGACTTAGTCCCTTTTCCGGTGTCGCCCTCCACGCCTCTCTTCCCAGCGCTCTGTCCATACTAGGTCAGCGGCCAGCTTAGTTGGTCGGGGGCGGGGCGTCCGTCTGGGTGGAGCCCACCGGGTCCGGGAGTCGGTCGGTACTTGGGCCAGATCCTTCCTGACTACGGAGCTTCCACGCTATCTGGGGAGGGTCCAGAGGAGGCTTGGCGCCTTCTTGGCTCCTCCCCTAGCACCGCCCCACTGCGGCGTTTTAGGGTCTCTTAGCAGGTGGCTAAAATAAATTCAAAACCAGGCGAGTGTTAGGGCTTAGGGCGTTCGCAGACCGTTCAGGCGAGAACAGTGGTATATTCCCGGTTCCGGAGAAACTGAGGTCTATAAGGTTCCTCTTCTGAGCCTCACATAACCAGGATTGAAGTGCAGAGGACTGCTTCCCTCGCCCAAGACAAGGAGGGGCAATCTTCGGAAGGGGTTTTGGGGCCCTGGGTTTCACAGTGAGTCTAAACGGCCGGAAACTCTTACCTATCCCTAGGCTAGCTTGTGAGGGACCCCAACTGCTTGTGGCTGCCCCTCCCAAGTTCCTCCTCGCCTGGGCCCATGCTTCCAAGGCTTCCAGTTCTGAAATTGCAAAGCACCTACCCAATTGTAGATGCCCCTTTCTCTCCTGCCCAGTGGGGTGTCCCTCGCCCCATCTCTACATCGAGCCTGGGTCCCCAGGGAGCCGCGTGTTCGTTCGTTCGTTCATTCATTCCTCGCTCTTTGAGGCTCCACTGGACCAAAACCAGCTCACATTCTGTCCCAGCCCCTCCCCCAGGGCATCGCAAGGACTCGCAGCCCCACGCCCGCGACCTCCACCACAACTGGGCCTCTGCTGCCCGCAGGAAGACTCCGGGGCCCGGGCAGGGTGAACCCCGTGGGAACGGTTTGTCTCGAAAACAGGAACCCGGACCAGGGGGCTGGGCGGGGCGCCCCTTCCCCACCGCAGTCCGCTTCCTGCCCCTCCCGGCTTCCTCCGTGCGACACCCAGGCGGGGCGCAGAGCCCGGGGGTGTCGCGGTGGGGGAGGGATGCTGCACGCGATCCCCACGCCACCAGTGGCGCAGCCCCCCGCCCGCGGCTAAACGCTCTGGGGCGGCAGGGGAGGGGTTAAGCTGCTGCAGGGCCCGGCCCGCGCGGGGCGAGAGGGGGAGTCCCCGGTAGAGGAGGCGCGGCGCGGGGTGCAGGGGCGGGGAGGGGGCGGGGCGGCAGGGCGCTGGGCCGCGGCGCTTAGAGCGGGCGGGAGCCGCAGCCGCAGCGAGGCCGGCGGGCGGGAGCGCACGCTGGTGGCGCGGGCCAGGCAGGGTTCGGGCTCCGCGCTGCGGGTCCCAAGAGTGAGTGAGCGAGCACGCGCGCGGGCGGGGCGTGGGGCACAGAGGGTGCGGCCCCTAGGGATCTCCTAGGGGCAGGCCGGCGGGGACTGCGGGTGGGTGGGGAATCTGCGGTCCTGGGTGGGACAGAGCTTTCGGAGAGGGTAAGGCACTTAGAGCCACCCGCAGGAGGGGGGCGTCCGTGGTATACAGGTGCTCTCCTGAAACGTCTCTACCAGGCTCTTTCCTGCAAGTCCCCATTTGACAGATGGGAAAATTGAGGTTCAGAGAGGCTAAATGATTCTCAAGGTCACTCAGCAAGGAAGCAACAGACAAGAGGGAACGACTCTGAGAAGTCCTCAGGAGGACTCCTTAATGTGGGGGAGTTTGTGTAAGGGCGAGGTCCCTTTCCTTGGGGCAAGGTTCTGGCGAGGTCCAGGAATGTAAAGAACCCCAGGCTTTAGGGCTGTGTGCCCTGGAGCCTGGTTGAAGGGGGAGGGGCGGCAGACTGGGTGTGTGCGCAACCACGGGGGTATGTGGATGCGCGTGGGAGTGTACATGCGTGGAGATGCACTGTCTTTGCGTGTGTGCACACGTGTTCAGATGTCAGAGCTACTGTGATCGAAGGATCAGAGGCTGAGCTGGTTCAAGTGAACAGAAGGTCTGGGAGGTGAACTGCATTCGGGTTTGCATTCTGAAGTAAAGGACTTGGGTATGTGTGGCTGAGGATTTTCATTGCAGGCGTGCATGGGATGTGGGTGCCATTGTGTGTGATTAGGACGGAGGGTGTCTGTGTCCCTGGTGTGTGTGAAAAGGGTCTTCTTGCATTTAATGTAGGTCATTGGCCTCCGGCAAATACCTAGTCTAGAGAATAGGTGTTTGTTCCTGCATGGGTGCTTTTATAGTCCCCACTGATGACCAGGGTTATTAATGGTGTCATGCAGGCCATGGCGCTAGCGGCCCCTTCTGGGCACCCTACTCGGCGCTCTCACGCACCATTTAACTATGCAGCAGGGTGGGTGGGAAGTCAGGAGCCCAGGTTGGGAAGATATATGGCAATTCTGGAAGGGATAGGACGGGACTCCTGGGACCTTAGTACTTGTGAGTTGGGAGTCCGCGGTTCCCAGACTCTGGCTTCCCACTGACATCTCCCAGCCGCAGTGGGTTACCCCCACCCCCGCCCCAGGAATGTTCTCTCTAGCCCTCCTCCTCAAGGGCAAGCCCCTTGGGGATGCTACGGCCCCGCCTCTCACTCGGGGAGCCCAGGAGGGGGCGATGTAGGCAGGACGCCTGGGTTCCCTCCTCCCTCCTTCCATCCCAGGGAGAAATTCCTCCGAGGTCCCCTCAGGCACTGGGTTCCCAAAATAACCCTGCGGGGGAAGGGAGGCTGTGAAGGGAGGGGAAACGGGAGGAGCGCAGAGTCAAGCTGTGGGGTGCTGCAGGTGCCTGTGGGGAGCAAACGCAGTGAGAGGAGGGCCCGCCAGGAGGCTTCGGGCACTAACTAACTCCTGGGGTCCTGGCTCGTCCCTTATTCTTGTAGAACCCTTTTACTCTCCCGCGGCTCCGCGGGTGGGCCGGAAGCCTCTCAGCTAGTCCATTTCCCAACTAGCGAGTTGCACCATCCCGGCGCAGGACCGTTTAACCCCGGAGGGCAGCAGCAGGCAACTCCGCCCCTGCCCAGCAGAGGGCGTGCCCACCCCGCCCCGTTCCTGCGGGCTCGCCAGCTACCAACCCCCTCCAGTCCCCTCCTCCCCCCCCCCCCCCGCGCCTCCGCTGACTCCCACTTCTCTCAGGACAGGGGTACGAATCGAGCACTGTGGGAGGCTCTGAGAGTGTAACTTGGGTCTAGCCCACTGGCACCGGCAGCCATGGCGAGCACTCTGGACCTGGACAAGGGTTGCACCGTGGAGGAGCTGCTCCGTGGCTGTATCGAAGCCTTTGGTGAGTTGCATGCAGCACGAGGGGTCACACCCAGCTGGATCCTGAATCAGACTCCTGGCCAGGACCTACCCAGAGGCTCCTATTTTGAAGTCTACTTAAGGAAAGCCCTTCGTCTTTGCAGAGAAGTGCCCCAATGTACCCCTTATCCAGACGTCAAGGAGGGGGGCCCAGGGTCCCAACTCTGACCTGGGAGGGGCATTATCTGTCTCCCGGGGGGGATCCGGAGGAACTCTATCTCTAGCCTGGGAACTGTTTCCGGCAGATGGGGGTTGGTTTATCTGGTGAAAGGGGTGCCCCTTCCCCCAGCACTCAGGAAATGACCTCTGGATTCTTGACCCCGGGGAACCCGGGCTCCTTCCGCCCCAGCTGGTTCCCCTCTGGACTATGGGCTTGCTCCAAGCTCTCCTCCATCCTCTGGATCCTGTGGTACCCCTCATCCACCCAGACTTATTTCTCAATTTTCACTCCTGGCTTTGGAGTGTTGGGAAATTCAGTAGGTGTGGGTGGGGTTGGGAGTGCAGACCCAGGGACCTGTCACCAGACTGCAGACTAGCTTAGGCATCCGAGCCTCAGGACCAAGGGTCAGCTGGCTTCTTTTGGACTTTTGGAGCAGATGACTCTGGAAAGGTGCGAGATCCACAGCTAGTGCGCATGTTTCTCATGATGCACCCCTGGTACATACCTTCCTCTCAGCTGGCTTCGAAACTGCTCCACTTATATCCTTGGCAGGGGCATGGCTCAGGCTCGGTTGTCCACTAGTCCATTCCCCTTGGCTTGCTCAAGACCTTAGAGCCTGGAGTGTAAGCCCTACCTATATCCCACAATTCAGACACTGTCCAGTGTCCTTCTAGGACCTAGGTTTTGCCCTGTTCCTAGTTGAGGATTTGGGCTTTTCTCTTACCTTGGCTTTGGCCTCACTCTCCCCTGAGGTCTGGGGTCAGCCCCTGCTCTACTCAGAGGCCTCCTCTTACCCTTCTTTGAGGCCAGGTCCTCCTTTTCATCTATGGTGACATTCAGCCCTCTACCTCCACCTATACTTCTGGAGAATTCATCTATCAGTTCCCTCTTCCCCGTGCATTCTGGAACCCAGGCTTTGCCTCAGAACCTTGGTGCTCCTTTGTCCGCCCGTCTTCCTAACCTTAGGTTCCAGTCTGTTGTCCTTAACTCTCCTTTACCTATCAGCAATCCCGGAAGGACAACTCCAATTCCCTACAGGTGAAAACCTGTCACCTGGTCAGGTGAGTCTGGGCCCTGACCCCTCTCCTCTTGGTACCCTTTTGAAGCTCCATGTGGGCTGCAGGAGTGGATAGCATTTAGGGTACCTACCATGTGGGTTTGCCACTGAACACTGCCCATGTGTGCTACCAGCCTTGTTTTCTGCTGATGTGCACTGGGGTTGTGGATGGAGAAGCAAAGATCTGGGACGAAGGGGTGGGAGCGGGGATGGGGGCATTCCTACTGTAACATAATGTACTTTGAACTGCTTTACCTCACTCTCTGGGGGTGAATACAGCCCTAATAGTTCCTCCTGAGTCCACTTGGAATGGTGGGTGAAGAAGGAAAGACTGCCTTACATGACATTACTGTGCCTGCCCCTCCGCCAGGTACTGGGTCTCAGCCTTCCCAGCAGAGTTCGACTTGAACCCAGAGCTGGCTGAACAGATCAAGGAGCTGAAGGCTCTGTTAGACCAAGAAGGAAACCGCAGGCACAGCAGCCTCATCGACATCGAGAGTGTGTGCGTGGGGGCGGAGCTCAGGGGGCACTACGCATGCTACACCATATGTGCTTAATAAATGTCTGTTCAATTGAATGAGTGAGGGTCATGTCACTCTCTTGCTTTAAAACCTTCCATGGCCCCCTGTCTCCTTCAGAACACCTATCCGGCCATTAAGGCCCTTTGTGATGTTAAGTCAGCCACACACTTCATACTGGGGCTCCTGGGGTTTGCTCCCCATCGTCTGTCCTTCATCCTTCCTCTCCATGGTGCTCCCTCTTGTTGTCCTGTCATTCTCCATTCTCACCAGACTCAGCACAAGTGTGAGTCCCGGCCCAGTGAGGGTACTCCCCTTTTGCAGAGCAGAATCTGCCATTCTTTCCTGCGCTCCTGAGACGCTCTCTGCAGACTCCTGCCCAGAGCCTTTGGGACTTGTGTGCCACTGTTTGGTGATAGTGCGTTTCTGTGTCTGTCTCCCCCGGTAGATTGTGAGCTCCCCGAGGGCAGGAACCGTGTCTTGCTCATCTCTGTACCCCAGTGCCTAGCACAGCGCCTGGCAGAGTACGTTGTCCATCCGTGTGTGTTGAGCGTGTGGTGAAAGGGACACGTGAAGGAGTTGCTGGGACTTGGGGATGTTAGTGCTTAGGATGGTGGCCCCTGCTGCTTAGGTCCTGAGTCAGTTTGAGTGGCATGTCTGAGTGAGAGTGGGATCACAGGAAGCAGGGGACATCTCCAGCACAGGGCTCACTACCCCTGCCCCCCCAGCCCCACCTACAAGTGGAAGCGGCAGGTGACCCAGCGGAACCCTGTGGAACAGAAAAAGCGCAAGATGTCCCTGTTGTTTGATCACTTGGAGCCTATGGAACTGGCAGAACATCTCACCTACTTGGAGTATCGGTCCTTCTGCAAGATCCTGGTGTGGCCTGAAGGCTTGTGGTGGGGGTACAGTATGGGCTGAGAAGGGAGTTCCAGAAAGGGCCAAGACTTGGGGGTATGCTGGCTCCCAGGGATGGTTGGGTGGTTTTGTCAAATGACATCGGGAAGCTGAGCAAGGCAGACAGTGATGGGAGAGGCCAACGGGGCACTGGGGTCAACCCCACCTGTCCCCAGTTCCAGGACTATCTCGGGTCAACCCCACCTGTCCCCAGTTCCAGGACTATCACAGCTTTGTGACTCATGGCTGCACTGTAGACAATCCGGTCCTGGAGCGATTCATCTCCCTCTTCAACAGTGTCTCTCAGTGGGTCCAACTCATGATCCTCAGCAAGCCCACAGCCACGCAGCGGGCGCTGGTCATCACACATTTCGTGCATGTGGCAGAGGTGCCCACCTTCCCTGAGTTCATCAAGCCCTGCCCCTTCTCTCCTTAAGGGCAGCTGGGTGACATGCTGCCTTGCCCTCTTTATTTGCCTTCCAGAAGCTGCTGCAGCTGCAGAACTTCAACACGTTGATGGCCGTCGTGGGAGGCCTGAGCCACAGCTCCATCTCACGCCTCAAGGAGACCCACAGCCATGTCAGCCCTGACACCATCAAGGTGCCTGGTTTCCAGACTGGCCTGTGGTTCACAGCTGCTGCCTTTCCAGTGCAGTGCTGGGGTCTAGGCATGACTGTTCTTGTATGACAGTTGAGGAAACTGAGGCTTGAAGGAGGGAGCAAGGTCTCTAACTATACAATGCAAGTGTCGGTGGTGGGTCCCCAGGCCTGCTCGGTCCCAAAGCTGATTTCTTCTTTTTATTATTTTATTTTATTTTTTTATGTTTGTTTGTGTAGTGTATGTGTGTATGTGTGTTCGTGAGTGCATGCAGGAGACCGAAGGCTGACTTTTATTGTCTTTCTCTGAACTCCATCTTATCCTTTTAAAATTCAGAAATCTAAAAAAACGTTGCTATGTCTTAAAGGATGATTGGTGACCCAAGCCCAAGCAGCAGGGCTCAGGGTCAGAACCTCCAGGATGAGAACTTTCCTTTTCTTCTTAGCTTTTCTGTGTGTGTATCCCAGAGCAAAATCCTGGGGCCTTTTGTTGTCTATTTCCACCGGCCTCGGAGTAGACACAAATGGGATTTTCCGTTTTGGAAGGTCTCATTCCACCTGGATGGGAGGAACTTCCCATCCTGTCCCATGGCGACCATTCATTTTATTGTCGCATGTTACTGCAAGTCTGCCCTAATTTAGTATTTGTTGAACTGTTGAACATTTGAGGGCTTTCTTTTTTATAAATTAACTTACTTAGTGTGTGCTTACTTACTTAGTATGTGCCTATACATGGGTGTGCTCACATGCCCATAGCACAGTTCTTGTGTGGAGCTCAGAGGACAACACGCAGGAGTTTGTTTTTCCTTTTATAATGAGAACCCTGGAGGTTGAAACCAGGTTTTCAAGCTTGATGGCAAGTCTTTACCACTCAGTCATTTTGCTAGCATTCTCTCTGCTTCCCTCCTTCCCCCTCCCTCCTTCCTTCTCTCCATCCCCCTCCCTCCTTCCTTCTCTCCATCCCCCTCCCTCCTTCCTTCTCTCCATCCCCCTCCCTCCCTCCTTCTCTCCATCCCTCTCTCCCTCCTTCTCTCCATCCCTCTCTCCCTCCTTCTCTCCATCCCTCTCCCTCCTTCCTTCTCTCCATCCCTCTCCCTCCCTCCTTCTCTCCATCCCTCTCTCCCTCCTTCTCTCCATCCCTCTCCCTCCCTCCTTCTCTCCATCCCTCTCCCTCCTTCCTTCTCTCCATCCCTCTCCCTCCCTCCTTCTCTCCATCCCTCTCCCTCCTTCTCTCCATCCCTCTCTCCCTCCTTCTCTCCATCCCTCTCCCTCCTTCCTTCTCTCCATCCCTCTCCCTCCCTCTTTCTCTCCATCCCTCTCCCTCCCTCTTTCTCTCCATCCCTCTCCCTCCCTCCTTCTCTCCATCCCTCTCCCTCCTTCTCTCATCCCTCTCCCTCCCTCCTTCTCTCCATCCCTCTCTTCCTCCTTCTCTCCATCCCTCTCCCTCCTTCCTTCTCTCCATCCCTCTCCCTCCCTCCTTCTCTCCATCCCCCTCCCTCCCTCCTTCTCTCCATCCCTCTCCCTCCCTCCTTCCTTCTCTCCATCCCTCTCCCTCCTTCCTTCTCTCCATCCCCCTCCCTCCTTCCTTCTCTCCATCCCTCTCCCTCCTTCCTTCCCTCCATTCCCCTCTCTCCCTCCATTCCTTCTGCTCCCCTCTCCTTTCCCTCCCTCTCTTCCTCCTTCCTTCCTCTCTCCTTTTCTCTTTAATTTTCTCTCTCTTTTGGATTCAGGGTATCACTGTGTAGCCCTGGTTGTCCTGGAATTCCCTATGTAGACAAAGCTGACCTCAAATTCATAACGATCTACTTGCCTCTGCCTCCGCGTCCACAGCCAGATCTTGTTTATTTTTTGAGATGGGGTCTCATGTATTCCAGGCTGTCCCTGAACTTGCTGTGACCATGCACCCCTGCGCTCTTGCCTTTATCTCTGGTCAGAGACCTTCACCGCCACACCTGATTGATGAGGTGCAGGAGGCTGGGGCTTTCTGCACAACAGGAACAACTGCACCAACTTAAGAGTTTCTTTTTTCTTCTTTGACCCCCCCTCCCCAATCCCAACCACTTTTTGAGACAAGGTTTTGCTGTATAAAATCTCAGGTAGCTTGGGACTCACTATGTAGATGGGGCTGACTTTGAATTTACAGTTAATCCTCCTGCGTCTGCCTCCCCACTGCTAGGATCTTGGGCTTATGTCACCAGGTTCAACTTAAGGTTTGTCCACACCAAACACCCTGTCTCATAGCATCCTTCTTGGTCAGTAGGCTGTTGTTTAAATGTTGATAACCCGTGTTCATGCCCGGTGTGTATATATGAATGTGTAGCTGGTTGTACTTGTTTTCTCGGACTCGTGAACTATGAGCTTTGAGCCCTGGAGCCTGGGAGAGCAGCACTGGGAGCTGATGAGGGAGGACTTGACCTTCTCGCCTATCCTTGACCTTGTTCCCTCTCCCTTCCCACAGTTCCAGGGCTGAGGTGGGAGGATAGTTGAGTGGTGTGCGTGTGTGTGAGTGACACTCTGCCTCCCCCCAACCCCCAGCTCTGGGAAGGTCTGACAGAACTAGTGACAGCTACTGGCAACTACAGCAACTACCGGCGAAGGCTGGCGGCCTGCGTGGGCTTCCGCTTTCCTATCCTGGGTGTGCACCTCAAGGATCTAGTGGCTCTGCAGCTGGCTCTGCCTGACTGGCTGGACCCAGGTCGGACCCGGCTCAATGGAGCCAAGATGAGGCAGCTTTTCAGCATTCTGGAGGAGTTGGCTATGGTGACCAGTCTTCGACCACCAGTGCAAGCCAACCCCGACCTGCTGAGTCTGCTCACGGTGAGGGGCTGGGCACGGTGTCTGCATTTGCATCTGCTGTGACTGTGTGCTCCTGGGCTCTGAACAAGGAGCTGAGGTTTAACCTGGGCTCTGTCTGGGGCTTGCTGTGGACTATGAGGCAACCTCACGGCTGGGCCGAGACATAAACCTCTGATCTCAGGAGGTTGTTATGAGGCTTGGTCTGAGGCTGGGCCTGGCTCCTTGGTCCTGGGTTGAGGTCCTGGCAGTGGGTTATATTCAAAAGGTTTGGATTTGTGGGTGACATGGGTGATTTCTAACACAGCCTTGGCTACTGAGTGAAGTTTTTTCTTTTTCTTTTTTTTTTTTTAAGATTTATTTATTTATTTATTTATTTTCTTTTTTTCGGAGCTGGGGACCGAACCCAGGGCCTTGTGCAAGATTTATTTATTTAATGTATATGAGTACACTGTAGCTGTCTTCAGACACACCAGAAGAGGGCATCATTACAGGTGGTTGTGAGCCATCATGTGGTTGCTGGGATTTGAGCTCAGGACCTCTGGAAGAGCAGTCAGTGCTCTTAACCACTGAACCATCTCTCCAGCCCGTGAAGTTCTTTTAGTATTTATTAATTTTGTTTTTGAGACAGGACCTCACTTTGTAGCCCCGGCTACTCAGACTTCCTAGGGACCCTAGGCTAACCTTGAACTCATGGAGGTCTTGATGCCAGGTCAGTAGGTCTGACTCTACTTCTTGGCTGATATTCGTCAGTGAGTTGTGTTTAAAGTTTGCCCCGTGGGATAGCTGGCGTGGAAATTGCCTTGGTCTTGAGTCTAGCTTTCACATTAGGCTCTGGGCAGACTGGTAGTCCTGTGGCCTTGGGTTTGTGTCTCTGGTGTGAGAGAGAAGCAGGGACCAGAAGGTATCACCAGACCTATGTGTCCCAGGTGTCCCTGGACCAGTATCAGACGGAGGATGAGCTGTATCAGCTCTCTCTGCAGCGAGAGCCACGTTCCAAGTCATCGGTAAGGGAGCCCCCTCATCCCTTGCTTTGCACCGTAGGATCTCAGGGTGCAAAGACAATCCCCATTCACTACACTCATTGGCTTGCCTGACAATGGAATTCTGGGAGTGGGGGTGGGGTGGCTTTGGGCAGACTCTCTTTCTATTTACTGGAACCTTAGATTCATTCCTACTCTGGCCCTGGCTCAGACCTGACCCTTTCCACAGCCCACCAGCCCCACCAGCTGCACCCCGCCTCCCCGGCCGCCTGTGCTGGAAGAGTGGACCTCAGTTGCCAAGCCTAAGCTGGACCAAGCCTTGGTGGCCGAGCACATTGAGAAGATGGTGGAGGTAAGAGGCGTGGAGGCCAAGGGAATCTGCTGGAAATAGGGGTCTGTGAAGCTAGTTTCCCCAGAGCCTTGCCCTGGAAGCCACTGTTAGTGCCAGTGCTCTGACCATCTCTGGGGGACACCAACCTCAGCCAACTAGTTGCATTATGGGCTGGTGAGACAGGAGAAAATGGAGTGTGGGAGACATCTCTGGTATTCTTTATAATATATAGACTGGACTCAGAGGTTTCTTTTAATTCTCCCCTCTCCTGGCTTCACATGTTCCTCTGTAGTCTGTGTTCCGGAACTTTGACGTTGATGGGGACGGTCACATCTCCCAGGAGGAGTTCCAGATCATCCGGGGCAACTTCCCTTATCTCAGCGCCTTTGGGGACTTGGACCAGAACCAGTGAGGAGGACAAGGGCCTGGGGGTGGGGTGGGGTAGAGGGAAGATATCAATCCACTTCCCCCTTGGGCTCCAGTGTCTGTGTGTGCAGAGAGCGAGGCCTTGCCCCTGTGGCTGTGATGTTTTGGGATGTGGGGAAGCTGCCAGTCATAGAGGGAGAGTGTTACTTTGCTAGTTTGAACAAATGGGGGAGCCTCACCTGAGCCTTGTAAAGAGAACACTTTTATTTGTAGAGCTCATAGCTGCCAAGAGGGGCAAGTCGAGCCCCTGGGTAGCTGGCTTTAATGAACAGATAAGAAAGGCTGTACTTAGCAGCACCCAGTTGCTTATCCACAATTCATATGTTGACAATTTGGAAAAACATCTGGTTCTCTGAAGCAGGTTGAATGTGTCCTCTGTAACCATGTTTATGCCCCATTTTTGCTGAGATGACAAAAAAAAAAAAAAAAGTCAAAATTTGCAGTCCATCCCAGGTTGATTTATTTTTAAATGTGACCTGTATTTCAAAAATATGTGGTTTGGGGGCTGGGAATGGGTCTCAGTCAGTAGAGTATCAGCCTAGCATGTATGAGGTCCTGGGTCTCATCTCTTAATACTGACTTTCCTGGAATCCAGCACTGGGGAGGTAGGAACATGAGGGTCGGAAGCTCTGGGTTATTGTCGATTACATAGCAAATTTGAAGCTAGCCTGGGCTACATGAGGCTTGGTTTGGAAAAAAAAGTAGGGCAGGGGGTATCCAGACCTTTAATTCAGCACCAGTGAGGGGAGGGGCAGGGGCAGGTGGACTTTGAGGATAGCCTGTTCTACATAGATAGCCTGTTTCCACACCGGATCCCCACTGAAAAAGGAAGCAAATGTTCCTTTGCTTATTATGTAGACCAGGCTAGGTTGAACTCATAATATACCTCATGCTGGCCTCAAATTCCTTATTTTCCCTAGTGCTGGGATCAGAGGCGTAAGCCACCATGCCTAGCTGCCTGTGTCCTTCCTAGTACCCATGTAAAATGGATGGAGATTTGGTCTGAAGTGAGTTTTGTGGACAAACAGGATTCATGACATCTGACTGGTGGCTTTGAGGCTTCTGCTAGACTGCGACAGTCTCCTCCATGGGCTGATGGGTGGTTTTTCTTTTTCTTGTTTTTTTTTTGGGGGGGGGCTATTCAGTGGGATGCAGCTGTTTATAACTCTGGAGGCTGTGGTTTCAGGGAGCCTCCACCCTAAGACAACCTTATGTAAACTCGGACCACTGATTGGCCACCAGACGCCTGTATTGGTCTCATAGAGAGAGGAGGGCATTTACAGGGCCATGGGTCAGTGGCAGGTACTAGGCTGAGCATGCACAGGGCTCTGGGTCTCATCTCCAGCTCCCTGACAGGAAGGGCAGCCTGCTCCTCTTCCCAGGACTGGTCCCAGCTCACTGCCGCTCTGCAGTCCATTTTTTATCCCTGCCTCTCTGACCCCCCCCCCCTTTTTTTAAGAGTTTTTTGTTTGTTTGTTTGTTTGATTGAGACAAGGTTTCCCCATGTGGCCCTGGCTGTTCTGGAACTTGCTATATATATCAGGCCAGCCTCCAATTAACTGCATCGCTGAATGTGGTGTTGAACTCCTGATTCTCTAGCCTTGGCCTCCCCAGAGCTCCTCCGATTGAAGGTTTACATTTGTGGTCCACCACATCTGGCTCCCGAAGTGCTGCTCTCTTTGCTTCTGGAACTTGGAGATAGACTCTATCTCTTGCAAAACAAAACAAACAAACAAACAAAGAAAGAAACAAAAAAAGAACCCTGTTGGTCAGTTTTTTTATTTATTACTATTATTGTTTATTTACTTCAGTTTTTGGAGACAGGGTCTCACTCTAGCCTACATTGGCTGGGAAGTTACTATGTAGCCCAGGATAGCCTTATAGCCTTGTTGGGATTGCAGGGATGAGCCATCACAGTCTACTTTTTAGTTTATCTCTGCACAGGTCATTATTGAACCCAGGGCCTATGCATACCAAACACTTTCATCCCCAAACCACATCCCAGGTCTGTTTTTGCTTTTTTTTTTTTTTTTCCCCCGGAGCTGGGGACCGAACCCAGGACCTTGTGCTTGCTAGGCAAGCGCTCTACAACTGAGCTAAATCCCCAACCCCAGGTCTGTTTTTATGTTTGCTTTCCGTTGTACCACAGACATCTTCCATGTGGATTTGTGTAGGCTTGCAGTGTTTTATTTACTATTTGTTTATTTATTTAGGGTTCTGGGTATGGAGACTAGGGCTTCCATGTCTTAGGAAAGCACTCTACCGCCAGGCTGTGGTATCCACATTATCTCATCCTTTAGAGGATTGCACCGTGTGGCTGGCCACCCTTCACCTGTGCTTCCTCCAGCTGATGTCCTTGTAGACTGGTCCAGAGCGTCGCTGTTTATCCGCCCTGCTGCTGGGGAAGTCTTTGTATCCACTCCTTTGGGCCAATGTTTCTGCAGGAGACATTCCTAGAAGTGGGATCACCTGATCCAAAGCAGTGCCCATTCTAAGTTAGGAGGGAGAGACTGCCAACCTGACCTCGGAGGAGCCTGTACCAGGCTGCACCGCATCAACCGTGCCCAAGTGCCTGTGTCTCAAGCTCCTTGCCAAGAGCGGCGGCTGTAATAAGCCTTTCAGCTCTGCCGCTTGAGTTGGAAAATGGTTGTCCTTGCTAATTTGCATTTCTTCAATTTGGCTGGGGACCATCTATTCATATGTTTATGGGCCACTTATATTTCTTCTGTTAATTGTTCATACTCTTTGTCTGTCACCTGCTGGGTTTGTGCGTCTTCTCATTGATTTTTAGAATCTGTACCAATGGATATTAACCCCTCGCTGTTGACTGTGTTTGCAAATATCTTCTTCCTGTCTGTCACTGATGTCGTCTTTTTCCATAAAAAAAATTTTTTTTTAAAGCTTTCTGTGTTTGATATGTCAACCTTTCCCTGGCTCTTTTGGATTTGTACGGTGTGTAGAAAGGCCCCCTGCTCAAGATCACCGAGCAATTCTCAGATCTTACCTTCATGGTTTTACCTACTTATCGGTGTCTCATTCCAGGAGAATGTGGTTTTCATGCAGTTCGCATATGTCATGTAAAGTCTTATATTTTAGTATTTGTTTTTTAAATCACTAGTTTTCCCACTGAGATGAAGGCTCTCTAGTGTCATAACATAGAGTATCAAGTTTCAAGTAAGGGCCAACTGTGGAAGTGACAGCCACCAAGAAGTGACCAAGCAGCGGGGTGTGGTGGCACATGCCTGTAATTCCACATTCTGAGGCTTGGGCTTGGTAATAATAGCAAGTTAGAGGTCAGCCTCAGCCACAGGAGTCTCAAAAAAGTAGCAAGGCCAAATGGCTCAGGCTCGTAATCCCAGCACGCACGTGGGAAAGAAGCAGAGGCAGACAGATCTCTGTGAGTTCTATCCTGGCTGGGAACATAGGGAGTTTCGGACCAGCCAGGCCTACTTAGGGAGAGTTTTCCTCAAAAGCCAAACAAGCGAACAAACAAATGGAAAGCAGGGGCGGGGGTGGGGTAATCTGAAATTAAAATGTAAAAAATAGAAAAGAGAAGTGACTAAGGACCTACCTAGCCACCTGGACATTTTATATGCATTTTCTCCTGTGACCCTCAACAATACACGAAGCATAGGCAGTAGGATTATGCCCATAAGATATAAGGAAACTCAGGCACAGGGTGATTAGTCAGTAGATGGGAGTGTTCAGTTTTTCTATGTAGTCCCAGCTAGCCTGAAACTCACTGTATAGACTTGGCTGGCCTTGAACTCTCATTAAAGGCATGCGCCACCATGGCCAGTTAGAGCTGGGTTCTAAACTGAGATCTATGCCCAGAACACGCATTCTGGCATCTAAAATTCGTTACTAGATTAAAAGGGGCCCTTGGGATGCCGGGGTTTGGAGGAAACCCCGTATCAGAGGCACAGACAGCTATTCCAGGGTACCCCAATTCACAGGCGCCCTGTAGGTGTGGCATAGCACACTGCGTGAAACAGAGACTCCCATCTTCTTTTACTGACACCCCATCTGAGAGCTCCCCATTGTCCTAAGGAGGAAACCCTAGGGAAACCCATACTATTTAGTGGCAGATGTTCCCTGTACGGAAGGTTCAAAGTCATGAACTGGGTGGAGACCTTTTCCTCTGCCCGCGGGATTAGGGAGGCTGGTCCTTGTCCCAGGGGAGGACCCGAGTTGAGATGCCCCCACGCCCACCAGGGATGGCTGCATCAGCCGCGAGGAGATGATCTCCTACTTCCTGCGCTCCAGCTCGGTGCTGGGAGGCCGCATGGGCTTCGTACACAACTTCCAGGAGAGTAACTCGCTAAGGCCGGTCGCCTGCCGACACTGCAAAGCTCTGGTGAGCGCCCCGCTGCCCAGACTTGCAGTGCTAACATCCACCCCTCCAGACCTGGCCTGCCAGTCCATGCCCCGCCCTTTTGCTGGCCCACCCGGTCCATACCGGAACACTAGCCAACTCGCCAAACACCCAGAACTCAGGCCCTGTCTTCCGGACCTATAAAACCCTAACCCCCAAGCATGGCCCCCTTCTTTATTGCAGATCCTGGGCATCTACAAGCAGGGCCTCAAATGTAGAGGTAAGATAAGATGGAACGAATGGCTTCACTGCTGGGTCAAGCTTTGGGGGTGGGGTGGGGAGGGTTACTGTTATAGGGATTTTTATTTTGATGGCCGCAGTTTCCAGGAAGTGAAGTACATTGTAACCAGAGAGGCATCCTGACTGACAGGAGAGGGTTATCTTTTAAGAGGCTGTGGTGAGCCAAGCTGCCCAGGAAAAGAAACTTTGGAGAGGGCGTAGTCCCGGTATTAAATTCACATGAAGAAAGCAACTTGGGAGGAAGCGTGTAGTTTGGTGGGGGTGATTTTTCAGGCGTAAAGAAGGAGCACAGGCCTGGAGGATGGGGTGCAGAGCTTTCTGACCCGTGGCCCTTGCTGGCCCCCCTTCTTCCCTTCCTCAGCTTGTGGTGTGAACTGCCACAAGCAGTGCAAAGACCGACTGTCAGTGGAATGTCGCCGCCGCGCCCAGAGTGTGAGCCTGGAGGGCTCTGCACCCTCTCCCTCACCCACACATACCCACCATCGGGCCTTCAGCTTCTCCCTGCCTCGCCCAGGCAGGCGCAGCTCTCGGCCTCCAGGTAGGAGGGCCTCCAGGAAGGCCTATTAACGTATCCAGGATGCTGGCTGATTCAGACATCACGATTTATTTTTAATTAAAAAAAAAACCATTTATTTTTGGTTGGGACTATAAAGGATTAGATAGGTAACAATACTAGAAAGTGCCCAAAGAACTTTTGACTTTCTGCGGGTGGAGTGGAGGGAGGCCCTAATTTACTTTAGATCAGGGTCTTCCTGTATAGCCCTGGCCAACTCTGCTTCCCACGTACTGGGATTAAAGGTGCACACCCTAATTTTAAAGAGGCTTCAGGATCCCAGTTGAACTTCTGCTTTGTAAGGGGATTGGCATCCCACCAGCCACTTGCATTTTTCTTTTGCCTGCCATTATAAAAGTCTCTTCCCCAGTCACCTCTGAGCGATTCTCTTGGGGTCTCTGTTGCTTTTGATCAGTTTACTGAATGATGGCCAAATGATTATTTTCCTGAGGACGATTAAACTGAGGTCCAAGGCAATTTGACCACAATCATTTGGGTTGGCGTAAGTCCTCAAAAATAGAAAAGAGAAAAACCATTTCAGTGAGTCTTCAGATGGGCCGGGCTCTAAACTGTGCAATATACACAAAATCGACATTTAAGCAAACTGCACCGGCAGCGATGTGGCCGTGGGAAGAGCTTCAGAAGGGAAGAATAAGCCTCAAAAACGGGGTCATTTGGTCATTCCGAGAATTGATTTTTGGAGGATGGGTCTGCTTCCAGGATGAGGAAGGGATGGGAGCCTCCTGTGACAGTAGATGGTTGCCGAGGCCCCCTGGGTCCCAGGGTTAGGGTTGTGGATAACTTTCCCATTGCTCTCCACAGAGATCCGTGAAGAGGAGGTGCAGACTGTGGAAGATGGTGTGTTCGACATCCACTTATAAGACGGTGAGTCCTCCCTTTGCAGGCTGCTACCAGGGTCCCCCCTCACAGAGGGCTGGGTGGCTGATTGGAAGGGCCGAGGCAGGTGGGCCATTTGATGAGGGGTTCCTCATAACTTCTGTTTTTTTCTCTTCCCAGCTGTGACTATCAAGGACTCATTCCTGCCTTGGAGAAAAGACTTGGAGCAGAGCAGGGAGCCAGGGATTCTGGGGCAGGAGGTTGGGGCTGAGGGTGGGGGAGGTTGAGGGTGGCATGCACTGAGAAGAGGGCCAGGGCTGGTGTCCCTAAGGTTGTACAGACTTCTGTGAATATTTGTATTTTCCAGATGGAATAAAAAGGCCCGAATAATTAACCTCGACCATCAGCCTAAAACCCTCAGATGCTGTACTTCTAACTATGCTCTTGCCATCTAGAATTCCACAGGGTGGAAAGATTGGGACCTGCTAGTGGTGGTGGGGTTGTCACAAGGTTTGAGAAGCAGAAAATCTCAGAACACAAGACTCTTGGGAAGAATGGGAGGAGTCCTGAATCTTGGGGACCCCGAGCCTTGGGACCCTTTGCACCCTAGCATTGTAACTAGAGTTTGCACCATAAGCAAGATGCTCCTGCCTTCCAGATAACCTTTTAGGCCTTGGTTGAATACCCCAGGGACTAAATGGCAGGGAGGGAGAGGGCAGTCCAGGATAGCCGTGAGCAGAGCTGAGAGCCAGGAGGGCTGGGGACAGCCAGAGGCTGGGGCTGGTGTACCTCAGGGTGGGGGCTGAGATCCTGGGTCGTGCAGCCTCCTGGCCTGGTGCTGCCGCCAGCCGGAAGGACAGCGACTTCCAGAGGAAATGCATATTGATCCTGCTCAGCTCCGGAGGCCTCTCCTAACCCAGCTTGTTTTGAGCCAGCAGCACCAAGAACATGGTGGTGGGGGTGTCACCACTAAGGCCAAGGCCATTTCTAAGACTGCTCTGACACAGGAGGGTGGTCTATGAGGGGGTTTTCTAGAGGCTCTAGAGCATGACCCAGATGTCCCTAGGGTCAGGAGGTACCAGATAGCAATGCTGAGAGTGGGAGCTACACCCCAGATTTCCACACTGCAGGGTGCTTTACAGCAGCTGTTGGATTGTCCTGGGGGTTGAAAAGGAGCACCCTAAATCCCTCCTGTACATCATGCTATTCTGCAGACCTGGTGGTGCCCTCCAGCCCTGTGGAGAGTGTCCCAGAGCCTTCCAATTCCTGCCTTGCCCGTCTCTGCCTTTTTGACTTTAATTCCCCTGGTCTTCTAGTCCTTATTTTGGGTCACCTCATTTTGCTGCCCCGTCACAAGGATCAGCTTCAGTCCTGTCCCTTATCGAGTCCCCTATACTGCCTCTCCTTCTGTCCTCAGCCCCCTCCTCCCCTCCCCCCTCTTGAGGCTGTAATATCCGTTTCACGATTTGGGGGCTGAGTTGCTATAACAACAGACGGCGATTGTGTTGTGAAGAGCAGCTCGCTCCTGCTCTGCCAGCCTGCCTCCCGCTGCCTCCATCCCTGCAGCCTGGCCGGCTCCCCAGCCCACCCCCAGCCCCTGCTTGGCCTCTTCCCAGTGTGTGGTGTGGTGTGGTCTGGTGTTCAGCTCAGCCTCATCTGGGCTGTGACCCGTACCTGTCTTTCCACTGTCATTCAAATGTATCATGGTCGGGTGTCTGAGCCTCACGTGGTATGTGCCTGAGCATATGTGTGTGGGACCTACACCTGTATTTGCCGGGTTTTCCCTCCCCGTGTGTCCCTGTTGGCTTGTGTACCTGCCTAGAAGGGTGTTGGCTTTGTTTCCCACCCAGGCCCCCATTGGGTGTGAGCCTGTATATTTGAGGGGTGTGTTTTGAAGTGGTGGGGCCCAGCTGCCATGAGGGATCTGAATCTGGGACCTTCCTTGTAGAGGAGAGGGGCAGGGAGGTGGAGCAGACTCCAGTGACCTTTCCTGCCCTTGATGGGAATAGCTGAAGGTAGGGACAGGAGAGCAGTGCTCGCCCTTGCCTCCCTCCCCGCTCAGACTCCTCGGGTTTGAGTCTTGTCACTGGGTCACTGCACCTGCTTGTCTGTCCCTCTGCATTTTGGTGCATGTATGTGTGAGTGTGCAGCCTGCAGGAGGAGGAGCAGCAGATGGGTGGGGCAGTGGGCTGTGGGGTCAGAGAGGCCCTGACTCAGCAGTTCCTGTTCTGCCGCCTCCACTGGCCTCAGCAAGTGGGGGCAGCCTGAGGGTCTCTCCAAGGTCAGAACAGGCCCCAAGTCTGGGACCTTGCTCAGGACTCCCCCTTTCCACTGCCTAGGACTCTGCAGTTAGCTCTCCTCCTAGCCCTCTTCCAGGCTATCAAAGGAGGTCCTCTCTAAGGGGGCTGTGAGTGTGTCCCCATTCATAAACTCAGGAATTGACCACTCTACAATGTACCTTCCGATGGTCCCCTGTGAGTACCTTGGATGTGTTTGCCCTTGATTGTGCAGGTACCTGTGTGTGCACAAGTATGCGGGTTCTTGAGTGAATGTGTTTTTTTCTGTGTTGACTTACCATGGTGGGGCATCTCTGCAGTGTCCCTTTGTGTCTCTTGGAGATGCCGGGCACACACGGATAGGTGTGCACGGCTGTGTGCCCTCATGTGTATCTGCATACATTAGTGGCTAGATGTGTGTTCTTGCATATTGCCTCTGGCTAAGGAAATGCCAACTGCTACCAGCTGTGCAGATCACAGGCCCTGTAACAGAAATCAGGAGCCTGGAGAGAACTGGCAAAGTGGTCTGCCACACACCCACGGCCACACCCACGCCTGCACACTGCCTCATTGAGAAGCCCTGTGTCCAACTTAGTTAATGGTATACACACCTCGGCGCTGGATGTACCTTTCCTCGGTGGAGTAAGTGAAGAGGGGTGTACACTCCTCACACTCTGAACAAACACGGTGATGCAGACATTCTTACTGCAGAAGACCTGCACTCCAGGACCACACTCTTGAAACCCACAGCTAGGGGTAGGAGCTCGAAGGGAGGATTCCACTAGACTTGCATTTAATAACGGCGCGGGTAGCTTCCACCCCGCCACTAGCCTTTTCCTACCCCAGCCCAGCCTTCCACAGGGGTGGGAGGCTGGTTCCAAACTCTGGGATTCCCAGTCTGGGCTGGGAAACCCCACACCCTCAGATCTGTCTCTAGCTCCCCCCCAACCCCCGCCCCTTAGCTTCGTCCTCATCTCAGCAAAGCCCCTAGCTCTTCAGTTCTGGAGGCTTCCAGCTAGAAGACACTGAGACAGTGATTGGTAGGGTCTTTACGAACGACTGGAAAAGCCACTAGCAGTCCTGGGGTGGGAGAGGCTTCCTTGGCTTCAGGTAGCACAGGCCAGCCCCCATATGCAGCCAGCAGAGGGCGCTGAGGCCCAGGCCCTGCTCGGGTCCTTCTCTCTCAGTGCCCCGAGTCGGGGTTCAACCTCTCCTTTGGTTTGTCCCAGCCCTGGACACTATCTTCGGGACCCACCGGCAGGGGCGGGTGGGTGTGGGATCCAACAACCCAACCAAGGGGAGGGGGGCTAGGGCACCTAGGTCCCTAAGACCCGTCGGCTGGGGAGAACACCTGCTGGGTTAAAAAGCCTGGACGTCCGGGCAAAGGTCCTGAGAGTGGAGAAGGGTTCGGATGCCCTGGGGCCGGGACGCCTGGGTCCTCGCGGAGGAGGGAGGCGGGTCATGGAGCCGCGGGACTGGCGGCTTCTGCACCTTTGCATTGGCCGTGCCACTCGTCCGTCAGTGTTGCGTGGTCCAATGCGTGTGCTTGGGGGGCGGGCCCGGGTGCTGATGCTGCCGTCAGTCGGTGTTGCAGGGATGCGGCGGCGGGAGCAGCCGCCCTGACTCTCAGAGCATCCTCCTCCGAGCGGCACCGCGGCGGGGCGGGCGGGGACGCGGCAGGGACCAGGAGGCGCGAGGCGGACGATACCGCTGGTCCCGGATCTGTTACCTGCCGTAGACCCAGCGGTCTCGAGGCTCGGATCCCCACCCTTCAGCTCCTGGCGCCCCCAGAACCAGGTATGGGGGGGGGCTGCGGCGGAGACGGGTGGGGGGCGGGAGCCAATCGGGGGAGGGGAGCAGGTCGGAGGGGGCGGCGGATGCAGAAAGGACGGATTGGGGGGCGGGGGCGCCGAGCAGAGAGGGCTGGCTGGGTGACAGCGAGGAGGTGAAGCCGCTGGGGGAGGTTGGGGGACTCCCTGTGGAAGGGGCATTAGCCCTGAGCTGGGGCGAATGCAAGGTGGTGAGGGAGGGTCGATGGGGGAAGGGATGGGGTCTGAAGGAGGGACATTCATAGGGCTGTGAGAAGGGTTCTGAAATGGGGGGGGGGGCGGCAGGGAGAGGTCCCAGTCTATGCTGGTCCTGGCAGCTGGAAGCAGTGATGGACCAGAGAGGCTGCGAGCTGTTGTGGTCTGAAGGGTCTGCAGGGGAGAAACACTGTCTTAGTGGGAGAGCAGGCAGGCTGGAGAGCGGTTTGGGAAGTGGAGAGGGAGGTCTGGGGGCAACCACTGAAGAAAAGACTACTGGGGGATGGTAGCCAAGGGGAGAGGAGGTTATCAGGAGGGAGCAGAGGGGAAGATGCCAAGATGCTCTAGGCATAGATGAGTCTGACGGGGAAGAGCTGGACAAGATGGGGGGCCTGAGGGAGAGGAGAGAAGCTTGCTGGGGAAAGCTGGGGGTGACAGAGAGGGAAACCAGTAGGAGGAGGCTCTGCTTGGGTGAGAATATACTTGAGGGCAGTGGTAGGGTTCTGATCACTGAGTACTGGAGGGGTAGAGGAACCTTCAGGGCCCTGGGCTTATCCCCCACCCCAAAGAGGTAGGGGACTATTTCTCATGCTCCAGCCTTCTCCCTCAGAGGAAGGGACAGTTTATGCCTGGGTTCTTTGGGATGGAGTATGAGCACAAGGACCCCAGGTTGGCTCCTGGAGGTAAAATTGGATTTGTGGGGGGCTGTTGGGCTGTTACAGTTGCCTTTGCTGTTACCCCCTCTTGAGTCCTAGGAGGCATTCAGAGCCTTAATGAACCGTCAGGGATGGGAGGGATAGTTTCTTGGTGCTCCACAGTAAAAGGGTGCCCAGCTCCATAATATTCTAGAAAATCTGAGGGAGTGGGTCTTGGGTCTCCAGCCCCCTTGACTACTTCCGGCTTTCGTGCACCCTCGTTCTTTGCACATATTGTGGGTGGGTGGGGTAGGCAAGGACCTTCCAGTCATCCCTGCCCCTCCCTCTTGTCCACCTTCTCAGTGTCTGGGTGTTCCTTCTGGGGGAGAGCTTTTTATTCTCTGTCTTCTGTTAGAAAAGGAGAAAGAGAGAAGGGAGCAGGAAGAAAAAGGAGGGGAGGGGAGACTGGCTAGTCCGTTAACTACACGGAGGGCCTTTTGCTTTGTGGGTGCTTTGGCTACTCAGGTCTCAGCTCCCGACTCCAAACCTGGGGATAGCTCAGAGGCGGATATGTCAGAGCCAGAGCAACTTCCTTCTGTAGCTGGGGGAAAGGGTCTGGGTGGGAGGCCCCTTACCTTTGCTGAGGGAAGTGTGCTGGATTCCTCCCTTCCTCAGCCGCACAGGGGTGGGTGGGACTGATCAGCTGGCAGTGGCTGCTCCAGAGCTGTTCCTTGGTTGAATCCACATGACAGCTACTCCTGAGACGAAGGGACAGGGCTCTGGAATAGCCACTGGGGACCTCCATGTCTCTCCAGGCTCAGCCTTTACTCGGGTTCAGCTGCTCCATTCTTTTCTGTCCACCCTTGCCAGTGACACAGACATCCTGACACTGATCCACACACTTGGTGGCACTCACCCAGACACACACCTACACAGGCACACACACCTGCGTCTACAATACAACTCTCTGGCAGCAAACCACCCACGCTCCCCGCCCAGAGAGACTGCCACCTCCTGCCTGCCTCAGAGACCTCCTCCAGGAGCCTTACTTCAGCACACAGCACACACAGAGCCCCTGATTGTCCCCAGGTCTCCTGACAAAGCACTGCCAGCGTCTGTCACTGTTCATGAACTCAGGCTCACAGACTCCTCAGGCCCACTTGCCCTCCTGGCATGCACTGCCACCTCTCCTGGGTATACATGCCCACGCCGACACATTTCCCAGACACACCAACCTCTCTGCCACATCACATGCACCACATGCTAGTCTGGGTCTTAAGCATTGTGCTTCAGGTCTGTATGTGTGTGCGCTAGGGCACAAGGTGGTCACATCCTCTCTGCCTTGACCCGGACCCCATGACTCCCTCCTAAGTTCCTTCTCTGTCACTCTGTTATCATTAATGTTCTTCCAGAAAGCTTTTAAACCTACTCCTACCTGATTGTGACCACAGTCACTCCACGGCAGCTTTGGCCTTCTCCAGAGCCTTTAGTGTTGTCCCCAGCATTTGTGCCCCACACAAAGCTCTCTGCCTGACCGACACTGGAGACGTAATGTCCGTCCCTTCAATTCAAGCTCCCGCTCAGCCCCCACGGGGACTCCCAGAAATGTGTCCTCACACACCACCCACCCCTTGTGGTTCCATCTGTTGGTGTAGTTCTGTCCTGGCCGCTTCCACACTGACAGACCTGTGGACTCGCTGAGGTTTATTCAGCAGTGCACGCCTTTCTGTCATTCTCTGCCACTGCCATCGTTTAACACGGGTGGATGAGGGGGAGGCTTCATGGCCCGTTCCTTGCCCACCACTGATCCTCGTTTTCCTTATCTGTAAAAGGGGTATGTTCCCACACCCATGTCTGAGACATGTCTTAGGGACTGGCTGAGAGGATTTCGATGGCTATAATCATAGTAGCCGCAATTGTACTTAGTAGGCACCTACTGTGTGCCTCAGTGTGAACTTTTTAACCTGGTGTATTTTTCAGGCCCTTGGAAAGTTCCTAGTCAGTGATAGGTGTTCAAATATGTTTTTACATTCATTTATTCCTGTGTGTGTGTGTGTGTGTGTGTGTGTGTGTGTGTGCATGCACGCACATCCTGGCACATATGTAGGGGTCAGAGGACAGCTTGCAGAATTTGGTTTTCTATTTCTACCATGTAGATAACTGAGGAGCAAACTTAGTCAGGTGTGGAAACTCCCTGAGCCATCCTGCTGGCCCAGAAACAGGTTTTTTTGTTTGTTTGTTTGTCTGTTTGTTTTGTTTGTTTTTTAATCATTATTATATCCTTTTCTACCCATGCATGCACACACACCTGTCAGACACCTTCAAGAGCATTCCAACCACTTCAGGCTTACTCATGAGGCCACCCCTGGAAGCCACCTGTCCCTTCTGCATCACTGGGGTACACTCTTACAGGTCTGTGTGCCCCAGCTCTGTAAGGCATAGGAATGATGTCTCTGCTCTCCCCTCCCAGCGCTCACCCCAGGGGTCCATATACTTGTGTTCCAGCCCCCATTCTATCAAGCCATTCACTGCACCTCAGTCCCCAACCCAACCACTGTACAGCTCTACCCAACTGGCAGCAGCCTTGCCACACACACACTTCCAGCTGCCATTCCTGTCCTCTGGCCCTTGCTGTTTGTCTCTAGGCACGCAGACACCACCTTGCATGCTGTGCTCACCTGGAAGGTCTCTTCTTCCTTTCTCCCTTCTTCCTAGGCAAAGTGAAGTATTTAAGAGAATGGAGAAGGTCCCAGAGGCAAGGCAGACTCAAACCGGAGACTGTCTCAGCCCTGTCACTTAGCAGTGCCACCCTGTGTGGCCCCATCTCTTGTAAAAGGGAAGCTCACTAAGATCCACTTTGCTTACTCCCCTTGTTAGGGGAGTTCTTTAAGGCCCTGGCAAGGATTAAAGTAAATACCAGACACATGCAACACTGCAAGCTGTAAAAGGCTGAGACGTTCTAGAAGTAATCATTAACACAACACACACTTTCCCACACTTCAGAAATCTCAGCCATGCTGCACTCTTACACATCTCCTGATGGTGACAATGCTCTTATTATTCTGAAAGAAATAGGAGCTCAAAGAGGCTAAGTACCTTGACAAAGGCCACGCAGGTTGATAGAGGTGTAGCTGGCATTAGAAGCTGGGCTCCTGAGCTCTGACCATGCACACTCTGTCTGGCCTGCTTTGAGACTGTGACTTGGATGTCTGTCTGTCTGGATCTTCTCCTGTCTTCCCTAGGTCACCAGGGCTAGAAAGGAGAGTAGGGAAGAACACAAGAACTGTTTGTAGCCTGTGGATGCTGTCAGTCCTGCCTGGGACTTTAGTGGGAAAAGTGTCCTTAGAGACCATTATGAACCCAAGGGTACCTTGGACCACACTGTCTGACATCCCCTTGTTATGACTCAGGAGCCACCCCCTTCCTACGCCCAGAGTCTCTGAATAGCAGTCATCCCTCCTCAGCTTACACACCTCCTCAGACAGGGAACTCATTCCCCACCCCTCTGAGGCGGCCTACTCCACTGTTTCGTGGCTTGGACCTCTGGCAAATTTCTTTAGAGCTTGAGCCAAATCCTTCCCCCTCAAAACACGCACTTCTCCCACCTGTCCGTGGGCTGCCTTCTGGGGCCACCAGAATGTGTGTAAACCCAGTTCTTCCTCCCTGGCGCCTGGGGGAGGCCCCGGCTGTCTCTCTCCCAGCTGGCATGAAGAGAGGAGAACCAGAGAGAGGCTGGCATTCATAAGGCTGGGGGTGTGTGCGAGCGTGCGTGCATGCATGCGTGTATGTATGCATGCATGTATGTGGGGGTGGCCAGAGAGCTAGCCGGACGGATGCTGGGAGAAGGCTGCTGGCCAGGATGGGCATGGAACTGGTATCTGTTTTGCTCAGTCTGCACCGGGAATTATGGAGCTCTGGCAGGAGGGCCCAGTTGGTCAGGATCGGCTGGCCCAGTGGGAGCATTTAGAATAAGAGGCTAGTGAACTCTGCTCTAGTCTTATTCTTCTGTGTCAACGCTGGGCACTCTCTGCCCCTCTCTTAAGTGCTGAGCCACATTCTCAGCCCAGTCTCTGCTTCCCTGTAGGGAAAAGATGGACTGAACTCCGCAAATGGCATAGTCTTGAGGTGGGTTTGGAGTCTGTCCATGGTGAAGGCCAGAATAAAGGCAGGTGGGCTTGGGGGCCTCAGACACTGCCTGGTGGCCTGTGGGTAATACAACATTCAAGGGAGACCAGAAGACTCAATCTCTGTGCCAGTGACCCTGCCCTCAGCTTTGTTATCATGGGTGGTGACACAGCTTCTTAGGGCCAGGAGGAGGCATCGGGTGGTGTCTCAAGGGTTCAACCTGGTAACTTACAGAGCAAGGAACCCAAAAACGTTGCAGTTCACATGCTACAATGGAGCAGGCCTGGCTGTAAGGAGATGGAGGTGTCTCAGCAGGATGAGTGGACACTGTCATCAGGAGGGGTTGACAGAGGCCCCAAGAACACCAGAATCACCCCACCCCAGCTCTCCCTGTACTACACCACTCGCCCGAGTCTATCTGTGGCTAGGGGTGCTAGGGTGATGTCAGGATGCTGAATCTTGGGATGCCATGGGAAAGGTCAACTCCCCAGAGGGCCAATGGCCTTTGGCCAAAAGGTACCGGCAGTGGACGGCAATGACATCTGTGAGTAGGCAAGGGCTCCTGGGGGATATTTTGGCCAGTGTCCTTGATATTGGAACAAAAGCATGGGTCTTGGGGAGACAGTGCCTGGATACTGTGGGTTCAAAGCTCAGGAGAGGGGTCTTGCCTTCTTGTACAACTTCCTCAACACTTTTACCTTGATGTAGTTGTTCAAGGCAGTGGGGTAGATCGCTGGAGTCTGAGTTGTTGCTGAGGCCTGAGGAAGACTGTCATATCCAGGAACCCCTGTACACTAGGAGTAGAGGAGTTTGGAGGTAGAGCCAGCAGAAGCCTGGCCCCACTGAAGGCAAGGCTGCAGAGAGTAGCCAAGAGCAGCAGGTGTCCCCGGCACCGTGGAATGAGGTGGAGTGGAAAGGACCCAGGTGTCTGCTTTGCTCTCTCAGGGTTGTTTCTGCCTCCTTGCAAGCCTGAAGCTGTCCCAAGGGTCCCTGAGTCCCCAGAGAGGGGACTCCAGGAGGGCTGGGCTTCCTTTTGCTTGACCCTGGTGCAGAGTCAGGAGGCCTCAATTGCAGAGCCATGAGGAGAATGAACAATACGCATGGAGGGTGTGCAAGCCAGACCCGGTCCTTACTCTCCCTAGAGGTTCAACACGAACCCAGCTTCTGCCCCTAGCAGCTGCCTCCACACAGGCGCTCGCACCTGGCTGTTCTCTATCCTCTCTCCCTCTCCCCCACCCTACTCCAGACTAACTGGAGTCACCCTCCTTTCTGGACTCTCAACCATTCTGCCCCCCCCCCGCCCCTGCAGCCAGATAATCTGTCTTTAGCTCTTAGGACCCAAGCCCCTCCTTGGTAGCCTCTGGAATCCTCCCCACCTACCTCCCCTACCCTATCCATCCATCCTCCTTCAACTTCTTTACTGGATGCACAGAACAAGATACTTTCCTCAGGCTTTTTCCTCTGCTACTGCCCTAGAGGCCTGAGTCTCTGGGTTGTGAGTGTGACAGGGGATGGGGTGGGGGTGGGGCAGAGGAAAGACACCCCTCCCCCAAGCTGGGGGTTTGTGAGTGGACAACAGCACACAATCTCATTCCTTCCACCAGTGGAAATCAATAGCTAATTAATTTTCTCCCCAAAATAGTGTCCGGAGGTGGGGGTGGGGGCTAGGAGAGAGGCAGGCAGAGGCGAGGAGGTAGGGCCAGACTGAGACTGAGACCCTGGAAGAGGAGGGGAGGAGATGAGGTGGGGATGCTCAGTCTTTTGGACACTAGGGCTGGGCCTCTGCTGTTGGGGGGTCTCTGACTGCCCCTTCTGGAGAAGGGGAGCCTCAGCTTTTTGTTCTCCAGCTTCAGGGTTCCTTGTCCCTGCCCTGGGCTGGGGGTGCATGTGTGTGTATGTGTGTGTATGGGGGGTGAGGGCGTCAATCAGGCCGGGAGCAGGTGCTGCATTTAATTTGATTGGCTAATTAGCCCGCACATGCTAATTATCTCCATTACCCAATGAGGAGAAGCAGTGGCTCGCTATATATAACCAACAGTGTTTGCAGGGAAATGGGGGCTGCAGGCCTGGCCATCTTCTCCCTGCCTGGGAAGGAGCAGCCCTAGGGGCTGCTGTGTCAGGATACTTTGGTTCCCCCCAGTGCCATGGTATCTTATAGGATTCTGCGTAGGCAGCAGCAGCAGAAGGGGTGAAAGAGCTGAGACAGGGGACTGGTTTTGCAGCTGTATCTCAGTTGTCTGCCTGGCCACTCCTGAGGACTTCAACGTCCTCTCTGCCCATCTTTCCTCTGACCATTGGCCACCCCAGCCACCTGCCTTCCTGTACACCCCGAACGTGGTTCTTCAGTGTAGCCCCGCCTGCTGTTTCACTCAGCTTTCTCGTTCTCCTCCTGCCCCCCGTGCCACTCTTCTCTTTGGGAGCTCACCTGTGGCTGTCCTGCTCTAGGTCTCTACCATGGGCATGTGGGGTTGGACAGACTTGGATTTGAACAGCCTACTATGCTGTTCGGTGTCTGTGTGACCTTGGCCAGGCCCCTAGACTTCTCTGTAGGGTCCCTGAAGGGTGGACAGGAGTAATGGAACTTGATTAAGTTAAACTACATTTGTAAAAATGCCCTGGACCCAGGGCCCTGACAAATGCCGTTTGAATTTGGAATTGAATTTTCTCAACCTTCTTTTTCTTTTCTCCCCACCAGCCCTCCTCTCTCCTCCATTAGGCCCCAACCTCCACCACTTTTCATGTGCTTTCCTCCTTCCTCTCTTTCCTCTCCACCTGTCCTCCGCTCCTCTGAAACTCCGGCCCCTCCCTGCTTCTTTCCCAGGCTTCTCATCACCTCCATCTCTCCCTCCTTACCACCCTCCCTCCCCAAAATAAAATCAATGCAATATTCAGGAGGGTTGTTGGATATAAATAATTACGACTTGGAGTTTAACGAGATGCAAATTCCCCTCCCTGTCGTGGGGTATAAATTGCTCTCTGACAGCCCGTTACAAGGGTAATCATTTCAGAAAGGCAATTTTATGCAAATGAACCTGCCTGCCTCCTGGTAGCTCCCCCCCCAGTCCTGGGTGGGGGGCCTGGAGGAGCTGAGTGTTGAAGCGGAGCCCAGTTACAGGGACCAGTCCTGAAGCTGAGGACCTGAGTCTGGCGGGAGGTTGAGGGTGACTGACTCACCCTTAGCTTCAGACAGACCTGGACAAGTGGAAACTGCACATTTGACAATGGGCCACCAAGTAAGGTTGGGAGTCCAGAAAGGGTTTAGTGTGCTTTAGGGGAAATGGAGGTATAGAATTGGATGTCCGTGCTCTCGAGTGGATGGATACCTGGGTCTTGACTGGCTTTTCTCTCTTGCCCCTTACCAGCCTGGTAACCCTGTGGTACCATTGACGAATTGGCATTTAATTAATCCCAATGAATTATTTAGCAACTTCATTATCCAACATCAAGAGCTGATGAGAGACTGATCCCTGGCTGAAAGCGGGAGCTGGGCCCAGAGGTTAGGAAGCTCAGAGAGGTGACTGGGGTTAAAACTGCGGGAGGAGCGCGCCTCGGCCCCGCCCCTCGAGGAACTGGCCTTGGTCCTGACCCCTGGACTTTAGAGAGGGTTAGTTAGGCGAGGGCTTCTCCATTGGATTTCGTGTAGACTCTACCCTATCACTTTTTCTCAGGTCCACACCTCAAACCAATAAATGCCCATAGTGAGCACCACCTCAACTGTTAATCCCCCACTACTTCCAAGGATGATGGTATCTCTTTCTCGGAGCACCTATGCAGGTCAAGGCGAGCTGAAAAACCTCAAGGGAGCTGGTCGTGCTGGACCAGACTTGTAATCCCAGCACATGAAAGAGGAAGAGGTGGAGGCAGGAGGATATCAGGAATTCCAGGTCATTTCCCGCTACATAAGGAGTGTGTGGGTGTGGGTGTAGCCTGGGCTAGATGAGACCGTCTCCAAAAAATAAAAAGTGCGAAAAGGAAACAGGTGGTCACCTGCTAATTTGGGATGGAGAGCCAGACACCGACGACACCCCTTGAATCTGAACCCTCGATTAAACTTTTCCTCTCTGTTTCCCTGCAGGCGTCCCTCCCCCACCTTCCATCCGAGCCCGCTGCGGGGGAGGGGCTCCACCGCCCCCGTCGCCGGCGTTGCCTTCCGGGGACGTGGACACGTGAGCCCCAGCGGCTGGGTCCATGGCATTGTGAATCGACGAGGGAGCCCCGCTCCGCGCGAGGGGCGCCCGGCCCCCTCCCCGCCCCATGCGCCCGCGGCTCTGAAGCCTGAGCGGGGCCGGGGGCCGGGCGGCGTCGGGGCCGCCGGAGGCATGGCTCTCGGGAGTCGGTGGCGACCGCCACCCCAGTTGCCGCCGCTGCTGTTGTTGCTGGCGCTGGTGGCAGGCGTCCGTGGCTTGGAGTTTGGCGGCGGCCCCGGGCAGTGGGCTCGCTACGCGCGCTGGGCAGGCGCGGCGAGCACCGGCGAGCTCAGCTTCAGCCTGCGCACCAACGCCACGCGCGCGCTGCTGCTCTACCTGGACGACGGCGGCGACTGCGACTTCCTGGAGCTGCTGCTGGTGGACGGGCGCCTGCGGCTGCGCTTCACGCTGTCTTGCGCCGAGCCCGCCACGCTGCAGTTGGACACGCCGGTGGCCGACGACCGCTGGCACATGGTGCTGCTGACCCGCGACGCGCGGCGCACGGCGCTGGCGGTGGACGGCGAAGCCCGTGCGGCCGAGGTGCGCTCAAAGCGGCGCGAGATGCAGGTGGCCAGCGACCTGTTCGTGGGCGGCATCCCACCCGACGTGCGCCTGTCTGCGCTCACGCTCAGCACCGTCAAGTACGAGCCGCCTTTCCGCGGCCTCCTGGCCAACCTGAAGCTGGGCGAGCGGCCGCCGGCGCTGCTGGGTAGCCAGGGTCTGCGCGGTGCGGCCGCCGACCCCCTGTGCGCGCCCGCACGCAATCCCTGCGCCAACGGCGGCCTCTGCACCGTGCTAGCCCCCGGCGAGGTGGGCTGCGACTGCAGCCACACTGGCTTCGGCGGCAAGTTCTGCAGTGAAGGTGAGCCCCGGTGCGGCCGTGAGGCGGAAGGGTGCGTGGGCCGGGACCTACTGGCCTGTGCTGGGACGGGAGGCCGAGGGAGAACGCACATCAGCACGCCACAGTTGCACGGAGGTGCCCCGATTCGGTTTTAGTAAACTGGCGCAAGTGCGTGAGGAACCGTGCTGCTCAAGAGTAAACCGGGTACTGTGGGCGTGGCCCTGGGCGTGGTCAGGGTGAAAGCTAGCACGAACTATGAGGGGCTTGTGTGGTGAGGTCCAGAAAGGACTGGTGGCCGGGGACCTGTGAATAGATGGTAAAGTCGTGCAGGTGGGGCGTGCGGAGGCCGTGGCTGTGGGAGGGCCTGTGAGACACAGAGTAGGGACTGGTACCTGGGGTCGGGGCTTGTGTGGCCAGAGGCAGGGTTCGGCTTTTGAGGGTGAGGCTTTTTGAGATTAGCGGCGGAGGGATCAGAGTGAACAAGGCCTCTGAAGAGCTGGGGTTTGCTGGCGGTAGCCACTGTCTTGTGAGGAGGACTGATCTGTGAGACCTGGACAGAAATCCACTTGAGGATCAACACCAGAGGGGGAAAAGAGGGAGATGGGGACAGAGAGGCTATATGACCCAGCGGACCAGAAGAACGGGAATTGTGGTTGCTTTCTGTCACAGAATCTCCAGAGTTGCATGAGAGGGTGAGTGAGACTCCTGACTAAGAATTGACCTTTTTAGTGATGGGCCTGGATGGCAGGCAGTCTCTCCCAGGTTCGAGACTGGGAGGGGAGGCTTGTGTTTTCAACACGGAAGCCCTTTCCAGTTTGGGTTTGGGATGGAGGTTACAGGGCTGGATAAACCTTGCTGAAGGAGGAACAGAATATGGGGTGGGGACTTTGAAGGAAGATGTTGGGGCGTCTGCCAGCGCCTGAGTTTGTGAGAGGTTGCATGGCTGAGCCCATTGACAGGCAGGAGGAAGAACAGAGGTTGAATTGAGGGCAGCTAGGCTGTGCTTTAAAGGGGACAAAGGAGAGAGCCACTTACATTTTAATGTGACTGGTCAGAGGAGAGATTTTTCTGCATTGATTTCAGGGTGGCAGCTCTTCACGCAGCAGGTGTGTGCGGTAGTGTTTGCTTTTCTGTCTCTACTTGTACAAGTCAGGGATTGCTTTGCGTGTGTGTGTGTGTGTGTGTGTGTGTGTGTGTGTGACAAGTGTGCACCTTCAAGGAGGTGGAGTCTTTGAGGGAGTGTGTGCTTGCCCACAAGCTAGTGTGGCCCTGGAGATGGTGTCCCCGAGGGTGTGAGCATTCAGTCAGCCTGGGGAGGAGCCAAGTCTGCAGATGCAGCCCTGTTCTGGGAAGTCTGTTCCTCAGCACTTCGCTGGTGTATATGTAGCCATGGTAGAGGAAAAGGAAGGAGCCAGGTGTGGTGGTGCACGCGTCTAATCCCAGCCTTTGGGAAGCGGAGGCAGGAAGATCGGGAGCTTTAAGGTCCCTTTCAGATTTTTGGTGAGTTTGATGACAGCCTGGGCTGTATGAGACTGTCTCGAGACAAAGCAAAAAGGCAAGCAAATGGAAAATTTAAGGAGGGGTTTGGATTTTGTGGAACCATGTTCAGGGATACATCTTTAGGAACTGAGTATATTAACATGACACCTTCTCGCCTTTTCTCCAAGGAGCTCAGGCGCTCCCTAAACTGTGAAACCGTGTGCAGAGGCCCGCACGAGCCTGCCAGTGTGTTTGGGTGCCTAGTGTGAATGGGTCTGTTTGAGTTGTTGTTCTTTCTGACTGGAGGCCGGTACCTAGCAGCGTGGTTAGAGCACAGCTCGAAGGGGTTGTGGCCATGGGCAGCTTCCCATGTGTGTGTTTCACTGAGAGACCTCGATAAGACATTTGGAACTTATGAGAAATTTCCAGAACCTTAGCTTTATTCTCCAGTTCCTATGACCCCTCCTTACCTAGCCTCCCTACGAAATAGGATGTGGGCCAGGCAGCGGTGGTGCAGGTCTTTAATCCCAGTACTTGGGAGGCAGAGGCAGAGGCAGATGGATCTGGGAGTGCAGGGCCAGCCTGGTCCACAGAGGGAGTGCCAGGACAGCCAAACTCTATCTCAAACAAACAAGCCTCAACCAAACACCCCCCCCCCCAAAAAAAAAAACCCAGGATAAACTACCTTTCTAATGTAAGGGAGGGGAAATTTGAGCCATGAAGAGGCTATAGTCTGGTGCAGAGTCCCACCATGGTGGATTAGGCCTAAGTATGTGGGAATTGCACTTAGAGGCATCTCTGGCCATCCACTGTCCAGATGTGTTGAAGTTTTGTGTGTGTGTTGAAGTTTTTATAGGTGAGAGAGATGGTTTTGTTGAGTGGCTGTGCTAGAGTTAAATGAATGTTTGGGTTGGCAGAGCTAAGAAAGAGGACTACGTGCATCTGACCCACTGTGTGTGACAGTTGGCAAGGGGTAGGGGTGGCTACAGTGTGTAGGCATCACCGTGTGCAATCAGTTGAGAGAGAGGTGCTTTGTCTGATAAAGGGCAGGTTGTGTCTGTGTCTCCGCACTGAATA